>NW_028292578.1:18079907-18731859 GCF_029948245.1 Actinia tenebrosa
GCCACGCGAGAAAGGTCCATTAAAAAATGGGTGGTTGTTTTTTTCGTCACCCTTCTTTGTAATAAGATTCTCAAAATTAGTTTCCAGAAGGTCAATTTTCTTATTGCTATGTATCTCCTTTCATCAAGGCACTGCCACAATATCCCATTGATACTTTATCATTGGTTCATTTAATAATAATAATATAATAATATAATAATAATACCAACACAACGACAACAACCACAATACTTAGTCTTATATAGCGCCATTTTCCATTTCTGTCCAATGTCCGCTTTTACAAATACAATTCCACACTTAAAATATGTGGTACAATAGTACTCACAATATATCGATGTTAAAATATATATACATTACCTCATTTTCCTAGTTAGAACGCAGGCTTTCACCAACGTAGCCCCATCATTACATTAAAATAGCGCTATAATGATTTGTTTTTGAAATATATTCAGCACACCCTAATTGGCTGATAATACATTTGAGATTTACCGTTGCCACACTGATTTGGTTGACTACTGTGTTTATCTTGGAATAATTTTTGCAAGTCATCGCAAAACGTAAAAAACTTGCAAGCATTTGATTCAAGAGTCTTGTGGGTGAAAGTCGCATGCTGAAATAACTTCTAATCGCCGGGGGGGGGGGGGGGGTGGGGTGGGGGGGTGTGGGGGGGGGGTGGGTGGGTGTGGGGTGGGGGGTGGTGGGGGTGGTGTTGGTATTTTCCTCTGTCTTTTTTATTATCTTTTTTTTTGTTCGCCTGTTTTTTTTTCCTTTTTTTTTCTTTTTTTTTTTCTTTTTGTCGGTCTTTTCCTATTTTTTTTTTTTTTTGTTTTTTTTTCTTTGTTCTGTTTTTCTTTTTCTTTTTTTTATTTTTGTTTCTCTGTTTTCTTTTTTTTGTTGAATTTGGTTTCCATTCTTTTTTTTTTTTTTTTGTTTTTTTCTTTTTCTTCATCTTTGTATTTTTTCTTTTTTTTTTTTTTTTCCCTCCATCTTCCCTTTTCTTTTTCTTTCTTTCCCCTTCTCACCTCTCCCCCGCTCTTCCCCTTTATTCCCTCTCCCGCTCCCCTTCCTTCCCTTCTGCACTCCCTTTTCAGAGCAATATCCTAAAACCATACCCTTTTTCCCTGGTTGTGCAAAATGGATCCCTGTTTCAGTAGAGAGAGCTTGATTTCACACATATACCCTGTCCCGATCGGAGCGATTTTTATATCCTGTATAAGCGAACGGCGTTAGTCAGACCTGGTATAGCTATATAGGGCAGTACCAACCCCTGACCCTTTTCTAATCGAAAAATCATTGCTGTCCGAATGATATAATTTTTGTCCCTGATAAGGCACCATGTTTCAGACTGTTTCATTCTCCTAGAAATAAGATTCTTTATTATCCAACTTTTGAAGTTAGAGTAAAACTAATGCAGAAGAAAGCCTAGAGCCTAAGTTAACTTGTATAGTAAAAAAACAGTTTGAAAACTAGTTCAAAAAAATTGTTTGAAGCCAGCTTCTTTTTGGTAAAAAGTAAGCTCAATTGTATAATAATAACTTATTAGACATTTAAATTATTAGTAATATATATATTATTTCGTGTGAGATCTGTATGAGGATTTAAAACCTCATACAGATCTCACATGAATATCATATATTACTTAAAAATGTCTAGATTAATGCTTCTTTTTTAGAGTAAAAATTTTAAACATTAAATGTAATTTGGCCGAAATATTTCAAAGTCAACCTTATGCAAATCAGGGCGAATTCTGTATCAGGGTTTACAGATACCTTCACGGTAGTGATTTTGTATTGTTCTAAGGTCATTAATTATTCATGATTTTTTTATGGGTAGAATACTAGTGGACATTTTGTTCTCATCTTTGTATTTTGTTGTGCCCTATTTGGCTGGGCAAAATACAGCAAACTCAAAATCATATCGATTTATATTCTACCCTAAAATGTCTAATAAGATCTATTTATTTGAGTTGTATTTATATTGATGAAATGATACTCTAGGGAATGACATGTGATCTGAAATGAAAAATACATCACCCTCAAAATTAAACGTTTTTACCTTTGCACATGAATCCAGTGACTGGTGATGTCAAGGGCAACCAGTGTTTGGAAAATGAAAAGATAGGATGGATAGAAGACAGACAGCATCATCAACAAACATGTTGTCACACACCTAAGACAAGATTAATTATGATTACAGTTTTAGTTTTTATATTAGGGAGCGTAAGCATTGACTTGGAAACACACAACGACGATGGAATAAAGACATCAGGGATGAAACCCCTGGATCAAGGAATTTGTTTTTAGCAGGATAATTTAAAGATAACTAGAGATATAATAAAAAGCAAGAGTAACTTGAATTTTTGTGTGATTAGTTTACAACTGGAAATTCCATTGCCAATAAAGACAAAATTACTAGTGCACTCGTATAGACATGTTCAGTACCTTAAACACGCAACAATCCGACTTCCAGTTGTCGTTGCCGTGTGTTTCATCATCCATGCTTAAGCTCCCTATTACCGATATCTATGTGTGCAATTGGATGTTATGTCTTTCCTTTGGAAGTTGGTTAAATGGGCTGCAATTCAATAAGTGTTACATCTCTTGAGTGATCTCTCGTAAATCACAAATTGAAAATGTCTTTTGACATACATATGGTGCACGTACCTATCTGTCAACATGTCAAGGAATGCACCAAACTTTGTACCTATTGGACAATTAACCATTAATATTACAGTATAATTATAGATTATAATGGATACATAATTGTAATATATTTACACAAGATTTTATGCTTTAAGGAGCTCTGGTCACAATATGACATTTTTCAAAGCTTTATTTGTACTTTTCCTAGCATAAAAAACCAGTTTTGAGTTTAAAATTACCACTATGTTCCTTGATTACAGACTCATTTACACAGGGTTAGCCTCTGTGGTATCTGTGTTTAAATATTCACAAATACCAATGGTAAAGTAAAGTTCATAACTTTAACACAAACACTTTGAAATATTGACGGACCTTGACTGGAACATGTGAACATTCTGCACAAAATCGAGGGTAACTCTGTGTAAATGAGTTCTTAATCAAGAAATACAGTGGTAATTTGGAACTTGAAAATGGTCTATTTCTCCTGTGCTGACATTATTTACATACGAATATAATTCATTTCAATATGCTTGACAAAAACCTGTATTCACATGCTTGACAA
Source organism: Actinia tenebrosa (assembly GCF_029948245.1). Lineage (NCBI taxonomy): Eukaryota > Metazoa > Cnidaria > Anthozoa > Actiniaria > Actiniidae > Actinia > Actinia tenebrosa. The sequence continues at coordinate 18,083,112 of NW_028292578.1, forward strand.
AAACCTGTATATTTGTCGGGTATAGTGCTTACTTTGGTTGAAGTATCTTGCTGCATGACCATCAACTGCATCCAACAACCCACTCACTATGTAAGCCACTGTTGCCTTGACATAATCAAACGGCATGTAGTAAAACGAAGCAAATGCCAATATAATTCTTAAATAGCCTGTGAACATCAAGATAAATTGTTCATTGACTATAGACTCAATCCACTTGGACATAATTTTGATCCATATTCAGATAAATAGAGGATATTGCATGGGCGAGCGGAGATACGAATTTTATCTTCGAGTGTTCAATTGATATCTCACGAGTGAGCGCACTCCAAGCGGCCATGTAATGTTCTGTTTATTATATAGACATCGATGGAACTTCAATAAAACAAAAGCTCAAAAATTCTTTATTAAAATATGTTACTATGTCAACAGCGATATCTTCACATGTGAAAGATATGGTATCTTCCACTGGTGAAAGATATCAAGTTTTCGACACTAGAGAAAAACTGGTATTTCTTCGATATCTATATGATAAAATGTAATATCAATTCCTTGAGTATCATTTCTTTGTCTGCTAGCTAGAAGGGCAACTTATTTTCTGGTGGCTAAATAACCTATCTTTTTACCATCACAATACTTACCAATCACACGTGTGAAATATTACAATTTGTCATTGCGATAAAATAGGGTTTCAGTGGGCATTAACCAAAGTATTTTTATGACATTTTCAGAACAGAAAAAGTTTTCAAGGGAGCGTACCTATGGAGTGTCGTAGAAGCACCTTGATCAATGTCCATCAAAACTCAGAAACCAATTTTTTTCTGTGTGATTGGAAGGTACTGTAATTGTTATCAAATTTACATGAATTACTTTTCCCCCTGGGGGGGGGGGGGGTACTCCCATATATGAACTATACGGGGATGATCCGCTGAACAGGGTATGGTTTTTCGAGCTTCTTGTCATAAACAGGGTATGCAATTTCACTCAAGGTCCAAATTCTTCCTGAGTTTCTTGTCATATTCAGGATTTCTACTTTCGTATTGACTGAAACTGGTTACCATGGTCGTAAAAAAATGATACGTGAGATGACATGATAATTGAAACAGGAACTCAGTGCAATTAATTATATCTTTTGTCATAAACAGGGTCTACAAATACGATTTTCTTTTGTCATAAACAGGGTACCCCTTTCAGAATCCCAGCGGAACACCCCTACCCAAATTCTGGTGGAGTACCCCCCCCCCCGGGACTTTTCCCTTCTGCATCTTCATGCAAATGGTTAGAATAAGTAAAACAAATTTGAATTCAATACAAATAAAAACCACTTCAAACTTTCCCAATTTGCTATTTTCGGTATTCACCGAACAGAAATATGGCAACCAACTTGAATAACTATTGTTCTACACTAACTAGCGACTGACTAGCCTTGTGTGCACGTGGAAACATAAAAGCGTTTTCACATGTATGAAAGGCTAGTCAATCATTAGTCGGTGCAAAACAACAGCTATTTAAATTGGTCGCCATATTTTGATTTGGGGTATGCTCTTTCCCAATTTTTTATTTGCATTAGATTAAGATTAAAATTGTCACAGTCATTGTTGTTGAAGGAATAAGCACCAAAACCCCAGACCATTCCTACCCATCTCCCAAACCTCCCAACCCCTCCCCCCAGTTGATTGGACAGATGCTGTTATTCCTGAAGACGATGAAAAGGCCCACAAAGTTATTCACTTTCAAATAAAATCGAAATATCAGTGAATAACTTACCTATCAGGTTAGGTATAAAGAGAAACACTCCCATCTTCCTCAATGAAACAAGGTTTTACGTATTTTTTCAACCAAGATGTCACGAACTCCTTGTCAAGATGGAAGATGCCCAAAGAAATGACGAAAAACGGTCCTATTAAATGCTAAAGAAACCAGAAGGGACCCTGAGCAAAAGAAATTTCAAATTTTAAGCTCTTTCACTCAAAAAAGGTCGAAATACTTAGCGAATGCTTCAAAAAAATGCAAATAATTGAGGTAAATATTTAACTTGTCGACGAGCTGTGTCTTCTTAGAAGTTTATTCTCAGCTGCTGTTAATTTGACCAATCAGAATGAAGTAATTCAGGCACCTGATCGAATCGAACCAATCAGAGAGCACGAGATGGAAAGCGCTTCGTGGACCGCCTCTTTCTCTGTTGTATTTTCTCAGCGTGGAAATATTTCATCAATCTCTCTAAAAAGATCCAAATAATACGGAATTAAGATGCCCGATGAGCAAGACAGCAAGCGTAAAAAACAAGTAAGAGTATGGACTGATGGCTGTTTCGATATGGTGCATTTTGGACACGCCAATGCGCTACGCCAAGCCAAGGCAATGGGAGATTACCTGATTGTAGGTGTTCACAGCGATGAAGAAATTGCTCATCACAAGGGTCCCCCCGTCTTTAACCAAGAAGAGCGGTACAAGATGGTCCGTGCAATCAAATGGGTTGATGAAATAGTTGAAGATGCTCCTTATATCACAACTCTAGAGACAATGGATTCTCATGGTTGTGAGTTCTGTGTTCACGGTGATGACATCACTTTATCAGCTGATGGCACAGACACATATCAAATAGTGAAAGACGCTCGGAGGTACAAGGAATGTAAGAGGACTGCTGGGGTATCCACTACTAATCTAGTGGGACGTATGTTGTTGTTGACCAAAGATCATTTCGATAAAGGAATTCCTATAAGCGCCTTAGACCCAGAACAAGTCAGCAGTGCCAGTTCTGACTCAGCAGCTAAGAGCCCCTGGACGTGTGTTTCTCATTTTCTCCCCACCACCCAAAGAATTGTTCAGTTTTCAGATGGGAAGGAGCCAAATCAAGAAGACAGAATTGTCTACGCAGCAGGTGCATTTGATCTTTTCCATGTTGGTTTTCTGGATTTCCTGGAAAAGGCCAAAGCAGAGGGTGACTATCTGATTGTTGGTTTACATACTGACCAGGTAGTGAATCGCTACAAGGGTAGTAACTACCCAATTATGAACCTGCACGAGAGGGTGCTTAGTGTTCTGGCCTGCCGATATGTTGATCAGGTCATAATTGGTGCACCTTACAGGGTATCTGAGGAATTAATGAATCAGTTTAAGGTAAACATTGATCATTTTATCCTTCCTACCCTGCCTAACTTTATATTAAAATAAATGCCTGATGTGGTAGGTTGATGTAGTTGTTCATGGGCAAACTCCCATAATGGAAGATCCCAATGGCAATGATCCCTATGAGATTCCTAGAAGAATGGGAACATTCAAGATCCTTGATAGCACTAGTAACATCACTACAGCTGACATCGTTGCAAGAATCATTCGTAATAAGTAAGTATCTATTTTATGCTATTGCTTTCTTTTTACTCCATGCATTCTCCAACCAGGACTACTCTTGATAGGTGCCTGTGAAGAGAGAGACTCAGCTGTGGGGGGGGGGGTTGGGCTACAGCTTTACCAACCCTACGATAACATGATATAAAATGATGGCAGTAACTTAGTTCCACTATGTTGTTCTTGTCTTACAAAGTTGACAATCATGATGTACCCACATGCAGCATTCCAGCTTGTAACAATCAGAAGCAAACAAACTTCAATAAGCAATGCACAACTGAGTCTGATGTATTTATAATAATCCATAATTCTCGTTTAGGTTGAAGTATGAGGAAAGAAACAAGAAAAAGGAAGCAAAAGAACGGGCTTCTTACGATGCATTACAGCGACAAATGGAAGCTCTTGAATCCTCTAAGGAGAATAACAAAATAGTTTAAGCACTAGCTCCTTCCACCCTCAGTGTTGGTTGTACCTTTAAACAGATAACTTTTTTAATAGATAAATACCATATCAATTTGGTTGTTAATTCTAATTATTATTCACATCAAAATCCATAATGTTCGAGGATTTTTTTACCATACTAACTAAAACTGGCATTTTACATTATTTTTATTTTGAGAAGGAATAGGGGATGGGTGGTGAGGATTTAGTATTTTATGGGTTGATTTCCATAGGTTTGTATTCTACCTAATCTCAAAATTTCTTAGTGTTTCTTGCCCCCATGTAAAGAAAGTTTATTGTGATGGCTTTCATTGAATTTTAATGTTAACCATTTTGGAATGCCAAATTGTTTATTGTCAATTTTTGGGAGGGGTAGCTGTGAATAAAATATGTGAACAGGGCTTGTGCTACTCCTTAAACTCCTTGAATTTAATTCACGTTTTCAAGGGCACTTGAAAAGCTCTTGAATTTTACGATTTCAGCAAAACTCCTTGAAATCTTCTTGAATTTTTGCTTCAGTCATTGCTTGCATGGTTCTGAAATAGATCTAGTCAGAAAGATCGGAAAACATGAAAGTCGGCCATGACAGTGCAACCACTGTGTAAAACTTTGGAATAGTTAGCTGAACATACTTCTTGAAAATTCATTTTTGGGTCCTTGAATAGTCCTTGAATTTTAAATGGTTACCTTACCATGAACCCTGTGAGAAATAATGCAATTATTTGTGGTAAATTTGTTGGGCAAACTATTTACTGTGACCTTACAAATGGTGGGTAGATAAATGGATATCTCTGTGGAATATTTTGATGACGGACATAAGACAGGTTTAAAATCACTAATTTATTTGCATCAGTGAGTGTGAAAGGAGATATTGAGGTTAGCCTTATCGTGAATATCTCCTAGGATTGAATTAGAATATAGTACTTGGTTTTTACAGAGGGAAGAAAACTGGAGAACCCGGAAAACCCTAGAAGCACAGGAGAGAACCAACAAAAAGCTCAACTCACATTCAACACCAAGCTTGTCGGGACTCGAACCCAGGCCGCAATTGGTGAGAGGCGAGCGCTCTCACTGCTACACCACCCATGCTTCCCATGAAATTAATCATAAAATTTTGGGTAGATCAAAAATGCTATTTGATTTTCATGGGCAAAATTGCATATCTTGTTTCAAGTTGGCTCCTAGTCAAAAGGAGATGATCCACAAACATTTCCAATTCCGCTAATGGTTTTTCAGGGCACTCTGTACGATTTTTAATTTGTAAAATTATTATTAAAAAATGCAATGCAATAATAATGATTATTATTAACAGATAGTAGTAATTAATCTACTAGAGCACATGCAGCAAAACCATGCAATAAAAACAAAGTTGATACTGACAAATAGTACTATTGATTGATTGACGAACTTCACCATGCTAAAAAACATAATGAGTTAATTAGCATATGCATATAAGTATGGTAGGGATACTGCAACAGCGTTGGCCAATTTCTGTATGCCCAGTTAATAGAAAAGTACTTTAGTGACTCATAGTTGCTATGACTCAACAGAACATTCATTACACAAAGACAAATAACACAAGAGACCATTTGTGTCTGGTTGATAGCAACTATTAGTCACTAAATAGCTACTATTTTCTCATTGATGGTTTTCAACCATTCCCAAGAGAATTAAATAACAAAAGACATGGCAGCCATGTTGGAAGGGCTAAAGAGTATAAATTAGCTCATAAATGAAGTTAGCAATATTTATAACAAGTTGAAATGAAATTCACTTTAGGGACTGGTCATAAAATATAGGGGTGTCTTCGCCCATTATAAAATGATGCTGAAAATGTGATGACCCAACCCCAGTTTAGAAGCAATATTGCAGATGACCCACCCCTGAAAGAAGGATCCACTGATCAGATTTACCTATATTCAATCTAAATCCCAAAAGAATGTTCTTGGTTGCACACGTCTGCCACTTCTTGTAACATTGACTGTTTCGGCTTCTTCTTTGTCTCTGTCAGCGTCTTCCCCACTATCAGTAATTCCTATTTCATGAGTAACAATGTAAGTTTCTTCGTCGCTATCCAAATCTTCAGTATCCTCATCAGGTTCCTCACATGAATTATCATCATCTTCAGTGTCCTCGCGTGAAGTACCATCTTCTTCATGCTCTTCCTCTGTTGTACTTGTCGTAGTATTTAAAAGCTGCATAGACAGCCAAGCATTTATTACTTGGACTTTCTCACTTTTGTACATTTTGCGCTTGAGCAAGTTGTGCTTTTTTAAAAAGAGGTCCAAGATTACAACCCTCTGCTTCTTAAGCATTCTGCTTTCTTGCATGTCTTTCCAGTCATAGTCTTCGCATGCTTTAAGTTTCTCTGCTTCCTTAATTTTTTCTTTTCATTTGCCCTTTTAATTTTTCATTCGAAGGTACTACAGATGTTCTACATACTTCCTAACCAGATCCTCTGCAACTGCAAATTCCCTTGAGAAATTCCGATGATGACAATTATAATACTCTATTTCGTATTAGAAAACTCATTAATAATTCATGAAGAAAACACAATAGAAATCATGACCATGAAGGTGATTTTATATCTGATATAGATTCATCTTCATTTGCATAAACTTTAACTTGGATTTTCTCTATCAAACTTGGTTCATTTCGTAAAGAATTCTGTACAATACGAGAACATACATCATGAGTTTTCTAAGCCGTTTAATAAACTCGCAGATCGTGTCTTATCGGGTCTAAAACCACTCGGCTGCGCCTCGTGTTTTATACCCGATAAAACACTCCTGCTCGTTTATTAAACAGTACATGGCCCACCCTTTTTAGTTGTCAAATTTTATCAGCCCACCCCAATGAAGGAGTTCAAAATTATGTGACCCACCCCCTGAATTTGCCCCCCGCCCACCCCCCATACTTTATGATACAAATAAAGTATAAAATACAAGTAAATACCTCGAATAACAAAGAGTTTTGTCATAACGTGTTTTATTTGTTAGAGCCTTGGTACTTTGATCTTGGTCAAATGATTTATAATTTGGGCAACTGAACTGTTTTTGTACCAACCCCTCTCCCCTAAGGTAAAGATCTCAAATTAATATAATTTTTCTTCTTTCTAAGGATTTCTTCAGGATTTGTTGGATCATATTATAACAAAGGTCTGCGGGATTCCTATGTTTGGGGGTAAATTCCTATCAGGGGGTTATCGAGGAATTCCCAAAATGAGGTAGAGTCTCTCTCCACCAATCTGACCAATAACAGGGGTCACAGGCACCTTAGAACTCCCATGGACAACCCCTTTCCTTGGAATATAAAGCCCTCAATTGAGATGGGTCGATTTGGCATTGCATTGCATTGTGGCACTGCTTTTAAGAGCACAAAATAAACACTAGCTTGGAAATCAGTTCCACAATGCAATGTAATGCAAATGATTCAAGCCGTTATGTTGGAAGAATTTGAAAAAAGATATTTTTAACAAATTCTGTTACATCTTCTAACACGGCGACCATGGCTTTCGTTATTTTACTTGGGAATGATTGCAAACCAAGAATGGCTTTTGCGTCAGACCCTACAGAATGCATGCCATGCCCGCAGATGAAAAGCCCGTGTCACGAACGTGGACATGACACGGCAAGACATACGCCAGACCAATCACATTGCGCGAGAATTTACTCTCCATCCAATCAAATACCCGAAACACGCGGGCGCGGACACGATCAAGCTAAAACACGACACTGCCAGACCAATCACATTACCTGTTATCCTATCATTATCGCGCTTCATGGCACATAGGGCTATAGAACATTCACATTGCCAAGGGAAAAAAACAGCCAATCAAGGCAAGTAAAGGCACGGCAAGGCACACATACGGCATGCACTGAGCTTTCCACAGCCTGCAGTACGAAAATTGTTCTATTACGTACGGTGGTCCACAGGGGACAGCTGCAAGCAAATAAAAGCAAAGCAAAACTTGGCGGCGCTACATAGCACTTCTGAACTATAAAATATCGCGTTCGCCAAATTGGCCGCCATCTCCGATTTGCTAAACACTCTGCTAGTTCCAGTTCTTCCTTTACCATGCGTGCGCAGAAGTTCTTAGCAACGTTTGTTTTATTTTGTCATATTTTGCTTTATTTTCTAAGTAACTTTTGAATTATTTGCCGCAGCTTTTACCGATTTGCAGCAAATTGTACTTGTTTCCAACTATCATTCGATTGCAGCTGCCCTCTGTGGTCACTCAGGGAAGGTACGTTTTTTACTGTGGGAAAAGGGCTTGGGGATTCGCAGTAAACTTTCTAAAAATGTATGTAGCCTAAAACAATTCACGACCCTCCTATTAAGCTTTCTTCGAAATAAAAAGGTTTGATCTTCCGTAAAATTATAAATGACCCCCTCCCCCCTGAAGCCCCAGCCGCCCCCCCCCCCCCCCCACATACATTGAAAAACGTACCTTCAAATATGGGTGGGAAAAATAACGAACTATCTAGATGATAAACCATATCTAGCGTACACAAAACAACCACAGGGTACCTCTTTCATCCACTGAATTCCATTTGGAACTTAGAAGTTGATTTTGACAGAAGGTAAGAAAAATGGAGTAAAGTAAACTCTCAAAGCACAAGAGAAAACCAACAAAAAATTCTACTCACACAAGAGATTGTGTCCGGGAATCAAACCTGGATAGCCTTAGTAAGAGGAAAGCGCTCTACCTCACCGCTACGCCAGCTGTGTTTCCCAAACAATCGAAGAAATGAAGAACCAATCAAAACTTAGATTGGAAGGACGCCAAAAAAGTTCATAGAAATTTTGTCAGTTTACAGTTGAGAGAATGGGCGAGTTTTGACTGTTTCGTTTTTCGTCGATACGAAAGCACGCCTAAAAGAAAACTCAAGCTCTAGACATCAAAGGAAAACTCAAAAGGTATACTATATCGTTTTTGTCAACCAGGTTCGATGAAACTTCCGCTTTCAGTATGCAGATGACCATAAAATATCCTTGAAAGCGCTTCTGAAACCGATGAAATACACCTTTTGCCATTCATTAACAGAAAATGTACATTCATTTGTGCCAATAGTTGTATCAATAACGTGTAATGTACTTTCATCAACACCACAAGTAACATCATTAGCGCGGATCAACTTTCAATAACGACAATTGAATATGCGTGTACATTCATAGGCAGCAATGGACAATCAATAGCGCGTTTGTTCATTCATATGCGCGGAATGTATTTTCTTGTGCGCGAAATTCAACTTCAATAACACCAAATGACAGACAATTGCATTTATGGACAATCATTTACCCAAAAGTGAAAATTCATTAGTGCTATTAGCATAATCATTGACAATCTATAACGCGCTTGGACAATCATGAGGGTCAACGTTATATTCTATAGCGTGGTTCGACAAACATTTGCATGATTCGAATAAACAATAAGAGAAATAAAACAATCATTAGCGATTTTTTAAAAAACTATTTTAGCCTTCAATTTCTTCGCCATTTATACATCGTGGCAAATACGTTTGCATATATCTGAACCACTGATCACATTTAGCGATAGTGATGGTTGCCACATTTCTCTGGAACCCTTCCATTAGCAACTGCTTTCTGTAGAGACCTAGAGCAATCCCTTGTCGTCTTGCCTCAGCCCAATAGTTCGTATGTTGTTGGATCTCTGGACGGCTGATGTCGGCTTTAATTGCTGCTTTAAGTGAGCTAATTGCTATTCTCCTACGCAGCCGCTATTATGGAGGCAGTTTCCTGAGTTTTTTATATGTATTAAAGTGATTAAAAAAAAACCGCTAATGATTGTTTTATTTCTCTTATTGTTTATTCGAATCATGCAAATGTTTGTCGAACCACGCTATAGAATATAACGTTGACCCTCATGATTGTCCAAGCGCGTTATAGATTGTCAATGATTATGCTAATAGCACTAATGAATTTTCACTTTTGGGTAAATGATTGTCCATAAATGCAATTGTTTGTCATTTGGTGTTATTGAAGTTGAATTTCGCGCACAAGAAAATACATTCCGCGCATATCGAGCGCTTTATTTCACATGGCGTGCAGACGTCTTTACTGTCGCTCTGTATTTTTGCTCAATTTTATTGCTCTATGGCTTATCTTTTCATATGAATATGGAACTAATGGATTCAACGAAGTCTTATCTAGCAATAATTTGTCTTTTGGTGGAGATTCCGTGAAGATTGAAGTAAGAAATTTCCATTCTTGTTCGTGGAACCACAAACGCCTAATAATTCGTATAGCACGTGGGAAAGGTTACTTCTCTTCTCGAATTAAGTACCATTCAAATTCTGTCTCTGGATTCCATCTAATTCGTCTATTTATCAGTGGAGATATATGTTTAAATCCTGGTCCTGATAAATGTCAGACTTGTGGTCGAACCATCGCTAAAAACCACCGAGTTCTGAGTTGTGATATTTGCAACCGTTCACACCATATCAAGTGTCAAGCATTTACTCCTAAGGATTTTCTGAGGCTGAAAAATAGCTCTGAAGGCAATTGGACCTGTCCAACATGTATCTCTGATGTTTTACCCTTCATTGATAATCCTTTTAACGATAGTTTTAATGATAATCAGAGTGAAGACAAGAACAACAAGTCCTTTAATGGCCAGGAAGCCGGAGAAGATTCTATCGAATGGTATGAATCTAATGTCAACAATTATTATAAATACAACTTGAAACTGGCTCATATTAATATCAATGGACTGTTGAATAAACTGGACGAAGTCAAAGTCATTCTCAACCGTAAATTATTTGATGTATTCTTTATTAGTGAGACTAAAATCGACAAGACCGTATCAGATTCCAAACTCAAACATCCTGGTTATCGCTTATTGCGACGAGACCGTAAAAAAGGTGGTGGTGGTTTATTGGCATACGTACGTGACGATTTGGTCGCTTACAGAAGACATAAAATCGAACCTGATGATTTGGAGTGCATGTGCTTGGATTTAAAGGACTCTACCAACTCTCGATTTATTGTGCTTGCCTGTTACAGATCTCCAGGTAAATGCAAAATATCTGACTTTATCCAATCTTTATCTACGACTGCTGAGGAGATTTTTAGATTACGAAATGAGATTCTTATAGTGGGAGACTTAAATATGGACATGTATGAAAACGAGCTGGATGGAAGAAAACCTAATAAAACACTGGTTGAGTTCTGCAGAAAGTTTTGCTTTGTTAACCAAATATCCGAACCGACTCGAGTTACTGAAAAATCCAAAACATTGATTGACGTCATTTTGTCTAGTCATGCTGAGCGCTATGCAACTAGTGGCACCTTACCTCTCGGAATCAGTGACCATGACCTTATTTATATTATCAGAAAATGCAAATTACCGAGACCTAAACCTCGCACTATTGAATATCGCAGCTTCAAGAACTTTAAAGAAGAGGATTTTATTTCTGCTCTGCAAAACGTTCCATGGCATACTGCGTTTAGTTACGACGATGCTGATGAAATCTGGGATCATTGGTCAAAACTTTATAAAGACATACTGGATTTACACGCTCCCTTAAAGAAGAAGCAAATAAGATCTGACCAATTACCATGGATAACGCCTGAAATATCGCGTGAGATATCTCGTCGCAATCGTCTTTTTAAACAACACAAGAAAAATCCAACAGTCAACTCCTGGGAGTTGTATCGTAAACAACGGAATAAAGTTAGATCTCTCAAACGTAAAGAAACAAAGGCCTTTTGTTATAAAGCCTCAAATAATATAAAGAATCCTGGTGAGTTTTGGAAGAAGATGAGACCCTTGATGCCCAACAGTAAATCTTCTGGTTCAAACAAAATTCAACTGATTGAAAATAACGCCTTATTATCTGATTCTAAACTTGTAGCTGAAACCTTGAATGATTATTTCATTAATGCTGCTGGTTCATATGATTCTACCTCGAACGATTTTTCTGATCACCCAAGCATACGTCGTATTGGAATGAAGAACTGTGATCTCAACTTTGATTTTCACATGGTAGATGAACCGTATATAAAGGATATTTTGGATAAACTTAACCCCAAAAAGTCAGTTGGTATTGACAAGATATCTCCTAAAGTCCTCAAGTTCTCGTCAACAATTTTATCTTGCGAAATTACACGTCTCATCAATTGTTTCATTTGCAGTCAGTCATGTCCTCTGGAATGGAAATCTAGTAATGTGACACCGATTCATAAAAGATCGGACGAAACTGATAAAACTAACTATCGTCCAATTTCCATTTTATCGACCATTTCCAAAATCTACGAGAAAGTTTTATATGATCAAATATATACTGCTATTTCTCCTCATTTTTCTAACAACTTGTCTGGATTTTTAAAGGGACATTCCTGTTGTACAGCTCTAATTAAAATAATTGATGATTGGCGTGCAAGTTTAGATGATAGGAAAGGAATTGTTACCATAGCAGTAGATCTCAGCAAAGCCTTTGATTCCATCAACCATAATTTGCTTATTGCAAAGCTTAAAGCCTACGGCTTTAACACAGATGCAATTCTTCTTATGAAAGCCTATCTCCTTGGTCGCCGCCAAAGAGTTCGGGTTGACAACGTATTTTCTGAGTGGCAACCAATAACAGCTGGAGTACCTCAAGGATCCTTACTTGGACCGCTTCTGTTCAACATCTTTGTGAATGACTTGAATGACTTCATCTCTACAGTATCTCTACGTATGTATGCTGATGACACTACTGAATACTATGCTGACTACTCTCCTATGGTACTAAACTATACTATCAACAAGGAACTTAACTCCATCAAGGAGTGGGTTACTAGTAACCATCTGTCAATCAACACTGTAAAGACTCAAGCTCTCGTCATCGGAACGAACACTTACAAGTACAATCTTCTATTGGGTGATAATCCTGTGAAAATCAAGGACTCTTTAAAGATACTTGGCGTTACCATTGACTCAAAATTAACTTTTGAGGAACATTTAAATGTCCAGCTTAATAAGGCTTATGCTAAGACAAACGCTTTACGTAGAATAAGACGTTTAGTTCCAGCGCATGTTATGATTCAATTATATAGGGCTTTTATTTTGCCTCATCTTGAGTATTGTAGCCCTGTGCTGGTGGGAATATCTAAGTCACTCTCAAATAAATTAGAAGAAGCCAATTATTATATTCTTAGAACTTTATTAGGCCTATCTAAATCTAATTCTTATGACAGCATTCTTAAATCAATTAATATGCGTACCGTAGAACATAGGAGATATTTCCAAGTTTTAGTCTTACTTTTTAAATGCATCAAAGGGAATGGCCCTAGATATATTAATGACTTTTTCAAATTTCGTACAGTTAAGTATAATTTAAGAGGCTCTGGTACTAAACTTGAGCAATATTCATTTAACAGTAAATGGCATCTTAATTCTTTTGTATCCATAGCTAGTCATCTTTGGAACAATTTACCATCTAATGCGAGAAATGCTGTTAACGTAAATAGCTTTAAGAATATCATACGTAAATTAGACTTCATACCTTTTATATATCGTTAGATAAATTTTTATTTATCATATATTGGATATATATATATATATATATTTTCTTATTTCCTTTATTAACTTCCCATTGTAAATAGATATTTATCATTTCATATTTTATATTTATTGCATATATACATATATATATTATATTTTATATCACTTTAATTTAGGTTATTTCTTAATAGATTAGTGCACGTGCGCATTTTAAACGAGTATGTGAAATGCTCCTAGGCGTTATGTGGATAAATAAACTATTATTATTATTATTATTATTATTATTATGAATGTACAAACGCGCTATTGATTGTCCATTGATGCCTATGAATGTACACGCATATTCAATTGTCGTTATTGAAAGTTGATCCGCCCTAATGATGTTACTTGTGGTGTTGATGAAAGTACATTACACGTTATTGATACAACTATTGGCACAAATGAATGTACATTTTCTGTTAATGAATGGCAAAAGGTGTACTTCTTTAGACATTTTGCCCGGCTTTTGTTTGAAATCATTAGAAAAAGTACATACTTTACAGTTAAAATAGTACAGTCTTAAAGGCCGTGTGATCTTTTAAGATCAAACTGCTTTTTGCGAATTTGTGGATACTTAAATGCCCTTTCTGTGTATTACACAGAGATCAAAATATTAATTCGTTCGATTTAAAAATCCATTAAAGATCACCTAACCCCTGATAGGATACTTTCAGTATTGATTAAAGTCTTAAAGGCTGCGTGATCTTTCAAGATCAAACTGCTTTAGCGAACTCGTGGATATTATTCTGTGAATATGGAGATCAAATATTAATTCACTCGATTTAAATGTCCATAGATCAATTTTACTGGTAAGATGGATAATCGACGTTATATTTTCCAGGCTTGTATCTTACTGTTAGCTCATACTTATGTAGACTCATGATCATCTCAGTTCTGCAGGCGCAAAGGACTGCCGCTTGATAAAGATTCTTGAGTAGGATGTTCTCAAGAACCTTATGTACTATTTGTATTATTTTGTACCTTCAAATATGGGTGGGAAAAATAACGAACTATCTAGATTATAAATCATCTAGCGTACACAAAACAACCACAGGGTGCCTCTTTCATCCACTGAATTCCATTTAGAGCTTAGAAGTTGATTTTGGCGTAGGGACGAAAAAGGGAGTAAAATAAACTCTCAAAGCACAGGAGAAAACCAACAAACAATTCTACTGACACACGAGATTGTGTCCGCGGGGAATCAAACGTGGATAGCCTTGGTAAGAGGAAAGCGCTCTACCTCACCGCTACGCCAGCTGTGTTTCCCAAACAATAGAAGAAACGAAGGACCAATCAAAACTTAGATTGGAAGGACGCCAAAAAAGTTCATAGAAATTTTGTCAGTTTACAGTTGAGAGAATGGGCGAGTTTTGACTGTTTCGTTTTTCGTCGATACGAAAGCACGCCTAAACGAAAACTCAAGCTCTAGACATCAAAGGAAAACTCAAAAGGTATACTATATCATTTTTGTCAACCAGGTTCGATGAAACTTCCGCTTTCAGTATGCAGATGACCATAAAATATCCTTGAAAGCGCTTCTGAAACCGATGAAATACTTCTTTAGACATTTTGCCCGGCTTTTGTTTGAAATCATTAGAAAAAGTACATACTTTACAGTTAAAATAGTACAGTCTTAAAGGCTGTGTGATCTTTCAAGATCAAACTGCTTTAGCGAACTCGTGGATATTATTCTGTGAATACGGAGATCAAATATTGATTCGCTCGATTTAAATGTCCATAGATCAATTTTACTGGTAAGATGGATAATCGACGTTGTATTTTCCAGGCTTGTATCTTACTGTTAGCTCATACTTATGTAGACTCATGATCATCTCTGTTCTGCAGGCGCAAAGGACTGCCGCTTGATAAAGATTCTTGAGTAGGATGTTCTCAAGAACCTTATGTACTATTTGTATTATTTTGTACCTTCAAATATGGGTGGGAAAAATAACGAACTATCTAGATTATAAATCATCTAGCGTACACAAAACAACCACAGGGTGCCTCTTTCATCCACTGAATTCCATTTAGAGCTTAGAAGTTGATTTTGGCGTAGGGACGAAAAAGGGAGTAAAATAAACTCTCAAAGCACAGGAGAAAACCAACAAACAATTCTACTGACACACGAGATTGTGTCCGCGGGGAATCAAACGTGGATAGCCTTGGTAAGAGGAAAGCGCTCTAACTCACCGCTACGCCAGCTGTGTTTCCCAAACAATAGAAGAAACGAAGGACCAATCAAAACTTAGATTGGAAGGACGCCAAAAAAGTTCATAGAAATTTTGTCAGTTTACAGTTGAGAGAATGGGCGAGTTTTGACTGTTTCGTTTTTCGTCGATACGAAAGCACGCCTAAACGAAAACTCAAGCTCTAGACATCAAAGGAAAACTCAAAAGGTATACTATATCATTTTTGTCAACCAGGTTCGATGAAACTTCCGCTTTGATCAGTATGCAGATGACCATAAAATATCCTTGAAAGCGCTTCTGAATCCGATGAAATACTTCTTTAGACATTTTGGCCTGTTTTTCTTTGAAATCATTAGAAAAAGTACATATTTTACAGGTTGAGATAGTACCCCTAGCGACCAGTGTGCATTCAACTCTTAATAGCACAAAACCTTTTAATCGAAACCTCAACAAAGTATACATTTTCTGAATGCTGGATAAATGTAGAAACTATTCCTTTTTTCTTTTTTGTAAAATAAATTCATCCTTTTAAGTTAGAGCGAATTATTCAAATTTTCACCTAGGCATCTTCGCGGAGTTCGATGACAGCCGGTAATCATCGGAAACCAATGGTTATTAACTTTCCAGGATCACAAGACATCACTTGTCAAAGTCGGCGGTGTGTCTCCGATTTTCGATTAGTTACCCCGTTGCTTTTTTATACGCTCCTAAAGTTATGACGCTTCTATATTAGCTGTATCCGAACCAAAATCCACGATAACTTTGGAAATAAACAAAAAGTCAAAAATCGGAGACACCTTTTTGAAGAACAGCTATCCAACATGACTTCCTCAAAACTTCAGTGAAATCGGTTAAATTCCCTTTGACAACGAACTCAAAATGTACGTGTATCACTTCCGAGAAAAGCGCAAAATTGTTTTTCAAGCCAAGAAGTGCCTTTGTTGACATAAAGTATTCAGAAGATCGAATCACTTTATCATGTCGCTATTATTCAAGTTCAGACATTTTGTTCGCCTAACTAAAGAGAAAAGCAAGCAAGCAGCAGGAAATCAAAACGAAGGTCCAAGGTAAAACAACAGTGGCTGATAGAGACGTAGCGACGACAAGTGATGTCAACGATAAATCGAAAACTATTAAAGCTAAAAAGTCGTTTTTCGTTTATTTCTCGAAAATCATTTTTGGAAAATGATAGCTTATCGTGCATTCTCTCACAAAATGTAAAAACCAAAAAATCAATCTTTCACAGCAATCTTGGGGTACCCTGATACCTTAAAATGAAACTGCTTTTTGCGAATTTGTGGATACTTAAATGCCCTTTCTGTGTATTACACAGAGATCAAAATATTAATTCGTTCGATTTAAAAATCCATTAAAGTGCACCTAACCCCTGATAGGATACTTTCAGTATTGATTAAAGTCTTAAAGGCTGCGTGATCTTTCAAGATCAAACTGCTTTAGCGAACTCGTGGATATTATTCTGTGAATACGGAGATCAAATATTAATTCGCTCGATTTAAATGTCCATAGATCAATTTTACTGGTAAGATGGATAATCGACGTTATATTTTCCAGGCTTGTATCTTACTGTTAGCTCATACTTATGTAGACTCATGATCATCTCAGTTCTGCAGGCGCAAAGGACTGGCGCTTGATAAAGATTCTTGAGTAGGATGTTCTCAAGAAGCTTATGTACTATTTGTATTATTTTGTACCTTCAAATATGGGTGGGAAAAATAACAAACTATCTAGATTATAAACCATCTAGCGTACACAAAACAACCACAGGGTGCCCCTTCATTCACTGAATGCCATTTAGAGCTTAGAAGTTGATTTTGGCGTAGGGACGAAAAAGGGAGTAAAATAAACTCTCAAAGCACAGGAGAAAACCAACAAACAGTTCTACTGACACACGAGATTGTGTCCGGGAATCAAACGTGGATAGCCTTGGTAAGAGGAAAGCGCTCTACCTCACCGCTACGCCAGCTGTGTTTCCCAAACAATAGAAGAAACGAAGGACCAATCAAAACTTAGATTGGAAGGACGCCAAAAAAGTTCATAGAAATTTTGTCAGTTTACAGTTGAGAGAATGGGCGAGTTTTGACTGTTTCGTTTTTCGTCGATACGAAAGCACGCCTAAAAGAAAACTCAAGCTCTAGACATCAAAGGAAAACTCAAAAGGTATACTATATCACTGAGATGATCATAAGTCTACAGAGGTATTACCTAACAGTAAGATACAAGCCTGGAAAAGACATGCAACTTGCACACACACTAAGCCGTTCCGCACACCTTCCTTATTGATGATCTAGAAGTCAGTGAAGTATCTCTAACAGCACATCTTCCAGTGTCAAAACAAAAAAGTATGAGAAGTTTCAGCAATCAACAGCAGATGATACAGGTTTTTTTGATGATACAGTTGTACAGTCACTAATAATGCAGTACTGGAAGGATGACTGTGATTTGCGAGTCCCGACCAGACCAACACTCAGGGTCTTAAAATAACTGAGAAGGCGCTGTCTTTGTAATTACACATCTGTGTTACACCTTCACCTGGCTCGGATGACCACGTTTAAGGCGGTGCCTAATCAACTAGAAACCTTAAAAGAGGACACCATGCGAAGTTTGAGGGGGGAAATGGGAAACGCAATCATTTGCGAACGTCCTCAAGATTAGGATTTCCAAATACCAGCTGAAATTGACACACAACTGAATATGTTTTGAATAATTGCCTTCATTCATTTTTAACAATGCTTTAGTGAAAGAGAATTCTTTTTCAGGTAAAATACTAAATTTTAGTACTTTTAAGTATTAAAAGTATTTTAAATTTCGCAAAATCCCCCCCCCCCCCCCCAAAAAGAAAATCTTTCAACCCCCCCCCCTCCCCCCAACGAACTAATTAGTCTAGAAAGCGTTACTAATCGATTCGTCATTTTTCGTCAGATTGACTGGAAATATCTTCAGCAGTTGGTTCGTTTACATTGACGATGGCAGAAGCAAATAATACTCCTGGTTGTTCTGATGCAACCTGCCAAGTATACTCTATTTTGAATAACACTCCAAGACATCATAAAGTTCTTTCAGATGTATTACATAGATCTCAGTTTTGTGAGGCTTTCTTTCATGTACCTGAAGGATCGGACTGGAATACCGAAATGCAATGCTTGGATAAGAGAAGTTGTAGAGTCAAAAAATCAGGAAAAAAGGATGAAAACTCCGAACAAAAACAACCGACATTTGTTGTGAGTTTCGTTGTACTTAAAATAGGGAATGATGAAAAATACAAGGCGCTGTTTGAAAACTGTGAGCAACAAAAACCTACGAAGCATGCAGAGGAATTTTTCATTGATGAACTAGGTGATGCACTAGCTCCAGGATTGGCCTCTTTAACCGTCAAAGAGGAGCGTAAAGTTATGAAAATGTACATAACTTTGCTGCCATGCCATTATTCAACAGAAGACTGCCAAAGGAGCTGCACTGAAAAACTGATCGAATTCTATGAGAAAGATCTTAAAAAACTGCACATTGATTTCATAGTGAAACCAACCTTCATTTCCAAGGTGAGTATTAGGAGATGCAAAACCAAATTATTCGTTTGCTTAGCTATATTCATTTCCCTTACGGATTGATTCTAATCTGTTTATGTCATTCATAAATCTATGTAGCTTTTACGTTTTTACGTATTTCCTTGTCCAATTCTGTTCACAAAATTCGCTAAAATACAGAGACAACGGGAGGCGGTGGAACTGCATGGCTATAGCCCCCACACTTCTTGCTAAAAGCAACTAAATTTTTCAGCCCCCTGCCCCACTAGCGTTTTACATGGCTAGTCTATTTTATTTTTCAGTCTTAGCCCCGCCCCCTTTTTAGGGTGCTCCGCGGTCAGGCCTCGAAATAAGGACAAAATGTCAGTTCAACAATTACAACAACAACAACACCACACAACAACAAAACATGTAGGAAAAGGAGCGGCCTCCTGGGCCAGGGTTCGAACTCTCAGCCTCGGGGCCTAGAATCTGACGCTCTGACCAAAAGATGGACGAAAAGTACTATTCATATCTGGTTGGAATCGATAGACCTTTTCGGGTTGGGCGTAATGTTTTTCCCATTTCAGACTACGGTTATTCACTTGAGAATAAGATTCTTTGTTTGCGATGTATCCATATTCATGTGTCTTCTAATGCGCAACCGCTAAACAAAGAAATAATACTCTAGGGAATGACACGTGGTCTGAAATGGGAAAACATTACGTCCAAGCCGAAAAGGTCTATTGCTTCTGAATTCAGTTTAATCGATGCTTGCTTTCTAGATTTCCTACTTTTTTTTTGTTAATCAAATCTAGATCTTATCTCAGTTAATGACGAATAGGGTAGGGTAGGATAGTTATAGTCTTACCTAGATTTCTATTATGTATTAGCATAAACCTACTAGCATACTATCCCGAATCCTGCAATCTGATTGGTTAACGTACTCACCATCTATCCTGTGATAGATAGCGAGTAGCGAAAAATCAACAAATGCATGGTCAAGTTTCGGCTAAATCTCGGTCACCGCATTAGCATATGCCATGGAAAAACCTTCATAACTACAAGAAGCTGCACTCAAACTATGAATTTTTATTATCTATGAGTCAAATAGTCTATTTCTATCTATTGACTCATAGAAAACTCGACCTCGTAGTCTAATTGTTAAATATTTTTTGGTTTATATTTAGGGGTATTTGGATCCTAGATTATCAGTAGGGTGGGGTGGGGTGGTTATTTAGCAATTATTCGCCGAAGGCAAAGTGAATATCGGGGAATATTTACCGAGACGCGAGTCTTCGAGCGGCGAGGTAAATATTCTCCATAGTTCACTGAGCCTGAGGCGAATAACTGTTTTAGCATATACCAACTTGTGTACAGAGTAACTTATTTTTATATACAATAATTCAATAAAAACAAACAAACAGAAACTTTTACTCTTTTTTGCGTGACAAATTCACGCAAACCTTTTAGCAAAACTTTTAGCAAAACTTTTAGGCCATTCTTCGTTGCCTTTTTAGTTTTGATAGGAATGGCATTTACTTTCATTTTTTCGATTTCCTCATCGAAAATTGTAGCAAAACGATTGCCGGCAGATGCCATTTTGTTGCCGACTCAATATTCCGAGATTCAGAGGTGAATATCGTACAATATTCACCCCAATTAACCAATGAGCGCGCGCGTTCTTAGGAAGTACACAAGTTGGTATATGCTAAAGTCTTATATAGATTTCTATACTTATGCAATATTTTTAGATCTAGATTTTTATATATGTAATATTAAGATTTTAATGTAGCACGTGCGCGTTCTAACGAGTTCTTATTGTGAGCTCTTTATGACTACGTGAATAAATAAATTACTTACTTGCTAAATTACTTACATGACGAATAATGCATTGTGCAAATCGTATTATCTTTAAGGCTTATCAGTCAGTAACTATGACTGAGGACAAAATCGATGAAAAGACTAAGAAAGAAATCAATAATGCGAAGGAAGGTCTAAGAAATCTCTTCAAGAAAGGCATTCAAGTTCAAGCAATGGAGGAGGAGGACTGGACTTTTCTAAAGGATCACTTGTGTCCTTCAATCGAGCTGTTTCTTGGTTCAACTTACAAAGAAAGTGAGAGGAAGAAGTTGGATGACTTCATTCGTGAATTTTTAGAGGTAAGTACATTACCATCAAGCAATAATTTATACACAAGTTTAATTTAGCTTAGAAAATGCATTAATAATTCATGAAGGAAACACAATAGGAATCATGACCATGAAGGTGATTTTATATCTGATATAGATTCGTCTTCATTTGCATAAACTTTAACTTGGATTTTCTCTATCAAACTTGGTTCATTTCGTAAAGAATTCTGTACCATATGAGAACATAAATCATGAGTTTTCTAAGCCGTTTAATAAACTACCCGATAAAACACTCCTGCTCGTTTTTTAAACAGTACTTAAAATGGAACCCCATTAATTTATGGACACGAGGAGATAGGAAATCTTTTTTATTTTCGAAATTATTTTGTATTTTTTAACCTCTATATCTCAGTGAAAAGCATTAAAAATGCGAGATGTTTGAGCACAAGGAGTAAATTTATTATACAAAGAGCGCTTTTTGAAAACGAATACATATAACGGCTTTTTGCATAACGAATTATCGTACCCCGACACTCTCGTACCCAGACCCTACTTATTAGTCAAATAGTTGCAGTGGAAATACAAGTCAAAAACTTGTGGCGAAATTTTCAAATAAAACTATACATTATTTATTTATATATTTATTTTTTGACTGTGAAAAACTCACGAATTATTTCATTGGTTCTTAAAACGTAATGCATGGCACAAATCTGTCAAAATTATGTCATTGGAAGCTGGTCTTTACTATAAAAACGTTATTCATGGCACAAATTATGTCATTGGAACCCGGTCTTTTGATTCTCAAAACGTTATGCATTGCACAAATCTGTCAAAATTAATAGTTACAAAAATTATTTGTAACCATCATCACCATTATCATCAATACCACCACAATCACCATTACCACTATTGATCATCGCCATCATCATCACCACCACAATCACCATCATTACCATTATCATCATTACCACCACAATCACCATTACCACTATTGATCATCATCATCATCATCATCATCATCATCGCCACTACCACAATCTCTACCACCACCACCACCATTATCATCCTGTTTATTTTAATGTGAAAATTTCGTAGTTTTCTGTTCTTTTTTTTTAAATGCAAATGCCTATCATAACTTTCTTCCAGCAGCTAAACACAACAACCTGTAGTTGTAAGAACATGTGTGTCCAAAGAGATGGCAAGAAAAAAAAGGGTTGTCCTTGTAAAACCGCAGACAAACCCTGCCATGAAGCCTGCAAATGTGGAATATCTACAAAATCATGCAAAAACAAGGCCTAATATAATAATGTAATAGAGACAGTTGATTTTATATCGCTTCTTTTAGATATCAAGGTAGTACATTTGTAAAGTTAGGACAATCTCGTATCCAGAGTCGCCAAATGCTTTCTTGAATTGCGTTCGGACGCCATTCAAATACCATGTTACCCTGGACACATACCACTAATATGAGCCAATAGCTCACTATGTTACCCTGGACACATGCCACTAAGAGTCCATAGCTCACTATGTTACCCTGGACACATACCACTAAGAGTCAATAGCTCACTATGTTGCCCTGGACACATACCACTAAGAGTCCATAGCTCACTATGTTACCCTGGACACATAAAACTAAGAGTCACTAGCTCACTATGTTACCCTGGACACATACCACTAAGAGTCACTAGCTCACTATTACCCTGGACACATACCACTAAGAGTCAATAGCTCACTATGTTGCCCTGGACACATACCACTAAGAGTCAATAGCTCACTATGTTACCCTGGACACATACCACTAAGAGTCACTAGCTCACTATGTTGCCCTGGACACATACCACTAAGAGTCAATAGCTCACTATGTTGCCCTGGACACATAGCACTAAGAGTCCATAGCTCACTATGTTACCCTGGACACATAAAACTAAGAGTCACTAGCTCACTATGTTACCCTGGACACATACCACTAAGAGTCACTAGCTCACTATGTTACCCTGGACACATACCACTAAGAGTCAATAGCTCACTATGTTGCCCTGGATACATACCACTAAGAGTCAATATCTCTCTATGTTACCCTGGAACCAAACCACTAAGAGTCAATAGCTCACTATGTTGCCCTGGAGCCTGGACACATACCACTAAGAGTCAATAGCTCACTATGTTTCCCTGGACACATACCACTAAGAGTCAATAGCTCACTATGTTTCCCTGGACACATACCACTTAGAGTCAATATCTCACTATGTTACCCTGAACACATACCACTAAGAGTCCATAGCTCACTATGTTACCCTGAACACATAAAACTAAGAGTCAATATCTCACTATGTTACCCTGAACACATACCACTAAAAGTCAATAGCTTAGCCTGGACACATACCACTAAGAGTCAATATCTCTCTATGTTACCCTGGACACATACCACTAAGAGTCAATATCTCACTATGTTACCCTGGACACATACCACTAAGAGTCAATATCTCTCTATGTTACCCTGGACACATACCACTAAGAGTCAATATCTCACTGTTACCCTGGACACATACCACTAAGAGTCAATATCTCTCTATGTTACCCTGGACACATACCACTTAGAGTCAATACCTCTCTATGTTACCCTGGACACATACCACTAAGAGTCAATATCTTAGCCTGGACACATACCACTAAGAGTCAATATCTCACTATGTTACCCTGGACAAATACCACTAAGAGTCAATATCTCACTATGTTACCCTGGACACATGTCACTAAGAGTCAATATCTCTCTATGTTACCCTGGACATATACCACTAAGAGTCACGATAATACGATAGTTCATAACTGATAGAGTTAAAGAATTGTAAATCTTTTTAATAAGTTAAAATAAAATTCCCTTGGTAAATATTATATCGTATGTCAATGAGTTTTGTAAAGTGTTTTAATAGTTAGAGGCGCGGTACTTTGTTTCTGGACGAATCACTGTGATTTACTATCATTGAGCAACTACTGCATAATCGTTTTTGTACCAACCCCTATCCCCTAAGGTACAGATCTCAACTGTTTTTCTTCTTCTTGTTTCTAACGATTTCATTAGGATTGCCGGTTCATAACAATGAGCTTTAAAAAAGCCTCGATCACTAGGAGGGGCGTATCAAGGAATCCCATCATGGAATGGATGTCCTCACCAAATCTTCCTACCTCTTCTTCTCCCTGTGTTTACACCCTGTGTCTGTTATGTAGAATATACAATATAAACGTTTTCTTTGTGAAGGAACGTAGTGACTAAGCACAGAAAGAATTTCCTTAAGGGCTCCCTGTGTTATGCAAATTATCTTGGAATTTAAAAAATATATTGCGATAAGATAACCGTGATGCAATAGGGTCCCTTTAAACAAATATCTTTTATTGACTTAGCTGGATTTCCGTAGTAATAGAACGCAAGGCATGCTGGACATCTGGGCAGATCTGGTGAATCTCGTGAGCGGAAGCGTCCAGTAGAGGTTGAAGCAAGTCATTCATTTCTTGTAGAACGGAAACAGACTAGGGGAAAAAGGAAAAAAAGAAATGCATACGCTGGTACTAATTTTCCGCGGACTGGAAAAATTTAAAAAACCAAATGGAACGACTTTTTGTTCCTTGGTACAGCGATAGAAACATTTTGGAATCTACAGAGCACCCGAAAAGCATGAGAAATGTCCTAAGTGTGCCTCTCTCATGCTCTAAAGCTCTCAACGTGTTCATATTAAATAAGTACAAAGACGTGTGCACGTTTTACATTCCTTTCATGAAAAGTGTGATTTGAATAGGAAGATACGAGATTGTTAACAGTCACTCTTTTCCCTCCTAACTCAGTCGAGTCGAGTTTTCCCCTAAATTGGTTGCGGGGGGCCTGGAGACGAGTTCGTAGTGGAACGCAGGGAGAGGAAAAGCCCAACTCCCCGCGCGACCAAAACAGGTAAAAAACCCGACTCGACATAGTTACCGGTAAAAGGGAAAAGATGGATTGTTAACAGTTTAGAAGATACAAGGACTACAATGAATGAAGTACAACCTCACCTGCTGGGATATCTTCAGTTGCAGCGTATTGGACGCTTGGTTTACATCTGTAACTGAACGAAGCTTGTCTGAAAGAAATTGATACATAATTACCATGGTGATCTTCCATTATGTATACCGATCCACGGTTTTTCCACCCACTAACCCCCTCCCCCCATCCAATTTTACTACTGGGTATTGGTGAGAGTAGATTTTGTATTAATCTGAAGCAGCAGTTTATACGACACGGTCACGGTCCAAAATGGACGACATCCTTTCAACCAAACACAGCTAGAGAAAGCACTGCTAATCCAAAAATACTTGAACATGGTACCTTCACGGGTATTTGATTGGACGATACTGTGACATGTAGTCTGTGTCGCACACCCCCTTAGAACATCGCGTTTTGATCACGTGACATCCGTACCGCGAATTTATCAAAGTCGTACTAAATTTGCTGTAAACTAATCAGTAGTGACTCACTTTGTAACAAGTCCGTAAGTCCACTCGGTGCCAAACAAGTGCCGCGCTTCAAGATCTCGTGGAGTTTCTGAGAATACGCCATAGTCATTTGACCAACATCTGCTACATCTAAAAGAGACTAAACAAATACAGAAACATTCAAAGTAACGCTAAAATTACTAAGCATTATACAGTGCATACCATATATCCGTGACAAACTTTGTAAGAAATTGCACAAATTAGTAAGTTCAGTAAACTTCTGTAAATCGTAAACCTACAAAACTTTGCACTAATTTGTACACTTTAGTTAGTTAGCTTTTTCACAGATATATGGTATGCACTCTATGTAATGGATCTTCTCTTCAATGTTGGGAACGGAAATACATCACAACTCAACTTCAAAGCAAAGTTCCTCTCGTGTACGCGGTTGTACGAATGATGGAAAGCACTATCCGATGGATAAATCCTTATTCAGTGGATAAATCGATGCTGTTATCCAATAATTTATCCACTGGATAAGATTTATCCGTCGGATAGCGCTATCCACCCATCGTACAACCGGGCCCTGGAAGTCAACAAATTCTCAATCTCTTACTTGATTATTTTCCTTATCTGCTCTTGCTGGGGTGAAAGTCCTGCTCAGCTCTTCGTAAATCAAGTTTTGCAGGGTTTTATTTAAAGTGATTAAATATTCCAGCTGTGCAGCCGCGCTGTGAAGCATATACCAGGCCTCTGCCACGTAAGAGGAGGTCTGGAGAAATCAAGAATCAGTACATATAAGGTGGAATTGATAAAATCCTGTTCATTTATCAGAGCAACTGCTGTGGAAATTTTCATAGAATGATTTTACTTCGACCGTGAAAGAATAGAATACTTAATAGAGAGTAGTAGACACAAATTACATTGTTTTCTTTTGTTTTACTTTGACTGTTAAGGTCAATAATTATACACTTTTGTTTCACGGGCCAAATAAATTCACTCTAGCTTTCCACTAAGCCAATCACAGTGTGCGCAATACTACTGAAGGCTAATGGACACACTACTGAAGGGTAATGGACACACTACTGAAGGGTAATGGACACACTACTGAAGGCTAATGGACACACTACTGAAGGCTAATGGACACACTACTGAAGGCTAATGGACACCCACTGAAGGCTAATGGACACACTACTGAAGGCTAATGGACACACTACTGAAGGCTAATGGACACACTACTGAAGGCTAATGGACACACTACTGAAGGCTAATGGACACACTACTGAAGGCTAATGGACACACTACTGAAGGCTAATCGACACACTACTGAAGGCTAATCGACACACTACTGAAGTTTGATGTATAGAGGACTGAACGAGTTCTAGTCAAAACGTGACAAATTCGATTCTGAAAATGATTAATAATCCCATCTGATTAAAGATGGTGATGAAATCACAGAATGATGAGGATGACTGATGATGTAGTTATGATGAAATGGGATGTTGATGATGACAAGAATGATGATGACCATGATAGTGATGACACATAGATGATAGTGACATGACAGGATGACATAAGGATGATGGTGATGACATTACAGGATGATGGTGATGACATTACAAAATGATGAAGATGACCGATGATGAGTACGATAAAATGGGATGCTGATGATGACAAGGCACAATGTGTATGGCTGATGCCTGATAATGATGATTTCAATGTCGACTGACAATAAAATCAAGATAAACAAATAACTATTTCAACTAACCTGACACATAAGTGCCCTGACCAGCAACCAACGATATGCACTAACAAGATCCCCATCATGCTTTGCGCTCTCGATACGATGGTTGACGTGGACGAGGCTCATCTTCAGGTTCGCTCCTTTGCAAGGGTCGCTATTGTCCTGGGGCCCGCAAGCTCTTGCGAAGAGTGAAGCCTACAAGAACCACAAAATATTTGACATGTTTTGGCGACCATTGTATCATATTACGAGTATTGTTTGTCTACACAGGTTTACTTACTGTGGATTGCGAAGAAAAGACGTTTTGGTAATAGGTTATAGGACTAGGTGTGTAGAACCGGTGATACCTAGAAAAAACAATGATGATGATGATGATGATGATCATCATCATCATCATTATCATCATCATCAATTAGCCCACCACCATCACCACTGGAAAAAAACTTCACTTCATAATTAGGGTGTCCATTATAATCATAATCTTCAACATCATCACCATCATCACTACAGAATGATCATTATCATCGCAATAACTAAACCCACGACTACCACCACCACTGGAAAACATATCATCACCATCATCATTATAACCATAACCATTAACATCACCATCATCACTTCACCATGATCATCATCATCACTACACCCACCACCACCACCACCACCACCACTGGAAAACACATCATCACCATCATCATTATAACCATAACCATTAACATCCTCACCACCACCATCGTTTGTATTGCTTAGCTCTATATTCATCTTCAGATAACCTTATAATACACTTCTCATGATTTTATGCAACACCTGACCTACCCAATAAACTGGCCCTCGATATAATGCAGCAAAAAAGATTTCTTGACAAGAACGAGTCTCCAGTCCATTTGAACATAAGCCTGAAGTAAAAATACACAATAGGAAGTCCATGTGGAATCCTTTTTCTGCAGCTGAAGTGCACGCATGCGCAATTAGTTTTCGCTACCGAAATGAACACATGCACGGGTCCGCATGCACAAGTCTTTTTCTGATGTTGGGATGCAAACATGTGCAATAGGACGTTTCCATGATGGCCTCATTTGACTCCTACTACCAGAATACCTTGCACACTTTCCCTTGTCCAGTTAATAAGCAGCAAATTTCTTACTATTCTCATGAATAAATAGAAATTTAAAGAACTAAGGAAGAAAATTTTTCAAGCATCCGGCTTTGTAGCTGGAGTCAAATGACGCCATCATGCAAACATCCTATTCTTTCTCTTTTCTTCTTTCTTGCCTTTTTGGGATTGCCAATCCCTAGCAACGTCGAAAGGCTATTGATATTATTTCCAAAGTTCTTATTCATTAGCCTTACAGAAAAAGTATTTCACAGACAGGATGTCTTACCTTCATATAAACGGGCTTCTTTTGCTTGACGGTTGAAGAGAGCTGAGCGATGAAAGAACTTTTTTTCTGGACAATGTCGGATAAACTACGCTGAACATCACCCAGAAACAAACCTGATAAGAGAACACATGGTGGGTGAGATGAAAAAGCAGGAAGTGAAGTGAAGGGAAGGGAAGGGAAGGGAAGGGAAGGGAAGGGAAGGGAAGGGAAGGGAAGGGAAGGGAAGGAAAGGGGAGGGAAGGAAAGGGGAGGGAAGTGAAGTGAAGTGAAGTGAAGTGAAGTGAAGTGAAGTGAAGTGAAGTGAAGTGAAGTGAAGTGAAGTGAAGTGAAGTGAAGTGAAGTGAAGTGAAGTGAAGTGAAGTGAAGTGAAGTGAAGTGAAGTGAAGTGAAGTGAAGTAAAAAAAGGATAAAATTCCAGCCAGGAAATCTATTAGAAAAACGGAAGACATAGTGACTGAAAAGCCATGCATCTTACCAACGAATAACACAGAGGACTCTTCTGCAAATCCCGCTAGATGGTCGTACACTAAAATAAGGGAAATAAGACAAAAGATATTAAATAAGAAATTATTTAGTCATGCTTGCAGCAACAGCATGAGCTACATATGCAGACTCTTTTCTTTCTTCCGGTCTGTTAGAGAGGAGCTGCTAAGATTCTGCATATGATTCAGAGTGGAATAGTTCATTTTCTTATTCACATCTGATACCGCTGTGTTCTATGACTACAGACTCATTTGTACAATTTTAGCTTCGTTAATAAGTGAGCTATTTACAGATACTATTAATTCAACTTGCACATTCTTTACATTACGGTTGACTTTTGCAAATGATTTGCTTTTGAATGAAGCTAAAAAGCTAAAAATGTACACAAGCCTGTAGACATAAAACACAGAGGTGTTTACTGAACGAGAAAAGGGACTATTACTTCTGTTTCTCAACCAACATATTAAAGTTTTATTAATGAAAACTGGAAATCTATCTTTAGATAGAAGTAAAAATCTACAATCCACAATCCTTGGAGACCAAGTCCTCGGTGTATTTACCAAGCCATCGCTTCCCCCAAATTCCTTGCATCTTTTTATAAGGTTCATGTCTATTTTTTGGGACGTTTCGAAGCAGCATCGGTGTTGTTCTTTAGCTTTACTAACCGTAAGGGCGTTGTTGTAGTCATTACAAAACTTACCAAGCTTGGTAAAATGATTGATAGTGTCTGTTTTGATGTGGGATGGTCCTTGTAATAAGTAATGCTCCTCTAGCTCAACCTCGTGGAAGTATGGCATGAAGTGTCCATAAAGAGGGCTAAAGCCAGTCAGCGCAACACCAACAGTAGCCTATTGACAATGAAACATCAGTAAGAACTACTAGATTCCTGCAAAAAAAATCATTAATTAAGGAAAACCCCCACATCGCAGAACTCGAGCAAGAGGTGTAAAGGAAAGTGGCATTTCATTAGCTTAAAACATCACACCATTGCCAGCAACGTTGTAGGTCATGTTCACGGAAGAAAATTGTTGTGTGCATCTGTTGCATGGTGCAATTTTGTTGTTCCGCACAACGTTGCACTGTGTCCGTGCCTTAAATCATGTATTCCAGGAAGCTACAGCCCGGGAGAAGTTTGTTACTGAAGATCAAATGAATGTTACCTTGATTCCTTGATCCGTGACTCGAGCGCCGACTTCATTGTGAACTACTTTCGTCTTGATCAGCAGCTCACTGTAGTGTTTGCTGTCAAGAGCGCACAAGCTGCTTATCATCCCTGTAAGATAAACAAATCAACACTCCTAAAACAACATGTTTCTTGGACGTGGAATATCTGCTGGAAATGCATTCACGTGGATTCAGCTCCTACATCTACCAATCGCATTGCTCTGGGAGCCAATCTGATAGTCAACTTCATAGTATTGGGTACCCTGTGGTGATACCTACCATACGCCTCACAACCAGGAAATCCACACAGGTAATGTTTGGCATCGACGAGCTGTGCCGAGCCAGGTAGAAGCCTAGAAACTAGTTTTTCACGTCTTTCTCCAAACATTTCCTTGCTATCAAAACAAAACACATCAATTAATAATTTGCAACTACTTACTCATTTTGAAGGAATATTGGTACATCGTTGCTTAATTTATTGAACTGGGCTCTCTGTGGTGAGCATGATTACCTGACAGAAGCAACGCGAAGATGAGAGACTAATCTTGGATAAGGGTTTGGAGGGAGGCAACTGCTACTTAACAGTTGACCTAAGAACCCTTCAAACGTCTGATCCAGTCTGGTCTCCACAAAATACTGAAAGATAAGACCAAAGTATGAGATGAGGATGAGATTCACAAACGAGGAATACAACGTTGGTCGAGAGTCATTAGTTGAACCACATATATTTACTGTAATAAACTAACATGAAAACCGTGCTTGGGCTCCCTGTGCAGGCATCCCAGCCACTTTTTAGACAAATTTGATAGGATAAATATAGGGGAAATACAGAATTTTTCCCCAAAAATATATGCACTTTAAAGGAGCTAAGATAGCTTTTCGGTGGTGTAACCAGGGATCGGGAGGGTGTACAGACAATGATTTATTTGCAGAACTAGTAAGCCTTAAAGAAACAGAACAAAAAAATAAAAAGGGCCATTTTATTTCCTTCGCCAAATATGCTAAACAGTGTAAAATATAAATGAATCACTCAGCAGTTGTCCTATTTATAGGAAATATAGGAGGTTTTCTTTAAATATAGGCTCTTTATAGGATCCTATACAAATTATAGGAAATATAGGATATATAGGAGGTCTGGGATGTCTGCCTGTGCTCAAACGCTGCAATTTTGTGACGAGGAGATTAGGCAATCTCACAATAAAACTTGAAACTATAATCAAGGCTGTGCTTTGTTCTCATCAAGTTTTTTCCAAGATTGGTGTAGTTAAATTATTAAAGACAACTGCAAACCTTGAGAATGACAGCTTGAGAAGCGATCGCTGCCGGTGCACGAATTTTCTCTTCTGCGTCCTTGACGTTTAAGTCTGATAAAAAGAATCACAATTTAATTGCTGCACATAATAATAATGATAATAATGTACTGATAATAGTGATAATAATGTACTAATAATAGTGATAATAAGTTGTAGATTGCACATCCTTGTATATGGTAGGATAGGAACTCCCTTATTCTTGTGTTGCCTATTATTTGGCAATTTCTCAATAAGAATCTAGAAGATATATCTTACAAATGTATGCAGTCTTGGAAACTTATGTATCAAATGCTTTGCACGTTTATGATCTGTGTCTGGATCGAATATATTTTCTCGATTTTGCTTGGTGCAGAGTGGAAGCCCTTTGAAATCGGTAACACATCAGGAACAAGGCGTTTTTAGTCAGTTTTGGAAAGATTTTTTGAAAAGGTTTTAATCCACTATCTATTACTTACACGTTTTGTCTTGATGCAAGATAGACTGCTGTTCAACGCCATGTTTGAATGTATAATTTGTGAGCAAAGAATGACCACTTGTGTTAATGGGAGAAAAATATTGCTGAAAAATAATCAAACATCCCCTACCATTATCACCAGCAAAATAAAAGTTATATAGCAGACATCTTCAGGAACTTGCGTGATGTTCACTTAATAGAGACACATGTATCACCGTAAAAATAAAAAGGTTGCTACGAATTCTCGTTAAATAATAAATATCCAAAAAGTAAAAAGATCTATAATTATCAACTTAGGGTTCCTGAGTGTATTTTATTGGGGCCCTGTTAGGAAATGTTAGTAATGTTCCGAAATTGAGAAATAGGCCCCACTTGTGAAGACAAAGGATAAAGGAAACCCCCCCCCCCCCCCTTATAGGTTACCTTAAGGGTTGGACAGAAGACAAGAGCATCATCCACCAGACCAAGCATCAGTGTCAAACAGTATTTGTTGATCACTCGTAACTCATCAATAACCTGAAAATAAAAATCCCTTAATACCAGTTGTTTGAAAGGAAATACAGGAAGGACTTTGCTGAGTCTCATACCTGCGTGTTGAGTGGAAGGGTTCCAGTCTCCTCTGAGGAAGATGCGCGAAGGCTTTGTCGGACTGTAATTGCGTTCAGTCTGTCAAGAAGAACTTGACCAGCAACGGCAAATCCAATGCTTCTTTCCTGCCTTTTGTGAAAAGAGAAAAATATTATCTAAAATATGTTTGTAAGATGACAATTGTTACGTATCCCTTGAGGGACGGGGAAGATTTTAAAAATGGGGTGGGGGGGGGGGGGGGGGGGGGAAGAATTCATGATGGAACTCAAACTTAAAGAAAATAAGGTGCAATTTTTGTTAAAAGTGGGGGAGGGGGAACTTGGATAGCTGCCCTGGCTCCATCGTCCCTGCCCTCATAGGAAACAATGCTTACAGTTCATTGCAAAGAAGATCTTTGAGGTGTTGACGATACTCCAGATACAAAACTTGTACAGCATACGAATCAGCACTCTGGAAATGCATGTATGATATTGATTAGAATGTGTTGTAATATAGCTCATAGATTATCATTATTTATGGTTGTAAATATCCTTAAACACGTTCGGTTCTTATTGGCGAGATTCGTGGGCAAAGCATTTCCACTCAAATCTCAACTTCAAGACCTACTTTACTTTGCACATCGAGATAATTAGTAATTTTCCAAAGAATTCTGAAATAACGAATAAGAAAGCAATATGGCAAAATAACCAGAAACTTGAGTCTTGAGATGTGCCTGCATTATTTTCTCACCACCAAATATTCCAGACATGCACAGTAAGGTTTTCTTTTATAGTATGAATTATTGTGACTTTATTAAGCATTTCATTAATTTTTTTACCTCTTGTTTAGTGAATCTGGACACAACACTTTGTAAGAATGTATTCTCTTCAATAAGCAAGTACATCTTGTATAATGTACTCTGCAAAAGTCGGTAGGCCTCAACAAGACCGTTTTCTGCTTGGTCTTGATCTCTAAAGAAGAAGAAACAAAAACAAATTACAGCAACTACTGACCACTGGCCTAGTGGGTTGCGGGAGATGTAACCGCACTCACCTGTTGAAAAGTAACAGCAAAATAACATTATGAAGAACGACAAACAAGTTCTCGTGGCCAGGAAATGATGCTATGTTTTGCAGCAGGCGTTTCCTTTCAAAAGAATCAAAAAATCAATCGACTGCTTTGGCGTAATGTTTTCCCATTTCAGATGCTTCATTCCTTTGAGTATGATTATTTCGTTTATTCATCACACATGAGATGACACATGAATATGGATACTCCTCAAAGAAAAAATCTTATCCTCAAGAGAATGACACTTGGTTGTAATTAGAAATCATTACGCCCAAGCTTAAAAAGTCTATTAACCTAAGGATTAGTGTAAAGTAATCGGCATGTCCCTTGGGTATTTGATATCTTTACGTAATAACAGTGGGCAGGATGGGGGTGAGATGGGGGTGAGATGGCAATGGTATTCAAAGTCACAACCAGTAAAAGTGAAAGCTCTTTTCACCATCCCTCTTCCCACCGTGCTTTACTACAGCAGTTTATGAATGACTGTGAAAAGCACAGTGCCGTACGGGTGCTGTTCCGTGACCATGATGTTTTATAGGATTTTAATTGGCTAATTTTTTTTATTGCACAAT
The DNA here is from genome assembly GCF_029948245.1 of Actinia tenebrosa. Classification (NCBI taxonomy): domain Eukaryota; kingdom Metazoa; phylum Cnidaria; class Anthozoa; order Actiniaria; family Actiniidae; genus Actinia; species Actinia tenebrosa. The sequence continues at coordinate 18,117,495 of NW_028292578.1, forward strand.
GTGATTGGTCTGGCAGTCATAAATCATTACCTCATCCTTTCTCTTACATGCTCTGCATATGGACCTCCATCATGGTACAGTGAACTTTCCGTGGCCCCTGATGTTCCTCCCAGAGCTGTGCGTGAGGTAGTAGTTGTAGAGGTGATAGATGGCAAAGGGTTTGTATTACTGGTCTTCTTGCCTCTTGTGAAAAATATAGAGCTTCCTGAGAAGATGGTGTAATGTGTTTATTATAGAGGTACAAGCTTTTCGTTTTTTAAATTATGGTTGCTCATGACATAATGTGCAAAATAGAATTTACAGGAAGAAACCCACAACTCCATGCAAAGGAGAAAAGCATCCAGGTATTAAACCTTGGACTAAAGCTGTGAGGGAGATACTATGTCCTAGCTTTCCTAGTATCAGGGCTGATCTCTTGTTACGTGCTGACTATAGTAAGCTGTAGTAATGCAGGCACAGTTTTCATCAATGTAAGGCCAGGAGTAAAGGTAGCTACATGTTGTACTTCCTGTAACAGAGAGAATATCTTGTGCACTGGGTTGTACTTATGAGCAACAATGACTTACAAATGATAATAACATTTGATAATAAATAATTCAATAATATTCATAACATGCATATTCTATATGCATATGCCAACATGCATGCAACATTCATTTTGCAACCCAAACATAGCATTTTGTTGCACAACTTTGCTGCCTGTATTGCTGGCCAACTTTCAGCTCTTCTTTAAGATCAAATTTGAAGTCCTAGCTATGAATTGATTATGTAATGTTGGCACTTACTTTTCGTTGTGCTCGTTGTTGGTTCACGGAACTGTGGAGGTTTTTCTGGTTTTTCAACATTTTCAAACCAGGCAAGATATTTTATCAAAGATGAATGGCTCTTGAAAACACCCTGGTAAGCACTGAAGTAAGGCATTGGAGATTCACTGACTACTCTGAAACATTTTAAAACATGTTGGACTTTTAGTTTAAATAGTTCTAGTAATGGCTATATAAAATGAAGTTTTGTCATGTTGAATGCAACAGGGCTTAAGATAATGGCCAATCAGTCGCTGGTCATGATCACAGGCCAAATTAGTTTTAAAGTAGCTTATTCATACCTCATTTCTGGCTAAATGTTACTGGTCAAAATGACCGGCAAGGGAAAGATTTCACCAGACAAGTCCCAGTTTTGGCATGCCACTGGCCGATATCTGGTCATTATTTTAAGCCATTTTTGTGGTTGTAAATACTTTCGAAAGGTAGGAAGGAAGGAAGGAAGGAATAAAGGAAGGAAGGAAGGAAGGAAGGAAGGAAGGAAGGAGGGAGGGAGGGAGGGAGGGAGGGAGGGAAGGAAGGAAGGAAGAGTACAAGGAGTGAAGGAATGTAATTTTGGCAATTTTTTAATGCTTTTTGTGAAAAACTTGCATGAAATATTATTGCAGCAAAGATTGTTTCATGTAAGTACGTCATAGTTGGTATTGACTCAAAGTCAGTGGCAAAAATAGGGGAGTGGCGCAAGTGGGTGCACACACCTGTAGATGAGCTGCTATCTAAGTAATTCATTATTGGTGCTTTTACTAACCTATCAGATTCAACCCTCATAAAAGTTAAATTATACACTATTTCTCCCCTCTTGTAATGCTGGCTGTTAGGATCCAATCTAAATAAACACTAGGAAAAAAGGAACAAAAAATGGAAACAATCATCATACAAAAGATTCAGTCATCATTCATATCTAAAAAATGAAAATGACAATGAAGCCCATACCTCTGAAATAACAGTTTTTTGATTTCTAGTTGCAGCCTGCACCATAAAAAGAAACTCCTCCTGAAAGACAATCAATGATGATGATTAATCCTCCTACGATACAATCAAATTATGATGATGATTATGATTGATGATAATGATAATTGTGGTGGTGGTGGTGGTGGCGGTAATGAATGCTGTTAAAGAAAATTAATGTTGGTAATTCATGATTTTGAACAACAATGGAAATGCTGGTTTCAAAGATGCAGGTCATGATTTATGCTATTAACATAACACTGATTGTAACCACCAAAAATAAATACAATGATAAATACTGTTGCAAGTGATGAATACAACTCTTGAATAATCCATTAGTGTCAGTGTCTGTTATTGTCATGAAGGATAATAGATAAGAATGGAAGTGATTAGTTGTTACAGTAACTAAAGGTGATAATGATGATCCAAAAATCATATTCATCTTCACCTGGTTTTCATGAAGATTCTGATATGTCCATGTACTGTATGACCAGCGTTGGTCATCCTGCTCTGGAACCAATACACCTGATAACCAAAAAAAAGTTTTTAAAGCAAAGTGGAGTGAAAAGGAGTGAAGAGGAGAGGAGAGGAGAGGAGAGGAGAAAAGAGAGAACAAACCTAACAGGATATGTACATCTTCTTCTTCAAATCTCTTGACGTCACTCAGTACCAATTCAGCAAACATTTCTACAGCCTACAAATAAATATCAAAAATATATTCAATTTTTCAAATTTAAAGAAATCCAATTCCTTTGTTAAATGCCAGGTGAAAGATGCACATATATGAGACTCGAACAATACAAAGAAATTGTCTGGTTTTATTCTCAAGACACATGGCCTGAAATTGGAAAAAATTCCATTCAAGCTGACATTTGAACCACAACATCTATTCCTGACTATACTCACATGTTCTTTCCTAGGTCCAGCAATGCCATACTCCAAGTTTACTTGTACCAATGGAATGTCTGGGTACAAAGAGCCAAGGAAAATACAAGGCCCAGTAAGAACAGGAACAGTCTCATGGACAATGTACTAAAAAAAAAAAGCAAAACTATTCATTGAAATTTCAATATAATTATAGATGCTAAAAATTTACTTTAATAAATTTTCAATATTCTTACTTTAGCATCTCTGGTATCAAGATGAGATACATCTGAGGGAATTGATGTAAGCAACCAATCGAATTTCTCCAAGGCTTTCGTGTTGACAGCTTTGAGGAGTGGAGGAAGACCCCATCGAGCAGGCTCTTCATGTGTTCTTGCAACATGATCTCCAACATTATATGCAGAACAATCTGATAAGAATAAATCAGGACATAAGAGAAAATCTGTTATTTATTTGAAGAGAATGACATGTGGTCTAAAATGGAAAATCATTCAGCCCAAGGCAATCATACTATACCTAGTTTTTGTAAAATGGTGTCTTCTTCCTCAAAAAACAGATGAAACCTGTAGGGAAAAAATACAAGAAAAAAAGGAATAAACCTAAAGGATAAAAACAAAGGAAATAAAACTGAAGTGATTAAAAGTAAAAAGAATAAAACAACAACAACAACAAATGCTTGCTAATTCCTACGACATTACCACAAAAATAAAGCATAAAAAATTTGGAAATTCTGATCTCCCCAGATATTCCTCCTTGGATTTATTTGCCCATGTATTGGAATCAAGTGTCATGGTAGTATAGTGTACTCTTCTTACACCTCTGGGGCACAAGTTTTATTCTCAGACTTGGGATGAGTGTGAGTAGTAGAGTTCGTTAGTTCTTGACTCAATTGATTTGAAGGCTGGTTAATCTCTGGTTTTTGCCCCTCCGCAATATGTAATATGCTAGAAATTGAATCTGTGAGTTACGTAGCTATTTTCACAGATTAGCTTAGAGGTTCAATAAAATTGAATCTACATTGGTTACCTGTTGCTGAATGAATTAATTTCAATGTTTTGCTCTTAACTTTCAAGTTGCTAAATAGTCAAGCTTCCCATCCTATCTTTTGGTTCCGACTTGATTTCCCTATATAAACCTAGCTACTACTAAAGAAAACTGTCTATTGCCTAAATTCCTGTGGTGGTCAATGTTTTACTGTATCTGCACTCTGGAACACTCTTCCTTCTTCCTTACTTACTACAGTACATCATCATTAACGATACATTGTTCAAAACTTCTCTTAAAACCTTTTTATTCAAGTCTGCCTTTTCATGTTGTTAGCATAGTAATTATTCAACATAAAATGAACCAATAAAATCATATGATCACATCAATAATTATAATTTGTATAATTTATTTTTCAAAATGTTTTTTTTTTTCTATTTTAGGGTTTTTTATTTATTGTTATTTGTACTTCTACTCACCTCTCAGCCTGCCTTCTCGCATACCACACTAAATTAGGGTAAGGATTATAAGGCAGCTCCTCCTGACCAGCTATTAGCAACAACCATGAATTTATGACTTGCAAAAGTTCTTTATCTTGAAGGTACTTGTTTAATACAGCCCATTCTTGATTTGGATCATTGACATTTTTGGTGTCTTCGTCAGGGAAGTTAAAGGTTCCTGTTGATCTACAAATATAAAATGGCAATTATGTTTCTATATAGTCTATTCAAAAAAACATTGCATAGTCAGTACCACTGACTCAAGCATACATGACTTATCTAAGAGGGAACTTGGGTAAAAACCAATAAATTCATGTATATTTTTCAATAAATAAAAATGAATAGATTAAAAAAAGAAAAAAAAAACGAGAAAAAGTCCTTCCATAAAATATATAAGTATATTGTAGCAGCATCTACTATATTAACAATAAGACATGCCATACCATGGCCATCCAACTTATCTTTTTACTAGTTAGCTAATCAGAAATCTAGGATTTAACGGCATTTGGTAAAACATTCGTTGGGTGGCCATGGTACAGTGCGTCTCATGCAAAAAGAAAAATTTGAGATTTATCTTAAAAGCTCCAAACTGCTCTCCATTCTTATATATATGAAGAGGAAGTTCATTGCATGCAACTATGGAGCAACAGCAGTAGTGAGCTCTGTTACCTAGATGAAGATGACTGTGGCTGTAAATTTGCTTGAGAGCCAGTTTGACCAGACTAAAAAGAAAAAAGGTTAATATATTAGTTAATGGGGAAGAGATAGAATCATGAATAAATCATGAGAAAAAATGAAGAATAAGCTTATATGAAATAAATCATGGAAAAATATAGCTAAGAGTTGATATGTGAAACTTGCAGATCCAGTCATTTTTCAACAATTTCAATTGTCATACTTCCTTTCTTATGCCTCACCTGAAGGAGACTTCTGCTTGAACCCGGAGATAAAGAACTGTTCTCGAAGTTAGGAGGAACTACAGACATAACATAACTTTTGAAGTTCACATTCTCTTGCTAGTTGTCATAGTTACAGCATTTGATTTCAGCCAGACTAAACTTGAATTTGCGCTTATTCTTCCCAAAATATAGATAAAAAATACAGAAGAATATATTGCAGCTCAAAAATTACTTTCTTAAGTATTTTTTACTAGCATTTCGAAAGTAATTTCAAGTTTTTTCTTCCATATTTGATTTTTCTAGCCCAATATGTCCAATGTTTGTCAGGCGTTACTCCGTACTGGGTAGTATCCAGGCTTTTTCAGATGGGACAAAGAACGCCTTACTAATATTTTTCCCGCGTTAAAATCTTTAAAATTTGGCTTAACGTCACATGGACATGTTTGGGCTTGTTTGATTGTCTTCACTTCCGTTTAATTGGGATATTTTCACTTTCATTTCATTCATTTTCGAATTCCTCTCATTTTCTGCCGATGTATGGGGTTTTCTTCTTCATTTAAAGGTAGAAAGGGTCGAAAGTGATTTTAACGATGGAGTGTTCGACCTCAGTCGCGGTGGGTTCTGAAGCGATGGCTAGTATTATCATCATCATCAATGCCACAGAAATTGGAGGTGCTATCGGATGCAATAGATTCAAGACGAAAGACGAAACAATGAACAAGATTTGGGAGCGAACTGATATGCAGACATTTTGTATAGCGAATGCGTTAGAGTATGAAGACGAGGTGATAGAAATCATAGATCGACACTGGAAGAATGCAGCTAGTGATGAAGAGCGGGAAGACTTCTCTCAGTTCTTATTCTTAGACTGGGATAAACAAGAAGACACATTGGTAAAAATACTGACAGAGATCTTTCCTGGACCAGAAGTCTCGCCCAAATCTTCCTTCGTACCACTTAAAGATGAAATCTATGAATTGATAAAGATAAATACTGACCCAGACTTCCGGTCCGAAGTATTGTTGCGCGAAGCGGAAGTAAACAGAAGTGACATCGACCAAAAAGTGCAAAAGTTGACCGCCAACGGAAAAAAGCCCGTCCTCGAGTGTGTAAAAGAGATTTCTGAAAAGAAAAATATTAAGAAGGAAGAAACTTTACAGGCTCTTCATTCAAAACTGAATAAAAAGCGCGGTGAAGCACTCCAAGAGAGGGCAATCCAGCATTTTGAAATTAAGAATAAAACGAAAGTGAAACAAACAAAAAGGATGTTTCAAAAGGATGAGGAATACGAAGGAGTAAAGTGGAAAATCCAAGGAAGAATTGATGGGGATTTTGTTAAAGAAGACAAGGTTATTGAAGTGAAAAATAGAACGACGCGATATCATTGTGATGATCATGAACGAATCCAGCTTCAAACGTACATGTTTCTTTGTGAGAAGCAACAGGGGTTATTTTTGGAAAGGCTAAATGGAAGACAAAAAGAAACTTTATTCAAATTTCACGAACAGGACTGGAAAGAGAATGTGATTCCACCGTTGAAGGAGTTTGTCGCTAAACTTATTGGTAAGATTGAAACTTATAGAGAATTAGTGGAGGACAACATGAAATTCTACGTCAACTTTGCAACAACAACAACAACGACAGCAATAGCAGACGAACCTCCTTGCAAGCGCCCCAGTGACAGCTCTACGAATTCTGATGTAAAAGAAAAAAATTCTCGGATTGAGGATGAAGAGCAGGATTCTGAGACTTTAGAATTTCTATCACAATAGCTTAGTGTCATAAAAACGCAAGGAGTTTACATTTTATCTAAAATCTTTTAGCCTTTAGAGACAAATTACTAGTAAAATAGGCAAAGAGACTGTCTTGAGATTTTCTCATTCTTCATCTCCACATATTCTAGCAGTCTTGGGTCCACCGACATATTTTGAACTGGTGAAAAATTATAGGAAAAATGGAAAGAAAAATGGGAAGAAAATTTTTAGAGTGGCATTTATTGTGCCAAGGCCTTTTTCTGATCTAGGGATGAAACGAGGAACGCCTTGCTGAAAAGTGTATTTCCCGCCTTTTGAAATACAAGACCAAACTTGCCCAAGCTCTAAATACGCTTGTAATTTTTGCAAGTTACTCAATACTTTACTCACTTTTGATTTATATCTTTTTGAGTCTATCATCTTCGTCTTTTTCTTGAGGAAAATCTTGGTGGAAGCAAATTTGCAGACTTTGGTGAAATCTACACGAAAGCCATTTTGCTGTCAACAGTCGTTTCGAAAAAATGGCGGGAACGAGTACATGTCCGATGGTCATAATAAATGCTAGTGAGGTTGCTAGTGTGATTGGTGAACATCCGTACAAATCAAGAGAAGAAATTATGCAGAAAGTTTGGGAGCGAACAGATCAGAGAACATTCTGCATAGTTAACGCCACACAAAATAAAACTGAAGTTGCAAGAATCGTGACTTCAAGACTTCAAGAAGCAGACGACGAAATCAAAGAACAGTTTTCAAGCCTGCTGGTTGAAGACTGGGATAAACAGGACGACACATTCATTAGAGTCCTCAAAGAAATTTTCCCAGATGATGGATATCCAAAGCCCTCTTTATGGCCTTTGCGGTGGAAGATCTTAAAAGCTATCAAAAACGAAAAAAGTCAAGATTTCCATGAAAAAATCTTGTTGAAAGAGGCACAAGTAGAACAGCTTTTGATCGAGGAGGTTAAAAAGTTATCTAAAGATGAAAATAAGCCAATTTCTAAGTCAGTGGAGGAGATCTGCGAGAAGAAAAATATTAAGAATGAAGAAGTGAAGAAAGCCCTCGATTCAGCTCTCACGAAGGAAAGAGGTACCAAACTTGAGTCCAAGACAGTTGAGGTTTTTGGCCAAGAAAAAGGTATAAAATTTAAGCCAGTACCTCAAGAAACTGTATCAAAATTGATGGAACATGAAAGTGTGAGGTGGGCACTCCAAGGCAGGGCTGATGCTCTTCTCAAAGATAAAGTTATTGAAGTAAAAAACCGGAGAAACCGGTTTATGCAACCATTATATGACCTCATCCAGTTGCAGGCATATCTCTACCTCTATGAAATGCCAGAAGGAATTCTTCTGGAGAGGTTTCGCAAAGAGCACAATGAGACACCAGTGAAATTTCAAGATGAATACTGGAATAATGAAGTGGTCCCAGCTCTAAAAGACTTTGTTTTTGAGCTCCAAAATTATGTTGAGAAGAATATGTCACTCCTGAGAGAGAATAAATGTGATATCAACATTGGTGGACCCAGATCTCCTCCCAAGAGACCTTGCAGCACCCTTGAAAGTCCAGCAATACAGGAGAAGATGGCAAGAAATGATGAGGAAGAAGAAGAAGACTCAGACTCGCTTTTTGCAAACATAGAACTAGATTGCTTGGACAATTTCGCAGTTGAAAAAGAAGGGTTAGAAATAGCATTGAGTCTTTAAAACAGTGGCAAATATTGAGGAATTCCCATAGGGGGTCAGTCCTGCCCTTGACAAATCATCCCTCACTCTCCTTCCCCAATTACATGCATGTGGCAAGTAACTCAGTCAGTGAAATGGGGAATGGCAGGCACTCTAAGTACCCTCTTATATACCCCTGCTGTTATTGCTAAATGCTTCAAAGCCGAGGCTGGAGTTGCCACGCATGATAAACTGTAGTATTGCTATGCATGGAAATTCCAACCTCAACATGAAACTATTATTCAGGGTCACTGAATAAAAACTGTAAAATGGAGTATTAATACCCTGTTACACTTTGAAACTTTTAGGTGAAACTTGTGTGCTACTGCATTGCAAGACAAGTTTCACGGGGGTGTAACATGGCGCAATTTCATCCTGAAACCTCTTCGCGACACAAGTTTTGGTTGCAGAAGTAGAAAGCAGTTCGACTTTTTGTGAAACTTTCTCGCGACGAACGTTTCACAAAGCTGGGGTGTTACACAGTGCAATTGCTTCTGATACTTGTCTCGCAACACTGTTGCACCTAAAAGTTTCAATGTGTAACAGGGCCTTTAATCAAATTACTTCTTTTTATTCAGCCCAGGTCTCCTTTCTTTTGGCTGGATTTGACCTACAAATTTTTATTTTTACAGGACATTGTTTGATTGAATGTCATTTCCATTGCACTGTTTGAAATTTTAGAGATTGAAATCCACAGACCAGAAAAAAATTAATTATTATTAGTATTTAATAGTTTTTATCATAAGTATGTAAATGATAGGTTTGTTTTTAGTCATCAAAATGCATGCATTACAATATTACGAATTCATAATATTATCATTAGGAATATTTTATCATATTTACAGTAGAAATATTCAGTGGTATAAACAATTATGTGCTATAAACTATTAAGTGTAGGAATTAAAAATATTCTAGATATTGCAACAATGAATTAAAGAATCGAAAAACTGGGCATCTATAAATATTCCAGGAATGTTCTATTGTTTTTTGGCCAATCAGAGTTGACTTACAAACCACAAGATACAGGAAAGATAACAATATAACGCTTCTGATTTGTTAAGAAACATCCTTGAAAAATTTTTTAGGTGCCCACAGTTTTTGGATTTGCACCCTAATTATTACCAATAGTTATGAAAAAAATCACTCTTGAAAAACATTTCATAAATAAACTATAAATATTTCAGAATCAATTTATATAATCAGTATAATTTTTTTGCATTTGAATGCCCAAGTCACAATAGAGTTTGTAAGGATGCATACCTTGTAAAATCTGTTTGATCTGGTCAGCATAAATGTTGATTACCCCTCAATGCCAGCAACAAGAGCTATTGCATGTACCTAAAACATAAACTAGGGACAGAACTTGTGCGCATTGCCACCATGGAAAACACACTTCTGACCAATCCTTAGTCCATTCCTGGACTCTCCTTCGATCTGCTCCAACAGGCAAAGGAAGTCGGGGACTGGACTAACGAATTATCAGAAAAACAAACCAAAGCAATTTTTATAAAAAGCAGTACATGCAATGCATCAGTAAAAATTTGGGTCATTTTACCTTTGCTTTGTTACAAATTTAAGCTTTTTTCCAGGAAACGCAACTTGGACAGACTTTTTTTATGTAGCAAATTTTTTTAAGTAAAACCCTAAAGTGTGACAATCTCCAGAGTAGGAAATGATTTATTCACAGAGGCCCTAATAATGATAAATACCTGACGAGCGACATGGCCTTGTAATGGCCTTGTAATGGTGATACAAGAGCCACTTAAACTAGCAATGAACGACAGATTGCTCTAATGAATTATGGCAGCAAGGCACTGATTCAGAAGGACATGGGTACCCTCTTATAGGGCCTAAATAGTGCCTGAATATTGTAACTCTAAAATATTATATTTCAAGATAAATAATTTTAAGGTAGAAGTGAAATGTTTTTTAGCAAAATCAAGGTCACTAATTTAGGCATTTCGATAAAAATAAATGCAATCTGTGCAATAGGCCCTTTGCAGCTCAGTAACCATGTGCTGATTAATTCACTGAGAGCAAATGAGTGAACATCTTGATTTTCATGGGTGAAATATTCTGGTGAGCAAACAAAATTTCTATGACCTGTTTTGAGAGATTGTGATAAAACTGCATTTCATAACACACTGGTTACACATTGTTTCATTCAGTTCTTTACAAGTAGCTAAAAAGAATCACCAATTTAAAATAAAATAAAAAGATTTGCTCACCAGTACAGAAATGTGACCGTTGACTGCAAAGGGCCTATTGAAAAAGTTGTACCAGAATATGGTTTAAATATTGCACCATATCCAATTACTAAATCAAAGCACTCCTTAATTAATGATAATTTATCTAATTCATTTAGTAAAGTAGAAAAAAGAAATACTTCATATCTAAACTAAGCTGGTCAAATATTTTTTATGATAAACCTACTGAATCATTGAGACAATTTTGTAATAAATTTTCAAAAGATTATACTCCAGTTTCAACTTCGCTGCTGCTGCAATGTTAGCCTTGGTTTAACATACAAAAATATTTCAGTATATTAGAATATAATGGACCATTCATTTTTAACTGGGGAGGAAAGGGGCAGTGGGATTTGTGGGGGCATCATTAAAAATCAGGCTCAAAAGGGGAGCACAAAAAATCCAAGTTGCACAGCACTTTTCCAATAAATAGAAAACAATGCAATAGTGAAGAGAGGGTTAAGATTTATTGTAGGGTTTACCGAAATGAATTCCACAGCCCTCCCTCCCTGATAAAAAATGAAAGGTCCTTAATCAAAACTCTTGTAGATCAACTCAAAGTTTGTATTATTATTTATCATATAATTATCCATAAAATACCTTAATTTGTCCTTTTCGAAAAACTGATATTTTCACATGTGAAAATATCGTTACCATGTGTATTTAAGCTATTAATTTATAAATAAAAACTTTTTAGAATAATAAAAAACTTGTTAAGTTAATTTATGGACAATTATATAATGAACAGAATATTACATGGGCGCTTGGAGATACGAAATTTAATATAAATAATATAATATAATAAATTTTGTATCTCCGTGCACCCATGTAATATCCTCTATTTATGCACGCCTTAGTTTACCATAGCCACAGACAACTATCAATATTGAATACATTCACACATATCAAGGCTAAGAATGTGCAAAAGATAACTTGAAATTGGAGCTGGATTTGAGATTTAATTTAGCAAATTATTTGATTCATTGTTAGTATCTCTGGTTTTTAAGTATTCCGTCAATTTGACTGGATAATCTGTCATCACCCCTGCTACTTTGAGCCTATCAAATGCAAGTTCAAATTCTTCATCTTCATTCAAGACCCAGAGATATGTCTAAAAAGGAAAATAAGGTTGGAATATTTTAGTGACAAAACAGGTGTTTTGGATTACACTCCCATGAGATAATAATTTATAAAAAAATGTTACAGTCAAACCCACTCCTGCATTCCTATCGATTCTCAAACATTCTGTTTATTTTTCAAAATTTTAGTTCCATATTGCTTTGAAACTTGCATATTTAAAAACAAATGTAAATTATGTCCATTTGTTCTTTACAATGACAAAAATGATAAAAACTTCTCATTTTAGGGACCAAAACAACCAACAGAAAAGCGCGCGCTCATTGACTTCAGCTTTATCTGTCTGTCCTCTTATTGATGATAAATTGTCTGTCTGTCCTCTTATTGATGATAAATAACCAATCAGCGCACGAGAAATTTGTAAGTTATTGTAACAAATTATTTTACCTGGATTCCTCTTTTCTCAAGGTGTTTGAAAAGTGACGGTCTTATCAACAACCTTGAGAAAACACAATGAAAATCAATAAAAAATTGAAAAAATTCATATTTTGACAATAAGATACATGTTAAAAAAATTAATGAAGAGAAGGTTTCTGTCATACCAGTCAGCGAGATAGCATATCAACCTCAAAGTTCCTGGAATCTCAAAACGTCTGACAAGAAAACAGAGCAAAGGTTTAGGAATTCCAAGAAAGAATGAAGAATAATAATGCAATTAATTATTGAATTTTCAAACCAACCTTAGCATAACTTTTGGCAGCATAATTTCAAGAAAGGATTCCTTGAGAGGTACAAATGGCAGCAAACCAGTATAAAATAATAAAAGAAGAATTCCACAGCGGTGGAACGAGAAAAGAAGAGGGATATTCGGGTTCTGCAGAGAGAAGAAATAATGCATTGTTGAAACCTTTCTAATTCTTGATCACATACCATGCCGCCTTAAAAACCAAGTGCTGTTTAGCTCTATTGTTCAGTAAAATTTGCTAAGACTTGCATAAGGGAAAATTTATTTAATATGCTTGGGGGAGTGGGGGGGGGGGGGGGGGAGAGGATAAGATTGCTCCTCTAAAACATTAATTTTTACAGGCCCCCACCATATCTTTACCCCCCCCCCCTCCCTTATCCCCCCTCAGCATATGAACTTTCACTACGTACATAAATATTATATATATATATATATATATATAATATGAATGAAGCTTTACAGTGCAACTACGAGAACCAAGGCCACCCAAATGAATTTTTATACAAATTAGCCAATTGAGATTAAATATTTAATCAATAGAATTTGTACAAATATACATATTTTTGGTTTTAAAAGTGTCTAAACATAAATTGGTTAGCGTTAAAGAGAAGGATTTTAAAGAGAACTTGTAAAAAACTTGTAGTTAGTGTTCTTGGTACGGCATGTAGCACAGTAAAGAGACATCTCTCCTCTTTTAATCAGTTCAAGATCGTGTGAGCTAGCGCCTGTTTTTAACCCCCACCTCCCATTACTGTATGACGTCTCTAAAGATCAAGGCTGTTTCTGAAATACTTACATGTTTGTGACATCTTTCAGTGATATCACTTTTGACGTTTCCCCATGCACAGAGATGTTCCCTGTTGTACTCACAAATAAGCTGATTTGTCTGTTGAATAAAACACATTCGTCTTCAGATTGAAAGAAATCTCACACAAATGTAACTCAATGTATTTTTTCCTTGAGATAAGATCGTGTAGTTCCAGAAAATATCCATACTCCTACCACACGGAGGAAATTGGAAATTCAGGAGGGAAGGGGGGTCAGAGAATGAACAAAATTACAGAGTTTATAAGCAAGAATATTGGAAGTTCTTGGGGGTAGGGGGCTCCTTTTACAAATTTCCTGCGAGTGGTGGGGGTATGGATATTTTCTGGAACTACACATTGTTTGTTTGACTTTTCATGTATAGCTATTACACAAACAAATCTTATGATCTCAAGAGAATGACATGTGATTTGAAATTGACCAACAGAACATTGCTATGGTAACCACAGAATCTATAGAAATTGAAGAAAGAAACATTCTTATTTATATTACCTTTTCAATTAGTTCATCAGAGTTAAATTTGATGTCTATATTTATTGGTATATCTGGGAATGCTTCAAATACACTGGACAACAAAGGAATTTGCCTATCTTCATTTATTGGACTGCATATTTTACCTGTGAGTAGAAAACATAAGGAAATTTGGAGAGTACCAACAAACAACTTTACTCACATACTGATTATTAGTGGTGCACACCATCCAAGCTCTCAAACAATGCTGGCTACACTATAATAGTAAGTATAGTCAAACTTTAGCAGTTATTAAAACTCTTTAAAATTAATGATAATTAATGCCACTTTACTCAGCAGATACTCCAACTGAGGACTCACTTTGATAAACTAGTATCAATAACCAATCACATTGCAACATTTAGTTAAATATATTTAACCAATCAGATAGCCCATTGATATAATAAGAGTATAAGAACATCATTGGTAATCTGATTGGCTAAAACTGTTATCAGTTCAATCTCTGTTTAGTTTACTGTTATCTGAATGGTCAGTTTTATTCAAGTGGTTCCCGGTTAGTGTGTCCACACAGTAAGCGGCTAACTTTAACTAACTTTAACTAATTACCTGGATTAAACTGTATAGGTATTCTTCTCATCAATGGTGGAAGATCCTAAAACATATTTTAAACATTTATTGATAAAAGTATAATTTTATCTTTAGGGTGGTTAATATTTTGGAAGTTAAAACATTTTGATGTCCATCATATGACATGCATAATCATATGATATCATATCATATGATATCCAATCAAACGGAGATTTTGATGGAAGGGGAGATATATCAATATCGATGTTTTACTTTTACCTGATAATTGAGTTCAGAAACATTGCAATCCAAACCTGCCACTCTCAACAAATTATCATCATGACAAACTACAACTTGCTTGTCTGCAGTTAATTGCAGGTCGATTTCTAACATCTCACTTCCATTCTCTATGGCACTGAAAAACATTGATACAAATCTCAAATTTGTCACAATAATCCTATGGGGGGGGGGGGGGGGTTCATAGCAAAACAGAGACAAAAAAGGTTTTATATAAATCTATAGTGCAGTTTTCGTATGACCGTGAAAAGCTCAGTGCCGTAACCGTGACGTGCCGTGATACTTCCTATAATTCTAATTGGCTGATTTTTTTCACGTGCAATATGATTGGTCTAAAAGTGCTGTTATCTTGGCGTGACCGTGTCCGTGCCGTGTTTATGCCGTGTTCCTGGTATTTGACTGGATGGAGAGTAAATTCTTGTGCAATGTGATTTGTCTGGCGTATCCTTTGCTGTGTCACAACCGTGTTCGTGCCGTGAACTTTTCACAGTCATACAAAAACTGCACTATACATCTCAGTTTTGCAGTGACGCCATTTCTACATCACTATTTCAGATCAACTGGTTGGGAGGAGGGAAAAAATGCTATTAGTCAATTTGAGTAAAAAAATGTTTACACAAATCTCTATATTGCAATAAATAATTTATTGCTACATTAATTTTATTCTATGGGGGGTGGCATCAAATACAGAGTTAAAATTCGAGTCAAACAAAATTAATTATACAAATCATTAACCATGAGGGGTAGGGAGAGGAGGGTACAGTGGAACAGCCTTGGGAAGAAATTTGAGTCAAAAGCTTTGAGAGGGTCATGAGTTTTTCCCATTATTACTTACTGTCGGAATGCTGTCATGGTATTTTCACGATTTTCGCCAGCTCCTGCAATAAAGTCAATTAACTTTTAAAATATATCAAAAAATTATTAATGAGATGTGTCCCAAAGGTCGAAAGCTGGAAGTACTAAAGGTTATCATCACATAAATACTTGCGTACGAAAGGGCAATGTTTTATCCAGTACCCATCCATAACGCCTTTCCAATCCCTAGTATCTTCGCAAATAGCTTAATTGCTGTTTGCAGCCTGATGAAAATCCAAAGAGAAGAATAAATATGAGGACATTTTCGAAACGAGTACCTCCGCGATGACTGATGTGCCGACATCGAAATTTTGTCTTTTTCTTCGTATGAATAAGCTCAGGACGGTAAAATAATACCGCTGAACTCAAAATATAGCCTCCTACTAGAGGTAAGACGACTGGGAGGACATACTGGTACATCTTTTTTCTATTCTTGGCTGTCAAAATATTTCCAAGTCTACTGGTTACCGACTGACAAAGAACTGCAGACTCACCGTCACCTGTACCACCCCCTTGACAACTATACCACAGGTAACCCATGTAAGAAATGGAAAATCAGTTTTGTGGCCTTGCTCTGCAAGAACAGTTTATTCTTCTTCTTTCCTTATCATTTTGTCTCGTATTCGATACTATTCTATTTCTTTTTATTCGTTTCATTCCTCTTATGCATTCTATTTCATTCTATTCCATTACCGCATTCCATTCCATTCATTCCATTCCTTTCCATTCCATTCCATTCATTCCATTCCTCTCTATTCCATTCTATTTTCACGGCTCTAATTTATTCCACTCTAATCTACTTTGTTCTATTTCATTATATTCTATTATTTATTCTATTATCTTATTTTCCTTTTCTTCTTCCATTCTAATATTCTTATTTTATCATCTGTTTTTTTTTTTTGAAGGAGCAACTGCTATGATTGTAAAAAAAGTTTTTTTTAGGGGGGGGGGGGGGTATTTCCCACATAAAAGAGAAAGGAAAGAGAAAGAAATGGAAAACAAAACAAGAATTATAAGTGCGATTGCGGCCAGGAAAAGTGTCAGTTATCGGTGTGACGTCACATAGGGGGCTGAACTAATGTTTGCATACAAATTTGTTACAACATGGATGACAACTCCAGGAGTTCTTCGCAGGGTCTCCAATAATGGACTCCATCAAACTATTTTTAGTGATCTCCGATGCATTGGAAAATAGCTCAGGGAAGATCTTTAATAGTTTCGCCTTGCCAGAGAGCAGGCTAAATGGCTGAACCGTCAACTTTTAGAGAGAGCAGCGTAAGTGATTTGAACGATCTCGCATTCCTAGCGTCATTACTCGGCCAAATTTGTTGTTCATATTGATAAACTTTACGACTCCTTTTCTCCTATCTACTGATCATTTGATGGTTGTTCTTGGTTTCTGCAATGTTTATAGTTACCCGATTTCGTTTTTTTATACGTTTTATGAATTTTAAAATGAGGAATTCATTATGTTTTTGTAAACTATACACTTATTATGAATTTCACTCTACTTTGCGAACTCATCAACTTCGCGAGGGTCCCAAAAACGTATACCTATGTCATGCCCTTAAGCTTCCTCATCTGCTTGAAGCTGAATTAGGATTTTAAGAAGTCGATTTTAAGAGTTTGGTATATTTAGTGATCATTTTTTTAAAAAATAGGTCGATTTAACAGCTCCAAATTGCCGTCCAGTTCTTCAAGAAAAAGCCAAACTCGCAGGAGCAGCTTGTTCCCGTGGTGATTTCAGACAGGCCGTTGATCTCTACACCCAAGCTATCGAACTAGATCCTAATAATCATGTCTTATACGGCAATAGATCGGCTGCTTGTATACGAATTTTGGACTTCGAAAGAGCTCTAGAAGATGGGAAGATCGCTGGAAAACTTCAGCCACTATGGCCCAAGGTAAGACCGACCACGGGCTGTTTTTTGTCACGTAGGCAACCCAATACCGAACGTGATATGTAATGCTGTACAAAGCGACAGAGATGAGTTTATACACTAAACTACTCATAGTGAAGCTTTACTTTTTCTCCCTTACCTCCCAGTTATAGTTTTTTTAATCGTCTTTATTTATATTCAAGTACCGCTTTTGAAGTGGATTTCCCCGGGATATCATCTATCAGTAATTTCGCAAATTAGTATTCACTCAAAATAGTTCACGGTTCGACGTCTTTCTTCATTTTATTTTGACGTCGAGAAAAATAAAACTGAAGGATACAGTAAAATTTAATTGTCTTTGACTTTTAAAAGTTTTGAAGAACCCTGGAGAGCCGAAAGAGAAAACATTCCTTGGATTTTTGCTGTTATTTTGGTATTGTACTGTTAAGACAAGAAACCTAGAATAAACATATCTATAAAGAAATTTCTTTCTTCACCGATTTATCCAATAACCCAAAGCAAACACTTTGCTTTCAAGGACAGACTGCTTTTACGCCTGGTTTATTCATTGTTGACCTCTGGAGAAAGAAGTGTTGGAGCTTTTATTTAGTCAGAAATCAGATAATGCCTCGAGTTGCTTAAACAAAAGGACACCAAACTGTCATAATTATTTTCGAATATTCACACTCGTATCTCAAAGCACTGTGTGTCGGATTATTCGATTATATCAAGTGAGAGGTCTCTATAAACAGAATAATCCAAGAAGGACCTGTAGATCGGATCAGGATTATTTGTTTAAGAAATCAGTCGACGCATTCGTGGCTTGCTACGGAAGCCAGTTGTATTTTCACGGATGAGCGTTACATTTGATATTGCTCAATCAATGCAATGTTACTAATTTCGATATCAGCTGCGAATCAATGTTTTTCTATTTATTGACAAATTCTTGATTAACGACAAGATAAGAGTATCTGTATTTCGATCTTTAATGCAGTTTGATGAAGGATTTGTTGTTGTTTTTTGGATATGTAATGTCCTTCCATTATGTTGTGCCAGACACTCACTAAATACAGTGTACAGTATATCAGATCTCCAGTGGAATCTGAGTCATCGCATGTACTAACATGTTGACTTTTTTTTTAACAAGAAAAAATTCCATTACAATTTAAGAACTCATTCATGAAAGAGTGTCATTTAGAAGAGGAGATGAGGAGATGATAGAAACTCTTTCCTGAAAAAATAAATTTTTATTTTACTTCACTTTAACCCTCTTGTACAACTTGTATAAACAATCTCATCCTTTCAGCACTGCTAATTAAACTGGGCTCAGTTTCTCTAAGAAACTTTGGTCATTGACAACCTTGCCTCATATATGCTTGTTTTTAAATGAAAAGTCCTGTATCCAGACAGTTACTGAGACCCCTTTGTTACAATGCTTTAGATATAGTACTAATATTGATCAACAAATACTAACCATTGGCTTTTTTTGAAGCGATAAGCTGTGCTATGAAAAAGTAAAGCCTAGGTTTCTCTTTGACATGAACAGAAGCACCAAAGTTCTGATCCTTATCTTGTGCTTTCCCTAGCATTTAACTGTAGTATGTATGAACTGAGTTTCATGCATGCAGTTGCTTATCACTGCCTGCCACTATGTATAGTGAAATATGCCCTGTTAAGTTCTTTCTTTCTTTCTTTGGAAGTCTCACTAGAATGAGTCATTTTGAGCATTTGTTTTAAGAATGCGGTCCTAGACATCTGCATAGCTGAAAAGTCCAGCAAAAGATAAGCCTTTACCATAAGCAGTACTATTAATCTAACAGATCAGTGGACATTTAGTATAGGATAATGAATAAAACATATGTGCTACCCTTGTAGGGGTGTATCTCTCCAAAGCCAATTATTTGATGATTAATAAACTATTTCCTTAGGAGTTATGCCAGGATTCCATGCTAGATGGTTAATGAGATTTGATTCTTTATCACGATCGCACTCTAAATTAAGTGTTTAGTTTGGAAACCTTAGTTTTGTTCTGTATTTTATCATGACAAAGTGTTTCTAAAGGGTGAAGTTAACCTGAGTCAGACATCTGGTTTTTATTAATCTGAAGGTGAGATTTGAAGGTACATTTTTCTATCTAGTGAAAGTGTTTCATTTATGTAAGATGGCAGCTATCAGAACTACCAAAACAAGACTGATATAATTTTAATAATCATTTAGCATTTAAAAAAATACCAGTCATAAACAACATGCCTGTATAAAAAAGCACAAAGTTGAAGGTAACATACCAACTTAATTTGATTATTGAAAATAGGCTTTACCATTAATCTCAATTGATAATGAATCACAGGAGTGGTTTGTTACAATTTCATTCTTTTTCAATTCATGTCTAATGCTGTATTAGATCCTTCATTATATAGTAAGAAAGGTTAATACTTTCTATATTTGTTATTCAGCTCTTCAATGTAAATTGCTATCCTGTCAGCACTATTATTAATATCTTTCACAGGGTATCCTTTGATGTCTGTGAGCTATGGTTTCTAGGGTCATTACCTTGTTATGTGTCATGATCCTATCTATGAAAGCCCCCAGGGCTACACTAACATACATGTATCAGTCTATTTAACCAGATCATGGTTTGCTTCTTTTTGTATTTTTAAAATTTTCACAAATATAGTTTTCTCATTTTTAGTAAAAAATAGTATCCATGTTCAGTTATTAACCAAATCATAAGTAATGTAACTTACATCTCGACTTATAAAAGGCTTGACTAAGTCAATGTAAGTTACGTTATCAAGTTTTTGGCTACATTTCCCCCTGCATTTAGATACAAAGCTTAGAGTTAACAAGTATGCCAAAAGTTTATCATAAGGAGCACAAATATTTTTTGAATCACAAGATAAATACAATATTCTGTATCTAATTTTTCGTTTGTCAGTGCTACACAGTCTTATTTGTTGCATAAAAGAACTGGGACAGTTACTGATTTTATCATTACACTATATGCTGTTATCATTAAGAAATTACAATGTTATATTTGTTGGAATATGGTACCTGATATATGCCAAATAGATACCCAGAAAAGGGAGCAATTATTTTTTATACATTGCTTTATAATGTTTTTATTAATATGCATTTTTCTCATCAATAGTTCATCAGTATATCTTATAGCTAGTCATTAATTGGTTGTCATTAATTGGTTGTCATTAATTGGTTGTCAATCAAATATTTTCTGTTTAATCAAAAAAATACCAGTGATAGTAATCACTACCACTATCATGTAAGCCGATTAATTAGCAAACCCCTTATTTATTTATCGAGATGTAATAAAGTTACTAAAAACTTAATTATTGCTTGACATGAATGTACTGCATCAATGAAGCTAGCTGTCATGAGTCAAGATCTTTTTTCTTGGCATTTAGGTATTTGGGAATTTTGGTTGTGGCATTAGTTGAAACAGAAGTTCTTACCAAATGGAATTTGATAAATTAAAAAAAAAAAGGCTTTATTAGTATATATTTAATATATATTTTTATTAGGTTTTTGGTATGACATACCTGACCTTTTTATGACAATATTAAATTGACGAAGAATTTCCTGGCTTCTTAGTTCTGTAATTTTAGGAATGTTATGGCCATCAAAGAAAGATGTTCATCTCATTGAATTATGAAATATACTACCTCTTTACCTTGTAATTGGGTGTAATGTTTTCCCATCTGAAATAGTGTATCATTCCCTAAAGTATCATTTCTTTGTTTAACGGTTGTGAGAGAAAACACATGAATGTGAACGCAACCAAGTAAAGAACCTTATAATTTCTCAAGAGAATGGCATGTGGACTGAAATGGGAAAACATTACCCCCAAGGTATAAAAGGATTATATTAAGAAAGTTGTTTCTAATCATTTTAAGAATTTGAATTTGTGCATATCAGGGATTGGACTAGGACTTAGAAATGCAGGTTCTGAGACCAACATAACTGCTCAGATTCGAAAGCATTTTTTTGTGGGTAACACTCTATATTTAAGAATCCCATATCAACACAAGTAAAGTTTTTCCTGGGATATATTAAAATTTTAAAAATGCATTTGTCAGTCCTTTTTGTGGTACTGCATTGATGCAATCTCTGCATGTCCACCGTAACTAAGTCAAGCAACCCTAGCTAACCCATGCTTGACAGTTGCTCCGAGCAACTGTCATCAAACTCCATAATTCATCCTGCATGGGTCTTTGCACCATGTTTTAAACCACAAGTTCTTTACTACATTAAGTTTGTAACTTTGACTTCTCATCTCCGAGGGAGATCGATGCTAGCTATCACCAAATTAAAGCAGGTCACCATTATTTCCTGTAGGCCAAAAAACCCTTGAGTGGACTTCCCAAAGGAAGCTTAAGTATTCAAGAGATAAAGTTTCAGATAAAAATATCAGTCTGTAGAAATATTGCAATTAAAAGATAACAGTGTTGAAAGATTATATGCTGATTGGAAAATCCTATGGTTCTAAATTTTGTTTTAATTATGCAGAATCAACTGTTTTGCCCACTCAGGAAGCCTTTCAAGTGATGATTAGCTGCAGGATTCAGTAGGTTTTAATGGTGAAAAACACTTCTTTATTTAACTCACAGCATTCCCATTTGACATGATTTTAAGCAGATGAAGGTAGTATTTCAACCTTCACTCTCTAAGTCTTTCATTAGCTCCTTGGCGTACACTTGACTTGATAATTAATCTGGAAACTATATCTTTAATAATGTCATAGCTTAAGAAATTATTCATTCTCTGTGGCATCATAATGCCATCTGGCTGGATGTTTAAATGAATATTTATATATGTAATTAATATTGATCATCAAATTTTATTATATACTTAGGATAGTATGTGCACACTCATTGGTTGAAAAACTGTGCTTTATTAGTGAACGAAGCACAATGCTGACGCCATCTGCATGCGCGAAGTGCTGCTAGTTCCTGCGAGCCCATCTTTCTCCTTACTCTTCTTTCCTGCTCGTACCCACTTTCTGTGTGCTTTATTACTGAATGGAGCATGAAAAAAGCTGTTTTATTTGTTACATAAGCAATAATATACTTCATGATAAGAAACTTGTATGTTGGATAAAAATGGTCTTCATTTGTAGACTGTGAACGGTCCCTCTTTTCATTCCAGACTCAGGTTTTTCGGGTCTTAGATGCGCGGGTAATAGGGGCAACTTTGAAATGGCACGCTGGGAGAGGAAAAGTAGGTTTTTCCTCTCCCAGTGTGCCCCTTCATAGTCACCCCCATTCCCTGGGGTCCAAGACTGTAAAAACTCGACCCGACTGATGCGCTGGGAATAGGGGCGGGTCTGAATGATGGATTGAATGATGTTGATTAATACTTAATTAAAAAATTACTTTCTACTTTAGAAATGTAACTGGATCTGATCAATTTAATGCTGTCTGCTCTAACACCTTTTTTTAACCAAATGATGAAACTAATTCCCTAGGGCAATGTTTTGTTTTTTTCATGGTTTATAGAAATTTCTAAAAAAAAATTTTCCATTAATATAATATAGGTTTCTAATACAAGTTGTTTGACCAAGTATGAATGCTATACGAAAATAATATATGGTAAAGAATGTAATGAAACCTTATTAAAGCCATGATTGTTACTTGTGTATCATCAAATTAAGAAAGCCTCCGAGCTGTTGAAGCTGTGAGAACAAGCCGGGGTTGTTGAACTCAGTACATAATGTAAACATAACCATAACTCTTTAAATAAGAAAATGAGGAAATCTTTGTAAGCAAACAGTCTGTTTCTTCGTTGTGGTTGGGTTTGTTTTTTTTGTTGAAAACGTATGGGTTAAAATTAATTTTTTCTGATTGGTCAAATTGAATTTAACTTTGTTCAGCACTTGCTCAGGTCTTTGATTTATACATGTATGCTCAGTTTGTGTCAGGTCATGGATCCTGAGGCTTTAAAACAGTCACTTAGTGAACAAATCTTAAGCTCTGCAAGGCATTTGCCATACCTTTATTTGTAAAATCAGGTCCGGAAGAGACGCAGCAGCAACTGGTACCTCTATTGCAAAAATCCTGGGTATGCCCCCATGGGACTTCCATTTTTCCCTAAGGCTATATTATATGCCATAAAACCTATTACTTGCAGTTCAGTAATCTTATCAGTGAAGAATGTATATTATTAATGTGTATTATTGCTAAGGAGAAACTTATATTGTATACCACTGATAATGAACTACTATTTTGATGACCTAGACTTGTAGACTGCTAAACGTAAGCTTTTCGTTGACTTTTTATATCTGCTATAGTAAAAACATTATTTATTTGTGTTAAATATGAGTATCCCTTAAGTTTTGAAAGATTAAAACAGGTTTTAGCATAGAAATGTTTAAAAATCCTCTCTTCTGTGGCATACATGTATAAGAAAGTTAGTTACCTTGATTTAAAATATTGTATTAAGCTTAATTAGCGTTTTGCACTACGAAGTCAGGTTATCTCCATGTTGGAAGAAACAACTAGGCAAACAAATTTACCTATTTTTTTGCTTTTGTAAAACGTAAGCTTAGTTTACTTTATAAAATCTCGTCAGGCAAGACGAGCATTTACTTGTCGTTTTCAACGTAGTTTTTAGATATATATCCTTTCCCCCCACTTTGTTAGTCAATGTGCTTACCTTTTAATGGTTATGCTGCACATAAAAAAGAATGTAGTGCTGTCTTATCCACGTTTTCTTGCGGCCTCTCCATTTGGTTTCCAATCTCAGCCATTTTGTCATGTCTTTTGACATGCTTTCCATGTTCCTCTGCAGACAACTTGAGATAGTTGATTCATATCATTCTTTTATCTGAATTTTTTCAATGCACGTTTTTCCTTGAGATTCCCGCCATTTTAGACCACGTGTCTTTCCCTTGAGAATTACTTTGTTGTTTCTCAGTAACGCTTGAGGAATATTACAAACATTTAGATATGGATGAAGGTTAAACAAAGAATCTTAATGTCAAGAGAAAGACGTGGTCTTGATTGGAAAACATTACACTACTTTAATTCTTGTAAACACAGTGCAATATGACCGACATAATAGCGCCACGTACCAACATTTTGAAACAATTCAAATTAAAAACAAAATCTAAAAGTCGATACATTAGAGGATACATTAGAGGATAAGATTTTCTAACGCGTAATAAAAAATATTTGCATGCCCTACTCAAGCTTTCAATGCACTTCATTTGGTTTTATTCCTTTTATTGTTTGAACAATTGAGTTCCGTTTGTTTTGGGCTTAACTTTGATATTCAGCTGTCAAGTAGTAAAGAGACAGGTTCAATTTCCCGCTAAAATATTTATATTCAAAAAATCTTTAATTTAACTAACAGCACCTATGGGCCAAAACCTTACAACGACTGTTCGGTATAAATATATTCTAACGTATTTTTCGCCGCCACTAAAACTTAATTTAATTTTGTTTTGAAAATTTTTTTCAAATCTTTTAAAACTCGGCTACACACTATAAGGGAAACCATATTGTCTCGTTAGCTGAACTAAAGAGCTATTTTTAGGGACCTTCATTTAACTTAATTCAGGTTGCATGCGTTAGCATTTTATTTTTTTCCTGCTGGCAGAGACTCCTTTTCGAAAGAAAGAGAAAATGAGACTCTGCCAGCAGGAGATTCATTAATTTCTAAGGGAGGAAAATTTGACAAAACTTAAGGAACAGGATGCATTATTTTTCAAATTAGCGCTGAAGCACATAAGAGACTCCTATTGCGTTCTCATTATTATTTCAATAAAGTATTTTTTTAATTACAGAAAAGAAAAAAGGTCCCATGTTTTAGTCGTTGGTATAGATTGAACTTAGTTTTTCAAAGCTTTAAAACATCGTTGGCATATAGTTCTTTTTCCTGTAGCCATTGATGCCTCATCTGTATCTCTTATTGATTGTTGGCGTTTTCCTTTTAAACAAAAACTAAAGCTCGTGAAAATTCCGTCGTAACTTAACAGTTTTAATTTGATTGTAGCTCGGAATGTCACGAATTAGAAGTCCAACTATTTTTTTCCGAATGCGCATATAGAACCGTTCCCAGCTGCCATTGCGCAATAGAGGAAACGATGGCCGAGGTAAGAGCATAACTTTTGTCGCTTCCTTGGTAATACACTTAAAATAGCATAAAAATTCGTATTACCGATTCAAAATGTCATTTCAAAGTAATTATAGTCTTTCTTTAGCCTTACAAAGCTATTTATATGGATATTTGACAAAATGGACCTCTTTCATGCACCATAGTAGTCAGTTAGTCACTTAGTCTGAATTTTTTCATTTCAATCCATTTTAACCTATTGTTCAGATATTACTATCATGTAATATATTGTCAAGGGTAAGTATTTCTGTCCATTCAAGATCTATGACCTCTCTAGCGCACAATTTGTCCAATTTGTTTGCTTAGTTATTCTGAAAGAAAAGTTGTGCGTTTTCGTCTTTTGTTACTTTGACCGCTTGGCCCATGACGTCATGATGGGCCAGAAGCGATGACAATTTATTCGCCCCAAAGAAACAAAGATATCTCATCAATTTGTTCTCATAAAACCGTTAAAAGACTTCATTTACTCTCTTTATCTATACCTTTCTTTGAAAACGAACTCTTCTTATCCAAGTAATGCTATTTTTATCGGAAGGATAATAATAATTTGATTCAATTTTTGTTTAGAAGTCTCTTTGTCAGAAAATTTAATACGGAATTTTGTTTATCTTCAATGTTTACCTTAACGAGAAAGGAGCCTATAAAATTTCAGTTAGCAAAGTTGGATTCCGTAAGGATTTGTCTGTGTAAACGTTGAGGATTCAAATGGATTCGTAGAACAACCATCTGAAGACTGCCATCAGAGACTATACACTAATGTGTTGGAAATCCTACGTCCATTAGCGCCATATTTTAAGATTATTGTTCGATAATATTGGAAATAGAAGCGACGGGAAACGATATCTAAAAGTAACCAAAGAAAGCAATCGTGTGGTAAGTCACGAGTGTGGTAAACATTATTGACTGTGGATTTAACATTCAAGGAGTTACAACCGCCCAAAGAAGACCTGTTGTGGCAAATCATAGCCAAACTACTGCCGAAATACTACACTTGATATGTTGTTATGGCCTTCGAATAAGGTTAAACCCAAAGCAAAGACCATATTCGCACTATTTTCAGACCTGCCTTGCGTCTTTTGCTCGTTAATTCGACGAGGAACTACATCGTTTTTAACACCCAAACTCATGGACTTGGTTGCTTCGTTCATGGTACATTCTGAAGAGGTTTAATTAACACTACCACAGTATCCGGTGGAGAGTCTACTATATCATGCTATTTGGAGTAGCGTAGTTTGTTTGTAGGTTTGTTTATATACCAGCAAGACTCAAACAACTTATGCCTCAATCTTGGCATTTTGGCACTAGCTTGGTCCTTTGATACCTTGTTTTATTGAAGGCTCGTCTTGGACCTGAATTAGAGCCGAGATGGGCCCAAAATGAAACGCCATGTTATTTATAACAAATCTTTGAACAATTCACCTCCGAAAGGAAATGTTTTTGGAATCAATAGCTGGGTAAGTCTGGAAAAAATCCCTATTTTAATCTAATTAGAAGTGAAAGAAATACAGCCATGACCGCCTTGGCTTCTGTCAACGTAGTAAAGATTGTCTTTCCTGGCGTTACCGCGACAGGTAGTTTCCAAGAGCAACGCAAAAAGCCTGTTAAAAATAAGAATTTTAAACCATTTTTCGTCATTGATATCTTCAAAAAAATCATCATATTTAGTTTATGTAATCTTTAATACAGTTTATTCTTTTAAGAATGTGACTAAAAATTTTTTCAATTTAAAAGAATGCACTACAAAGCTTTTTTTTTTTTTTTATGAAGACGAGCAATTTAGCCGAACAAAAGCTGTCATTAACTACTTATTCTCATGGCACAATCACTTGTCTATCCCCTTCGAGTTCTCCATAAGTATAATTTAAGAGCTTCACGTCGTACAGTTTGTTTTGAGCATTTGGAATATTAAGCCAATTTCTTACCTCGGCAAAACCATTTGTGTGTCAACAAGAATCGTTGTCAAACAAAAAGCCATTCACTTGTCGTTTCAATTCAAAAAATAACTCGTTTTCTAAGCGGAAAAGAATGTTAAGAAATAGTGACTTGGGTGCTTATACCGCGGGTTCTTTTCTTGCATCACATTAGTTTATCATTAAACTGTTTCGAATATCCGTTAAGAGGACTTAAAATACTGTCAATATTATCACATTCTCTAACAACTTGATTATTTTTCAATTATTTTGATGGCTCCCCTGTTTTGACGCAATAGTGGATGACCCCTTTCCCACTCCATTATCGCATACGTTTTAGAGCCTGTAATGTTTTTTTTTTGAAACCTTATAATACCTCTCCGTATAACGTCTTATAAAAATTTTTGTTTTCTCTTTTGACGTGATCATTTAATGATCCAGGAATACAGTTCTAAATGACTTATAGATAACGTTATCATTGACCTTCAGTTGTGGTTTAATAAGGATTAACTAGTGCGTTCTATTATATAGCACCACGAAACAGCTCACATTAGTCAAACTATAAATCAATTATCACATTCTTTAGATCGCAGAACGATACGTTGATAAGTTTTGGGATTTTTCTACACTCGTCCTACTTTTGCATGGAACACTATTTTTTGGGGTAAAATCTCGTTGTAAACATAATATCTTGCTATTGGGATTTCTTTTTCATTCGTATTTTCTGTTTTGTTTGTTATTTGGATTTTTTATTTTGTTATTATTATCATCCTTTTAAAGTTGTCTTTATTCCTTTTTGTTTGGTGGCGCGCGCGTCCAAAAGCCCGCCAAAAATCACACCATTTCAGTCCTCTAGAGTCTATGTGCGAGTTCTTAGAGTAGCCTTTTTACCCTAACCTCATGTAACTCTGTTCAACTCCCCCGCTTAAACGATGATGGCTAGTGAAAGGGGTTGTGAATGTCGAACCATTAAGGTCTAAACTCGTGCAGAGAAATGGAAGTATCGCAGTATGTGACCGACGTTAGAATTCGTTTTTTCTTTTCTCGCCGAAATTAATAAAAATACCTGGCAGCCTTAAAAAATTGGTGGTAGTTGACTAATAGGTCAGGTGGAAGTTGACTGACATAAATTGATTTAACTTAGCGTTGGTCGACTAGTGTTCTGGAAATTTCCTAATTCATATCATTGTTTCATGGTTTCTATACTCAGCGGCAGGTTATCCAGCTGTACTGAGTGAAACAAGTGTACATCAAGCAAAGATATCGCATTTCTTTCCTCAGACGAGCGGCTTTCTCAGTTGGATTATACTTCAGGGGGAACCCCCCGCCTTTGTTAATTTAGTATGGCTTAATCTAGTGATGAAACGTTTTGTGAGCATTACTCGAATAATGTAGTATCTTACTTTGAACTTTCATAACAAAAACCTTTTTGATGTACTATGTGTTTATCCGTATGTAAACTCTGAGATTTAAGACTTAAAATTCATACTTCTATTCGTTTTCTTTAGTGAGTAACATATTTGTATCGATAACTATTGGGCATTCTTATTCCCAGAGCTCCTCGGCACTTCCCTATAGGAACTCTGGGTACGAAAATGACTGTTAGGTATTTGTTGGGATTTTTCCGAACACAGCGCAGTACCATTTGGGGTCGATGATTAAATGAGTTTGTGGTATATTACTCTCACCTTATTTGTAATCATTTTTGTTTGTTATTTTTCTCTCAGGCCCACTACAGGCAAGGTGTTGCTTTACAGTGCCTTGGACGCCATGCTGAGGCACTCGCTGCTTTCTCCACTGCGCTTGCGCACGACGACAAGAGCCCTCAACTTCTTAATACCCTCTTGGATGCGGCAATGAAGTCACCCCTAAAAGGTATGAGTACTTTAGTGAATAATGCGGTGTGCACCAGATTAGCGCTGCTCCCTGTCCTGCATAATAGGCGTATGGTGCATGGGCCTTTTTCCATGGCAGCCATGTTGGATGATGGAAAAGTAGATTTTAAGCGACAGCCTCGTAGGCGAGCGGCCAGAAGCAATTAACCTGGTGCATAAACTAAGGTTCTTATTTTCTCATCTTTAGGCCCTTGCTTTTTTGCGTCTTGGAAGCAAAATTTGTTGCGCGCGGTAAACATGTTTCTGGAAACATATTTCCTCGTTTAGTAAACATGGTGATTGCGTGAAAATAGGTGTTTGGCGAAATGAAATCCCTTGAGAATTTTAAACTGAAGTTGAATGACAAATATCATGGCAAATGTAGACATTTCAAATGCTTTATCCCTTGTACTAGTCGTCTAAAAAGGCATACAGGGCTCGTCCTGTGGCTTGTTTTAGTAAATGGTCCTAAAAAATATTTACTCAGGCAGTCACTGCTGAGTTGCAGCCTTTCAATTTTGAGTCCATCCAACGTGGCGCGAAAAAAAGCATTATATGACCCCTAAATATACTTCATCATTCACACCCCTTAACTAATTGTGTATGAAACAAGCTAAGAAAGAGTTTCGCAGCACTTTGAACGGTTGTTATATCGTTGTAAAGCTTGCTGCCAAACATAAGTTATGCAAGCGGGGTAAATGGTTAAGGATGCGATGTCATGCAAACAAGGAAAATGGGTCAGTGCAATGCAAAAGGTGTACCTCTCAATTCCATGTCAAGATGCGATATCTGTAATCTATTTTATCTGTTTTACTCAACAGAAACACTAAAACCAATATGCGAACACTTAAAGACCATGAAATTAGATCGAAGCCCATTCGTAATCATCTCTGTGATTGGGCAAGAGCTACTATCAATTGGTCATATTGCTGTTGCTGTTGGATGCCTGGAAGCCGCTCTCAAGATCGATGCATGTGGTCTCAGGCTACGAGGATCTGTGATCTCAGCTCTTAGTACTGCCTACTGGAAACTAGGTAACATCATTAAGGCTGAAGAGTACATGAAGCAAGACCTTGAGACTTCGCTGTCACTTGGCGATAAGGCAGGAGAGTGTAGAGCGCACGGAAACCTCGGAGGAGCTTACTATGCTCAGAGGAACTTCGAAAAAGCTTTAGAACATCATCGAAAACAACTCGATATCGCCATGAAACTCAAGGACCGAAAATCAGCGGCTTTGGCGTTAAGCTCTTTAGGACACATTTATGTAGCTGATTGCGACTACAGTGACGCTCTAAACAGTCATAAGAAAGCATCAGTCATGTATAAAGAACTGGAAGACCGTTTATCAGAGGCGCGCGAGTTAGGTAACGTTGGAGCGGTGCATTTATTGCTGGGACAGTACGAGGAAGCAATTAGATGCCATCAGGAACATCTAGACATCGCCATTGAACTGCAAGATAGGACAGAAGAAGGAAAGGCATACAGTGATCTGGGCAGCGCGTATCATTATAAAAGATACTTTGACAAAGCGATACACTTTCATAAGCTTGTTCTAGATATCGCGAAGGAGACCGAGGACTTCTCGATGGAAGCACGAGCATATGCAGGTCTAGGACACGCCTTCAGGTGTAAGGGGGACGTGGATCAGTGTCGTGCATACCACGAAAAACAGCTCGAAGTTTCAGTTCGGTCAAAAGACCGCGCAACAGAAGGTCGAGCGCTCTCCAATTTAGGAATCATTTTTCAACATCAAGAACAGTATCAACAAGCATTGAAGCTCCACAAAGCTCATTTAGCGATATGTAAAGAATTAGATGATAGAGCGGGGCAGGGTCGTGCGTACGGGAACATGGGGTGCGCGTACAGCGCTCTGGGTCGTTACGACCAAGCGATCAAGTTCCATAAACAAGAACTTCTCATTTCCAGAGAGGTCAACGATCGTGCGTCAGAGGCCTGTACACATGGTAATCTAGCAGTAGCTTACCAAGCAACTGGAGCTCTTGATAAAGCTTTGAAACACTACCAACAGCATCTAACAGTATCTATTGAGCTCAAAGACAGGAATAACGAAAGTATTGCTGTAAGTAACTTGGGAAACTTCTTCAGTTCGTGTGGTGAATTCGAGAATGCTCTCCCCTTTTATGAGAAATTTTTATCGATTACGAAACACTTGCGGGACAAAACTGGTGAATGCAAGGTTTGTCAGAATCTTGGGTTTGCACATTATTCTCTTGGGAATTATTCAGAAGCAATCGAGTTTTATGAGAGGAACATAGCTTTAGCGTCGGATCTTGATGATCGGACTAGTCTTGCGAGAGCGTATTGTAACATTGGGCTCGCGCACAGCGCCCTTGGAAATTACGACAGAGCTATGGAATTCCAGCAGAAATTTGTAAAAGTTTCGAATGAGACAAACGACGCGCTTGGAGTTATCAAAGCTCATGGCAACATCGGGGATATTTGTATGGTTTTGGGTGACGCAAAGGAAGGAATAGGGAATTACAAAGAGCAGTTGAGGCTAGCGGAATCAATGGACGATGTGAACTTACTTGGAGACGCATATGGGAAACTTGGTAGTTCGTACAGAACGGTAAAGGAAGCAGGCTTAGCTCTTGACTGTCATCAGCGTGAGCTTAACGCCAGACAACAAGCGAACGATATGTTAGGGATGTACAGAGCATTTGGGAATTTGGGGTCGAACTATTTGCTGATGCAACAATATGAGGACGCTTATAAATGTTTCTTTGAACAACTTCATATCGCGAATCAACTGGGTAACGGTGAACTAGAATTAAAGGTGTTTGGCAATTTAGGGCTTTGTAGGAGCAATTCAGGAGATTATAAGGAAGCTTTAGGATTCTTTGAGCGTCAAATTGCTTCTTTAGAACATATGCCCGAAGCGTACTTAGATATTGGGCGCGTCCATGGTAACTTGGGCGAATGCTATCACAAGCTAGGTAACTACGCGATGGCTGTTCAGAATTTCGAGAAGTATTTAATGGCCGCGCAGCAAGCCGAGAGTGGGGCTGACCAGGACAAAGCGTACCGTGGGCTCGGCAACGCGCACAGAGCTATGGGAGATTTACAACAAGCTTTGGTTTGCTTCGAGGAGAGGTTAGTCATCGCGCACGACTTGACAGACGTAAGCTCCAAAGGCGCTGCGTATGGGGAATTAGGCAACCTTCACAAGACTCTTGGCAATTACGAAAAGGCCATAATGTGCTTTGAGCATCAGCTTGCCTTAGCTAGAGAGTCTGGTGACGTAGGGAGCGAGGGAGAGGCGTTATCAGGGCTCGGCCATGTCAACCAGAAGATGGGTGAGTACGAGAAGGCACTGAAATACCATGAAAAGGAAGTTCAAATAGCCGACCAGTTGAACGAAACCAAGAGGAGGGCGTTGGCTTATCATCACCTAGGGACGACCTACGAGGTCTTGGGAAGCCACAAGCAAGCTGTCACCTATCAGGAACAATACCTCAAATTAGCTGCGCAAATGGGGGACCAAGTTGCGAAGTGTCAGGCGTATATAAGCCTCGGAAGGACTCATCATGCTATTAGAAGTTATTCTAAGGCTATCTCCTTCCTGCAACAGGGTCTGACCATTGCCGAGTCTCTCAGACGGTACGAGGAGGAGGCTCGAATACGTCATAGACTTGGCTTGTCGTTAATGGCCAATAAACAGCTAGACGCCGCGCATGATCAGTTGAAGCTTGCTGCAGAGATTTTGGAGGATATCCGTAGGGATGTGGTCAGCAATGGTGAATTCAAAATTTCGTTGTACGAATTACAAGCCGCGTGTTATCAGGTACTTCAACGAGTTCTTGTCACCATGGGTCGACATGTCGAAGCACTTGCTGTAGCAGAACGCGCCAGAACCAGAGGATTTGTAGATCTGCTCCTAGAACGACAAGTAGGGACCAACTCTCGTACGGATGTTCTAAATCCTTTGGAAAACGCATTTAAAACGGAGGAACATATTATGGACTTCGTAAGAAGTCAAAAAGCAAGCATTCTATACTACTCAATCGCCGCTGGACATCTATACAGCTGGCTCTTAAACCCAAAAGAAGGACTTGTGAAGTTTTGTGACAACATCGTGGCTGATGGGGATACTGATGATACTCTACTTGATTTAGAGCAAAGTATAAATGGAGATTACTCTCATACAGCGACATTGCTGGACTCTTTTATCACACATGTACGCGACGCCTTGGGCGTTGAACCGCATTTGAACCTCCAAAGATCCTCAAGCACGACTGAGAATGACTTTGAGGAGACCTGGGACCAAGAGAACATCCTTGAGCTATCGTCCATACGGTCATACCTGTCAACAGACGAAGACGATGATGCCATGAGCATAACCTCGATTCCAGGAAGACCGGGCTCGTTCTCAACTCCCCGAAGCAAATACAGGAACATCAAGGGTAGCCTAGGGAAGTTGAATGGTGTTCGGTCTGGCGGGAAGAAACATGGACGTTCCAGTAAACCACCGTTACGTGCTTTGTACGATCTGTTGATTTCTTCCATGGAAGAATCTTTCCCCCCAGAATCGACGTTTGAGAACGATGGCTCAGAACTGGTACTGGTCATCCAGGGTGATCTCTATCTTGTACCATTCGCTGTCCTGCGCGGAAGCCTATCCAAGGAACCTTTATTCCGTCGTTTTAGACTGAGCGTTGTTCCCTCCCTTCAAGCCTTGCGCTCCAGTAACGAGGCAGCAAACAAACACAGCAGCATAAAAATCGATCCCTCGTCGGTATTGATCGTCGGTAATCCGAATGTCCCTGCGACGTTCGGGCAGTGGGCGTCCAATCCGAACGCCGAGCACGAAGCGAAGATCGTAGCTGAATTGTTCAAGACTTCGCCTCTTCTCGGAGCCGAAGCAACGAAAAACGAAGTCATTGACAAACTCCCGAAATCTCAATGCATTCACTTTGCAACTCATGTGTCTTGGAAACTTGCTGCTGTAATTCTCTCACCAAGTTCATCAGGGAAGAAGCTCGGCTCGTCTCCTTCCAGTCCTAACAGCGAAGGGCTAGAACTGCTCGAAGAGAGTGACGATGCTCCTCCTCTTTCGGACTTTCTGTTAACAGCAGCTGACATATTAAATCTAAAGCTATCAACAAAGCTTGTTGTTGTCGGCGCAGCTTATAGCCACTCGTCCAAGAACCGCATAACTTCAGATGGGTTGATTGGTCTTACACGGGCGTTTCTAGCCGCAGGGGTGCAAAGTCTTCTTGTGGCGTTATGGCCCGTGCCGGATTTAGCCTGTAAACTTCTACTGAAAGCATTCTACGGTGCTCTACTCAGAGGGATGAAAGCCAGTCATGCTTTAAGTCAAGCTATGCACGTCGTTCAGAAGACTAAGCAGTTTTCTCATCCTTCGAACTGGGCCGGCTTTGTTCTAATTGGAGGTGATTCTACCTTGACAAACAAGGAAGTCAAGATGAGTGATGCCTTTGCTCTTCTCCTCAACAACCCCAAGTACTACAGAGAAGCCATGAAAGTACTCGTACATTTGGTAAGATTGATGGGAAAAATTATGGGAAAAATACCTATAGAGGAATACCCGTTAGGAAACATATCTCTTGATTACTTTGTATCTAGTGGTTGAAGACTGAAGTCCCCTCCCTTCTGTCCAAGACTGTAGGAAGGAAAGATGTGCAATATTCGTTTTGACATGAAACCCCACCTGAAATTTCTACATCCACCTTTGCAATGGGGGGTAGGTGGGTTAGGTTGGGTTGGGTGCGTTGCGTGTTGTGTTGTGTTGTGTCGTGTCGTGTCGTGTCGTGCGTGTCGTGTCGTGTCGTGTTGTGTTGTGTTGTGTTTGGCTGTGTTGTGTTGTGTGTTGTGTTGTGTGTTGTGTTGTGTGTTGTGTTGTGTTGTGTTGTGTTGTGTTGTGTTGTGTTGTGTTGTGTTGTGTCTCAACTAATATACCATATAAACAAATTATAGGTGGACAAGGCAATGCAGCGCCTGCGACATGGGCAGCGGTCTTCTATGTACACAGCCGAAGCAAGCATCAATGCTAAAGTCAAAGGAGTCAATGGCTGGCGTGAACTTCTATCTACTTGCGGATTCAGATTCCAGAAGGCTAAGAATGGAATACCAGACTCTGTTTTCTTCCCTTCATCGTCGACGCAATTCTCGGAACGTCTCTCCTTAGCCAGCAATCACCTACACGCCTTTCTAGGTAACTTTGCACAATTTTCACATTCTTTAGGCTGCGTTCATAATGTATGGCAGAGGGGGCGGGGGGGGGGCAGGTGAAATTGAGGGGGGATCGGGAAAATGTTGGTAGGAAAAATGGGGGGGGGGATGCACAATTTTTGGAAGAAGCTACAAACCTTTTTTAGGGGGATCGTATTTTTGTATGATTTTAAGGGGGGGTGGTGTTGAGAATTATTCTGAACATTTCAGATTTTCACCTGCCCCCCTCTGCCATACATTATGAACGCAGCCTTACATCTAATTCACTTTCAAACGAAAATCAGCCGATGCGTGAAAAGGCCTAGGTGGGTAAGAGCAGGGCTGGAAATGAAAATTATTTTTCAGCCTGCTAAAATAAAGGTGCATGACATTTTATTATTCGTTTGGCAGGGCATCGTTATTTTTGCCTGCCAAATCTGAAATTTGGCCTGTCATTCGACCAATGGCAGGCCGCTATTTCGAGCCCTAAAGAGTAGTTTAAACCATTGTAAGCGAATAAAATTACTCCAAAACAATTCGTAATGGTTTGACTGGTGACTCATTCTGGACTGGTGCCTTAAACCAGCGCCTTAATCCACCCGCCCACCCTACCGGTTATAGTGGGTTCTATTTCTGATATATGTTTTTCATTATAGGTCTTAGCCCTGCAACTCTACAAGCACTTGCAATGCTGGCTCACGAACATGACGTGGGTCTTGCTCTTATAAACCTTGTAAGTACATTAGCTCCCATATTTGAAAATAGACTTCCAGTTCAGTCAGTCTGCATCCTTCTAAAAGCAGGAGTTACGTACCGCTTGTATTTATCGTAGCGCACAATGTACTGTGGGATATGTAGTGAATGATAAAGCGCCATCCCTTTTCTCTAATCTCAAAGGTCATGGTGCGTAGCATTTATGAGTCCTTACGTTGACACAATGCCGTTGCATCCTGTATACAGTGAGTAATGCTGCTATAACGTGATGGAATGCGTTTAATTCATAAAAAAATGAGAAGTCACGATTTATTTTATGATTTTTATGGTGCTTTACGTTTCAGTTCAACGAAGTCCTCTCGTGTTTTTTCAACAACATGGCGAACGTTCAAGTCCCTTTGAAACTAAAGTTGTGGCGCACATTAGGTTGTCATGATCTGCTGGCCTCGCTCGGGTTTGATTTGGTTGGTGTTGGTAAACAAGAGGTCATGTTAAGATCAGGCAAAGCGAACAGTCGACGAGCACTGCAGTGTACTGTGCAGGCCTTATGCGCCCTCACAGGTAAAGATAGCCAAGCTCTAACTTCTACAGCTTAATCCCCGGGGACGTTCGGTTGAGCAAAAGTCTGGGTAGTAGGTCGTGGGTCTAATCATTTTGCCGGATCATTACTCAAGGTTTCGAGATAACTGGGTAAAAGGTGCTGCCTTTGCTCTAATAATATCTAATAATATCTACGAATCATTCCCATCTTTTGCTGGTTTTCATTTTCTCGTTTACTTAGCTAAAGCGCACAATTTTCGTCTCATAATCGCTTGTTCGTTTCCCGTTCCAGACACGGTCAACCCTGCAGACGTAGAAGAACCCGCCTTCAACCTGGTTGGCAAAGCACATTCCTCTTCAATTGCGATGTCCAACATTTCATTCGTGTCCGCCTCACTCGGCTCGGACCTCGATATGCGAACAAAGAGTGCGGAAGACCTGAACATCATGAACAGAGAGCGCCGAGGAACGAGTCCTCATTCCAGGACTAGCGCGGTGGTTCGTCCTCGACGTCATTCAAGTTCCACGGAAGCGTTAATGCACTCTTTGGCTGATCTGGAAGCCGAGTCATCTGTAGATCCAGAGACACCAGAAGACGCAGTTGTGACGCCCACCCAGCCGCGCCCAATTGAAGATCGTCCAGCCAATCAGAACTTCCGAGGTTCCCAACCAATCGTTGCTAATGTCAATCGGAAAAGCTCTCAGCGAAGCGTCTCGAGTATTGATGTGAGTGACTTACGCGTGTCTCCAGTGGATATGTTACCTTCACCACCTGCGCAAACAGAAAACCATTCTGATTCATCTGATGTGGATAGCTACTCAGATATCATGGAACAGCAGAGGAGGGATACAAAGAAAGACAAGAAAGGCAGTCAAACCAGTTTGGGGGCTAATGGAGTTTCAAGTAGAAAGGGAGGGTTTATACTACGCAAGACCCATTCTTCCTCGAGTAGCGAATTCTCTGTAGGTAAACAAGAAGATAACACCAAGACTCCTGGTAGTATTAGCTCGCTTCGTCCTCGGCAAAAGATTCAAGACAGCAACGAGAATCATTTCATTCAACATAACAGCATCAACAGAACCACGAACGATAGGCCCTCAAAGCCACTGCATTCGTACACAAGAAACTCCACCGCAAATCTCCACGAAGTTCAAAGAATACCATACGAGACGCCGGTGATGAATCACCATGATCACATTCCTGTGAAATACAGATCAGAGGGGAATCTTTCTTCTTATAAACCAGGAATAATCAAGAAACCTACTACGAATGGGCTATTAAGTACTCTGGATAAAAATGACACGAGACTCACTAATGGTGACGTAAAGCGGTCCAATAATCCGGTATACAGCAAGAAGCCGCCAAATCGTGATCACATGACTCCTACAAATTCGCATGTACTAAACGGCGGTTACCATCCTAGAGGTGCGCGTGACGACTTCTCGGAACGACGACAGTCAATGATTGATTTATCGAGTGATGATGAGTTCTACAGCCAGCACTCGTACGCAAGTCATTTACGAAACATAAGCTCTAGTAATGAATATTTACCGCGGCTTACGCCTCCGAAACGCGGAATCAACCAAGTGATAGCAACTAGAGTGGTTAATGATTCTAACCTCGATGGAAGAGTTCGAAACCACAAGTCAAAGGACACACGACAGGGGCTTAGAGTACAAGTGTCAAATAACTCGTATTCTTCGCAGGACAGCACGAGTACTGAGTCCCCTACTACACGGCAAATTGCGGCAGAAGAAGCTGCTACGGCATTGATGCAGAACCATGTGGGAAGTGGTCTGTCGAGAGGGTCATCTTCTGCCAGTACACTGACGAGAGAGAACTTGGCTATGAAAGAATTTGAAGAAAATAGCACAAAACACACCAAACTCGAGCAGGGACACATTGCTAATCTGGCTCATCTTCAATCATCGTCCTGTTAAGTGTAGGTAAGGATAAAACTTGTCTTAACTGGAGATCCTGCCTTGGGACGGTTACAAAAGTAGGATCTCATTTTGATTTTTGACCTTCGCTCTTTTTCCCCTTATTCCTGACCCAAGAAATGGACCCTGGTATTCCATTTCGTGGATGCTATTCTACCACAGGAAGATGGCCAATAAGTAACTGATTTTCTGCTCATCTTCTCATTGGGAAATGCCTCATATTGAAAGAGAGGGGATTCATGGGTTGTCCTTTTTTACCTAGTAGCATTAAGGTTACCCAGAGTCCAACTACTGAATGTACTTCACCAAGCAATTATATGATTGTGTATCTTATTTGTAATATTATTTCGCATGTATATAATTTCGCGATTTTAGCAAGGGGCTGCATTGTGCAAATGTTGCAAATTCGCGAAAATTAAGATGCGAAAAATAGCATTGATAAGGTATTTCTTGCAGCCTTTTCTAGTTTTCTCATAATTTTCTTTTATCATTGTTTTACAGGCATCTCAAACCATTACTTTACTCGTGTCTACTTGTTACATCTCAAAACCGAGTGCCAAATTTCTCCCTTCATTACTGGTGTTCACGATGCTACAAATGTTACAAATATGTTTCTCCAACTAGTCAATCCAATTGATATATATTTTTAAAATCGAATAATTAAATCAATTTCCAATTTTTAACTAACTTTTTAATTATTAATATTAATAAAAAATGATTTTAATATAAATTTTTACCTCAAGATTTTTCAATGCACAGAAGACACCAAGGCAAAGTGACACACATGATATAGGGCACACCTCTGGAAATGAACGAAAATGTGGTATTCAAATTTTGTCATTCAAGCAATTTGAGTAGACAATGTGCTCTTTTGTACTTTTTAATGGTTTTTTTCTTTGGAAAGCTTTAATATACAATCCCCCTGGACACATTCCTAACTTCATTTTTGGTTTCTGAAGCAAGAAGGGTTTACAGCCTTCTTGCTGCCATTACAGTACCAGTACTTGGCAGAGGTTTTTCGGAGAAACAGGAAATCTCTGCCAAAGCAGGTTACCCCAAAGGAATTGATGTGTGTCCCAGTTACTAAAGAAATAACAGGCATTTTTTGAGGATGACTGGTGCCAAGCGAGCTGAGGGCCAATAATTTTCATAAAGGTAAAAAAGCTACCGACAAAATTTACACAAGCAAAATAATATTCATAGCCACAACACAGAGTACAATACATCGTCCATAGTCAAACCACGTTGAGGTTAAGGGTATTCAAAACAAACTACATCCCTATTAGCCTCAATCTCATGAATAGGACTTAAAAACAAAACTAAATGCAACAATTCATAATTCCATAAGCAGCTCTTGTAACCAAAATGCCAGCGTTTCTCGGATTTCGGCTGTTCGGTTGTACTATGGATTACTTTTATTTATTCAAAACTCTTCACAGACAGCACAGAATAATATTCAGATTTTTAACCAATGTATATCTCAAATGCTAATGTATATTTTATGAATAAGACATGCTTTTGTAAATATACACTGTTCTTGATAGAAATATATTTTGTTCAAATAAAATTGATTACGAAAAATTGATGTTTATATTTTCACTATTGAGGTATCAATATTTTCACTATATAAAGGTATGTTGTGTGGTTTATGAATTTATTTGGGGGGGAAGGGGGGCATTGGGATTAGGGGAAGGTGCTTCAATAATGTTAAATCAAACCAGTGTTTGAAACATCAAGAATGGGTCGCCTTTTTCTAGATATCTTTATATTTTGCAGGAATTTATGAAAATAACCCCTCGATCACAGACAGAAAGACGGCTACACTTAAAATAATGAAATTAAAAAATGATAATAAAGAAACCCCTATTGCTTATTTTTTCATCTAAAAGAAACGATAACCGAAAGAGGATACATCGCAAAAATTTAATTAATTTAATCTTAAAATTTTTATTTCGATAAACGAAACTAGTTTAAAATATCCATGTCCACTGTTAGTTATAAGGCGATGGCTCCAACCTCCCGCTGATATGGGGTCGATAATTTCAAAACAAAAAGGGATCAATTTTCTTATGCATATACAAATTCGAATAATTGATTCACCTTGACTTATGTTTTATTCTATCAGTAATTTTTTGTTTTTAATTCTTTGTGGTTTTTAAAGAAGAGCGAGGAGCGAAAAGAGGTCAAAATAAAAGTACTTTTGGAGACGCGCGCGCGTTATTTATTGACGTTCCCCCTGTCGTTCCTAAGCAACGGTGTTTTGTCATGCGCTGTACGATACGATAATACAATTATCAGAAAACGAAAGAAGATTGTGATGGTGGCTTGCTTACTCATCGTATTTATCGCTATTTAACACATCTGATGGCCGTTTTAGGCTATGGATCTATTTCCTATTCATCCAATTAGATTCTAAACTTCGAACTTCTAGAGATATTCGAGTGGAATATCGCCGATTTCAGTTTGAATTTGGGTTCAATACATGATAGATGATATGAAGCTTCTGCTGCTCATTCGTCTGTTTTGAATTATTTTTGTCTTGGGATCTTGAAAAATATACCGCTATTCAGAAATGCAGACTCAAACCATGTCAAAGGCACCGCCATCTCAGTCCTCTATCCTTCCTCCGTTACAAAATCTACCGTCTTGGTCGAGGAGTTCGTTAGAGAGAATAAAACAACCCAGACCGATCGTGCGTGATCCGCCACCAAACACTTCCTTTGAAGACAACGGGGAAGAATTCGAAATGACCAAAGATCAAAAAACTCTAAATCCAACAAGGACTGTGTCAGCACCCTTAAAAAGCGAAGCAGAGATCGATCGAAGGGTTGTTCAGATTGAGAAAAGTTTGGAGTTTGTTCAAAGCGAACATGCTCAAGTACTTGAAAATCTACACAAGGAAATTGAAAGGTTAAAGTTAGAAAACAAAGGTGAAGATACTACTCGTATTGTACTATACTCAGTCGAGAATTATCTCTTCTTTCTCTATGTTTATGTCACGAAGATCACGTCTATGACAATAAGATATCATAACTTCAGAACCTCGCTGAAATTTTTTTAAATAATGTTTTATAGAACTCAACTTCAAGCTCATCATGTCAAAGTCTGGAGTCAGTCTCGATGAAGGTAAAGCTTGAATATAATCAAGCAAATGCTTAATAATATATATCCCTCGCCTCTTGTCTGACCATGGCTTGGATTATAGATTATGAATCTTGTTTTTCTAGCACAAATTTTTCTCGTTCAATAAGTTATTTCCACTTTTGAAATCTTGTCTGACAAAATGAATAACATATGATGACAGTTTCAGACTTTTCTGTGAAATCTTCATAAGAGTTTGAACAGGTGCGATAGATATGCGGCATCATTTAAAAGCCATCTTGTTCTCTCACAATAATCTAAAGAGATAATATTATACAGCTTTTGGAGCTGTCATGTAGTCTTACTTACTGGTATTCATTTTTATCAATATTAGACAAAATGGAAACAAGCTATAAGAATTTATTTGAATGAGCACTCGAAATAGCCAAAATAGTTTTTGGACACAGCTATGATTTGCATAACTATTGTTATATATTTGAGAAAGTATTTCTTTTCCAAAATATTTAGGGACATGTAGCTGTCAACCATCGGCCTTGAGGATTTCCCTGATTACATAGACATACAACTTCCTTATATTTTCACTGTCGCTACAAGCAGTAACCCTGGCCAACCCTTAACTGGGCAGTGACTGCTTGTATTGTTAATTGCATAAGTCAATCCAAAAATCTTAATTGTTGATGGCTAAAGGCTATGCAACAGGACCAATAGGGATAGAAGTCACTTAAGCATGCCATTATTTATTTGCTCAGAATTCAGGTTGTTTGCAAAAAATAGTGAGCAACACACCATTACATGTATGTCTTTGGGTTTTGCAAAAGGAAAACAAATTAAGATAATTAAGACTTGTATTCAGCTAAAGAAGTTTCCAATTTAAAAAACTCAGTGTTAAGTCATATCTCTTTCTGCCTGCTTGCTAGCAGAGATCTGTACTGCCTGAGGCATAAATAATCATATAAGCAGTGAACCACTTCTATCAGTGATTTTTACCCATACAACCTTTTAATTTAAGTCACATAAATTGAGGCAAGTCAGTGACAACATTTTTTTAAATTGACTGTATTTTTTCATCTTTTTTTAAACTTTTAGAGCAAGATCCCATCTTTTCCGAAGAAATAATCAGAAATAGAACATCTCCAGTACAAGAACCTACAGGTTTGTAAGTTAATGCAAAGGGCATATTTAGATGAGTATCAGTACAGGTGGATACTAAGACA
This sequence comes from Actinia tenebrosa, assembly GCF_029948245.1. NCBI lineage: Eukaryota > Metazoa > Cnidaria > Anthozoa > Actiniaria > Actiniidae > Actinia > Actinia tenebrosa. The sequence goes on from NW_028292578.1 coordinate 18,160,581, forward strand.
TGATATAGAAAGTTATGTTATCTTTTTAATTGACTGGATTGACTTGATTCTTAGAGAAAAAGACACAAAATGAAGAAACTGAAGCCAAACACAGGAAACAAATGGAATCAGAAAATAAGAAAAAGGAATCAACTAAAGCAAATGAAAATAGAAATAATACTAGGAATTCAGCAACTTCAAATTTAAAGAAAAGGTATGGGAAATAATTAAAAGTAATATTTTGAATTCATAAAATTCCCCCCCCCCCCCCCCCCTGCCAATAAATTGGTTCCTGTTGTCTACAAGATGGGGATAAAGTGTGTGGCAATCTAGCCATCTTGGACTTAAACATTATTTATTGATGTATAAGTCTAGGCTGGTTAAGATTGCTTCATGCAATATTTATCCATGCTGTACCTACCTTAATCCAGGTTTATGGGCTTTTACCAGCTGTGAGGTCCTCAGAGTAAACCTTTTCTTAATTCTGAAATAAAACATAAGTGCAATAAATAAGTGCCGTTCAAAGATGAAAGCACTTAATAGCAAGTGGCTAACAAACCTGTGGCTCTTGCTCCATTATCAAATTAGAAATATTTAAATGATTGTAAAAAAGTAGAATTTTTAAAAGTATTTTTAATTTTGGTATGGGTTATGGGTTATTGATTAAAAAGAAAAAAAAAACAAAACAAAAAAAACAGCAGTCTGGCCCATAATTTATCATGAACCTCCTGAGAAAAGGTTTAAAATAACTGGAGTTGGTGATATGTTAGATGAAAATTGTGCCTGAAGTTCAAGATCACAGGAGTGTGAGATATTTTGACTTTGAGATTTAATCATGTAACTCAACTGTAGGACACAGACTTTAAGCTTTTCAAAAATGCTTATCCCCTCCCCCCCATCTGAGTCATTCAAGATTTTACTCCACTCTCCAAGCAAGGGTAAATTTACTGTATTCCTTTCTTATCATTACAGTGAGGACACTCTAACCATGAACACTTTGTGCTTTTTTACTACTTTTTTTAACATGCATCCCTTGAGTGAATCATTTAGAAATAAGTTGTCTTTTGACCACATAGCATATTTGAGTTCAATCCTACTTTTTTAGAGGGTTTGAAGCAGTAAAAAGCTCAGAAAATAAAAATCTGAATAAGGTCTAGTGTTCATGGTTCGAGTGTCTTCACTGTAATTGAAGCAAAAAATCCACCATTTTTCTTTCATTTGATTTTTCTTAAATTTTTCAAAAGGACACCCTCAGGTAAAAAAGCTGCTTCCTCAACTCCTCCTACATCAGGCAAAAAAGCTGCACCTCAGCAAAGTTCTAGCAAATCAAGCTTTTTGTCCAAAGCAAGAGCCAAGCAACTTCATAAAGAGAGGGAAGAAGCTCCCCCTCCCAACACACCCAATCAATCCAGAACAGAACCTGTTAGACGCACCCCACAAAGCCCTCTGTGGTCTGCAGTACATGGGGGGCAAAAAATGCTGATTGTCACTCTAAATAAAGATAAAACTATGCAAGTTCATGTACCTACTGAGAATGGACCAAGATCGCCAACACTTTCTGAATGTAAAACTATCATAGTAGAGCAACAGGAGACAAATCATAAGCAAGCAAAAGAGGTGAGGACTGTCCCTAGATTTTTGTCAGTTACTGAATTGTTGTTATTGATAGGTTTGTTATTTACTTTATTTCATAATGTTTTATTGGAATGTCATAATTTATATGGGTTGTATATGTGTGTAATTTCATCCTTATGCAATGCCTAGCAATTAGATTTTATGTTAAATATTTGTTGTATTGTCTTTATTAATTGTTAATTTTTCACAGCTGAAAACCCATTATATAGAAGTTTTAATAAATCGTATTGTTAGCAAGAAATCTCATGCCTCTAATTTAGATTGTGGGGTTGGTTCAGAATGACCGACATTTTTGGTAGGGGAGTCTGTATGATATTAATTGATAATATTTCCAAAAGAAATGCCTGTGTATAGATCGTCTATATAAATAACCAACCACTTGGCACTATGCACCAATTTATGTTGTTTCTATTTTTTTACACAGCTTTTGAAACTCAGGGCTGATTTACGAGAAGCAATAACCTCTCAAAAGTGGAATCAAAATACTTACTTAGTAGGGAGGTCCGTTAGGAAAGTAGAAGCTAATTCTTCCAGTTCAAGGTAATATAATGTGTTACTTCACATCAATGTTTTTCACATTTTTATAAATATATAATATAAATTTGGGGTTCCCTTGTAGCACAAAGCATGCTGTTGATGTCACTATTTAAATAAAACATTTTTAAGCCATCACTTTGCATAAAGGGCTCTAATCTGTATGCTCATTCCACACTCAATGCCATTACATTTACAAATTGGTGAGTGACAACGGTTTCGTGACAACACTCAACTCACATGTTGATTTTTATGGAGAGAGGAATTCTCAGTACATCAAACAAACTCAACTCACATATGTGGATCAGCCAGTATTATCCTCATATGCAACCAGCTTTGATAAGAAATATTAAAGAGTTTTTGAAATTAGCCTTATTTGTACTAAAATATTTATCATAATTAATATCTTACCATTTTTCAGTGCTGGTACATCGCAGGTAAATCGACATTTACCAAAGCTTCCACTGAGAGAACCAATATCTGGAAGGTTAGTCATTCTTAAATAAATTATCCCTATTAGGATTGTCATTTTAAAGTTTTGAGTGCTTTATGTAATAACTTACCTTCAAAGCTTTGAGGCTTCCTGTGGTAAAGGTCAAAAAGACTGGGATTGAATTTTTTCTGTTTGCCACAGGAAGATCACCTGGAGATATATAAAAGGATAAGTGTCAGTCAATCTTACAGTGTCTTTTATTGAAATTCTCTACAGGTTACAAGGTCGTGGCCCTGCTGCCCCAGAAAAGATTTCTCTCCCAGCTCTAAGACCAAACATCAACAGTGTTGTAGCAGACCGGAGAAGAAGACAACAAGCAATCCTTAGAGGAAGGATGGGACGAAAAGATTTTATCTAATATTTAAATTCTAATAAATTCCCAAAAAAATTGACTTCAAACTTTTTAAATTAATTCTTAAAGGTTTCCATTTTTGGTTTATTTAAGATTACAACGACCACACTAACGAAAAAGATAACATTGTCGATGTCCTAATTAAGAGGTTTGGTTCTAGAAAAAAATTGTATGAAGCAAAATACTTTAAAGATTCAAGAATTTATTTTGTTAATAACGACCTGACCCATGCATAATAATGTGCATGATAAATAAATGTTAAAATATATTGTATAGTTTAAAACACATTTAACACAGACCAAGTATTGTTTTTATGTTTGTCATGATTGTTAAGAATGAGTATATTTATGAGAGACTTTTATTTAACCTTCTACTACTATTGCATGTATGTTTTGTTTTGACAGATCTCCCCTACATTTGTTTAAATCAAAACTTGTTTGAATAGGACGTTTGCATGATGGCGTCATTTGACTCCCACTACCATAATGCTTCGTGAATTTTCTTTCTTATTTAAATTTGTATTCCCTCATGAGAATAGTAAGACAATTGGTGCTAATTAACCGCACACAAAAAAGTGTGCAAAGGAGTCTGGTAGTAGAGGTCAATGACGCCATCATGCAAACGTCCTATTCTGTGAATAGCTAATAATAAAAATGTTGGTGATGCAAATTGTTTTGGTTTTGATGATTATATATTTATAATAATTTATTGATGGTTTTCAACCATTCCCAAGAGAATTAAATAACAAAAGACATGGTGGCCATGTTGGAGGATATAACAAAAGAATTCATTAGCAATTCTTTTGTTAATTTCCTCCAACATGGCCACCATGAAAACCATCAATAGGGTCACTTGGGTAGATTGTCTTGCCTGGCAAGGTCTTGCACATGCAAAAACTCTTTAATCTATTTTTGTTTCTTCCATATGTTTCTTCTCTTCTTTCTTTTTCTTCCTTCCTATCTGTTTTATTTTGTATGTTTGTTCCTTACTTACTTACCTTTTATGTTTGTGTTCTTCTTTCCTTGTTACGTTTCCCTCCCTAGCTTCATTTCATTCCATGAACGATAAATTGTGTAAATTATTGTGATTGGCATGTTTCCAGGAAGCTAAAATAAAACTGAGCTGCATATTAAACTGTATAGATTATATCTACCTTGGGTGAAAAGTTTTCTTATTTTAGACCACGTCTTTCTCTTGAGAACAAAATTCCTTGCTTGAGCTGTCTAATAAAAGAAGAAATATGACAAGTGGAAAACCTATTCTTTGGGCTTCCTGTGGTGATGCTATTATGATCACGTGACTATTTAAACAAAATGGCGGTTTGTTGGTGTTGATTTCTGTCCGGTGTCTTTATTTAAATGTATAATCGTCCTCACTAAAATAAATATCAATCAAAAATATAATTTTTCAAGCAAGAAGAAACTCAGGTAAGTTCTGTTAGCGATATCAAGCTTATTAGATTGCTCTTTAAAGCAATTTTTAGTGTTCCATTTGAAACTTCTTTGAAAAAACCGAATTTTTTCTCTTTGTTTACATCCAAATTTTGTGTAATATTAAACATGTTTGACTGATATTTAATTTGATTTACCGCTAATAATAATCCTACTTTATTGATTTGTTTTTTAGTGATTTGGATCATGGCATCCAACGCTTTGTGGCAGAGAACCCAGCTAAGCTTTCTTCCTCCTCAGCAGACGAGTTCCAGTGTAGATGCCTTCCCTCAGCGTCTTGCTGCCTTACAAGTCCCTGCTCCACAACTCTCTACGCAGCTCCAATTTAACATAGGAGTACCACTCTCACCCGATAATATGGCCACACGCTTCAGAAAGCCAAAGCCCATTTTAATAGAGAAGCTTCAAGGACCAAAAGAAGACAAAAATAGAACATTTGTGACAAGGTCGATGGAAGGGTTGTCATCTTCTGTGCTGTCAACAGATCGCTTAGCTTTTGCTGTAAACTTAGCAAAAAGGGATATTAAGAGAGCAAAGCTGATGCCATCTAATGATAATCAGGTCTCAAATAATGAAGAAATCAATGCGAGACATGAATCTCCAAGTAAAGAAAAGGTAGCAAAATGTAAAAAGGCAAAAAGGGTTGAAAAGGTTCAACCAAAAGAGACAATGCGACATCGTGTTCAAAAGGCTTTGAAACATCAAGAAAAGGTAAGATGAACATTAATCTGTATCATTTGAATCATATAAAACCTCCAGGATATTCCCCAACCAAACCACAGTATGCTCCCAACCCCCACCCTCCCCCCCCCCCAAATGGATTGTAGAAAAATAAAAATGAAGTGAATGGGTAGAACTGTGTTCAGCAAGCTTGTATGACACCTCTTCCTGCTCCCACTCCCTTGTACCAGCACCACTGCTTGTGCAGTATAAGAGGAAGTACAATGCGTATATTATCTTATAGACTATTTTACTGCAGTTTTCCATATTCTGTGAATTTGGAAGTTACAAGCTGCAACCTGAAATTTGTTTTTCTTTTTTTGGCTGCCATCATTCAAAAATAATCAGTCAGTACCTTTTATGTAAACTTATACCTGGCAGCAGTAACCAATTTCATGACAAGCTGTTGAAATGTCTGAGTTCGCAATGTTACAGCAGTGTTATGGCACTGTCTCTCACCACTGTGTAATTGAACATATCTGGGGTTGTGGGTTCAATTCCAAGATGACCCACTGTTTTCAGCCCTTTGTATAAATCAACAGTTAGTTGTTGTGTGTTGTGTGTTGTGAATATTGAATGTAATGGTAGTGCATATGGAGTGTGGAACACTGTTGAAAGAACCTCTTATAGGGAGTGATGGTTGTAAAATATGATTTAAGTTAATTTTGGTTGAGGGAGGAAAACTGAAGAAAAACTCTTGAAGTACATCGTTGATGAAGTGAATTTTCCTTTAGGAATTGCAAAGAGGGCATGAGCTTTATTTCTACCCAGACACCAGTCATCAGATGGACACAGAAGGAGAAAGTCCTCAAGCCAAGGAAATACGCAAACTGAGAAAAGAGCTTCACACATACATGAACCAGCTAGAGGACATCCAAAAAGATAGACCATTAATGGTGCGTAACAAAGATAAAAGAATGAAGAGAAGACAGGATATTAATATGAGACTCTCGGACGAAGAACTAGATGAACGACAAGTGGCTAGAGCAGAGGAACAAGCAGCGAGGTCATCCAGAATGCTGTATATGCTCAAGCGTCAGGTACCATAAGGAATTATTTCCTTGTTTTATGGGGGTAGCACTTATTAGCCAGTGGATAATCCTGTGGCCCTCAAACCATGATCAAATTTTAAATTTAGAAGTTGACTTTTGGAGGGGAGAAAATCCAGAGAATCTGGAGAAAAACCCTCAAAGCATAGGAAAGAACCGACTAGAAACTCTACTCACATAAATTTATGAGACGAGAGACAAGCTCTATGCCACCCATGCTTCCCTTTACCTAAAATACATTAATGACTCAACAACTTTTGTCAGCTCTTTTCTAAAATGGCAAACCTGCCACATTTTGGTATTCTGAAAATAAGCAAAAGATGTGCAACTGGTTCATGCTTGTAAAGTTGTACAAAAAATGTCATTGTTAATAAATAAATATATTATAAATGTAGGTGCAAGATCTTCAGGATGAGCTGAACAAAAAGGGAACAAATATTAAACACACAAAAAAGGTGAGGCTTATATCCACAAAATCTTTCTCCATGCAGTTGGAGAGTTAATTATTACATTAATTTTAAGAAATAATTTTTGTTATTTCGTTTTCAGAGTCAAACACTACATCGCTTGGCTGCAGCCCATAGAGCAGCTGTTCGGGCCCTCCAGACCTTCATAAGCCAAAGTCCTTTGCACCCCAAAGGTAGCCATGCTCCAGCATACATGTATCAGGACCTAGCCATTCTTATAAGACAACTGTCCTTACTGACGACTCAACTACAGGTAGCCACTGATGACCAACTAGATGAACTGGTAGTCGGCAAGATTGGATCTAAGGTTTGTTTGGACTTTACGGAATGATGATAGAAATCTCTGTTACTCTGTAAAGCCCCACTAACAAAAATATAATCTAAATAGTTACTGAGAGAGTATCTGAACTTCGTTTGCAGCAACCACTTGGGTATGAAAGACATCAACAAGAGGAAATAAGAAAGCAGAATGCATTCTACAAGGAATTGGAAAATATCCAGCCATCTCCACCAACTAGAGACAGCAAACGACCAATAGCAAGAGTCAGGGAGGGTATGTCAACCTTATCAGTATAGTTATCCTTTAAGAGAATAAGTGTAATATTATGTACATCTTATAACTGTGTAATTGTTTTTCAGGGGCAAAATCTCCAAATCCTTCCCCAGAAAGAGATGCAGTGTTGAGAGCTGGTTTACAAGCACTTGTACGAGCCAGAGAAGAAGCCTTGCATACTAAACAGCCTGACAGTGTATGGTTTCTCCACACTTTAGCTTGTCTTTCCTTAGCTTGCCTCTCTTCTTTTACCTTCTTTTCTCTTCTCCTCAGCTTGCCTTACCTCTCTTCTCTCCTTTCTTCTCTTGCCCTCTGTTTGTATTTTCCATTCCCCCTTATTTACATCATTCTTTAGTATCACTAACAAAGTCATATTTCTTTCTTTAATTTCAGAACAAAACAAAAGTTCACTTTCCAGCCAAACATTTACCTGCAAAGAAATCTCTTCTTCTTCCAGCACAACTTAAGGTATGATGCAGTTAAAGCTTATACAATTCCTCTACACTCCTGGATTCCACAGTTACTTTTTGTATTATGCTTTTATTTATTTATCTATAAAACACCCTTTATATCTCACCCTTAGGCCAAGCGTCAACGTGCCCAGCAGACTGCTCAAAGAGTAAAACCACCAGATCTCCAAAACGCACACTTTGCTAAAGACACTGTAGCTTCTAACTTGAGGAAAGTCCCTCCAGTTCAAGACAGGCAAGAAATACTTGAACAGCCACCCAAATCCCTTCCTAGGACACCCACTAAGTCTCCTATACAGACACCCAAACAAGGAACACCCACCAAGCGTTTTGGCACTCCAGAAAGGCTTTGTGAGCAGCTCCAGACCTCACCTCAGTCACACCGCCGAAGACTAGAGGAAGAGGTAAGTGAAAGAATGGGAAATGGAAGGTAAAATGAAAATGACAACTTGTACAGTCGCAACTAAACGAAGATAATGATGGGGTCCTCTGTGCTGTTTTTCCCCAAATGAGAAGCAAAAGTTATTCTTTTTTCTTCGTTAGTAATTTATTATGTTGTTTTTTTCTAGTTTAACAGCCCAAGAAGCCCAAAGTACCAAAGACAAATGTTACAAGAGGAAAGAGATATGCTAGAAAGAGAGATTGCAAGGTGATTTAAGGAATGATTAGAATTGATATATCATCCAGTTATCAACCTTTGTCGTCATTACCATCGTCAACGTCATTACCCCTGAAGACATTACCACCATCATCATCATCAACACTATCGTGATCACCAACATCACCACCACCATCACCATCACCATCATCAATATCACCATTGCTTAAATACTCTTTTCTGTTGTTATTCCCCTCAGACAAGCATGGTTGGATCGTGAGGCTGAAGTAAAAGTAAGTAACTGACTTCCTGTCAAATTGTCCATTTCATCAATCCTCGCCAGTACTTTTCATCTAATGTTGCTACTCTTTGCTGTTTAAGCTTAGAGAAATTGAGGACGATTTGCGTCAAAGAAGACACCAGCAGCCGGCCTATAGCAGGTTAAGTCACATCTCACTGTTTTTTTCAAGGGGTTTGAAATAGTTTCATTGTGATGATCGAGAATACATATGCAAGACTGATCCAGGAAATTCCGGATGGGGTGGGGTGGGGGAGGCAAGGCAATCTTAACAAAAGTGTGTTGTCAGTGTGGCAAATTTAGTTCACAAGAAAAGAATCCCTTACCACAGGAAAAGGGTAGCATTACTTTAACTTTACCTAGATCCGCCCTGAAAAATACAGGCATGGGTTAAAATTTCTCACACGTTTTTGATTTTGTTTTAGTGATGGAGTTCGTCTTGCCCGTCAGATGATCCACGAGACTGAAGAAGCCATTATACACAGATTGAAACCATTACTAGACAGAGCAGAGGTAATTTTGCCTGGCCCCAAGAAGCTGAAAGCAAGGGCGCGTTTTGTGTTAAAGATATTATTATATTTGACAATCAGGCTTTTCTTTAATCAGGCCATCATGAAAGAAAACAAAAAACAAGAGGAAAGAAACAAGCGATCACTTCAACAACAATTAACAAGTTTAACTTCACGGACAGTAAGTTTTGCCACTTCTTCTTTTCATCTTTCTTTCTATAGCAGCACCCTTCTTTCCCCAATACTGTCAAGAGTGGATCTCTCCTGCTGGGTTTTTTTTTGTGATTTATTCATTTTTTTAATTAAAAATGTGGTAAGCAATTTGCGTTATATTGCGTTATATTATGTTTTATGGTGTACCTACGAGATCCATATTCGCGGTTCGTCGTTTCTCCAAGAAAAAAGAATTTAAACCCGGTCTGACTAGTAAACTACTGGGTTTGGCGCGCTTTAATATTGTCATAGGTGAAGTCACTCAATAGTTATGAGTTAGATAAATTTATCTAGATATTTAACAATCAGTCCTAATGTATTCACTTACCTATGTTGTCTTTTGTGTGACATCGCAGACAATGGAACAGGCTCACCTACTTGCTGATGGAATCCTGGACGACATACTGGACGATACTGTACAAGAACTTCAAAGGTTACACAATCTTCTATTCCTTGCCAACACAGGTTTTTATCTGAATCATATTAATACTTTATTTTCGTTGTTGTTCAGACTGGAAGTGGACGACGAGGCAGAAGTAGTTGCAAATGGTATCCAGAACAGCTCTACTCTTGAGAATGTCATGCAAAGGCTACAGAACTTCGAGGTACACTGGTTGGGGGGGTTACACTGTGGGGGGTGAAGTGAGGGCAGAAGCATTGCAAATGGTATTTAGAACAACTCTACTCTAGAGAATGTCGTGCAAAGGCTACAGAACTTCGAGGTACAATAGACGTTTTACTGGAGGTTCTTATTTATCATGCGCAGATTTCAGATGCGCAGTGTTCTTCCGGCAGCCGTCGTTAGTGTCAGTCCCAGATCCTCACTGACACTAATGTCGGCTGCGAAAGAGACGAGAAACATCACGGTATAGAAATTACAGCATACATTGAACCAATAACAGTGCTCGATTGTGCATAAAATTTGCCGATTCGAGTAATGCTTAGTCACGTCAGAATCACGGCACGGCACGGTCACAGCAGGTTCGTTCATGGCTTTCATAGCCTGTGTAGCGGCGCAGATGGAACAGGAAAGATGGGTAGTACAGATATTGTGCTCTTGTATTTTCACTAAAAAGTGTTTTAAATGATTTCAATTTTAGAAAGTCGAAAACGAGATTCGCCGCCATTGGACACAAATCAAATATTCCGAGACTGACGCACCCACTCGAACACTACATCACCAAACAGGTATGACAGCTTTGATTGTCAATAAAGGAATTTGAAAAAAAAACACCCCAAAGTATGGGAATTATTAAGCTGAGAAAATATATACCTTTTTAGACTCTAGAAAGAAAGGATCGCTTCCCAAAGACCCTGAGCCAATCATGTTCACAAAGGATCGTCCCGAGAGAACAGATGGCTACTTGGAAAAAGGAATACAAAAACTGAAAAAGAAATCGCAGTCGAGGAAGGACAAGGCGAGATTCGGTGATCAAAATGACCCGAGTATGTCTGATAGCACAGCGTCGCTTCTAGATGGTAGGTCGTCATACTGCAACAGTATTGTATTTTACTGTTGCCGTGTTTTTGTGCCTTGACTGGATGAAGCGCAAGAGGAAAGGGGACCCATTAAAGCCTTACGGCATGTCGTACTATATGCGTACTGCAAGTTAGTAACGTATGTTTTTGATCCCAAAACCGCTCAATAAGACGCCAAGTCCAAGTTGGTTTCCTTATGTCCCTTTATATACCTTCCCATGGATGATTACAAGTGTGTGCCTTTGAAACCACGGTAAGGCAGCACAAGAAAAGGAGGGGCCAGAACAGTAAGCCATGATAATGTATACTTACTAGCATCTAATCTTTCACTCGATTTCTCGTAGGCATATACTCACATCGGGGCTCATATGTACCATCTAATAATGATCCATCTCGTCGTCTCCCACCAATAAAGGGCCTGTCAAGGCCGACCATCGCTCTGTTTGTCCCTAGTGAATTACGCGCCAGCATAGCATCTTATAGGAGTAAATACGAGCGATTTCTACGAAGCACCGCGACACACGTACAGGGATCATTTAATCCATGGAAACTTGTTGACCAGTAAGTAGGAGTCAGTAAAATGTTTCGAGGGGTTTAAAGAGAATGTAAGTTGTGACGTATTTCCGGTTACAACTGCTCTCAAAAACCACTAACAAAGCGAAAAATGTTCTCAATGATTTAACCTGAAACAATTAGAATTTTGGGCACCAAATTGAGTCATGAAAAAAGTAAGAAACATCTTTATAGAACTGTTTTCCGTTTTGGACCCAGAAGTTGTTCGAAGCTCTACCGATGGAACTTAAATTTCGGACGTCGATTTTAGAATTCCCTAAAAGGTAATAACCTTTTGATTGGGGGACGCCACGCACACGTTATTTAAAGCAAAATATGTCGCAAAAACAAGAAATCATCTCTAATGATTTGTCGATCTGTCTTTTGCTTTAGAGTCAGTGAAGAACTGTTAGACGATCTAATAAAAGACGTCGTTGAAGAACTAGGAGATGTATGTGATGAATACACTGAGACCATCTATAAACAAGAATTTGTTGCTGCGGGCGGTGACAAAAGTATTGCAGAGTAACTTCAAAATATAATCAATCATTAATGATAGAATCCGTATTCAGGATTAGGGGACCCCTCTCCGCTAATTTAAACAAGTCTTCTCTCCCAAAAAACATGCACATAACGAATAGACTTCCAATTCTCAGGTAATTCAGGAGCCTTGTAGAATAAGAATAAACTATTGCCATTATATTTGTATTGAAAATTCTCTTGTACAAGAATAAATAATGTATTACCTGGTTCAGCGCAAGACCTCGTTTCTAGGTTTTGAACGAAAATAATCAGATACCTGAGAACGAGGCCGAGGACAAATTTTGAAGAACGACACATGAAAATAACTGATAATAAAGATAGATTTTATTCCTTAATCTTGCGGCTTGGAAATCCATCCTTCATCGAGAAAGAAATTGTACATTTTTCTCGTTTTGTTGACGTCGATTCGTATCAGTGCCCTGGCCTGAGCGAGGCGTAGTTCGCCGTATTTTTCGTTCTCTTTGATGACTGTCTTCTTGTAACCAATGTAATCAAGGGGAAGGAGACGGAGGGTGCTACATAACTGAAATATAAAAGGTAATGATACGTGATAAACCCCTTTGGGATAGGTCTTGTACAAAAAGTACATCCATGAGATGTAGCACACCTCCAGAAACTACACTACAAAGTTTGTCCATGATTTGAAACAACCTCTGGGCAAATTTAAGTCGGGACACAGCTAACTCTCAGATCGAATTAGGATTTAGCTAATTGTGCGTTAGGGACGAAAATCAGAGAACCTGGAGAAAAACCCTAAAGTCCAGAAATCGAGCCCACGACCCCAGAGGTGAGAAGCGAGTGCATTCCAGCTGAGTTGACCTTCAGAACAAACTCAAGATCAACCAATCAGAATTGAGGATTCAACATCATATTTTGATTAGCATTTCCCATGGTTCTGCCAATGCAAGAGAACCCATAAAATATGAATTCTTCATTTCTTTAAATTGATCGTAAATGCTACTAGTTAAACTCATGGTGAAATTCTATTTTATTCAACACGAAAAATCTACATTGTTCTCAGCCCCAGCTACGAAAAATCTAACCAAAAATAGTCGATCTCAGTTGGTTACTGCTGCACCACCCTTGATTCCAGATCATGAGTAGATATTTATAATGGTCTGATTACGATGGTGTTATGCCACTAACATACCTCTCTCTCGTCTGGGGATAGCTGTTCTAATCCTGGTGTTCCTGTAAGATCAAGTCTTGCAGCTTGTTTACGACCTGAAAAGACATACAATGTATGGCATGTGATGCATGGCATGTGATGCATGGCATGTGATGCATGGCATGTGATGCATGGCATGTGATGCATGGTAGAAATATATTAAAAAAGCCCTCCCTATTTAGTCAACAAGTAACAGGGGCCGCAGAGCACCTTAAAAAGTGGGGGCTAGGATTGGAAAACTTAAGAAACTAGTATAGGAAAAGGGAAAAGTGAGGGGGCTGTAAACCCCCCTGCCCCATCCCTCCGCGCCCACTGAGAAAACAGCTTTAAATTTAATCAAAAGTTTAAATTTATACTGATGACCTTTCCGTCTGAAGCCGCAGCCCTCCCCCTTCCCCTTCCCACCAATAAGAAACCCACATCTCAGTTTCGGAACTTTTCTCTAAAGACTATACTGAATTAATAATTCTTCACCAACCAATGACTTGCAACACTTACCAAGATTTGGTAGCGGAATTGGTGCAAGGGATTTGCCACTTTCTCTGTCAACAAAAAATACATTTATCATAACTAACACACCTAGAAAAAAACAATTGAAACAACTTGAATGCCTACATTAAAGCTTGTCTTTGGAGCCATGTCTGACAAGCTCTCTGGTCCTGAAAAAATCAATTAAAGAATAAAAGAAGTCAAAGTTGTTACCATTAAGGAAAGAGCCAAGTTCTTTGTCTGTAAGGCTGTAATGAATAAGACGTAAAATATCTAAATACCCTTATGTGTATCAGGATATCATCCAGTATCTTCCTTTTTCCTTGCTCTTCGTGGTTCTTTTTTAACTTTTCAAATATGAGAGCACCTGGAAAATAGTATTCAAATCCAGCAATAAGGAAACAGGATAGATAATCATAACATACCATAGAATCCTGGTTATAAGCCTTGGGCTTACACAATTATATAATTGAAGGCTGAAACGTGCTGGGGTTTCAGAGGGGAGGGTCACCAGTATAAGCTGTTTCCTAAGTGGGTGCTGAGGGGTAGGGTAGGGTAGGGGGGTTTACAACCGTTTGCCCTGATGAAGAGCAAGATGCTTGAAAGCTTGGGTTAATTTACAATTAAAAAGCTGATGAACCAAAACTATCATGATTATATAAGGGTTTCTGGGTGGGCTTATAATCAAAGAATCAAGGTGCCTCATAATAGGGAGGACAAAAAACGTCTGAAATTTGTACTATTAAAAAAAAAGTTAATCGTGTACATTTCAATTTCATGAAACAATAACAGTAAAAGATTTAAAACAAACAAAAATGTGCTCAGAAAATGTGCTGATGATCTGAGCAAATTTTTAGTGTCCTACAGAGCTGCATGGTGGAACTCCATCAATGGAGGGAGATTATATAATAACTAGATGGAAATTTCTGGTAGCAGACAGGGCGCTAATGATCAGGAGGTCATATAACCAGGTACTGTAGAGTATAGCTCACAGGAATGTTAACGTGTCCAGGCACGATTTCTGCGGGCAGTCATTGCAGTACAATGTTTCCAATGTTGCATTTCTTGTGGGCTTCGATACATTTTTATCTTCCTGTGCCAGTTAATCCAGGGGTAAAGCATGTTACATACCATCGTTTATCAAAGTTTACCTCTTTTTGTTTGAATTCCTGCCATTCTGTATTCTTGAAGTGATAATATTTCTTGTTTCAAGAAATTTTCCACTGTAAAAAATGTAAGTTTAGATGCAATTTAAGATGAAATGTTTCCATTCAAATTCCAATTTGATTTGTGAATTAGCAATGCCCAGAGGTTGTTTCAGGTTTTTATTTAAGTAATAGAGAGGTTAAGCTTCTCATTTATGGCAAACGTGAAACGTCAGTTGACCATTAAAAAATTCTTTAAAATTAGTGAAAAGGAATCGCAATGATCTCCAAGTAGTAGATAAAAATAAGAATATGTGTCTTTGTAGGGAAGGTTTGCAAAAGGTGAAGTGAATTGTAGGGAAACGATGAAAACGTGGTCACGTTTGCCGTTTGCGGGAAAGAAAAACGGGAATCTTAATCTGCCTAATAATGAAGTTTTTGTTTGAGGCACTTTTTTTCATTCAATTAATTTCCAGGTTATTCATTCACGTTTTGATTGATTGACAGATTGATTAATTCATTGAATTAATTTATTCATGCATTCAAGTTTGAGAATCTTACTTTGGATTCCTTGTAACAGTTTTTCATGTTCCTCTGGAGTCTGAAGTCTAGCAAAAGGTCTCATACTTTCTCTCAATTCCCTAAAGGATAGGAAAATAATGCATCAAAAAGTTCCTCCAACATACAAGATAAATAGAGTGCTTTTAGTCTCACTGTTGAATAGTTAGATAAATTTAACTAACATAGTGAACTATTTAGTTGACGTTACCTAAACATAGTAAAAGCGTGCCAAATAACGGTCATGCTAATCCGGGGGGTTGTTTTACCAGAGAATGAGTGAATAGACATCCATTTGTATCATCGTTTCTCCCCCTGATCTCAGTAGCTGTTTACTTGTAGTTTCAAATTTAGGTGACGTCACCTAAAATAGTAAATAACTTATCTAATTTAGTTGACGTCAACTATTCAACAGTGAGACTAAAAGCACTCTAAGTATCCCAAAAAAGAGAATTCATACTTCCAGCTAGGCTCAGTCTCCAGCTGTCAGGTTTCATTGGGGAGAAAACCCTGATGGTTGAAGACTGAGCCTAACTTCCAGCAAGACATGGATCTAATATCATCTGAGGGGAGGAAGTCTGGCAATAGCTAGGCCCCCACCCTACACTACTGTAATTATCCCTGCATAGTGACTTTGTAGTTTCATAAAGAAACAAATGCCTTAAGGCTAGCTACACCCTTTGTTAATTCCAGTCATCCTTTGTAAGAAGGGTATGCTGTAGATATCTCACAGGTCTATGCAATAAATATTGTGCAACGACAAAGAAATGGAGATGCTTTTTCATTTATTTACCTTTCATACTTTGTCTGTCGTCTTTCTAGCACTGAAAATAAAAAAATGACAATGTATCTGTAACATTAATATTATGATGACTAATAAAAGCAGTTTTCATTAATTAAACAAAATTGGTACTTTGTTAGATGTCTGCTTGATTTTTACCTACTGACAATCAAAAATAATCTGTTGGTACATTTTACATTTTTGACCAGTTCGTGCCAGTGAAAAACCAAAATGGCAGCTCACTGACTACTTAGTTTTAGTTTGAATAATATTGAAGATTGCTATAAACTCTGGTTAAAGCATAATGACTACCAGTTTGGAATATGTAACCTAACTAAGTGAAACATACTTTGCCATTTCCTAACATTGATTAATCCATATCTGCGAACAATCCTACGAAAAGAAAATAGAATGTAAAACATTTAAATTCATATTTCCATCATCTAAAACCTTTTTTTATTGTTGCAAATATCTTACTTTTTTCTGTACCATCTTTGTCTTAGTCTGGTGAAGAAGACTTTGACCGCTGCTAACTTGAGTTCTAAAAAAATATAGTAAAATATTTTGAAATATTTCATAATAGCTCTAGCTTGTGTGCAATGTTCTCCTTTCTAATGTCATTCCTTTGATAATTAGATTGTTTGCTTGAGTCTTCTCAGGTACAAATGTTATACAAAAAAAATGATACTCAAGGGATTATGACATGTGGTATGAAATGGGACAACATTAAACCCAAGTTAAAGAAAAAATGATACTCAAGGGAATGACATGTGGTATGAAATGGGACAACATTAAGTTAAAGAAAAATGATACTCAAGGGAATGACATGTGGTATGAAATGGGACAACATTAAGTTAAAGAAAAATGATACTCAAGGGAATGACATGTGGTATGAAATGGGACAACATTAAGTTAAAGAAAAATGATACTCAAGGGAATGACATGTGGTATGAAATGGGACAACATTAAACCCAAGTTAAAGAAAAAATGATACTCAAGGGAATGACATGTGGTATGAAATGGGACAACATTAAACCCAAGTTAAAGAAAAAATGATACTCAAGGGAATGACATGTGGTACGAAATGGGACAACATTAAACCCAAGTTAAAGAAAAAATGATACTCAAGGGAATGACATGTGGTACGAAATGGGACAACATTAAACTCAAGTTAAAGAAAATTGATACTCAAGGGATTATGACATGTGGTATGAAATGGGACAACATTAAACCCAAGTTAAAGAAAAATTGATACTCAAGGGAATGACATGTGGTATGAAATGGGACAACATTAAACCCAAGTTAAAGAAAAAATGATACTCAAGGGAATGACATGTGGTACGAAATGGGACAACATTAAACCCAAGTTAAAGAAAAAATGATACTCAAGGGAATGACATGTGGTATGAAATGGGACAACATTAAACCCAAGTTAAAGAAAAAATGATACTCAAGGGAATGACATGTGGTATGAAATGGGACAATATTAAGTTAAAGAAATCTATTGAAACCCACAGTTCAGCCAGAGATCAACCCCCCTCCCCCCTCATAGCTTATTTAATTCATTTGATACCCTGAAACAACCTAGGGGTTGATCAAAGTCAGGGAATGGCTAACTCATAGAAACAACCTCTGAGCTGATCAGTAAAGGCACAGCTATCCCACAGATTAAATTTGAATTTAGCAAGTTGGTTGAAAAAGGAAAACCAGAGAACCAAGAGAAACCCCCTTGAATCAAGAGAGACCTAAACTAACTCTGCTGACATGTGTCTGGGAATTGAACCAGAAACTCCAGAGGTCAGAGGCAACTGTACTACAATGCTACACCTCCCTTGATTTCCACCCATACAACAGAACAATCCTCAACCAACTGGGTAAAATATTTAGTTAAACATTTGTGATTGGGTATTATTTTATCTAGTAAAAGCATTAGTCAAGACTACCAGTGTCTCTATTTACCATGTAGAAGCTGGGAGTCACTTGTATCAAATGAAATGTCTTTAATATCAAATTCTGCATAATCATCATATTCCTGGTGAAAAAGAAGAAAAAAGTAAAATAATCTTTCCAAAGGATGTGCCCATCGTAAATGCACATGTGGTTTTCAGGGAATGCCTCCATAACTAAAATAAAAACTTTAGAGCCCTGTTCAACAAGAGAGTTGACTGTGCACATAGCATAGAACTTTTGCAATGTCCAGTCCCAAGAGGAATATTGTTGTGGGGGACAAAACAATGGATTTTTTGCATAAGAAAAGACGCCCTATTGTTTTGTCACCCAGAACAATATTCCTTTACGAAATCAATGCAAGGGGTCTATCATACATGTCACACTATACATGTCAATCAGTCCTGTCAAGATTCACACACAACTCTCAAAAGCCGTTTACGTACTATCACAAAGTCTCCTCTACAAGGTGAATAGCCAGCTAACTCCACACTTCTCACTGAGTCCATGGGTGGACGAGGTGGATCTTCAGATGCTGAAAGAAGAACAGAACTGAGAATCCCTTTAATGATTGGGAGAATGGCAGGCCACTGTAATTGCCCCATACTGTAACACTGTTCTGGCCTGGGTCCAAGGTTATTTCCATGGCAACATCATCAAACATACCAAACTGACTGTTTTTTTTCTTGCACTATAATTAACAAGTTTCAGCCAAGTGGGCCTAATTCTTGCAGAGATATCCTCTTTTTGATGATTTGACTTCTTACTAGGCACCATTGATGATGCCATCATTTTGTAATTTCTATATTCATTGAATATCTTGGTAACAAAAAGAGATATCAAAGAATAGTAAACACCAATCTTATTTATTTTATAAGGACTTTCAAATCACAAAGGTACATGTACTTTTAGAAACTCCTTCGGTGAGAAAACCAATCCCTACCTTTGAATGCAATAGGGCATGTTGATCTTGATCGATATAAAGGGTCCGTGTTTGACCTTAAATCTAGAATTGGTAAAATACAAAGTGATGAGAGTTTGAGCAATTCTTTGCAGAATTAAATGATAAACAACTTATCAGTCAGCTAAGCATGTGATACGGCTGTGCACTTGTTTTTAATAATGTGCAAACTATCAGTTATCTTCATCAGTGCTCTTCAAGAGGGTCCGGACTCTCCCTACCCCCTGGCTATAACCCTTGATCTGCCCCTGGAGTTTGATCAGTCCTGAGCTTGTTTTAGAGTATTGATAACATTTGATTTGAAGATTACCTGGCATGCCATAAAAAGCTCCTTCTTTGATATAATGCTGCTCGTAATGACTCTCACACTCTGAAAGAATAAGGTAAGCAAGATTTATAAGCATTCTTATTAATAAAAGTTAACAAAGTTGGCATATTATATTGTTATGATTCAAACCCAAAGGAGCCCATACCCCCTTCCCCCCACCCCCTAAAAAATAATTGCCAAATGGGTGGGCATGTATGCATACTCAGTTAAGTACTTTTTAGGTAAAATTCAATGTTCATCAGACTGGAGGGGCAGGGCAGGCATTTGACCACTCAGTGGAGCCTGAACGGTGGGGAATTTGACCACTTTTTGCCCAAAAAAGTCAAATGCCCAGGGAGTTGCTCGGGGTGGGGTGGGGAGAAGCATGTGCACCTTTGGAATAATGACTCACAGATAATTTTGAAAAGAACACTCAAAAAAACGTTTAAAGATCCCTATTTTTAGAGTCATATTTAGGTAGTACACTGAGCACCAGATGTATTGAACATACCTTCCTTAGTTTTGGTTTGAATTTGCTTGGAAACTTCTGCCCTAAAATTAAAAATTTTAAACTGGTTTAAATGTTTTAGCTGATTCAAATATTTTGAAGTGGAAAGTATATATACCAATTTCCCATTCCACAGTCTCCCAAAGCATCCAGTAAAGCCAGCTCTTCCTGTGCAGACCATGATTCTTCCAGTATGCAGATACTATTGCTCTGAAAGGACAGTATATGAAATTGATGTTAACAACGAAAATCACTTCACAATTTGCGTAAACATTTTCTACAGTGGGCTTACAATTATCTCATAGTTGTGGTCACTTGAATGCTGCCCTGACTCACCTCCCTGAGAAAAACACTGAAAAAGACGAAGACAATCTTGTTAAACAAGACTAGAAACTACTAGAAAATCACCATATATCTATAGCCTCGTACCTGACAACAAACACTGACTCGTGGACGGCATTCGTGGCACTTTATATATGGCTCTTTTAGTCTTCTGTCGCAAATAAAACACTCTAGATAGTCTTCATTAATAGTAGCCATCTCTGAAAATAAGAACGCAAAGTTTAAATCTTTTTTAATCCACAAAAAAATAGCAAAACATCAGAGGAAAAACTACAAACCTTCCAAAATGACCGCCATTTTGTTTTCCTTTAGCTCGCACCAGACTTCCCGCGTGTTCAAAATCTTAGCGATGGGTTTCCTGTGGATCAATTATGACGTCAACAAAGGAAGAGATTGATTTGCAGTTAGAATTTTCTTGTTGAAAAGTGAAATTTTCTATGCACAAATTACGTTGTTAAAATTTGAATCAAGGTAAGTTTCCATAGAGCTTAAATGCATTTCCCTTGACTCCAAAACAAAATACATTTTTGATTCTTTTTTTTCTTTCATTGTCTTCTAATTTTTCTCTTTATTTTCCTTTGATTGTATATCTTGCCGAAAAGAATGTTGGAGGGAACGAAGGACAGGATTGAACGAATTCGTTTTCTGCGGCGCATCGATGCGAATGGTAATGGCTGGTCTATTGAATTCTACGACAAGAAATATTAACAGAAAATTGCTATTTTCGTTCTTTATAAAAGTTTTGATACGTGCTTACAACTATTTCAACGGAGCTTGAGAACATAGGACATACAGGCGATAGGTCATTCCAAGATTGAAAAGAATTAGGCATAAAAGTAAACATAAATAGTCGAGGCCTTTAATATTGTTTCATCCGACTACAAACAACATTGGAAATCTCAGCACTAGCCTGCGTGGTCTTGACCCTCAATAAGAAACGAGTCACAGCTATGACCTATCAGTTATCGTCTATCGGCCATTCCCTATCGCCTTTGGCTCCGAAAACCTTTTTTGAAATAGATGTGTAAAAGATTGAGTGCCGGATTTTCGGACTTGTGATCCGTCAAAATTAGCATAATGAACCTGAAAGTTTTTTTACATGTAGAATACAAAGCTTCACATACTTCACAGGCTAACAGGATTTTTAATTCTAGAAGCCTTTCGTCAAGACTTACATGCGGCCAACGCCAGATTACTCAAACAGAATCTTTCAATGAGTGAAAAGATTATCAAGCTTCAAGAACAAATTCAGGCTACTCAGAAAAAGACTGAAGATCAGAATACTCGCTACTACTATATGAAAAAGCGGTTACAACACGAGGAGGTAACGCTGTTAGGTTTTATGAATTTTGTGGTGGGTGTAGGCAGTACCTCTCAAAGGAAGGTTCATCAGTAAAATTAAAAGTTTTTGGAGGTTAATCGCAGTATTGTGGTAGGGTCTTACGTTTTTTCAAAGTCTTTCAGTATTGTTTTGTAGCTATGAATGGAACCCAGGGTATTACTTGTCTTATCCATCGATCCTAAGCTTGACATCATCATTTGTTTGTTTTTAAGAGGGAAAAGCTTGCATTCGTACGTAAAAATGTCGAGCTAAAAGATACCATCAAAGATTTTCAACATCAGCTTCAAGAAGAGTTGATAAAGAATGCCAAGCTAGATGCACGAGTGAATCAGGTATGGCAGCCAACGCCCCTCTACCTCCGAACCTTCCCTCATCCCACCTCCCCTTCCCCCGTCCCACCCATCCCCCTTCCTGCCCCATAAAGGGTATTGATTCATTCATTTGGTTTTTAACTCAGGCTCTAGAATTGCTGGAAAAAGATAGGCAGAGCAGTCTTCGAAAAAGCTTGAGAAGTATACGTCAGTGGTTACGTGGAATTCTGCATTGCTGATTAAAATGTTGCAATAAAGTACTATATATCTCATTTGAGTTTGATTTTTTCTTTCTTTCTTTGCTTTTTACGCAATATGTTTGGGTCTACGAATATAAAACAAAACCTTATGCTTATTTTAAATGTTAAGGCTGTGCAAGTATTTAGAAAGCACAGGGATGCCATAGTAAAGGCATGGCTGAATTTTTGGGTTACGTCATGTCATAGCCGCCTTGTTGGTTGACGATAACAAAGCGTAGCGTAGTGTTCCACTGGTGTTTACTAGTGAATCAGACCTGAAATATTCATCATAACCTCAGCTCGTATACCAATGGAATGTTGCCGGGTGCTTGATGGAAAGCAAAGCAAAGACAAACTTGAACTGTTCAAGTTATCCTCTTTAATTTTTATATTTACAATCTTAAAAAAAAATCATATAAAATCTATATCGTAAAAATATGAATTCAGATAACAGCTATTTTCATTTAGTTACACCCATTTTAATGTAATTGGTTTTGACCATCTTCAAACGTAACGCTGTCTGCAGGAGACACGTGGGACTCGCTGTGTAAGAGTAGGGTTTGGCACAAACGTTGGGAGGAAGTCACGTGGGTGAATTGTTAAATGTTACCCATTCCAGCTCGCCTATTGTTTTACAAACTCGAATGGTTCTACTTCCCTCTACTCGTTCATCCAATTTTCTCATGATTATGACCAAAATGAGAAGAATTTCTTTCAATTTTATACGTAATACTATTAATGGTTCCGACTCTATTTAGTTACCGTTACTATGGTCCAATGAGTCCCACAAAGTTAAGATTATTATTTTGTTTAAGATGTTACTTTCCTAACACCGCGAAATTCCTCATCACCTTTGTTGTACGAGCAAGACTTCGTGGGGCAAGAGGAAAACCACTACAACGGTGGTTGCTTATTTTCTGAGTCGAAACCATGAATTCTCATCCATCTCTTATCTGCTGGGTGGAGGGGGGGCTGGGGATAAAATGCGACGTCTTCTCTCGTCAGCTGCTTGTTCTTTAAGCTTCTCTTTTCTGTCCTCGATGACTTGTTCGAACGAACCCATGACGAACTCACTGTCATAAAAAAGAAAAGACTATTAAGCAGGGACTAAACCCAAAGCGGACTCCGACCAAAAATAGTAATATATTCACATCCTAACAATACACGCGAGTATATATATTTAGATATGGAAATGCATGAAAATGGGTAGCTGTTCACAGGAGTGGACAGAGCGCAGATTTCCTATTACTTTGAGACGATACAGCACACGGCCGCCCCACGGTACAAAATTGACAACATCTTTGAATTAGTCATAGGAAATGAGGGAACTGCATGGTTAGCCAATGCAAATGCTAAAATTCACCGTCAGATGAAATTGTGGAAATGAGGAATCTGGCCCGCTAATAAAAATGCTGGAATTTACCGTCACAGTCACGGTACAGCAGGGCACGGCACGTTTTAACACCGCGATACAATGACAGACATTCTAGTTCTGGGTAAAAGTTAAGTTACCGAAGCATTTTGTCACTCTTCATCAATGTTGATGTATGCAGACAATCTCCAAGAATACCATCGGTATAAGCTTCCATCATTTAACCTTTTCAATCTGACATTCCCCTTCCCCTCCCCTTCCCCCCGATTTGCTGTAGGTTTCCACTATGGTATATTCAGAACTAAGTTCTACACTGAGCACGAATGCAAGAATACCTGTAATTGATTTCTCCATCCTTGTCTTTGTCGAGCGTTTCAATAAGCTTGAAAAGTTCTTCGTAATTCATATCCATCCCGGTTTCCTAATTACGTCAAAAAAGATAGATTACACTCGCTTTCACAATTGCCTTCCATCAATGAAAAAAATTCTTACTCATACCGTTGGAAATTTGATTGGAGGGTGTAAAAACAACAGGGGTCTCGACTTGTAGCTAGTTGTGTGGATCGTGTAATGGGAGTATAATATGTCACAACCTAGACATACATATCACCCCCCATAGCACCAACCTAACGATCACGCAAAAAAAATCTATTTTTTGAAATTTTAGCTGTGAATCAATAAAAGCAAAGTCAGCGTACGGCTGCTGAACTCAACTAGTTCCAGCACTAAAGCAACCTCTGAGCTGATCAGTTAATGTATGACTAACTCACAGTTTCAAGCCAGTTTCAATTGGAATTTAGCGTATGTTAGGTTTTGCCGAGGACCATCGAGTCGCAGCTTGAAATCAAGAACACCCTAGGCTCTTGCCACACCCTTACCTTTAATCCCTCTGCAAACTCCTGCACCGTCAAACTCATACTTTTGTCCTTGTCCAACGTGTTGAATAAATCTAGCAATCGCATTCTGTTGTCTTCTATGTAGTTCTTAAGAATCTTCATCGGTGCAGGGCGGGCCTTTGGTTTGGTCAATGCCCCTCCACCACCCCCATGGGTTATTCTGACATTGGGTCTTGTTGTAAGAACTTCCTTACAAAGATCTAAAAAGTCATTATTTACAGTGATATCCTAAAAGAAAAATAATTTCAAAGATTAGTATAAGAAAAAGAAACGGCTGAGTGAGTCAGGTCTAAACATTGACAATTTGAATTAATAATATACTGGTGATGCGCAAAGGGTCAAGGGAATCGCGCACCGCCGGTATATTAGAGAGACGACTGGGGACGAGTCAGTAGCATGAACAGAAAACGGTGGGAAAACAAAATTTAGTCCGTAGCTGTACCTTGTGATTAAACAAAAGAAATGTGCCGTGACTTCCAATTAAATGGATTCCGAATCAAGGCTTATGTTTTTTCTCCTACTTTGATTCGAGGTTGAAGGCGGAATCCATTTGAGTGTCATAGAAATGTCCGGCTTCGACTTGTGCGGAATTTATCTGCTTACAATAGGATTTCTACGACCACTAGAGGCCGGAAACAAGCATGATGTGAAAATAAGAAATCTAACGAAATCTTTTCTCAACCTTTCGACATAGTGTGGATAATGGACTCCTTCACGACGATACGGCAGCCATCTTGTCAGGGGTCCGAAACAAAACAAAGATGACGGGAAAATATACAGCGTTTCGTGTGTTTGTCTTTCTTTTATGGGTAAAGATGATCGATGTTCCGTCTTAATTCATCTTTTGTTGTATTCTCTTGCGTTGAGTTGTTTATATCAATCGACGTCATTATCGTAAGAAAGCCTTATTAGCCCCCCTGACGCCCCTAATGCCTTGCAATCCAAGATGACCGTCGCATCGCCGAAGTAGCCCACTGAATCACATGCTACAGAAGTTTCTACTCTGAAGTCCACTTTGATAAGAGCATTAAAAATTAAAAAACAAATAAAACCACTATTTTGACGTACAGAAAGTTCAACTTCTATAAGAGCACTCTCTGGGTTATTCTTCATTGCGTTCACGATAGCATATGCTCCAGCACTTTGCATCGGATTTTTTCCAATCTAAGAAATAAAAGCAACTATTAGAGACCGTTCATAAGGGGCCAGTAATAATACATGGGTAAGGAGACGAAGTGGATTTTGAGGGGGACAGCAATTCTTTAAATTACACTTATAGAGGTTATCAAATAAAGTGTATTTTATATTCATGAAAGTACTGTAAGTCTGGTGGCGGAACATTTTAGGTTTGAAAAAAGGAGCTATCAAAAACGTGTCGTTTAAGACATGAATAAGAATCCACATTAGTTATTCCGATTTTAAGTGGGAAGAACCGCCAATATTCTTGGGGTAAATGTTACGTCATAGCCGCCATCTTGGTTGGCTATAAAAAGCATTCCTCATTAAACTTCGTTATTTATATCTCAACGGATTTTTTGGTCAAGTGGTTGCACTCCAAGAATACGTCACTAAGCTAATATACCTCACTAACCCATTTTGATTTGCTCTTTTTGGAAATAATTTAAAGAAAGGTCTGAAAAAGTTAGTGTTTATACTTTTCTTTGATATTTCCTTACCTTCAAGACCTGTAAGGTGGTATTAATCATGAGTCCTTTTGCCAAATGTACAGCTCCTTCTGCGGTTATTCGGTTGTTTCTACAAAACGATATTTGTTAACAATTAGTTCTTATAAAATTACACTAATAGTTACGGGGAAAAAATCAAGTACGAATGAAGAAACATTACGACCTTGTCCGAGCCAATCGACATAAGGTCTAGCTTTGGGGGAAAATATCCGTATTAATAATCCGAAAAAGAGTTATGTAAATGAAGAAAATCTGATCTGCGTCAGAGAAAGTAGGACTAGAAAGTTGGCGAATTTTGAGGGAGCTTCGTCATCTTTTTCTGTAGCAACTTGCTAGTTTTCATAGCACGTCATGAACGTTGAGTTTGACAAAATGTTCGGCTCTTTTCAATCTATTTCATTTTCGATCTTGGCAATGAATGCAAACGACCTAAACTGGTCCAGCCACTACTGCAGTTCAAAAGCCACAAGAGAGACCTTTATCGCTAACCGCTAATTGCTAGGGATCAGGCGCAGAAAAACGCCCGCAATTACGGAGAAACACTCAACATCAATGAAATTCTATATGGTGGCTTTTCCAACAACAACTTCGTCATGACGCAATGCTATATGTTTTGAAGGAAAACGCCTGACGTCGACCTGCAGTTTGATGTTTGCGGTACCTAGCAAGAATGTCTTTATAATAGTCGAAAAATACTCACGTCAAATCAAGTTCGACTAACGAAGAATTAACTTTGAGTGCTTCTCCCATTGCTAGTGCTCCGTCATTACCAAATCCATTCCATGCCAGGTTGAGAATTTTTAAAGTGATATTTTCCTTTGAAAAATAATTAACGGCATCAATTTACTTGCTATTGCAAAAAAAAATCTTAAATACTATGCCCCTCTTTTTTATTTCCTGTGAATGTCTTAGTATTGCTCCCATCCTTTTTCATCCTTTTCCCATTTGATTCCATTACTATTAGCACTACACTTTCTCAGCCCCTCTGCTGATTTTTCATCCTGTTCTCATTGTTTTTCCTATAGAACAAAGTAAAGTAACTACATTTAACGTCAGTGGTTCCTTAATCTACGAGGCTGGTATCCCAGGAAGCCGACGGTGCGCCCCTTCTCACCATTAATGTTCTGTTCTAAGAGTATTCAAAGTTTAAGCTATGCGGATTAGAGAGAAGTCAAAACAGACATGAAGACCCTTAGGATCGAACTGTGGACCTCTAGCTCCGAAAGCCGCGCACAAACAAATTCAGCCATGCCTGCTTCGAAGAAATAAAGGTTGGTGTAGTGCTAGTAAACTTGCCTCTAGCTAGGGTTGTTCAGTGTTGGTTCGATTCCTGGACTCTGCATCACATGGGGTAGAATAAGTTAGGTTAGGTCTATCCCTTGATTTGGGAGGTTTTATTAAGTTCCGCCAGTTTTCCGTCTTCTATAGAAACCCAGCACACTAGTTCTGAATTTGATCTGTGAATTACAAAAATATCCTAACTAACATGCAGATCAACCCAGAGGTTGTTTAGGGTTTGATAAAATGAGTAATTTTGTTGATTGTTTGTTGTCTGCAGGTTATCCCTGCAGTGTCACAGCTCTCCACTTTCCTGTTGTCCCTGCAAGCTCCAGGGCATTGCACCATAGTATTTAACACACTACATCTGACTCTCAAGAAATGGGCAAGACATTGGAAGAGAATGAGCTACTTAGTAAACTAGCAAATAGGAGAAACAGATTGAGGGACTGATCTTAGCACTATACATCACTTCTAAAGGCATAATGATGATGATGTACATCCGACTCACTGTTACCTTGAGGGACAACGCCAGGGCACATGCCCCTTTGCCTCGCAGATGATTCCAGCTCAAAT
This sequence comes from Actinia tenebrosa, assembly GCF_029948245.1. Lineage (NCBI taxonomy): Eukaryota > Metazoa > Cnidaria > Anthozoa > Actiniaria > Actiniidae > Actinia > Actinia tenebrosa. Next base: position 18,188,381 of record NW_028292578.1, read on the forward strand.
CAAGCTCAGTTATTGCATCATTAGCAGCTGTAGAGAAAGTAAGAGATTTAAAATGTGTTAATAAAATCATCTGCATGATGTGGTAGAGGTAATTAAATTTTTACTGGACATACCTAATGCAGGAGATAAAAACTGCCCTCCTTTTTCTCCAATCTTGTTATGACTTAGACACAGATACTTTACTGTGGTATTGCTCTTTAGAGAATCATACAAAAATAAGATTTAACAGGATATTGGAAAAAAAACAGCATGATCCAGGGTGGGTCAGTCTATTAATGGTTACATAGAGATCAGGGTGGGTCAGTCTATTAATGGTTACATAGAGTTCAGGGTGGGTCAGTCTATTAATGGTTACATAGAGTTCAGGGTAGGTCAGTCTATTAATGGTTACATAGAGTTCAGGGTGGGTCAGTCTATTAATGGTTACATAGAGTTCAGGGTGGGTCAGTCTATTATGGTTACATAGAGTTCAGAATGGGTCAGTCTATCATCAGTTACCACTAAAAATACCTTAATAGCATCTGCGAGTATTCCTGCAGCTCTGTCTTCAAATCCATTGCCTGTAAAATAATTTAAGATGTACAAACTTGGGGATCTGCTGTTGTGTATTATTGCTGATAGAATCAATAATTTTGGTTTTGGTGTGGGGTGGGGGGGGGGGGGGGGGGAGGGGGAGGAGGAGTAAGAAAACAGAAAAAAATAATCAGTGAATCAATTATTAAAAATAATAAGTGAATCATTAAACTTTCAAACTATAACTTACCACTAGCTGTAAATCTATGAATGTTATGATTGTGTAGAAGGATATCACTGAGATGCTCTGCACCTTTGTCCCCTAATCTGTTCTCTGATATATCCTGCAATGTCAATTATTGCAAAATTTAGAAACTGAGAAAAAATGGAAGCAAAATATTTTTTATAATATAAATATAATAATATTATAATTATAATATAATTTTGAAACATTTTCATTCAAATTTTTAACCCCTTATGATATAATAGAAAGATAATATGAGCTTATAAATTAAGCAAAGTGAGCAAGGGATTCTGGTAATATATGATGCCATTTCTCTAGTGTTACTGGCTATTCCAGAATATGAAATAAGAATATTTCTGTTCAATACTCACTAGATCAGAAACATAGCAGTTTTCATGGAGCATCTCAGCCACATAGCCAACACCCTCTGATCCCATCCAGTTATCTCTCAGGTTTAACTTGATGACTGATGTGTTGGACTATAATAAGAACAATTGATGTGTTAGCATAATGATAATGATGAAGCCAATGATGACAATAATAGGGTCCACATAGTGACAGTAGGGGAATGGAATTGATTAAAACTATGGTTTGTCCTTGAAATGTACAGCAAGATAGCATTTCTGAAATCCTAATCTTAAAACCTGTTTCTGCTACTGGATGATGACGATGATGATAATGAACAGGAGGGGAATGACAATGAAGATGATGATGATGACAAGGATGACAATGAAGATGATAATGATGGAGACGATGATAATCATGATAACAAGAAAGATGATGATGATGTAGGTGAAAAAAACCAGTGGCCAACAAAAGGTCGTCTACACCATCTGATAAATAATATTAGTTTAATAAACTTAATGTACTTAAATGAATTAAATTAAATGAATTCAAATTCCTTACCACTAAAGCAATTGCAATAGCCTTAGTACCCATCGGCCCAAGGCCATGATGCTTTATGTCAATCTCTGGCTGCTGCATGTTTCTTAAGAAGTATGATGCAGGGATGACACCAGACTCTCGACATGCTTGGATATAGGTAGTTCTGCCTGTCACATCATATTCCTCTTTCCCTTCTGAAAGTAATGAGTTAATCATTAACATAATTAACAAAACAGAAAATCCATTGACTAAAACTAGAAAATAATTATCACTTCATAACATGATTGCCAATTTATTACGCGGTATTACCATAACAAAGACGAATAAAATATTCTTTTTCAATTCATATGAAAAGGGCCCATTCAAAGTGGCAACCGGTGCAAAACGCTCTAATTAGTGACTTAATTAAATAATTAATCAAGAACTACGGTTTTGTCTTATTACTTTTATGAGTTATACCATGAATATTCGTCATTTTGTTAGGTTGTTAGTTGGAAATCTTTAGTAATAGACAAATTTTTTTTGGACTCGGACAATCGGTCAGCGCTCATTTATAATCTTATGTTAAATCTACCGTTACGTTAAGCTTAAAACTAAAATTCTAAAAACTCCAAGACAAATTATTATATGAAGTAATAATAAAGTGAATATTGTAATTCTATCTGAGCACTTAAGTTAATTTGATTTATACTGGAAATTCATTTTGTAAAATGATACTCAAATTGTAATTCCTCGTCCGTACCGTCCATCTCGAGGTCGGTGTCCCAATCTTGACCGTCGTCAAAATTTTCTAAATTCATATCTTCTTCAGGCGACAGAGAACCAGTAGAATCCCTTCTCAGCTGCCCAGTAGGAGGACTTAGCATCGCCTAAAGACAAAACAGTATATTAACAATTAATATTTCTCCAAAAGTCAAGCTCAAAAGAAGAAATAAAAACATCGTACCCTTCGAAATTCGAAAGGAAAGTCGCTTGTTCTATTGACTGTCAAAGTCCGGGAGTCTCTCTCTGTTGGCGAGCGAATTGGAGTGGACACTCTACCAGAGCTGGAATCCATTCTTTAAGTTGTCTGTGGTCAATTAAATGAGGTACTTCGTAGTTAAAAAGAGAAGAAAACTTTGTTTTGATTCTCCCTGAGTGGGAACGTTTTACTTCATATAGTGTTCATTTGTCTGTTATGGATTCGATAGCCTCGTTATTATATACCATTGCTGATCTCCCGTTGTTATGGCAACCTCCCAATATTAAGTTTTTACGCCGTTTTACAAATATTAAAACAACTTTAGATGATAGTTATTATAATAGACCTATCAATGCACTGCTTGACGGCTTTCTTTTTTTAAATTCTTTTCTGTAAATATTATTAGTTACTCTAAGTTGTTGTTCTGATTGACATTTAAAAAAGAAAAGGCTTATTCGCCTTTAAATTTTCAACAACGCTAAATAAAGCCAATCCAAAAACTTTTTTTTTTAATTTCACCTTTTTGTAAAAGGTGGGCCTTTTTGATTAAAGATATTAAAAATATGGAAAATACCAAAATTTCCATCTCCAAACTAAAATCCCCGTAAAAAGACATGGTATTTGAACAATATTCTTGAACTATATTTGATATCACTAATCTTTTTTCTCCTGGGCTTAACTTTGGAGTAAAGACCTTTTTTACCAGTGAATGTTTTGTGCAAGTGCAATAAATGTCTTTGTGATGGGTTCCCTGTTTTGTGAGTCAGAGGGAAGATTGGTTTTCAATGACGTCATATTCACGTTTTCATTAGTGCGCCATTATTGAAAGAAGAGGAACGAAAAAGAAGTATTTTTTTGATAAAAAAAATAATATATCAAAATGCCAAGAGGTGGAAGAAGATCGAGTGGCCGATCGTCTCCCTTATTTAGTAAGCCTTCTCCTAAGCCATCTTTACCAGCTAAACCAGCTCCATCGAGTGTAGGACGACCAGGTCAACCTCAACAACCTGGACTATTTGGGCAAATGGCGTCCACTGCTGCTGGTGTTGCCATCGGCTCTACTGTGGTAAGATCTAGATTTCTATTCACAACATGATCTTGCTTGAATAAGAAGAAGTGTTATTCCTATTGTATGTCATTGAGGTTTTGATTTTTCAGTTGAAACTTGCTGAAAAAAATTGCTATTTCACTGTATCCTTATGACGTAACATAGTAATGAAGTTACGTAGTATTGGTAGATTTCTGTTTTACAAAGGAAATATTTTTACTTTTCCTATTTATGGAAGGTAAAAGTATTGTTTACTTTTCGTTTTTAATATATAAACTTAGTTGTCTAATAATTTATATAGAGCTAGGAAATAAAAACATGGCTGTCATGTAATTTTGTATGGAATAAGATGCTCTGATGTGCTTGAAACCCAATTGTAGCCAGCACCATATTATTTTGGCACAACTGTAAAACACCCCAAAGGATTCCTCACACTTCTGGGGTTCAATTTTTAAAATTGGCATCAAATGTGACCAGAGTTTGTTGGGTCTTTCCCTTGATTTAAGGGCTTTTTTCCTGGTTTTCCTCCCTCTGCAAAACCTAACATGCAACATTACCATTTCATCTGTGAGCTAGTTCAGGGTTTGTTTTCTGGTTTGTTTATCTTAAAATATGATAAGGGGTCTAACCACTATATCATTCGATTAGGCAAGCCTCTTGTGGAGTGTGGTAGTTGTAAAATATAAGTTTCGTTTTCTTTATCGTTTGACATCTAACATTTTGATTATAAAACGCAGGGCCATGTTGTTGGAGGTGCCTTAATGGGAGGCCATGGTGGTTCAGAACAACAAGCAGCAGAACAACAAAATATGTCAAATCAACAACAGAATCCATGTCATTATGAGCTTCAGCAGTTTGTGGATTGTGCCCAGAACTCAAGTGATATGTCTTATTGTCAAGGGTTTAAAGAAGTGCTAAAACAATGTAAAATTGATCATGGTATGTACTATATATGTACTATAATGTGTCATGAGTAGATAAATCAGGAACATATTTTTGGTATGCCTTTGTTTGACTTTAACAAAAGATTTGGTTTTGGTTCCTTTTGTTATGGCAGCCATTAGTCTTAAATTTTATCATATTCTTATGAGGAACAATACCCACTACCCTTCCCTCCTCCCCCCCACTACCACATGCGCATCATACACGTGTCTCGTAAAATTGGGGTCCAAAGCAAATTTGCGATTCCCAATATTTTGACAGCCCTTGTCAGAACAACTGGAAATTGCAGCAGTTTAAAAACTTTATATTTTAAAATTCATCGTGTTGTTTTCTTAGGTCTAGCATGATTCCCAATATTTTGACAGCCCTTGTCAGAACAACTGGAAATTGCAGCAGTTTAAAAACTTTATATTTTAAAATTCATCATGTTGTTTTCTTAGGTCTAGCATGATATCATTTAAGTATGATGATGACAAAGAAGAAAAATCACAAGGATGAATCTGATTGGAAAAACGTGAAGAGAAGGGCAGAATTACACCTGTACCAATATCATAACAGCAATATTATCTCTTGTTCTTATTTTAAAAAAAATTCAATGGCAGTTCTCCTGACTTGAGATCAATGAACGAGTTTATGTTGTGCTTTATATACTTTTATACTGCAATTGTTGCTGGGCATCTTAATTCATGTTGGAATAAAAATGCTTAAAAATACATTAATGAATTGTCTACTTGGTTACTTAAATTTATATTTATCTCTTTTTATTATTATTTTCCATAATTTTTAAATTTAACTTTTATGCAATTTAAAATTTGTAAAAAATTCAGGGCTAAAAATAAAGACCAGTCAGTTGCCAGTCACGATCACAGGCCAAATTAGTTTTGGCTTGGTCATACCTCATTTCTGGCTCAAAATGACCAGCAGGGCAAACATTTGTACCAAATCTGGCCAGATATTGTTATCCTAAGCCCTGAAATTAAGTTTTCCCTAAATTATGTAGTCGTACAAAGTTGGACTGTTTCGGCTCCTGTGAATCCATCTCCAATTCCAACAGTTTTGACCAATCTTGGTTTTTCATTACACATTGGGCAAAGACTGTTGCGTATTCTTGATGATCTCATCCATATAATCAGGTTACATCTTTCACCTGTGGTTATTGGCAAAGCCCCATGCATGTGTTGCCCTCTGTGAAGAATGCCATAGCCAGTGAAATGATCCACCTCAGAGCACTCTGTTTCTTGAAGAGGAACCTGTAAGACAAAGAAACTGAGTCTAGGTGTAGCTAGGTCAAAATAGATATTATATGACTGATATCACTGTGGCATGGCTCATGCTGTCATAATGATAATAAATTGATGAAATCATAGCATGCGAGATCCTTGGTTATCAATCCAGAATCATATGAAAATTGTGCTATTTTTAATGTTTCTCAACATTTGTTTTGCATAAATGACAGCCAATTTATTCTGAACTTCTTGTCATTCCTAATTATTGAAACACAACTTAAAAATAAATAACCGCGATTTTATAAAAGTAAAAATTAAAGTGCCACAAAATATGTAGCTTTCAAAATCTTGAAATTAACATGTCACAATAATTTCATGCAAAAGGTACTTAATTAAATTACCCAAATTTACAAAAAACTGTAGTATTTGACTGAAGATCTTCCTACCTGTCTCATGTCACCAAAGTATAACTGCCCACCAGTGAATTCCCTACCAAGACAGACATTGATTGTCACTTCTGCATTGTCATAATGGTTACTGAGGTCAACATCTTGCCCTGTTATATACTGTACAGTAAAAGCTTTATGAGAGTCCAAGGAGTTGCCGCCCCATTCTGGGAACAGTAGTGTAGTTATTGGTCTAAGATATTGTGTCCTTAGAGGTGTGATGAAGTCCTCATCAAAACCAAGTTCATTTAGTAATATCTATTTAAAAAATAGAATACACAAAATAATAGAATTGTTATTTTATCAACCAACCTTCCTATGCTCTCCAAGCCCCACAAAAAAGCAATGAATAATTTTCTGCTCACACCTTCCATAATCAGCGATTTCAATAATTATTATTACTCAGCCTCTGTTAATGAGTTTTGGGTAGGTTCACTCCATTGGTCATAAAATAATGATCAAGGATAGAATAAACTGAATGATGCTATCCTTTTTAGTTGTTCTAATCATTGAACTATGTTTTTACAATATTATATTCATTTGAGAAAAAATTGGCCCTACCCCATAGTTGTTCATGGTATTTGGTCTGCCTTTTGGAAGGTCTGATGCTTCAAAATGCTTGAGCTCATCAGTCAAAAGTGAACAAAATTCATCGGTAAATACAGGAAGTCTGTAGATTTTATTTCCTGCAAATGTATGAAAGAAAATCAGCAAATTATGCAAGTAATAAGAAAGCAGAGGTAGGTCCAGAAAATTCTCAAGTGAGGGAGTCTTGATAAAATATATAGTGTCATAAACACACAACTTAGGGGCAGAAGAAAGAAACACATTTAAAAGTGAGGGCCACGGTCAGTTCATCCCTCCCCTAAATCTAATCCTGGAAAGAGCTACATTTTGTGGAGGGCTTTAAATTTTGATGACGTTTACCTTAGGTGAGTATAATTTGATGAGACCTCTATGGACTGCTCATTAATTTATGCAGATAGTCTAAGCGGGATGTAGTCCATTCCGAATGGTCAAGACAAAACTTTGTTAGACCACAGGACTTGCTTTGTAAATCATAAGCCATAGAATGTTATAACCTACCATCGCATATATCAAGCATTGAGAGTAAACCTTTGACATTTGAATCTTCTCTTTTGCAAAAGTCAACAATTTTCAAGAAACCCTCTGAAAGATAAGATTCCTGGGAAGAAAGAATGAAACTCCATAAATCTATATGACAGACTTGAAAATACGTACCTTTTAATTTCTATATAGGCAACAATTCATTTTCAAGTATCATCCCCCTCCCATGTTTAGTCTTGTATATAAAGGTGTGCAAATTTACTTTTAATGGTAGTCTGAGAACTTGTGGAATGGGACATACATCTTGACTTGATAATATGTGGACAAAAGACTTACCAGCAAGAAAACCCAAAATGCAATTCTGTTTAAAGATGTAGATTTTTTTATGATCGAAATGGGTCAATATGCACACATGTACTTTTCCATACCTGTAGCTGGTAAACCTGAGAATGTTTGGGTGTATAATCTTGTAAAATAGTTTGTTTTCTCTGCAGTGAAGCTTCTCCTAGGTTCTGTCGTCTTTTAACCTCTTCCTTTACCTAGGATTAAAATATGACTTATATAAGAACATGGAATATGGAATATAAAACCATCTTTATTTCTCACACTCACTTTTCTCCACTTTTCATTTTTCGATTTAAAGAGAATCAATCAAAAATTAGATTTGAATACCGGTACCTAAGTTTAGTAAGTCACCTTCATAACTGCAGTTCTCCATTGGTCCTCTGATACACAACCTCTCTCATACAAAGCCTTAAACAATCAAAATCAATTCCAAAAAATAAACTTTGGAAATAGTTTCTTTTACAAGCCATTCAAAAAACATTTTTTACACAATAAGAATTTACTTTTGTCACCTTTCTATATTTACAAAAAAATTGCTCGTCATTTTCAAACACGATATGTGCCTTATATTCTTCCAGAAAAATGTTGTGAGTGAAAAAACATTGACAAACAAATTTTTGATCTTTTTCTTCCTCGTCCGCCATTTTGAAAACAACGAAGCCACAGGGACCCCGCAATGTGTTATCAGAAGAAAGCTATGGATTGTGGGTAGTGTTGTGGTAACCAAAGCAAAGATGGCGATTGATATTTGTTGAAGAATATTTTCAAAATTTAAGCTTAGATCTCTTTTTAAAGTTAAAATCCACGCCAAACGTTATCCTTTTAGGGATTAGAAGTGATATGCCCAACTATAAACGGATTTATCTTTTGTTTTTAATGGTTTGTTGATGAAGATCAGCATTGTCTGTTGGTAAAAAGTGCCTTGATATGAAAACATTTCGGTCAAAATTCTTATATCAACTTGGATGTTGAAATCGCAGTTCAAAAGGTGTGTTTTACGACTACAAAGCTCAACGTTGAACACTCAGGAAGATTATTTATTGAAGATTGCCTCCACAAGCACCAGGAATCGTCTAAAGATGTGGTTTTGAAGCCTAAAAGTTGGCACACATTTCTACCAAGCTGGCTTTGATCTGATCTCTCTAAAAAATATTTTCTATGCACAAGTTATTGGTGATTTTTCCTCCAAGCTATTCCTTAAAATATATGGATTATCATTGCCTCAAGAAATTATCAAAAAGGATATAATACAAAGCTTTCTTTTTGAAAAAAGCTTTTTAATTCTATTACTTATTGTACGACTTCAGTGGTATAAAGTTAGTAACCTGATATTGAAGTGGATACAGAATGTCACATCTTCTTGGATACGAGAGCTGCTTGGACAGTCTTAGCCGGGATATCAGTGATATCCAGGCTGTCATCTCAGACGTCATGTCACGTGTGGGGCCATTACGGTATCCATCGTGGAAGTACCCTGACAAGATATCCAGCGAGTTAGATATTGGGGAACTGTTAGAAATATATGGTTACTCTGATGATGAAGATCACTGTAAACTGTCTCATATCATACTGTTTGAACTGGTTATTGATAGGTAAGCTACATGTAATCTTAAGTTTATGACTTTGGAAACTCACAATAATTAATACTGCATTTTGTATGTTCACTATAGAGGGGACATTAGATATTAAACCCCCTTCCCCTTTGGCATACCCCAATTCTTTCAATGGTGTGCTTACATGTTGTATTACAAATCCTTTGTTGTCTTTATTGCAGACTCATGTTATTGCTTCAGGGAGCAGCCCAGTTTGTTGATCAACTTCTCAAATCATCTGACAGAGAGCAGCGACCTGCCAGCAGCCGAGTGCTGGGTCCTGCCATTTCTGTTGGTCTGGTAGCAAAGAAATTCTGGAACAAGGTGGTGCATGTACAACAAACCACACAACAGATGCACTTTGAGGTGTGTAAAAGTTAAACCTAGTTTCTACAATATGTAGTTTGATTAAATGGATGTTGTTACACCATAACACATGGAGTGATTACTCAGTCTTGACTTAACCAGTAAAACATACTGTATCGAAATTGTTTGACCCCTGGTTTAATAAATAAAGAATTCAGAAGAAAAACCTTGCCAACAGTGCCCACGTGTATATAGCCTCACAATCCATGGGGGAAGGGGGAGGGATAAACCCATTCTTTCTCATAAATTGTAAGGAGCTCCATCTAAATTCCATGCCATGACATATCTGTTTATGATACTCAAATACTCATTTACACTTCATTTATTCATGTTTATTCATTTGCCATGGTCTCAGCCCTATACGTCACTCAAGCATAATTGAATAATGTTAATAAAACTATGTATCTATATTTATTGATTACTTTTAGACAAAAACCAAGGCTGAAACTTTAACCAAAATGGAGGACACCATCAGTGACCTGCGAGATGAAATTAAAATGCTAAAGAAAGTCATAAATAAAAATGGTGAAGGAAGAGTGGTTAGTGGGAAAATCAAAGGAAGAGGAAAGTCTGCAGCAAGCTCTGCAAAGTTTATTCTCTCAGCCTCTGAAAGTATTTCATTCAGAAGCCCCTTGCCAACAAATGACTTAACACTGAGTGTTGAAGATGTTGCCCTTGCTAAAACATGCCAGGAAATAGCTACACAAACATATGATACAGCATTTATTCCTTGCGAGGCTTGCTCAAGGACACAAAAACACTTACTAGAAGTTGGAGATATGGTCATGAATCTTTGTGAATCTCAAGGACTAACTTCATCATTGGCCAAACAAAAGAAATTGCTCCGTAAGTCTCTGATGGCTGCAGCAGACATTTCCAGATGGACTTCAGAGCAAAACCAGGATCTATCGAGGATTAATAATCATTTGGATAATCTATATGCTCAAATCAATCCACTAGAGGCAAAGTTGAAGAATTCGCAAGACAACTGTAAGCAGCTTGAGAAACAAGTACAGGAGATGGAACAGAACTTGATCAATGAGAAAAACGAACTGGCTGAAAGGGAAGAAGCAGCCAAGAAAAAGTTTCAAAAAATCGTTCAAGAGAAAGATGTACTCTTGGCAGGTGCTGAAAGTGCTAACAAGGAGCTTGAACAGGGGAAGGAAATGTTACAGGAGATGGCCGCCAAACTAAATCTTACTATCAAGAAACAAAAGGAAACTTTATCAGGATTAGGTGATAATAACGTTTTTTTACCTTGCTTTCTCTCTAAGTAGAGAAAAGTCATTCCTTTTGTTGGGTAGGGTTTAAGAGGGACATAATTAAACTCATCGTTACTCTTTCTTACCGTCTTCTGCTGCTCTCTTCAACCAAAAATTGGTACAACCAGGGAAACCTGCTGCACCAAAATGCCCTTCTTAGGTAGAGAAACCCTTTTCCTTTTTCAATCTTTTTACGGTAGGGTGGGGAGCGACATATTCAAGGGTGAGGGCAGAGAGAAAAGATTTGACTTGGTTTACGAATGGGGTTTATCTTTTTTAGAGGATGAGAACTCTCGGCTGAAAACAGACCTTGAAAAGGAGACAAATGAAGTAAAGAGACTGCAGAATGTAGATAAAGAAATTCTTGATGTAAAAGTACAATTGAACGAAGTTCAGATTAAACTCAGAGAGACGTCATTAGAACTGGACAAGACTCAGGCTAAGAATCGTTCACTGGAAAAACACGAACGGGTTAGTACTTGAAGAAAATGCTAAACTCCTCCCTTTTGCAGGTAGATGAAATTCTTTTTGTACCTGCAAAAGGGAACGAATAATATTGTTCTCGAAAACCCAGAAAACGTATTCCATCGAGTAGTGCAGAATTAAGAACACTAAAAGTGTACGAGAAAGGGAAAAAGGATACGGAAGAGCAATTAGGGAAGCTATATCATTTAGAAATATTTCGACATTTTCGTTGGCTTTTTTCTTCGCAGGCACTTCAAAGCAAGCACGACGCTCTTTTACAACGAGTTGATGAACTCGATAATGAGTGTGAAGATTTACGAGAACGGTTAATGGAGGCAGAAGGCGAGAGAGACGACTTACAAGACGCCTTAAGCAGCAAGGAAGACGAAAACACAAACTTAAACGAACAGTTACAATCCAAAAAGGTATAAGGAATTCTTCATCGGCGTTTTGGGTAAATAAAACCAGACTCGCGGTTCTATGGAGTAGTTGCCGCTCATAAGCTTATTATTTGCTAGAAACCAACAGTTTGAAAGCAAAAACCTGTCAAAAAAATAACGAAATCATTCATGTTTTAACTTCTTTCACAACTTATTTTTTCGCCCAATTTTCTCCAGGAACGTCTCGAAAAAATTCAAGAAGAAAAGAGAAATCTACTGGAAAGCGTCAAAGAACTACAAGAAAGCTCTGAGAAACTCCAGCAACAGCTCCAAGAAAACGAAGAAAAGTTAAAACTTTTGTCGGAGTTTCCGTCAATGGATAACAAATCAACGGCAACAGAGAATATGGATTGTGTTAACGGAAGGGAAGTGACGGACTTGGATGTGGTGAAAGATATGGAAAAACAAGTAATGGCAAATAACATAAGAATTCTGATGTTAGAAGAGCAGAATGAGAAACTGCGGAAGTCTATAACGCTACTGATGTCATCAGCCGGCGATGTGCAAAGCAAAGAGGTACGAGAGATAAATCAAGGGATAAAAACGTTCCCAGTTGTACGTACTTGTCGGGCGGGTTCTGGATAAAGCGCTAGAGTAGACAATAGCGAGTTTAAGATTCTCGTTTACGGCAAACGTGAAACGTAAGTTGACCATTAAAAAATTCTTTAAAATTAGTGAAAAGGAATCGCAATGATCTCCAAGTAGTAGATGAAAATAAGAATATGTGCCTTTGTCGGGAAGGTTTGCAAAAGGTTAAGTGAATTGTAGGGAAACGATGAAAACGTGGTCACGTTTGCCGTTTGCGGGAATGAAACACGGGAATCTTAATCTGCCTGTTAAGCCTGATTCACGCGAGCGACGCAAAAGCAAATGTAAAAACGGGCGGAATAAATGTTGTTCACACGTAATTTTGCTTACGCTTGCGTTTTCATTTACGTTCCTCGCATGAACCAGAGGTGCTTACTCGGTCTTCTGATTGAAGCGATCCGCTTTTCCTTCTCTTTTCGGTTCTTCCGGTAGACGAGTGCACCATTATATTCTTTGTCTTTATAGACTCGTGATCCAGTAAGTTTATGGAGACCTCAAAGTGGCGAACAAGACAGTCGACGTTCTGCTTCTAGGTAAGACTTTCTTAATTCTTGATTGTCACACTTCACATCTTATCGGATAAAGCATCGGGCACCGGGATCGGGCATCGCATGTGAGTTGACATTGTTTGATGTGTCTCTGCCTTGAGTCTTTTTCTTCGGGCGGGTTCTCCGTGTTTTTCCCCTTCCACATTTGGACCACTTTAACTCGTACACTCTACCACTATATTCCTTCATTATTCCTATGCGCACAACTCTCATCTCACAGAAAAACCGCTTTGAAAGTGTTTGGTTGTCAAAGCTTAAACTCCTTTTGTTATTTAATGATCAGGGCATCAGGAGCCGGGTGCTTTGTGGACAGAAACCAAGACATGAGTAAAACAACGAATGGGGCTGCTTCTAGACTACACGACAGTCCTTCCTTCACGATTCAACCTCGTCCACCTTCAAAACCAAGAACCGACTCAGCCAAATCCAGGCAAAAAAGTCCAAACATAAAACTGATAGAAAAGCGTCATTCGGCCACATTGAGCGCCAAGCTAGCATCAAGCAGTAAACCAACCAACAAATTGTTGGATAGCGGAACTGACCCGGAATGGGAATCGTATCAAGCACGAACTGTGAAGACGCCGCCAGAAGAAAAGAGACGAGGACCAAGCCCTAGTGGGTACAGCCCTGTTGATGTGTTTATATGTTCGGGCTGTGATAAAGTCTATAACACTAAAAAAGACTTGGACATTCATAAGTCCTTTTGCTATGGAAGCATTACGGGAATGTCGTAATACTTAAGCATGCTACTATATAAAAGGTTTACGTATGTGGGGATTTCAAATGGTTCAATGGCAGGAAAATATTTCTGAATATATTTATATATTATTTCATTCGTCCGCCTTATGTGCAATACACTACTGAAAGTTGCAGTTGTGTCAAAATGAACACCAGAAATGAGCTTAAATTTTCCCTTTTTCTTACTCACCTCGGGTTACCCGTGCTGTATATCGCAAAATGAAATACGGTGAACAGAGAATCTTGCAATTAACATTTATTTGAGCATTAACGAGCTAAATTAACTATCTACCAAGAGACTATGGAGGACCTTGTTCATAGTCACGGCTTTTGTATCTAATCATTATCAGTTTAACTTATATAACGCGCATATCTAATGAAAGGGTATCCATTCGACGTCACAAAAAACCGTTGTGTGAAGGCGTATCATGCGGTTCACACTCTGTGGTCCAAGTACATCTGCTTCACGTCTGCGTCGTTCAAGGCGTAGTTGTACAACCTGTATTCATCCAGTGTTCCTTTAGTCTGCCATCCATACATATTACTAAACTCCAGGTTCTTGTTGTTAGTCACGCTTCCAGTAATCTTGCTGATGTCCACTTGGTTACTCTGCTTCTTTCCGTTCACGTATACGCGAATCTTTTTGGCCGAGCGATCAAAAGCATACGCATAGTGGGCCCACTTGCCAACTAGCTGATGTGGTTTGTAACCGTCGTCATGGGTAACCAAGACGTTGCCAATAGTGTTGTTTTTATGGTCACGCATGCAGACTGCAATTGCGTTGGGGTTGTAACCATGACCTATTTCCCATCCGGGAAACCAGCCTTTGCGACCGGGACCAAAATAGCAGCCAAAGCCTTTCCTGACAGCGAAGGTTGTTCTCGGGTAGGTGACGTCGAGCACTTTGATCCAACCAGACACGGAAAAGCTGGAGTGCCCGAAATCGATGCCAGGACTATGGGGAACAGTGATGACCCCTGCAGAATTGAAGTAGCGTCCTCGAGTGAACTTACCCCGTGCAGGAACAGGACCTCCACTGGCTGTGGCGTGATTCTCGTGGCCGGAGTCATCATCTACAGTGTCACCGGTCTGTTCGTCCATTTTCCAGTGACCCACTAGTCCTAAACGTGAACGCGGGCTTACTGGGTCATAAGGAACCCATTGTCTGTTCGAGCAGACTTCCAGCTTATGAGAAACAGGGATGTAACGAACAAGTCCACTTCTCATGGTAGTACAAGGTTGCTCTAGAATTGTTAGTCCAGTTAAATAATCCTGTAAAAAAAATGTTCAAAGTTTTTTGAATTCTTATATAAGATAAATCAGCTTAATATATTAATCTTTAAAACTAAGCTTGAGAAAGTGGCTTGTCATCAGTCTGAGCGCACCAGAGGTTCTATTTCGCTTCCCGAGAGCAAGCGCCATAAATGTCCTCTGAACCTCTCAGGAATATTTAAACCCCTACCTATTTTAACGAAAATTTTCAAAACCTCTATGTTATTTGCGTTAGGCTAAAGCCGTCACGAGTAAGCAAAACAATACTGGATTATCTTTGTCCACCTCGCGAGGCTTGCCGAGTCTACCGAAAAAAGTTCACCTCGCGCCCACTAAATATTTTTCTGTGGTGTTAAAACTCAATGTTATGAATTTAGTAAAATTAATAATAATTTGACATCAATCTTTACGAAATTTTCCACGGGACGCTGTAGATCAGTATGTGATTATACGAAGTCAGATATAATAGAGTGCAGTACCATATATCAGTAAAAAAGTTAACTACATGTAAAAAAATAGTACAAATTAGTACAAAATTTTGTAGGTCTACGGTCTACTGAAGTCTACTAAACTTACTAACTTGTGCACATTTGTGCAATTTCTTACTAAGGTTTTCACTAATATATGGTATGCATTCTATTGATGTCCAAAAGAAAGTGAGAGAAAACATTAACTTCAACTAACCTGGGTTTTTTTTGGGATCTTGACATTTGCTCCATGACAAATGCAAAGGAGAATTGAAAACAGCAAGCTTGCTCGTAGCATTTTTTTCGTAAGGAATGATGAAGCTTCAGGCCTTGATCCTCTTGCGAAATTCTGTGGGCCTTCGAGTCGGCAGCTTTTTATAGTCTTGTTATACTCCAAACTACGTGCACCACAATCTATACACTTTCCCTTCAAACCGGAATTTCCTGAAACTTTACTTAAAACCAAGTTCCGCAAGCCCAAGCGGAACTGAGTTTCTTGGGACAAGTTGCGAGTGTTCATTGGGTTTTAGGTAAGATCATCCTCTTTCGCCGTGTATCTAGCTTGACACGTACGTTCTGTGGGCCTTCGAGTCGGCAGCTTTTAAACTACGTGCATCACAATCTGTACACTTTTCCTTCAAACCCGAATTTCCTGAAACTTTACTTAAAACCAAGTTCCGCTAGCCCAAACGGAACTGTGTTCATTGGGTTTTTGGTCAGATCATAACTTTATAATCTATATTCCCACAGTTTAAAGGTATGGTCATATATATTTTTCTAGATCTCCGAAATCTGGAACAAATTCGATGTAAAACTCCAAGGGTTGAAAATCCTTTTTCGCATATTGAGACCCATATATAAGTAAATGGTAAGATTTCATGTCTTGCATTTAACAACCCGGCCCCTCCAATATTTTGCTTTTGTCATGGCTGACATGAAAAGGGTAATATGGGTCGCGTGCATCATCAGTCCCTCCTTGAAACAATGGCGGAAAATATAATCATATGTAAATCCAGATTCTTTAGCTCCATTGTCTGCTATGGAAGGGATAAGATAAACTTGATGATGCCAAGATCATTCAAAGATAAAGTTGTTTTAGATCAAATCAATTTAAAGTATGAATTGAAGAGTTGAAAAGTTGAATCGAATGACGTCACTCGAAATGCAGGAAGTCACTACTAAAAAATGTCTCCAACCGTTGATTTTGGAGTGCAAAAGGTTGAATGCTCATCACGTTTGAAAAAATACTAGCAAGAAAAATTTATTTTGATGAATGAATTAGAAAAATAAGCGTATCAGTAAATATATCAAATAAAATACAAAGATCTTAGTATGGGCTTCCTGTTGTAAACCACAGGTATCCCAACATTCACCCACAATGCATCCTGATTACTTGGCTTTCCGAGGAAATTAAAAGAAAGAAACTCTTCCAAAGTGTTGAAATTGATTTGAGAAATGAAAGAAATGAAATAAAAACCATGGAAGTGTAAGTACTGTTGGTAATATCAGTGTTTTGCTTGGCATTTTGTTCAATTTTGGTAATGAATTTATTGATGCCGGTGGTTGACAGGTTGAACGACAAGGCCGCTATGCTCAGTAACTACGAGGTAAGATATGTTAAGACTTTCTTATATATCATTACGACTTTTGAATATTTCATTTCTTTGATATGCAAAGAGATGCCCTTTCACCTACTACTAACAAATGTCAGGTACAATCAAGGTTTCTTTAAAAATACAAAAATATTAAGATATTAAGCTTAAATCCATCTTCCTGCCCCCTTCCCCCTCCTAAGGCATGGCCGAGAAATGTTGGAATAGCGGCTCTGGTAAAAAGGAGATGCACTCCTTTCCAATCTTTACAACGACAGCTAGAGAA
This sequence comes from Actinia tenebrosa, assembly GCF_029948245.1. Lineage (NCBI taxonomy): Eukaryota > Metazoa > Cnidaria > Anthozoa > Actiniaria > Actiniidae > Actinia > Actinia tenebrosa. Next base: position 18,205,675 of record NW_028292578.1, read on the forward strand.
TCATTGGCTGATGATTAATCATTCACCCTTTTTTTATGAATTTCTTTATGGGGATGGATTCACTTAACATTCTTCTTATTGACCTAAAGCCTTCTCAACCTTCCACTGGCATCAAAAGTAATTGCCCTGGTCATAACCAGGGGAGGGGGAGGGGACTGAGGTTGGAAATGACTGATGCAATGAATTTTTATGTCACATTTATTCAAATTCTTTCTTTCTCCATGTTTAAGGTCTACCAGTTATTACAAGAAACAGAAAACAAAACCAGCTCCAAATCAAAGAGTTCCAAAAAGCATCAAGTCAATCTGGCAACAATTTCATATGAGGTAAATAAATATCAAAATCAATTTTAACTTCTAAACTCTACTGGCTTTCATTTTATGACATGAAACACAATTGTTTTGAGACATCGGCTCTTTCTAAATTATTATTAACACAGGCCAGAAAATACCTTGAAAAGACACCAAGTAAATACCAGGTAAAAAGTTTTGCATATTTAGTTTCTTTCTATTCATTTCTTTGAATAATTTATTTTCATATTCTTTAAATTTATATATGCATTTATATATGGAAGACCAAAGTGATAATACTGACTGTGATATTTTTTCCCATCAGCTTAACCCTATAATTTTCATAAAAGATTTTTTCTTTTAAAATTAGAACCAAGAAGTCATAGAAAATTTTTTAAGAGATGTTGCATCATTTAATTTAACGAAGTAAGTGAAAACACTGTTAATGGATCGTGATGATGATGACGAAATGACATGATGATGACTGATAGTAGAATGATGATGATGATGGCAATGACAATGACATACATGTATGTGAATCAATGATGATGCAATACAATGGGAATGGCTGATTGGAGTGATGATGATGACAATGAAATAGATTTGATTCAGATGATGATGGAATATTGATTATGATGGCTGATGATGAGAGTGATGATGATGATGACAATGAAATACATTTGAATGAAGTGATACTACAATGTGATGGTTATGGCTGAAGATGCTGATGCTGATGACAAGATAGATAAAGATGATGAATGATTTATTAAAATTAATTATACTTCTTTAGAGCAGAGAAACTACAGTTGCTGAACCTAAGGCCTGAAACTCCTGTAGAAATACAACTGGTAAATACATAAATTCATTTGCTCGATACTATAGTTGGCAGAATTTAATTCATAATATCATTATTCATTATTCCAGATTATTGAAGAAACTGAAGAAAGATTAAAGACTGAAACAGAGATACAAGAACTATTAGATATTGTTGCAAAATTACCATCTGAAAAGAAAGAAGATGTTGATGAGGAAGAAGGGAATTTAAGTGAGCCAAATGAAGAAGAAAATGATGTTGAAATGGAAAATTAATAAAAAGGAAAAACTAAAAGAAAATACTGTATTTTTGATACGTAAAACATACAATTTTACAGATATTTTTTGGGAATTTCTCATGGAATAGGTGTTGTTTTTAAAAGATTTGAATTTCATACAAAAGAAAGGATAAAATCGCATAGTAGAAAAATTAAATCGTAAAAAAAATATCATATGGCAGCGGTGGGATTCGAACCCACGCCTCTTTCGAGACTGGTGCCTAAAACCAGCGCCTTAGACCACTCGGCCACGCTACCTATTGATATAAGCTTGTATAGCAAAAGTGTATATAATTCGTTGTACAAACTCCTTTTCATGAAGTAACTGGTTTTGAAGGTTAATGTTCAATTTGGCCATTAAAGATACGGCTGTATTGCGGGGAAAAAGCACCGCGGTGTCAGACGACGTGTGTTCGATTTATACAACGGCTTTTTGAGCTATACTGAGCTATACTATGCATAAGGGCAGGATAACCCATTATATTATTATTTTTGAGTAAATGTTGCTCCTAAATTTCATTTTCTTTTAAAAAAACACAGCTTTATGGCGTGATTTTAAATATATATTATGCTCAGCAAGTCAACGTTGACGTAACCATGGTAACAATAAGCTTCGAAACACACACAGGTATGAAGCCCAACATCCATTTGCCTACGAAAAATGGTGCGGCCAGAGCAAGGGAGCACGGCAAAATGAATTCTGACTGTTTTAAATCTTTCTGACTGTTTTCAGTGAGGTTTTAGCCGCGTCTAGTTTGATCCCATAATATTCGCTGACCCAAAACAACGCTTCTTCGTAAACCACGAGGCGCAAAGTTCCGAGCGTACAAAGTTTCTTCTTTCGGGGCTCGCTCGAAATTCCGCTCGTGTTCCGATCGAAGACCAATTAGAACCTTACTGGGGGAAATTTAGTCTCTCTTTCTAAAGCGTTGCGTGACGACACTGAAAGCGGCTGTGGGGGAGACTAGGGGAAATTGGGCTGTTTGTTGTTTTGACTGTTCTGAAAAGAAATTAATTTTTGGCAGCCTGAATGGGTAAAATGATAACTGGGATTTGCCTATTTTGCTCTGAGAAAAATGGGATTTACAACACTGGGAATGGGGAAAAACAATTTGGACAACGGAAAGTGGGATTTGTAAAAAAAATTGGGTGGGAAATGGGTTTGGCATCCCCGCTTTACTGTGAGATCATACGCTTTCAGTGAACTTAGCGCACAGCAATGACGTGAACAAATCATTGACAATGAAGAGGATAAATAATCAGTCATGCTTGAATTTATGGTGGAAATAAAAAAAAACAACCATGATTAATTGAATTCATTATGCAATGTTTTATCGTGATATTAAATAGCAAAAGAGATGACCAAGCCAATAATAGTACAGATTAAGAAGTCCCTTTGGTAATTCTCTCACCTTTGTTTAAAGATCTCAATCACATCTTCTCATTAGTCACAAGCTAATTGAAAATAAAGTTTTAAAATGGTTTCGTGAAAGAACCTTTTCAACTCAAGCAAATGGCGTGAAAACTGAAAAGCTTTGTGTTGTTTTCTCACGAACGAACGACATTTAAAGCTCTTCGCTTGGCCATGCTCTTGCGGATCGTTTTGCGGGACCTGAAGGAGACATGGAAAGATCTCAAGCGGACGACAAGCTCTTTCACAAGGCTTCAAAGTTACAGAAAACATTCTGGGAAACGCCGCTGATGTCCCGAGGTCAAACGAAAGTTGAAGCGACAGATAACAAGGAGAACTTGATCGGTACAAGAAAGTTTATCTAAAGTATCATATACGTATTTAATTCTTTTGCACTATATATCATATCTTATCCGTAAGATGGTGGTTTTCATGCTCTCGAATTTTATAGTGCACTCTTGCTATTCCTCGTCGTTTTCTAATCTATGTATTTTTAGCTTTTTTTTTTCGTAATTAACGGACGTCGCTAAATAAAATTCACATACTAGCGTTCATCCAAGGCTTTCATTGATCAGGTTCCCCAGGTGCAGATGTCAACACACAGTTTCAAGTCGATTCAGAGAAAAAATACAATGATAGCAGCCAAGATGATGAGGATGATGATGATGACAGCGACCCTACTACAGATAATCCAGAGAGAGATGGATGCTCGACTAAAAAGGAAAGGAAGTCGCGTCGTCCTAGGACTACGTTCAGTAACTACCAGTTAGTGAAACTAGAGACTAGTTTCCAGGCAGAGCAGTACCCTGATATATTTACCCGAGAAGAGTTGGCCAGGATAGTTGATCTTACAGAGCCAAAAGTCCAGGTAATATTGGTTTGATCCTCAAAATTTCAAAATAAATCCGATCAAGATTCTTTAAAAGCGAGATTTAGTTTCTTTCTTGGTTTGACTATATCTTGTTTTGCGTTTTAGGTGTGGTTCCAGAACAGACGTGCAAAGTGGCGTAAACACGAACGCAAAAACAAGCACCCCTCATTTGGCATGCAGTATTTAGCTTCCCAGGGTCGGATAGAAGGGCAAGTATTTGGCTCTGATAAGACTGAATTCCTCTGTAACTGCCAACCTTTCGAGGCTGTGCCCACAGAGTCGTGTGGTTGCTATCAACGTGCGCCAAGATACACTCACCCGTACTCGTATTTCCGCACGACAAGTGGCTACCCAGCGGAATACCAAGCTGATGCGAGATACTATGCTTCAAGATACTTCTGTTCCGGGTATCAGAAGGTTCAAAACGCTGGTCAACTGTACTCATGTATGTGCTGTGCAAAGGGTGGAGCTCCCCAGACGACAACCCATTCCAAATGTGAGGCGCTCAATGGAGGTCAGCGTACTGTACATTACAGCAGTTGCATTGGTGGTCGAATGGAATCCTCAGCTCTGTTTCCTGCCAGGGGGCTAGTACAGACCCCTTATAGCGTCGAGGACCTTCGACTAAAAGCTAAAATGTGTATGCACGAACTTAATCATGCTTGATTATCTCAACAGTAAATTTGTTGTCTCAACCATGGTCTTGTAGTAATATAACGTGTGTAGTCTAGAATTTAGCAGTTCTTGATTCGAGTACCTTACGACTACTGTTTAAGGCATATGCGGATTTAGCAAGTCTTCTTTGATGTCAAATTACTGTGATCCCAAGTTGAAAACTCTGTGTAGAATGTCATTGTTCCAAAAATACTGTTCTTTAAGAAATGCAATTATTTATCAAGTCTCTTTTAATCTCGAATACCATGGTCCTAAGTTCTAAAACTGTGTGTAGAATTTGGTTGACAGATCTCGATTTAAATACCAACAGTAGGACTGTTTATAAAACATGTGCACATTTAGCATTGTTCTTGACTTCAAAAGTACAAAAGTAGGACTGTTTGAAAAATGTGCAGACTTGGTCAGCGAATTTAATCACCATGTCCGTAGTCCAAAAACGCGCGTCATGTCACAAAATCTATATTATTGGTTGTTAATTAATGTGCTCAAAATCATGCTTTAGTCTCATTGCGTGGTGCGCGACCATATATTCCGGCCACTGAGGCGGAGATGGGTCAAAAAAATGGTAAGAAGGCATAGGAGATGAGTAAAAAGTACTTTTCTTGCTAGAGGTATGGTTTCAAGTTAAAGTGCGCAACAGCCTATTTTGGTCCGAAGCAAAGCCATCTTTAGATGAGCAGCGGAGAGTGAATAAATAATTCGAATGAAAATCTAAAATATTCGCAAAAACATCTTCGGGTAAGTGCGCAGAGTGCGTCAAGTAACCGCGGACCTTATCACGTCGAGGAGCAGTTCAATTTATTGGTTAATTAGTTTATTGCTTGTTAGAGTTTTTACAAAATAACTTTACAATGTACAATGTACATATAGATATGTATGTCGAGGATAATATCGACCACTATCTACAGATCATTACTATTATTAATGCGGCTATTTACAATTTGTGATTAAAGAGACCAGTGGATGACATAACAGTTGTATTGTTATGGCAACAGTCGTGTATCGAGTACAGATTGTACCATTGTGAGTGTTTAAGGTAGTTTGAAATGTTCGTGGAAAGTTAGGGCACGGGCCACGGCACGGTCACGGTACGAAGGCCGCCTTTCAAATCAATCACAACCCGCAAAAAAGGTATTTGCTCAAGGAGAGATGGCCTTATGCTATGGCCGCACCATATTTTTCCACATTCACATGCAACCTCTATTTCGTGATAGTTCTGACGACAAATAGTGTGCGAGTGAAATGTTAACGTAGCTCATGTATATGTTTATCCCGTGGGGATGGTAATGTTAAGTTTCGAGCCGTACGAAATACGATCGAATATCTCGACTGCAAAATATGCTTAAATTGTCCTAGTTGTCTGCTAAATGGGGAAAGTGTTTAGAATTTTACAAGCGCATGCTAAAATGGGCAGAAAAACAGTGAGTGCGCAAGGTTTCAAGAATGAGAAGATTTTGCTCATCAAGACTTTTTAGTGAGAGCTTCTCGAAACTCGTGCACAGACATATATTATTACTGCATTTTTCAAAAACACGTGAACTCTGTGTCTCCGAGTTGCACTTTTGATCAAAGGGAGCCCAAAATCAAATGCTAACCAAAAGTCGAAACTGCCAAGTTAGCACAATATTGAAAATTTCAGTAAACATTAAAGTGCGAGTAGTATATAACCTGAGAGAAATATTTTCGTAAAACGCATGGAAGAGACCCAGTCGTTCAGTATCAATCAACTGAATAAATATGATTAGTATAATATTAGAATTGAATATTTGATTTATTGAAGTTTGCCAAAGTTTGCCAGAGTGGAAAAATACTTAAACGTTTTTTTATCCTGAATGTCTTTTCTCTGATTTTCAAGTTTTAAATTAAAACGATTATTCAACTCAGGCTAAGTGAATATGGGGAATATCTATCTCGTTGCTCGAAGACTTGCAGTTTGGTAAATATTCACCAATAATTATTTTGCTTTGGCAAATAATTGTTATATATTATAAATCTCATTAACAGCTTTTTGTGAAGGGCAGACACTGTTCGGCATGCTCAACTATCCATGTACATAACAGAAAACTTGCCATTCAACTGGTAAGAATTCTACGAGATTGGACATGATAGCAACCTATGGAAAGAGCTTAATCTTCTCATATCATGAGCATCCAGCAAGACCCAAAAGCTTAAAATACAGACTTAATCAAAACTGTAAAGAAGCAGAGAGAAGAAACACTATTGACTTATAGAAGTGCAAACATATAGAAAGACTAATGAAACAATTTGTATACGAAAACATCAATACTGTCATCACCACAATTCCAGGCACCAACAACATCAGCAACAACAAGAAATAACAAGATTGACGAGTGCTAAAAGGATAAACTTGTAAATAGTGTTATGCCAATGAGCTTTTATCTTGTAATTCCAAAACTTGAAAAACAGAAAAAAAATTATAGTACCATTGCCAGAAAGGATGTTAGTAAATCTGTGAAGCTTGAAGGAAGTTCAAAAATTGCAAAGATACGAATTATCAAATATCGAAATTTTGTATGCAAGTGATTCTGCTGGAGGCACCCCTTGCCTTCAGCAAAGGTTTTCTTACGAAATTCACACTTTTCAAAAATTATATGTTGAAGTTATTTCCTTCAAAGTTCACTGTTTTGCTGATTTTAACATGCTCTTTTCTGCTATGGTAATTATTTTTTCTACTTTACTAATTTAAGAATACCTGATAAAAGCTCATTCTCCTGGTGTCAAGTAATTTTTGAAAAGCATTAGTTATGCAACGACACATCTTGTGAGAACAGTTGTATGCAAGAAAAGTCAGTAACCAGAGGACACTGCCTTCTGTCATCAACAACGTTATTAAAATCTTTGCCTCAGCCTCCATAACTATAGACCTTATTTGTCTTGGTGCAATGTTTTCCCATTTTAGGCCATGTGTCATTTCCTAGAGTATTATTTCTTTGCTTAAAGTTTGAGCATGGGAAGACAGATGTATATGGATACAACAGGAAACAATGAAACTTTTTTAACGGAATGACACATGGTCTGTAATGGGAAACTATTGCACCAAGACGATTAAGGTCTATTGTACCCATTCAATTATGAAACTACAGGGCTTGAAATAGAAATTTTTTCAGCCTGCCAAAGTAAAGGAGCATGGTAAATGGAGGTCATTCCAGTAAATTTTGCATGTCATTTTATTAATCACTTGGGAATGCATTGTTATTTTTGCCTGGCAAACCTGAAATTTGGCATGTCATTTGGCCATTAGCAGGCTGCTATTTCGAGCCCTGAACTAGTAACTATCATGTTGCCAAACCACCATGACCAAACATCACTAAAGTCACAATCAACTAGGCAACCATCACCAAGAATATTATGATCTTCACTTTACCAACCTTAGTTCATCGCTTGGGTAACAATCACCTAGACAACCATCACCATGGTTACAATGATCTTCATTCCACCACTCTTAGCATTCACCACTTGGGTAACTATCAGCTATGCAACCTTGCCTAAAGTTACTATGTTTGCCCAAACACTATAAGCAATAATCTCTATTACCAGGACAACCATCAGCAATAGTATTAATCTAGCTACCATCACCAAGGTTATAATTACCTAAACAACCATCACCAAGGTAACTAAAATATTTGTTTCACCAACCTTAGCCATCACCATGTAAAGTGACATTTACCTAAGCAACCATCACTATTCCAAAGGTAACTATCAGTAATAGTATTAACCATAGCTACCTTCACCTAGGCTACTGTCAATGACAACAACCACCTCAGGTACTGTATTGTCACTTTGACAACATTTTCTAGGAAACCATTGCTAATGCTCCCATCATATCAAATGCTAATTCTCCTTTTTCCTTGTGACTCAATGATAGTGGTGATGTGAAGTTGTTGTTGTGAACTTCTTTCTTAATTTAGGTACAGAGGACACAAAAGCCATATCATTTGAGACACTCGGGTTACTTTGAGAGAGAGTAAAGATTGTGGTGCACTTATCATGTTAAGCCAGTTTACCCAACAAGTGAGGATGATTTGATTGGGTGTAGTTTCTGCATGTATGCAGGTGTTATGGGATAACAGCCCTAGAAATAAAAATACTTTAGGTTAATAAAGACTGATAATATTAGAAACAAAATATCATAAAAAATGAATATTCAAAATTATATAAATTTTGCAGCAACAACATTAATGGTCCAAAACAAATTGCACAAGAAATTATGCAGTTTGCATTCCTTATGACTTGGAAAACGAGATTTGCACTGAGAGTTAACTGTAGTTTTTATTCAGTGCAACATTTTGCTTCTCCCAAAGATCACTGCACCATTGCAAATAAGAAAATTCACATCCTGACATCCCACAAAAAATGTTTATGAGGATTTACTCTGATTGCTTGCAAAATGTAATTTGTGAGAAAATTGTAAAAGCACTAGGGGTTGTCAAGCTTGTTCAACTATTGGTCACTACTGTATGATTATGAAATTCAAAATTTCAAGAAAATAAATGTTACCGTTACATGTTGTCTTACATATAGCTTCTATGCTTTTTTGCTATCAATATGAATGAGACAAGGATATCGGAATATAGTATGCTATATCAACAGTTACCTTATATCAATGCACAAATGTCCTTTAGCTGTTATCATACAGTCACCTCATTTATAGGCCTGAATACTCTACCATTAGCGGCACTAATGTATGTAGACTGGGGTGTGGAATTGATGGCAGTGACAAATGATTCTGGACGCAGAGCACGTGCACCTGACAGATTCTGCAAATAAACAAAAACAGTTGATTATTGATAATAAATTTCTAAAGTGCCATTTCCATACAGTTTCATTATCAAACCTTTCTGATCTCGCTTCACTGACAATCAATGATGGCAATCAAGGTTGGACTTGATATGTTTATAAATTTGCTGTATTTTATCAACTCCAACCTCAATTGGGGGCTTTGTTTCATGGTCACTCAAGTGAAACAAGGGTCTATTGACGATTTTTAAAATTACACTTGGATGAAAACACCCCAATTTTTCAAAGTCCAAATAATTGAAGTATTTGAGGTTAATTAGACTCAATTATGATTATGTAAAACCGAAAATTTTAGCCTGGGAGCCACTTGCAGTTGAGAAATTTTGGGGAAAAAAAAAGAACAATAGGGTTGAGTAAATGACGTCATTTACTCACAATTTAGATGCTGAATAAAATTGATAATTTTAATATGAGACATTGTACTGTGAAGAAAATATGTTGCTTGGCTACGTTTGGGGCCATATAGATATGTTTAATTAAGTTTAAAGTCATTTCCAATTTTTATCCATTTCAATCCAAGTGCCCTATTAAGTATTTGCCTGAGCACAGAGATCCCATTGCAGATAAGTATGACTGAAAATAAAATTCATAGAAACAGATTTTGAGACTACCTTTGGTCCATCTCTAGCTACTTGTATCCTCACATCAGATAATTCTGTTTCTTCTGGTCCTGTAGTCTTTTTATTTGACCTAGCCTTCTTCTTTTGTCGCTTTTGATACTTCTCTTTAAATCCTAAATATCTAAATTGGTAAAAAAAATGAGCATCTCTATTACAGGCTGTTTCACAGTCCTGTGACCTAACTGACTTCAGACCACTGATGTTTTGGCTTCTATCAATCAAATTTCGATGGGCAGAGTGCATCCCTAGTCGTACCAATTGCCTGTGATACATGTAAAATATTCCTGTGACTTGACAGGCATTTTTCCATATGGGAAATCCAAAATTTAATTGATGTTGGCCAAAATGCTAGATGTCTGGCGTCTGTTAGGTTGCAGAAAATGTCATGAAATGGGCTGTACAGTAATGTGAACCCTGAGTAACACAGAAGTAATTTGCCCGGGGGGGGGGGGGTACTCCCCTATATTCACTATACAGGTACGTGCCACCAAACAGGGTATGGTTTTCAGCGATTCTACTCTGGAACAAGGTATGTAAAATCACTCTTGCTCTGGGACAGGGTATATGAAATCATGCTCTGGCTCTCTGGATCAGGGTATCCATTTTCGCAATTTTCAGCGATCTTGCCATGGAACAGGGTACGAATTTCAGCGATTTTACTCTGGAACAGGGTCAGGGTTAAGTGGGCTCACTGGCACATCCCTACCCTAAATGGGCAAGAGTACCTCCCCCCCCCCCCCGAGGTAATTAGGAACTCAAAAAAACTCTCCTATGCTTTAAGGCCTTTTCTCCAGGTTATCTGGTTTTTCTCCCTCCCACAAAATCAAATTCCAAATTCCAATTTGACCATGGAATGAGAACCACAGGTTCGTTAGCAACTAGCTATTAAGTATCACCCAAAAGGCATATAAAACAAGGACAACTTATTTATTTTCCTAGAAACAGCATTGATCTTGTGGTCCTAATGCCATTCCTTAGGAATTCGCCTTTTGAGCACTAGACGTCACATGGTATAAATTGTGTTGGATTGTCTTACTGTCACCAAGCAAACAAAATATTAATTGTTTAGTTAGCTCTCTAAATATTAACAAAATATAATTTTTCTAACTTGATTGGAGCATTTCTTACTGCCATTCAACACAATGCAACATAATTTATATAACATGATGGCTAGTGCTCAAAAGGTTCATTATTACCCCTGGGTTACCAAGATATATTGAAATTGTGTTGCACTTACCTTGGATACTGGCTGATACATAAGACAGAACTACAATTTTTTTTACAGCCTTTATCAAATGGATTATGTCCACTGCGGAACTTGCCAGTTACCTGTTAACAAGGTAATGAATGTTTGTATACAACCTAACAAACTCTGACAAATAGAGGATTAGAGGATTTAAGGTGGCTGACTACTTTGGTAAATAATAAACAGAAAATTGAAACTTTTTTGACCTGAAATTTAATGCTGATTTCAAAAATGCAAAGAAAGAAGAGGAGCCCCGAGCTTGTTTTTGAGATAATTACTCCAGAATGACATGCTTGTACAATTCTGGAAGAAAGATAGTAAAAATCAAGCTCTGTACAAAAAAATCATAAGACCAAACTTAAGGAAATTACCTGAGCAATATTCTTCGAATGTGTTACTTACACTATATTTATATAATACTGATAAAAGTTGTTTTAATAAACTATTGTAGAGAATGAAAAAACTTTTTTTGTTCAGGTTATACAGTGTGCAATTATAGAAAAAAATTAGCACAAAACAAACAGAACGATTTTTACATTGTTCTAATAAACAGAATTGTCTTAAACTTTGAAAAATAATGGGATATTATCTGTTATTTCGGAAAATAAAAAATATATACAGAGTCTCATGCATTATTTGAGGGTTTTGTCCTCTTGAAGTTCAAAACTTGTATGAGTCTTCAATAAAATCGTGAAGATTAATTAGCGTCATTGAGCCCACATCGTAGGCTCAAATCGAATGTTGAAAAGTAGTCAGCCACCTTAACAGCTTTTATTCAGACAATCTCCCTCAAGGTATTGTTTAAAAAATGCAGTTATTTGATTGAAGGTTGTTAAAATGCTAGTTCTGAGACTTCAAACTTTACAGCTCACACTTCAAAGACAATGCATTATTACCTGTTCATTGGTTGTCCTTCCCATGCCAACAAGACCAATGTGAAAGAAAGTAAGACCAAATACTGGGATTGCTGCCAAGCAACATATCACCATTATGATAATACTTGCAGCATTAAGGATCATCAATGTTATGTTTTGATTGGTTGATCGCCCATGGACCATTAGTTATGTATCAAATGGGGAAGTGGTAAAAAATGTACATTTATTTCATGTTGATTGCTCGAGTGATTGCTTAGTCTCCAGGGGCTCACATTTTTAAGCTTTCAACACAAGGTCGACTTGGCGATTTTAAAGGAGGGAGAAAAACTGGAACATAGGGAGAAGCCCTCAAAGCACAAGAGAGAACCAACAAGCAACTCTACACACATATGACAATGAACCCAGGCTTCCAATCCTGGTCACATTAGTGAGAGGGGGCATATTAGTGGTGTTATTACCATAATATTGGTATTTTATTATTAGTTTAAAATTATTTAGATAAGGTGAACATTCTGTTGTTGTTTAACAAAAGGATACGAAATGATGACTGCTGGTTTGCGGATGTCTGAGTTCATGTCCAGAACATTGACCAGCGAAAGAGCAAACACTGAAGTAAGGTGTATTGAAAGAGACAGAACGAATAAAAAGAAGTATCGGTAATTTCTTTTGCCTATGCAGTTATCGACCCAAGGGCAATGATGGTCAAATTTCTGGGGGAAAAAAGGAAAAGCTATGTTAGTTATAAGAGAAATTAGGAAACTGTAAAACATATTTGTCTTCTAGTTTATGTATTTTTCCATGATTAACAGGGCTAATTGATGAATAAAAACACAAATAGCAATCAGTCACCTAAGAGAAGTCTGTAAATTGGATAGAGAATCTTTCAGTCGTATTCAATTTTATTATTTTTACAGCACCTTAGATAATTATGTGACCTCAACAAATTTGGTGCCAGCCCAAAACATGGGTTTTGGCTTCCATCCATCAAACACGCAATAACAACCGAAGCAAGCTGAGCAAATTGATACCAATGCAAAACTTGTGATTTATCACAAATTGATTAGGGAAAAAATAGTGAGGTAATTTAGATCGAACACAAAGATAAAGAAGTATTTTATTGTGCTTAAAATAGATTTACAAATTCCTGAAAGATTCTATTGAACTTGGACTGTCATCTGAAAAAAAAGTGCAATGTTATAGACTGCTTTGATATTGTTTTCTTCGTAATTTGACTTAATGTTTAAAGAAAGAAAGAAAGAAAGAAAGAAAGGAAGGAAGGAAGGAAGGAAGGAAGGAAGGAAGGAAGGAAGGAAGGAAGGAAAGAAATGGGACATTCTTCTCTTTAGTAATACAATCTGTTTTAGTAAGTAGACTGTCAAATGACTCATAATAACAAGATCTGAATATGTTACCATAAAAAGGCTGTTGCTGGAATTTGTTTTTAAGATAGTAAATTCTAAAGGAAGGATCAACGTTATGAAGGAAACTTAGGAAGGGATTAAGGATTGCTGTAAGTGATAAGAAAAAAAGAAGATTTCTTAACTGATTGGCATAATTTAAAGTCAAAAAATGCTGTGTAGGCTTGTGAACAAGAAAAGTAAATGTCAGTTTATCATGTTGATGTCGGCAAAGTAAATTTTTCAATGCCCTCTTTTGACAACAAACATTTCAGCTGTCCTTTATGTTTCTACTACAATTTACAATTTTATAGTACCTTAGAAAACTCATTAACAATGCATGAGGAAAACACAATAGAAATCATGACCATGAAAGAGGTTTTATATCTGATATAGATTCATCTTCATTTGCATAAACTTTAACTTGGATTTTCTCTATCAAACTTGGTTCATTTCGTAAAGAATTCTGTACAATATGAGAACATACATCATGAGTTTTCTAAGCCGTTCAATAAACTCACAAATCGTGTTTTATCGGGTCTAAAACCACTCGGCTACGCCTCGTGTTTTATACCCAATAAAACACTCTTGCTGGTTTATTAAACATTACATATATTGTTATTTTCGATCTGAACCTGTAAATATTTTATTATGAAACAAAAAAATCATTAATTTTTATTTAATTTTATAATTGAGATTATTTTTTGGATATCTTAATAAACCCCAAGTCAAATGTTTATTTCAAACAAGATGTTATTTTATTTTTATAGTGACATTGAGGGTTGAAAATCTGAATATGATCTCACCTGTAGCAAGAATAATTTCAAAATACCATTAAAATCATCATAAAAAGGGAGAAAATGGACAACCTAATAGACTTAAATTTAGATTTATGAAGCGATTAACTTAATATGTCTATTCTAAATGCCTTAAGACAAAGATGTAGAAAAAAATCAAAATGCTTGTTATTTTAACATGTTTTCGCAAACGTTCTGACCGACAAATTATTAACAAATGGATATAAAAGACAGGAGAATTTAAACAAAGTAACAGATAACATAATAATGGCACATTACATATACAAGCTCAAAGGCTTTTATCAATAATGAAAGTTGGATTTTTAAAAATGGGCCTAATCTACTTGGGGGTAAATTATATTTTCCCATTTCAGACTAGTTGGCATTCTCTTGAGAATAAGGTATTTTGCTTGAGTCCTATCCATATTCACATGTCTTCTTATGAATCACAACCATCAAACAAAGAAATGATACTCTAAGGAATGACATGTGGCATGAAATACTCTAGGAAAACAATATGCCCAATTCTAGTTTTGTGAGCATAATGCAAATGCATAATGCAATGCTAACAAGTGTGTCACTCTCATTTCATAATTAAATTTGAATTCAGAAATCCATTTATTTGAGAAGGGAGGAAAACCAGTACTTTTAGGAGATCATAAAAAAATTCCAGGAGTTTTCCAGGGTATAAATTTACAAAAAAAATTTAAGGAATTTGAAATTTCCTGTCAGAAATAGTAAAGCAGTTTTCCTTTTTTAGCATTTTCATTGGTTAATAGGAAATTGTTGGAGGCAGTTGGTGGCAATGATGAAGTTTTCCAGGAGTTTTCCAGTGACCTGGAAGAAATTTTCAAAATTCTAGGAGTCTTCCAAGAATTACAGGAGTAGTGCCAACCCAAGTACAGTAAAGATGAGCCAACCAAAAAACAACTCTTATCACGATGCCATGTCTAGTGATCAATCATCTTTAACCAAATAGGTTAAGTCAGTGCATTACAGGAGAATCAAACAACTACTACTGTATGCTCAGTTATAAATCTTGCATAAATAGCTTGCTACTTATTCTAGATAAAAAATAATTCCAGATATTAAAAGATTCAAAATCTTTATGAAACTTCTGACGACATCATAATCTTCAATTTTTGACCCCCCACCTAATCACCCTTATGTCCAATAGCTTTTTATTCTAGCCTCCCATACACATAACTGGCAACATCTTATATCGAAGATGAACAGCTCTTCAATATCTCTAAAACAGCCTACCTCTATACAGTTATTGCAGATACTGCAGTGAGAACATCTGGGTGGACGGTAGAACCGGCATGTCTCGCACCACTTCATACGCACTGTTATGCCATTTATGTCTATGTTTTTGTAGAGAGGAGCTTTGAAGTCATCCTCATATTCTGGGTTAGATGGTGCTGCAGGAAGAAAAAAAGATATTTCTAATACATGTACATTTGTACACATGTACAAATAACAGTTATCTCTTTGCTGATGACAATTCACTGACAAATAGACCCGTTTCGAATTCCAAATTACCGCTGTGTTTCTTGATTACAGACTCATTTGCACAGGGTTAGCCTCGAGTTTGTGCAAAATATTCATGTGTTCCAGTCAAGGTCCGTCGAGTTTCAAAGTGTTTGTATTGTTGAAGTTGTGCATTCTTTACTTTACCGTTGGTATTTGTGAATATTTAAACACTGATACGAGGCTAAACCTGTACAAATGAGTCTGTGATCAAGAAACACAGCGGTAATTTGGGATTCGAAACTGGTCTATTGATGGGTTGCAAGCATTCCCCAAAGAGTTAAAAGACAAAAGCATGGTGGCCATTTTGGTACCCTTAGCAATTGATGGCAATAAGAAATCTTTTGTTAAATGGCATCTTGTTTCCTAGAGGCTGTGATGACATAACTTACAATTGAAGAATGCAAATTTTTCTGACGCCTGAAACAACGTATTGGGTTGATTGGAGTCAGGACAAAAGTAGTTAACATGTGAGCCATAATTTATATCTATATTTATAATTATTAATCATTTATGAGATATGTATGATAATTTATATGTTCATATGTCATATTTGATGTAATCCATTGAAAAAGATTCTGCTGAAAGATTAACTACAGTAGCTGAATATGCGACTGAGGATGAAGAATTGATGCTTCAATATTAGAAATGAATTTTGATGGCAAAATATAAAACCTTATCAAAATACTGACAGATAAATATTGTAGCTGAAAACAGCCATAGATGAAGGATTGGTTGTGAGAAGAAAAGTTATTGATAAAAGATGTTTTATCTATAGAAACAATATGTTGAAACAAAGGAAACATTTTTGGAGGCACGATGTTGAGTGACTTGCGATAAAACTTTGAGAGTAATGCCACAGACTATGCCAAATTAAATGAAATCACCCTACGAAATAAAATTATCTAAGTTTCCGTTCACTTTCTTCGAGAGACTTCTCTAGAAAAGTAAAGAAAAGTTGAACAGAAAAAAGTCCAGCGAAAAGAAAAACTGGATGGTAATTAGCTACAGTTCCCAAAAATAAAGTTATTACAGACAACAAAAGAAAATCGCCAGTTACAGTATTCAAAAATTTAAATTCTTCAAAAGACTCTGTACGTGATTTCCTATCCCTGATAGTGTTGTAGAATAGGCTTACATCTTCCTCGCATTGTGGTCACTCGAGAGTAAAGTATTCATGATAATGATTGAATATTTGCTTTTGTCAAAACAGGAAAAAATCTTTATACTTCTTATGTTTTCTTTTGCCTATAATTTTACATTTATTCTTAGGAAATTTAGTTTTAAAGGAGGCTTATTCAAGAAGTTTAAAAGGAACGCTAGTCATACACAATTCCTTTACGCATTAATGGACATTTTCGATTATTCTCGACACAACTTCAAACCAAGTGAAATATTCTGTGATAGCCTAATGCAGTGAAAACCGTAAAAACACTAAAAAAATTATTTTCCACGATAACCTTGATAATATGCCAATAAGAAACAGGGAGGAAAGCATAACTGTAAATTTTAAATGAGTAACGTGTATAGTAAATTATAAATTCTTCGAAAATTATACAAAGAATAAGCTGTGTGTCACATTCTCGCCGACTTTAATTTCTAGAAATCATAGGTAAATAACCGTTGTTTGAGGAAATATACTGACATGTTATACGCAAAGCTCTGTCCTCCATTATAAGGCTTATTCGAAATGTTTTCAGTATCTAAACAAAATAAAATATGCGACTTTTGAGTCGACCAAATAAGCTTAAATTGTCAAAGTAAAGCTTGTCTTACCTCGCGGAACGATGCCCGGATCTTCGAACGTTGCATGCGCGAAATTTGCCAGTACGAAAAATGCAAGTAGTCCTTCGTAGACTGCTATGCCTAATGAGTATTTACTAATAAGAGGTGGACATCTGAAACGAGAAAAATTAAGGGAAAATTATTTTTCATTGATTCTTCACGTTCAAGGGTTCCTATGGACATGACTTAACAAGTGCGGCAAACGCGGCGAAAACTTCGCTCGTAATCAAAATTCTGCTTACACGAATACAAAAAATAACGTCGTCGTGCCGACTAGGAGGATTGTGGCACTAATTATGGGAATTTGCTTCGAGCTCAGGTTCTTTGGAGAGCTAGAATTCGGCATTTTTAGAAGGAAACCATTGAAAATCTTGCCCTTCCCTGTTGTAATGCCGAAAGATATTACTAGGTGAGCATGCGCAGGTGACACTAGGAACGGTGCAACATCCGGCCAGCGGCTGCCAGCGGGATTATTCAATCATAACCAAGCAAACAAACAAAATTGCAGACCACAGGCAGCCCGAGCAAAGTATTTGTGGCGTGTAGCAATTTACAGTAAATGTATGGCACGATAAAAATATGTATTTTTTTTCAAATAGATTTGAACATACCTTGCTCCTTTGTTTTTGATAATGGCTTTTAACGTCATTCTGAGAGGTTTTTAACTGTTTTAGAGCAGGTTTTGAAAAATTAGCCCACCAGTAACTAAACTATTTGGCTGAAATATGATTTTGTACACTTTTTGATAGGTTATTTCACTTCAGACTCTTGTCGTAAATTACACTGCAAAATGTAACACATTCTTGAATGTACGTCATCTAATTTGCATTTGATATTTCAAATTATATCTCTGAAAAGAAAAGCCATACTGAAAATGCTGCAACCCTACTATTTGGCAATATCGTTTTTAAACGTTAATACCCCCATACCAATCCCTTTAGCTCATATTCAGAATTAACAGTTATTATAAGTAATCTCTATAACCAAAAAATTAGCGCGGGCGATTAGTCCGTGACTGACTGTTCGTAATTATGAGAAATTTCAAGCAACACGACAAGAGTTGTTCGTATTTAGTAGGCTCGTAGCTAGCTCCACTAAGTCATTGAAACTTTTCTTAACTCAAAAATATAGTAACAAAGTCGATAGTTTAGTATTCCATTTTTGAATATAAATGGTTAAGAATTTAACGAAGCTCATCTAGACTAGAACTCATTCCCAATCGGTAAAGCGCGAATGCCTTTGGTTGATCATGCAGCAACTCGTTTCTTATTTGCAGCAATTAGTTTCTTATTTGCAGTAATCAATAGAGCATAAATATTTATAAAATTTATGCTTTGTTGCAGCAATATGACTCACTACAAAATACTGTAATTGGGATGTCATGCTGCAAAGCAGTCGTTTCTTATCATGCTATAGGAACATATAGCAATTAGTTTCTTTTTTGCAACTATTTGGATGTTTTGCGGCCAATCTGATTGATTTATATTCAAAAATTAGAATTCGCAAGGCAATGATTTGCAATTTCTGTTAACAGGAATCAGAAAACAATTATTTTCCAGTTTTCTAAATCATTTTGTTTGATAATTTCTGTTTACTTAAAATTCACATTAAAAAATACTTAATTTACAGCTTCAAAGATGCTTTAAACGTGGGCAAAATCGTCATGGTCTAGAGCAGTTCACACATCCAGTGAAAGGACCTTTTCATAATCGAAAAAATCCTTTCAACTCCATTACACCATGACTATTTCACATCCACTGAAAGGACAATCTTCATAATCGAAAAGATCCTTTCACTGGATGTGAACTACTATAGGCCATGAATATTTCACATCCATCGAAAGGACCATCTTAATAATCAAAAATGTCCTTTCACTGGATGTGAACTCCATAAGACCATGACTATTTCACATCCACTGAAAGGACCTTTATGATTATGAAGATGGTCCTTTAAGTGGATGTGAACGGATTCAGGCCACGAATATTTCACATCCACTGAAAGGACCATCTTCATAATCAAAAAGGTCCTTTCAGTGGATGTGAA
Organism: Actinia tenebrosa; assembly: GCF_029948245.1. NCBI lineage: Eukaryota > Metazoa > Cnidaria > Anthozoa > Actiniaria > Actiniidae > Actinia > Actinia tenebrosa. The sequence continues at coordinate 18,225,124 of NW_028292578.1, forward strand.
CTGCTTTAGGCCATGAATATTACACATGCCATTGAAAGGACCTTTATCATAGTCGAAAAGGTCCTTTCACTGGATCTGAACTGCTTTAGACCATGACTATTTCACATACATTGAAAGGACCATTTTTTTTATCACGGTCCTTTCAATGGATTTCAACTCCTGACCATTAGACCGTGACTATTCAACATTTGAAGGACTTTCTCATAACCGAAAAGTTTTAGTTATGGCCAATCTGATCATTTAATTTCTGATATCCAAAAATCAGAAATCGCGAGCAAATGATGTAAGATTTCCGTTTTCTTTTTATTTTCATATCAGTGTGCTTTCTTGAATAAACTAATTTACTTTCCTTTTTTCAATATCATATAGTGTGCGATATAGTTAATGACCTTAATTTATAGCTTGAGTGTAATGTTTTCCCATTTCAAACCATGTGTCATTCTCTTAAGAATGAGATTCTTTGTTTGAGTTGTATCAATATTCATGTGTCTTCTCATGGCCTCTGTTAGAATAAAAAATCTAGTTTTCTAATAAATAACATGTCGGGAGCAAAATGCTGAAAAGCTGCTCTGCTACCATACATTCTCTTATGAATCCCTTTCAAAGTCAAGGGAAGGAATACTTCCAGAAAACTTAGCATTTCTCTGGCTCTACATAAGTTACGGCCGTAAACTAAAGTGTTTCTACAACTCTAAACTTCTAGCATTCTCTCCAGATACATAGTTTTGGGTCACAACAGCAAGCGTACGGAAGAGGATGAAGCAGGGCTAGGGTTGCGCCTACAACCCCGCTTTGTCTGCGATCTTTTTTGTTGCCAAGGGGGCAGGACATCCACGTAGGGGTGGGTGAAAAAAAACGTTGCTCTTTTTACACCTCAAAAATACTGGATTGTAAGTAAAAGCACTGTTAAAAAGGGTGTCTAATTTTGAAGAAGTAGATAGCAAGTTAGTAACAAAATGTTCAAAAAAGCTACTCTGCTACCATCCATTCTCTTATCAATCCCTTTCAAAGGCACACGAGGAACACTTCAAGAAAACCTTCTTGCATTTCTCAGGCTGTACATAAGTTACGGTACTAAACTAAAAACAACTTAAAACATCTGGCATCCTACATTGTTTGGTCATAGCATGCGTACGGAAGAGGATCAAGAAAGGTTTAGGTTGCGCCTATTACCCTTTGTCTGCCATCTTTTTAGTCGCAAAAAAGTAGCCTTCGTAGGGGTTGGGAAAAATTCAAAATTGCTATATTTGCATCTTAAAAATACTGATTGCAAAAGAAAACATTGTTGAAATTGATCAAAAAATCTAATTCTGTAGTAGATAGCAAGCAGGGAACTAGTACTAGAAACTATTCCGCTATCATATAATCTCTTATGAATCTTTTTCAAAGGGAAGACATACTTTATTTAAAAAACATGGTAAAGTGATGGATGGAAGAGGATGACAAGTGATTTTGACGTGGACTGTTGTCCATCCAAGGGCACTAGAACACCGAATGTGGTTGGATTTCTATAGCGTTCTATAGTGTCTATGAGCGTTACTTCTTTAACGGCCGTTCCGTAATCCAACCACATTCGGTGTCCTAGTGCCCTTGGTCCATCCAAAGTTATGTAGTTGTATAAAGGCCTACCCCCTAGGGGGTAGTGAAAAATATTACGTAGCCTTTATTCCAGATGGAAATTTCTAGTTCCAAATCAATCACATATCGAATACGTTAACGAAAATTTGGTTTGGCAGTGAACTTTAAGTCGAGAAAGAAATTCTCAAAATCCCTGTTGTGTACTTTACATTATCTTATAAAGGCCTTTTGCTGAACAAACCCGCAAGCATCGGAGAACGTCGTTAAGTTCTCTGGCTGTAAATAAGCTGTGAAGGTTAATCGTTTTTGAAAGTCAAACGCCCTTCGCAGCAATATACTTTGCTGCTATCTAGCAGATCTTGATGTGGACTGTTGGTCATCCACAGCCATGTTGTTGCACAAAGGCCTACCCCAGGGGGTGTCAAATATATAAGATAGCTCTTTTTCAGCTGTAAATTTCTAGTTGAAAATCATTGACTTATCTGATACCGTCAAGAAAATTCGGTTTTGAAGTGAAAACCAATACTACAAGTTGCAAAAGAAAATGTAAGAAACCCTGTTGTTCACATGAACCATACATTGTCAAAAAAGAGACTTTCCCTGAATCAGGTAGCTCTGGTCGAAGAGAATCTTTAATTTCTATGACTGTACATAAGCTACGACCAGAAACTAAAATGTTTCATACACTTTGGACCTCTGCCTAGATGAGGATGACGCCAGATTTTGATGTGGAGTACAGGCTTTTGTCAGCGGGGTGCCTCCAGATTTTGATATAAAGTACCGGCCTTTGTCAGCGATTTTGCAGGATTTAGGCCTACACCCAGAGGTGTGTGAAAAATACTAGATAGCCCTCCTCAATCTTGATATTGCTTCATGAAAATCGATCCCTTTTCAAATATCGTAAACAAAATTTGGTTTTGCATCGTTTTCCAAATATCAAGTGGCTAAAAAAATGTTTTAAATCTCATTTAAATACATTCTCTTATAAAAGCCTTTCTCAAAATTAAAAACTTTCTCTGTTCGGTAAGGGTCTTGATTTCCCCAATCACTTATCCCATACGGTCAAGAAAATTCAGTTTTGCAGTTGAAATCAAGTCGCAAAAGAAATTGTCAATGTTCCTGTTGTGTTTAAATACATTCCCTTATAACAGCCTTTCACTGATTATGCGCGCACTCTTAGGAGAACATCTACAATCCCACCCCCTGATATAAATAAGCTGAGAGCTCCAAATACAACTTTTCATCTACTTTGGAGCTCTGCCTACCAGCGCATTAAGATAGTTTTCTCATATCGTGCAGGAAACAAGAGGATGACAGATTTGGACATCCACTATACACCATCTGCAGCCATTTTCTTGAACACAGACCTACCCAATAAGGAAATAGGAAAAAACTACATACCTGTATTTTAGCTGGAAATTTCTTGTTGAACATTATTCCTATATCGAATACGGTCAAGAAAATTCGATTTTCCAGATCAAATCAAGTAGCGAAAGAAATTGTCAAAGTTCCTGTTGTGTCTACATACATTCCCTTATAAGAGCCTTTCGCTGAATAAGCGCGCACTCTTCGAAGAAAATCCTTAATTTCTCAGCCTGTACATAAGCTGCGAGCTCCAATTAAAAACTTTCAACGACTTTGGAGCTCTGGCTACAAGAGCATGTAGATAGTTTTCTTCTATCGTGAATGATGGAAGAGGATGGAGGCAGAATTTAATGAGGAGTATGGACCATCCACAGCCATGTTGTTAGACACATCCCTACACCCAAAGGGGTGTGAAAAATGCTAGATAGCTGTATTTCAGCTGGAAATCTTTTGTTGAACATTATTGCCCTATCGAATAAGGTCAAGAAAATTCAATTTTCCAGATCAAATCAAGTTACGAAAGAAATTATCAAAGTTCCTGTTGTGTCTACATACATTCCCTTATAAGAGCCTTTCGCTGAATAAGCGCGCACTCTTCGAAAAAAATCCTTAATTTCTCAGCCTGTACATAAGCTGCGAGCTCCAAATAAAAAGTTTCAACAACTTTAAAGCTCTGGCTACTTGCGCATGTAGATAGTTTTCTCATATCGTGCAGCATAGAAGAGGATGACGGCAGATTTGGTGGTGGAGTGTAGACCATCCACCGCCATTTTGTTGAACACAGCCCTACCCTCTAGAGGTATGTGAAAAATACTAGATAGCAGTGTTGCAGCTGGAAATTTCTTGTTGAACATTATTGCCCTATCGAATACGGTGAAGAAAATTCGGTTTTCCAGATGAAATCAAGTTGCGAAAGAAATTGTCAAAGTTCCTGTTGTACATACATTCACTTATAAGAGCCTTTCGCTGAATAAGCGCGCATTCATCGGAGAACACCTTTAATTTCTCAGGCTGCACATAAGCTGCGAGCTCCAAATAAAAAGTTTCAACTACTTTAGAGCCCTGGCTACCTGCGTATGTATTTAGTTTTCTCATATGATGCAGGATGGAAGGGGATGACGGCAGATTTGGAGGTGGAGTGTAGACCATCCACCGCCATATTGTTGAACACATCCCTACTCTCTAAGTGTATGTGAAAAATACTAGATAGCAGTGTTGCAGCTGGAAATTTCTTGTTGAACCATTATTCCCCTATCGAATACGGTGAAGATAATTCGGTTTTGCAGTTCAAATGAAGTCGGCAAAGAAATTGTCAAACTCCCTGTTGTGTTTACATACATTCCCTTATATATTCCACTATCATTATAAAAATATTTAGACGGCGTTTGAAAGAACTTCATTGCTTGTACTCTTTACAGTATTTTTTTCTTTTATTTCTCATTAATATTACTTATTTTTTACTTCCTAATGCATTTTAAATTTTTTTCAAGCCATGTGCCTTGCTACATTTTCAAGTGTTCACGTTTAACGGCCGAAGCTTATTTTTTCTAAAATGGGTTATTCAATGATTGTATTAAAAAATTGTAACACAAAACTGGTAATATAACTCGTCGATAAAAGAATAACTGATTATATACAAATTTACTTTTCATTGAAAAAATAACTATAAATTAAAGTTTCTTTCGAAGCGTAGCTTGAAAGAAAACAAGTTTTGTACTATATTTTCAACTCACCTGTAGCAGAAAGTTCAAGATATATAGCTTCTAATTTCATTTATCCTTTTTCCATATCGCCAGGAAAAAATTTGTGTCATAAGAATTGTAAACAAGGAGCAAATTATTTTTTTCTGTCAGAAAATTTACCACTCCAATGTGAACGTGAACCGTTGCATTCAAAAGCAACACGTCGAACGAAACCAAACAAAGTGCTATCTTTACCATCAATCAAATGCTTTAAGCCAATCCGGCACGCACGGTAATTCTGAGCCGACAATAAGAGTTCATATTGGCGGCTCTCTCCCGGTCAAACTTTATACCAGGAAAATCAGTATAATGATGAATATCAAAGCACCAGATGTATTCGCCAGCTACTGGCTATAAGGCAGTTCTTCGATATTCCTTTCGTACACAGTTTATCAATTAATTTTTTTGCTAAAGCCGGATTCAGTTGGAGGTTTATACTATTTCTGCATTCTCTCGCTTTTTCGTTCAACTTCAAATCTTCATTTGGTCGTCGTAACTGTCTATCATTAATATCACTCTTCTCCCTTCTTCATCTTTGAACTCTGTACGTCTACACGGCATCGTCTGTTCGGCTCTGACTTTGCCTAATGACCTTTTCAGAGTCTCTGATGATTCTAACAGATCTTCTAAATATGGAATCTTGCAGTGAGCCACCAAAACCAATATCTACGTCTTGCGTTAATGATCCTTTCACCAACCATTCTCGTCGCCTGGTTTTGGAAATTCTGGATGGGCTTTCTTTGTCCCCCCACACGTGCGAATCATCACTGGTTTTTTCTCCATCATACATGTAAGGGACCGTTCATTATTTATCTGGGGGAGGGGCTGGGTGAGAAAAGGAGGGGCCTCGAAAATTTTTCATGTACAAATTAAAAGGAGGGGACCTAGAATTTTTTCATGGCTTTACCGCCATTTGCATTGCTACGCGACCACCCCAGACAAAAATCGCGACGTGTACTTTGCAATAGACTGCCGTCAATCGAACACGTTGACTTCTTGCGTTTGGATCGGCCCGGTAGGCCCGGTGAGTGTGGCTCATAATAATTGTAAACAATCGACAAGTTTTGGCGCCTTTTGAATCACACACGCGTGTAAATGATGTCAACGTGTTTGATTGGCGGCAGTCTATTGCAAAGTGCTAGTCGCGATTTTTGTCTGGGGTGGCCGCGTAGCAATGCAAATGGTGGTAAGGGAGGGGACTTGAAATTTCAGGTGAAGGACTACGGATAGTGGAAGGGGTCCTTTTCCAATTCCTCACCCAGCCCCCTCCCCCAGTTGAATAATGAGCGGTCCCTAATCTCTTTAAATCTATAAAACAAGCTTTAAAACAAGCACATTAAAATAATTGTTAACTGGAACAATGGAAAATAAGAAACTATTTTCCAGATAATCTTCTCGACTAGCATTCTTCACATTCTTTGCATGCCTAAATTATCTGAGCCCGCAAAGTTTGTGGTCTGGGGCATGTCATAGAAAATTACACTGACCGACATGATATTTTTTCACCAGAATCCGTAAAAGGATTAATTTTTTAAAGACTTTTCTTTTTTTGGATTTTTCCCAGCATGTACGAAAACGGTATCTGTAGTCTTGACTGATGCTTTTGTGGGTTTTTTATATTTTTACATGTTGATTCTTTGAACGAAGAAAGTCAAAAACTACTGAAGTGAGGAGATAATCTGAAAACATAGTACTTTGAAAAATGTAATTTCTGTATTTATGTCGCTTTGAATCTTGCAATCATCGCCTGATACTCATAAAGTAACTTTACCATGAGTAAGGAGCCAGGCGAGCTTCAAAAATTTCTCCTAGAATGGAAAAAAGAGCTTGATATCTCGCGGAAAGGATTGAATGGAAAGTCAATAGACAAGGAAGAAAAGAGCTCGACTGAATGGAAAGAAGTTTGTTTGATTACCCAAGAAGAAAAGGATAGAGAAAAAGCTAAAAGTGAATTTGAAGGAACAGCCGGATTCTTTTTATCGAACCATGGCAATGAGAAGAAATCCACTAGCGAAGATTCGAAGGATCCTAAGGATTTAGTGCTTTTGAACTTACCAAATCCAGAGGTGAAAGAACAAGAAAAGAATAATAAAAGTCATGCTAAGAAGCAAAAAATTGACAAGAAAGCAGATGAAAATTTATTAGAGCTATTGATTGCTGACATCGATGAAATTACTGTGATTCCTTTTTTTGATCTACAGTTGCCAAGAGAGATTGGTTTAAACATTTTTACACACCTGACTATACGAGATCTTTGCCACTGTGCATCAGTCAGCAAATCATGGAGAAATTTAGCTGAAGATGGATTACTGTGGTTCAGCTTGGGTGTTAAGTTGGGTTTTGTTGATGGCAAGACTGCTGGGATCTTAGACCATGTAGACTGGAAAGAGTTTGTTCATAAAGCAGTAGTACAAGAAAGACAGCTGAGAAGTAGATGGAAAGAAAGAATCTGTAGAATAGATGCCTTGGAATATGAAAGGGGTGAGAAATAACAAAGTTAAAAGGAGCCTCTATATTTATTAATATAGTCTCCTATGAAGCGGCTATTAATGATGACACTATTAATAGTGGCTGCATACAACACTAATAAAAATATTAACCCTTTCACTACAAGAGTGGCCAAATGCAGCCAAATGGAAATGCAACATTTTTCCCAGAGCAGCAAAAAGTGGCCAGTGGAAAGACATTTTTGATTTTCAATTACCCATGGCCACCCTAGGACATTTCTATGTGTTGAAACATGTGGGTTTTTGTCTTTTGGATCATTACCCAATCAGATTTTATCAACTGCTTTGATGTGTGTCATAAGGCCCTAATATATACTGAGCATATGTTTTTGATTTTGATATTATTTGAGAAATAAGAAACACCCTTTTTATGTTCCAAGTCTGTGTTGGACCCTTTTAGCCTCTAGTAGTGACAGGGTTAAAATAGGGACAGAAATTTAGTAGAATAAGAAAGAAAATCTAAATGATGTTTTCCCATTTCAGATTCGCATGTCATTTTCTTGAGAATGAGTCTCTTTGTCCAAGTTGTTTTCAATAATAATGTCTCAAACAAAAAGAGAATGACACAATCTGAAATAGTAAAAAAAATATAGGTCAGGACAACTTATAATTGAGTTTTAAGAGGAGTGTGAAGAGAGGAGTGGTGAAAGAGAAAATCAAAAAGGAGGTTTAAATTTTGTGCAATAGTCCCCTTCACAGTTCCCTGCACCATCTTCAAAGGTAGCCATACCTTTGCATATAAGTGAGAGGAAGGGTGAGCTTGCAATGATTGAGATGATGTTAATAATTAAAGGACGTGTTAAAAAAGGTCTCTATCATTGCAGGCTGACCGTTTGTCTTGCTTCGATGCAAGAGCACAGCTACCTTTCAAGATGGAGCAGGGAACTGTGAAGGGGACTATTTTAGTAGAGAGTAACTCTGTCCAATATTCTGGGAGAGTCACAGTAAAAATCAACATGTTTTGAGTTTTAATATTTCATCTCCCCAGCTCCTCGATACACCCACACATATAAACTCCTGCTAATTTTAACTGACCCTTGGGGCTATGTAAATTTTCATAAAACTCTTTTGTTTTGACAGGAGGAAGTCTCTGTGCTATGTCCAAGTGTAATAACCTGTTATGTGCTGGTTATTCATCCAATGCTGTTCTCTTATGGGATATAAAGGAGGACCAAAGAGCGACATTTAAAATATTGGAAAGGTTTTCTGATGGGCTGCCGCAGCAGCAGCAATCTTACCCAACGTGTACTGCAGTTACTGACAAACTTTGTGCCGCTGGATTTTCAGATGGTATGTACTGTACCATGATTTTCCAGTCATACTACCTCCTATATGAAGCGAAATTAAACTTGTAAGGATAGACCTACTGTATTTAACTTTGAATGCAAATTGCCCATTTTAGATCACATGATCCCTGAGAACTGTTCTTTTATAACAAACATGTTAAAATAATTACACATGAAAGAATCAACTACCAAAAGTGGCATCACATGGTCTGATATCTCATACAACACTTGTGTGCTTTTTTAGTACTTCCTTTTTTTCTCATTATCATATTGTATCATGTTAGGGAATCTAAATCTGTGGCATAACACTCTCTCCACCTCACCTCTTTATCATTGTCACTTGGAAGGGTCTGTTAGGACCATAGCTTTAGCTACAAAGAATGAACCAACATGCATTGCGGCATCTAGTCATGAAATGAGGATTGATGTTGCAGATGTTAACGGTCAGTGGCATTGTCATGAACAAAAAACATTTGAAACCCAGGTAAGGTTCTGAGCAATACACCTTTTTGGTTTAGCTGTATTCACTATTTCTTCACATTTCACACCATTTTTCATCCCCTTGATAGTTAAAAATTCCTTGTTCGAGATACAGACACTAGTGGTAGGGAGGGGGCCCATTTAGGGGGGAGGGGGCAAGCAAAAGTTTGCTTTCAGTATCAAAATTGAAACATTGCCCCCCCCCCCCTATAATTGATAGATCACTACGTCCCTGGATAAAGAGTTTATCAGATGTTAAGAACATCATGTCATTTTTATTCACAAGTGAAATATCATTTCATGAACAAGTGAGTCAGCGAGCAATGATATGATATGGAAGACAAGACGTTACATGTAACAATAATTTGTTTACTACACATTTAGGGTTGATAAGAAAACAAAACTTACTGTTTCCAGTTTACCTTGAATTGATATCTTTTCACATTGCTAATATGATTTTTAATTCATGGGTTTAGCAGACTCATATTCAACCTGAATAAATCTCCTTATTATCCAACTATTCAAATTAGAGTACAAATAATGCAGGAGAAAGCCTGGAGTGAGTTGAAATATCTTGCAAGATTTGTACTCTACAGTAAGTTATTTTGTACAGTAAAAAAAAGGTTTTGAAAACTAGTTTTTTTATAATATAAAAATATTTGTTTTGAATTCTTTTTTAGGGAAAAAGTAACCTTAGTTGGATAATAAATAACTTACCTATGAAGCTCAACAAAATAGAGTACTGTATCCAACTGTATTCCACCCTTAAAAGTCTAATAAGCATAGACAGAAGAGACTGGGGTGAAAGCCCCCCCCCCCCCCCCCCCACTATTTACAAGAATTACATTTTTATGTTATCTAATTTTTGGGTGAGTGGGATAAGAAGAGGAAGGGAAGGAATGTAGCCCCCACTTTAAAAACTATTCCTGTATCCCTGATAAGATCTATATATTCTTGTGCCTTCTCATACAACACCATTAAAAAAAGAAGTGATACACTTGGGAATGGCGATGATCTGAAATGACAAAACATTATATCATATCATATCATTTTATTTCATATCATATCATATATCATATCATATCATATCATATCATATCATATCATATCATATCATATCATATCATATCATATCATATCATATCATATCATATCATATCATATATCATATATCATATCCTATCATATCATATCATATCACATCATATGTCATATATCATATATCATATCATATCATATCATATCATATCATATCATATCATATATCATAATATCATATCATATCATATCATATCATATATATCATATCATATCATCATATCATATCACATCACATCATATATCATATCATATCATATCATATCATATCATATATATCATAATATCATATCATATCATATCATATCATATATATCATATCATATCATCATATCATCATATCACATCACATCATATATCATATCATATCATATCATATCATATATATCATATCATATATATCATATCATATCATATATCATATCACATCACATCACATCATATATATCATATCATATCATATCATATCATATCATATATCATATCATATCATATCATATATCATATCACATCACATCACATCATATCACATCATATCATATCACATCACATCATATTATATCATATCATATATATCATATCATCATATCATATCATATCACATCACATCATATATCATATCATATCATATCATCATATATCATATCATATCATATATCATAATATCATATCATATCATATCATATCATATCATATCACATCACATCATATCATATCATATCATCATATCATATCATATCACATCACATCATATATCATATCATATCATATCATCATATATCATATATCATATCATATCATATATCATAATATCATATCATATATCATAATATCATATCATATCATATCATCATATCATATCATATCATATATATCATATCATATCACATCATATCATATATATCATATCATATCATATATCATATCATATCACATCACATCACATCACATCACATCATATTATATTATCATAAGGAAAAAAGAAAAAAATGGTATTCTTGTTACTTGTCCTTTAGATTAAAGGAATCGAATACCTACCAAGAATAAATTCAAGAGATTCTGTTGTCATAGCTACCAGAGATACCGTTAACATTAAAAAACCTACCTGTCGAGAAGACCTTACGATAATAGATCATGTGATTGGTGGCAAGATCACGTGTCTTGACTGTAATGCTGATGTCATTGCTGTTGGAGTAGGTCCATATGGCTACGGTATCCTTGGAAACACGGTACGTGTTGCTGGCTCTGGCATAACGCCATTTTCTGTCTAGTGTGGAATGTTCATAAACTGGTTCCGGTTGTACAGAGCGTTTTCACGTAACGTCACAGCGGCCATTATGGTGTACCAAAACAATACATTTTCTATCCTCCGCGAATCGAACTCTATTTTTATGCAAATACTGTGCAGAAAGTTTCTATTGTTTATGGCTGCCTTCTCATGTGAGTGAAAACGCTCTACAAAGGATGGATACCATGGTTGTCAGTGTTCGATCTAACGTGACGATAAATTTAATTTTTGGCAATAGCTTTAACATATTGATAATCTTCAGGATTTTTTATTCCAGGTACGACTTTACCGCTCACACACCGGAAGTCTTCTGTCAGTCCTTCCTGGTCACTACCACGAGGTCACGTGTCTCAACCTCAAAGACTCTCCGCCTCAACGCATTGTCACCGGAAGTTACGACAAACGCGTTCGTATCTATGACTTGCGCACTGAGACTATCGCAATAAATTTACGCGGTCATCAAGATCACGTGACCACAGTCCAGATGGACGAATGGAAGGTGGTCAGTGGTGCGCACGATGGAAATATATTTGTGTGGGATCAGCGAATGGCAGCGGTTTTATGGCACACGCATGCGCGTCACCCGGTTAGATTCTGTCATTTTGACAGAGTAAGCATGGTTAGTGCTAACATACCGAACGAAAAAAAGGCACAAACTTACTCTTGGTATGCCGATGATTTGATTTTGCATCGGCGCAGTAGAGGATCGTTACGGCTATTTGACTTCTCCTCGGATAACGCCACCCAAGGGGTGCCGGACATTTGTTCGTCATCGTATGACGATACTACAGGCTATAATTATAACATTGCCCTAGTGACTCCGTATGATGATATCAACGAATAAACTCTCGTTTATCGATCTTCTTTCTCCCCCTTTACGCGGTCTTCTTAAATTCAGTGTAAAACTTATCCTCACTTCAATCGCAGTAGGATAGAACTCTGGTGTAAGAAGAATTTTTGTGTCTATCATCCAAAATCCAAAATGAATATTTTCTGTTTATTCTTCTTGTTATATCACCCAACACGCCTCCGCAGTCGCGTGAACTTGATTTTTAAATCTCTGCTCAATTTATTACCAAAAAATCTAAGTAATTACTTTCGTTATGATGCGCATTTGCTTTTCACAGTCAATAGCGGGTAGACTTTGGGTTTTTTTAAACTGGACAATTCAAAGATTTGAGTTTGCGGTTTGTGAGAAAATCCAACTTATTAGTGGAACAGATTCTAGTGAAAGTGCTTGTCTCCAACATCCCATCAATTTTGCGCACAAGACACAGAAAAGCAAAGCAATGAAGTTAACTGCTATGATTTTGAAGACTTAGCCCATTAGGCGTAAGTATTAGGTACATATATACGAAGAAAACTAAAACGCGTCCTAAATAACACGCAAACTAATCAAATTATGCGAGCGTGTATTTCACAATACGCAACCGATAATAATAATAGCTCTCAAACGCTCCTAATTACAAATTAATATATTAAAATAATTATTTTATACTTGTGTACATCAATTAATAATAAATAATTGTATATGCAAATAATGTCAATATAAATATAAATGCTAATTAATTTTAACATATTTTTAAATAGATGTTTTTGAAACGCTCAGTCTTAACCTTAGGTAATGTATAATTGTAGCTTCTTGACCGTAAAATTCTAGTTCTTTCAGGTGGAAGTAGATGTGCAAGAGGGTGCCCCGGATTGTTAATAGTATTATTATAACGGATCATAAAAAGGTTTGCGTCTTCATTGGGTTATAAGTTGATACAGCCTCGTTTTCGTGGGCTATCTTGGTGAAGTTGCGCAAGACCCCAACTCTTAACCCTATTCTCGAATAAGACGCGTCTTTTTAAAAAATGAGACACGAATTTTGTACCGTTTTTTTAATAAGGTCAGTTCACGTCATATTTAAAGCCAGCATTACGCAAGACTCATCGTATTTTCTTCCTAAATGCGTGGTAGCCCGAGATGAAGAATTCTCTTTTCCGTCATTCCTATACAAATTGCTAACACTTTCTACGCATGGGTTATTAGAGTGCAGCCACTGCCACAATAGCACTCTTTCCTCGAAGATCTTGTCTTTTTGTAGTGGAAATGAACCATGGACGCAGTAAGCCTGATAGCTCATCTCAAATACAAACGCACGCAACAAACGACTGTATTACTGAAACTAACTACCAAGGGTTGCTCGTCTAGTAACAGTCTATTTGATTTAGGTATGGTTTTGAAATCGTCGAAAACTAAAAACCTGCCGGGCGTTTCAAAAGACAAACACTAAGCAGAGGCCATTGATTGCAACAATATTATGTGTACGCATGCGCACAAGATACTTTACGAAGCCATAAAGCTCACAATCATTGCATCTAAAACCTTGGGTTTTTTTTAATGGACTGTGGGTGTTGATTTAGCTCTATAATGTACAGCTACTAACGACCACTCAGTGTTCATTTTCTTCGTGTGTTAAATCCATTCTTCTATCAATAGGGGAGATGATAACACATGCCACCTGGTCTCTAGATATGATAGCTGGTCATGCTTTTATAGCTGGGCTAATTAAAAATCATTAAATGCACTCTCCTTCTCATTGACTAGACTGGCTAGGTACTTAAACATAAATATGGCCTTATAATACCAATAATGGGTGATCTGTGGGAGTTTACGTATCTCTATATCTCGATCGATCCTAGCAGACACCTACAAAATCAAATTTCAATTTTCGATGCTCCACACGTTTGTTACGTGAAGTACCATACGACTGAAGTCTCCTAATGAACTATGATTGGTACTGAAAGGCACACTGAATATGCTGCCTCTTCTGTTATAACCAACATTTGATGAATCCCCACACCACACACACGAACTTTCGTACTGATCCCGCGGGACGGGATGTTCCTTGGTGGGAAGAGATGCCGGCGGAGGTTTATTGGAGGGGAAGTGCGAGGCTGACTCATTTCACCGCATCGAAACTCTCTCTCTCTATTTAAAAGCAAGTGAACGCAAAATTAGGTATTCATAAACACTCTGGGTGTCGACTATTCCGGCCTCAGTTTTTCCCTCTCCTCCGGCCGTACAAGGGAAAACTAGCGACTCTAACAAAGAATAACGGTTTTGTTTCCTAGGGGTCCTAAACTTTAAAACAGGGAGTTATTAAGCCCAAATAGATTTACTTTATGAAATTATTGTTTTCAGTATTATTTCTCGGTTTTAATATTGCTGTAAGCAATTAATTTGATGTACTCTTGCAGATGTTGTTTTTCATCAACGCTGCCTAAGACAAAAGCCCCCCTTCAGTTAATGTTAACATTATTTTTCGCACTTTATAGTGGCTTATTTAATGGCACATATAAATTTTTATCTGGTAACCTATGCGATATATCATAGATATAATCTCCTACAACACTATATTACCATATAACCAATCATCGTTCTCCCTTCACCCCACCCCACTCCCCCTCACACACATATTGATACACATCTTGGCAAGTAGATGTCAAGATATTACGTGCTCGCCATACACTATATATCATTCATTTGTCTTTTTTCTCTAAAACAGAAGCCTTTTTAGCAGTCTTGCCTAGCGTGTCTATATCTTTCAAATCAAAGCAGTTTTATCTGCATCTTATCAACCACTTCAGATAATTAGAAAGTGAAGATTTTCAAGTCCGAAGGCAATACTATTTCCAGAATGATCTTTCTTCCTTGTTTCTCGACGTAGATTAGAATCTAAATCATCGTTCAACAAAGCCGAAAGGTGCCTTTTTCATGAAAACTTCCAGATATAGTAAACTTTTCGCGTGTGTGATTCATTCCAAGTTATTCTCTTCATACAGAACCAACCTTGAAGATATACCATGCCAGCAAATTTAGTGTCAATAAACGTGATATTAACGCTTCTGGTATAAAATAAGCTGAAAATTTAATTTTGATATCTTTAGCCGAGGGGCTGCGTTTATTTTTCGTACTAAGCCGAGGTATATATACATATATATAAAACGGCGAAGGTTATAAAATCTCAACAAAACTGACATGCGGTCTTTTTCTTTAAGTCGCTGTTGTTGTTTTTTTGAACCAGAAAACGGCATGAGATGTTTATAATATTTACAGGGAATCAAAGAATGCCGTAGAAGAAAACCGCCGTCGAAATCAAAGAGAAAACAAAATGTTTTGAAAAAATTAGTGAGTGGTGGCAAAGGAGACTAAGAAACACACATTCAGTACTCTACACTGTCCTTTCGTATTCCCACATCAAAATCTTTGTGCTATATTATCTACAAAATGTTTTTTTTTTTTTCTTTTCTCGTGTTCGATAAATGAAAGTGAAGAAAATGACCTAGGTGAAGAGTTGATAATTTGCTCCAGAGTCTTGATAATAACGGCACAAAATCCTTTCAAAAATGTTGTTTGATAAACCTTAGGCATGGAAAAGAGCAAGCCTAAAATGTGTGTAAAGAAAGACCTTTTATACTACATAGAGAAGCAGAGATTTGTCATTCTAACAGCGTTTCCATGCCCAGTGTTGTCCCCAAACACAAAAATCTCGCTTGAGATACAAAAAATTAAGTATATATACCTGACTGGTTTTTAATTTAAGTTTTTAGTGAAAAAAGTTTGTCAAATTTTTTGGTGAAAATCCATAAGTTATCCAGGTAATCAAGACACTCACAAGTCACTAGAGAAAGGAGAGAGTTTCAAATTGGTAAGCAATATTGAATTTTAACTAAAAATGATCTTAAGTTAAAAAATTTTACAACGAACTCATAATACATAGAAGATATCCTGCTCAACAATTAAAAACCTTACGGAAAGGAAAGGAGAAAATGTGGAGTAAAGAATTAAATGAGATTTCACGTGGGTTTCAAGCTATCAGATAGGAATGTTCTTCCTGTCATAAGTCGGTCGAGACGGTCAGTATGTAATTAGACAAACCGGTTCAACAACTGACCAATCATTTGTGAGAATCAATGGAAACGTGTGAGTGGAGTGTTCTAAGTGAAGACTAATAGCTGTCTCTTGGAATATAACTTCGCTCTAATTACCAGTGATAGTTTTTTACTATTGCTTGTCATAAGACACTCGAAGTACAACAATTAGAGAAAAAACCTTCTCTGACAGTTTTCTTCTTTAATTAGGGAATCTGTAAACTGGAGTGTTGGGAATAATTATCGCTATTATTAGAGCATTGTTTTCTTTCAGAATTTTTTCTTTTTCATACTCATAAAAATATATGTTTTTCAAGGGGAGAGAAAACGTGCTGAAAAAGACAGAGAGGGAAATGGGAATGAAATATTAAAGGATAAGGTAAAGACAGAGTGTCCAAGCTTAAGAACTTTACTAAAGTGGTTGAGGACTCGCAGTCACCGTTGAAAACAGAACAAGTTCCTAAAGTCTCATTTCAAGCTGGCACGGAAGGGCCAAACTGAATGCCCCACGCGAGCGGAGATGGACTATTCTTCTTCACACGGGCAAAAACGCACCACTGCACCGCTGCAACCTCAAAGTAAATCAAATATCAAAATAAGTGATTCCAAATGATTTTATTAAACTTCGCTTTGTTACTGATTGGTAACTTAAGTGCAAAACAATAAAAAATACTCAGGCATATTTCAGGACTGAATTTAAAACATATCCATAATAAAAAGCCTATTTTTAGTCGCTGTTTGGATGTTTTGTTTTGAAGTCCAAAAGCAATTAGAGGTGGATTAACTGTGTTTTCTTGTACCATATCAACAAGCATGAAAATCCGCGACAAAATTTTAAGTGAACTATTTCGACCAAGATAAATACTTCCAACGCCAAACAAATTGTACTGAATGTTTGATGTGTCTTAACTCTCCTTACCACCCTTTTTCCATTATATAAAGACGTTTTAATGGTCTTAGATAGAATCTAAACATCTTAAGCCAACCTGTTCCCAGCAGGAGCCTAGCTACTAGAACAACATCACTCACTAAAACGAGCGAGTTTTCACTTATAATAATACCAAATTACGACGAGACAATTCTCAGTGGCTTCTCTTTCGCCGGCCGCGTAATTTGTTCAAACTCGTGCTTGCCATAATTGCACTAGCCAAAGTTATCTAAGCACTATTCTTGTCTATAAAGAACGCTTTTTTCCTTCCGAGGAACTATTTGCCTAACCTAGTCAATCATAATAAATTTTCTTTCATTCTTTTGAGTGACTCAGAATTATCTTTTTATTTTTTTCCTTTTCCTTTTTAACGCCTTCTTCATTTTGGCTTTGTTTGCTATTTAGCGCACGTTTTTTTGTGCCTTACCTTTGGAATTCTTACACAAAAAACCTTTCAGTATAAACCTAGAGAAAAACTACCTGTCTTTCATTGACTTAAGCTTACTTATCATCGTTTTATCACCCCATAGCAAAGTAAACTTCTTACGGTTAAATCTAATGGCCGCGACTTCTGTCATCGCGTAAACTGACGACTAAGATGGTTCTGTTTGTAAACTTTAAAGCCGTCCCTTTTAACCAGAATGACGGCCTTTTTGATGTAAGTGCATACGACATTTCTAATAGTATTTTATTCTGAGCCGGTAAGAGCTTTAAACATTGAACATTCCCGTCAGTCAATTTATATTTTATTCTGTGCCCTAAATCGATAAAGTGCTATCTAGAATTCCCGAATTACAGAAAAACAATCATAAAAGTACTGGCCTTTGAATATTTTTGTATTGAGGAAACTTGATCGCATTTCTGCTATTTACTGTGCTATTGATCTTTCGAATTCGTTGATTTTTCTCCAAGGAAGTTGGTAACAAGCTCCCGCGGTATGATAAGTCCAGCGGTTGAACGTGCAAGACTTGCAGGTGCCCAAACAGGTGTTCCTCTTTCAATTTCTCCCCTTTTCTCCCTTCAACACTCTTAAAACTAAAATCCAATTGAAACAAAATGCTCTAAAATACTTAAGAAATCACTCACTAATTGCCCTGAACTTGAAAGAAAATGACATATAAAAGGCATTGAAAAAACAAGTGCGAGTTTCTCGTTCGACTTTTTACGAATGGCCGGAAATTATGTCATTGTCTCGTATTAAAGATACATGAAGGCCATCCAAAAAAGACATCTTTGTTTAGTATTTGCTTTATAGGCTATGAGGCTGTTTATATGATTCAGACGAAGACATCAAATTAACTAAAATTGGTCTTTCCAGACGAATATTTACAAGTAAAAAGAGTGATCCGAACTTGCAATACGTTGTTGAATTATCTCGATTCTTTCTTTGAGCTCGCATCTTTTCTTCTCGTATTGCGTATGTTATTATCGTATTTACAAGTGGAGTGTGGATAGTAGGCCAGTTATCGTATAGCCTATGGGCACTCTTCAGCAGCGAAAATACTTGATAGATAAAAAAGAAGACATGGATTAGAATCAAGGCAACTTAAGTTAAGGCCACGAAAATGAAAAAATATATATATAAAGGTTGTTGGATCAAAATGCCGTGTATTCAGGTTGGCTTTTGTCGTTCCAAAGTCATCAATTGCGTCGGTAGTATTTCTTTTCCTCAAACCCTCTACTTCGACCCAACTCATTTTATTGTACGGATGCCAAACATTCAAGGGATAGTCCATGCAAAAAAGAGTTTCTGGTGGTCCAATAGAGGCAGATGGCATTTTCCATAGAGTTTTGTTTGATGTATGTTAGATGGTCATTGTCATGCCACTCGTGGTGCAAGAGAAAAGAATCCCTGTTTGAGATCACTTTGCGGAGAAGTCATAGCTAACGAAGGCCTATTGTTCACGGGGAAGCTAAACAGTCGGGTGCCGATCTATTTTGACATGTCCTTCTAGCAACAACACAGTGTTTATTTCACGATAAAAGTAAACCTTTGTGCCAAGCCTTTCCGCATGAGTCGGTGTCTTTCAGAGCTGCAAAATGTCCTGCAGCTAAAGACCCTGAAGCCAAACGCAAGCGCTTTCGGATGAGACTTAAAAGAAACAATTGCTGGAACAATAGAGTCTAAATTGCGCGATTTTCCTCGTTTCCATAATCCACAAGAAAACAAAGAGTCATTGAGGGATGGTTTTAAGAACAATGGCGTTCGATATCATTGGTGTTTTGTCAAGATCCTGTCAAATTTGAACTGTCAATATTCAAGTTGACAGACCAAGTGATAACTAGAAAGCAGAATTGCGCATACGAGGGCCGCAGGAAAAATACTATGAATTCTACTTAGCCACTAATTAGAATATAACAAGGCAAAGCCTTCTGATAGCTAGTGGCATTTTCAAACATACATGAGTCGAGCATTGCTTAAGCGTGCCACCAATAACGCGCTGCACAATCAGCATTCGAACAGGTTTTTCGCTTGACAAAACAGAATAGTTGGGTTCTGTTTTTGAAGGAACTCGGACAGCAGCTGCAGAAAGTCAAGGGAACCTCCCACAGTTGAGCGCACCAAGACTTCGCATAAATTTCACGCAACACACAAACACTTGTACATAAACTAACGTTCCGGGAGGGGATCCTGGAGTATATTCGTGGTCTCTACTCGAAGAAGAGTAATTTGGGCAGCTTGCGACAGCAAGTGGCGAAGCTAGTTGATTTCAATATGGTTCAACAGTGTGCGGGATGCGAACTTCCTATAGCTGACAAGTTTCTTTTTAAAGTTCTTGATCGAGTTTGGCATGCTAATTGTGTACAATGTACAGAATGCAAGTGCTCTCTAACCGAGAGGTGTTTTTCGAGAGATGGTAAACTGTTTTGTAAAGAGGATTTTTATAGGTAAGACCAGAGCTGTCGAGTGATTTGAAGCCCTTGAACATTCCAAAACCAAAATACATCCCTCTGTTGCAACCAGAAGTGTTTAAGTGTATAACAAAATTCTTATTGAACGTTAGAAGATACTGATAAGTAAAACTGCATATTCTAATTCCAACAGGCGATACGGTACCAAGTGCTCTGGTTGTGAGCAAGGAATTTCGCCCAACGATTTGGTTCGGAGAGCCAAGCACTTGGTCTATCACGTTCAATGCTTTGTCTGCTCATTCTGTAAGCGAGAAATTTCTACCGGGGATGAGCTTTATTATATCGGAGAAGGAAGTTTTATTTGCAAAGAAGACTACTATCGCCACCATCATCACAACATCACTGATGGTTAGTCACTTGGAACTTGTATTACTGGGATATATTAGTTTGTTTATTAATTTCCAAAAGCTATTTAATCTTAATAACTCTGTTTTCTTGTCACATTTAAATTCTATGAATAATTTGCAGAGGCTGAAGAAGACCAAAAAGATCTCAGTTATGGCTTAGATGAGGATTTGGATGCCGCTCTTTCGAGCAAGCGTCGCGGTCCACGCACAACTATCAAGGCAAAACAGCTAGAAGCACTTCGCGCCACGTTTGCAGCGACGCCGAAACCGTCAAGGAGTATAAGAGAAAAGCTGGCTCAGGAAACAGGTTTAAATATGAGAGTGATTCAGGTTTGGTTCCAAAATAGAAGATCAAAAGAACGGCGCCTTAAGCAATCTGGCGGCCAAACGCAGAGCTCTCGATCCACAAGACCTTCTCGTAGATCAAGGAGCTCACGACACGACAACCGTGAGGACCCCAACGAGATGGATTCAGAAATACAGTCGCCGAAAACCCCTCACCTCGGCTACCACTCTCAAGGCAAGTAGAACATTTATGCTTTCTATTTGTGTCATTTTTTCTCCACTTTGCGTGGTTTGTGTTGGAGCCTTTTCGCAGTCAGACAGTCTCCACTCCATCTAGATCATCATCGCAAAACCGATCAAGCTTGCTATAGTCTTTGACCGCACAGCAAATACTGTCATCAGCTTTTTCAACATTTCAATGAAAGCACTTGAAATTGTTTGTCCAGTCTCTAAAACACTTGTGCTGTGCTCATCAAGAGCTCGCGTGCGAACCTGACCAACTAACAAAGACTACGGAGCGTTGCTTGGCAAATCTACCTCATTTCACTCCGGCAACCAGCAACAGACTGCCGCCCTATAGTACACGTGTGATGACGGATTAACATTCGTACGTTCGAACCGAATCGATTTCATTTTCATAAGAGCTTGTTTTACTCGAATTAAATAGATTGTCAATCGTCCATATCTCTTTAATTGTTAACGCTCATCGCCTACTAAGGCAACCTAACAATAATATGCAGAGCTCTTTTCTTTAAACCCAAATCAAAAGACGCAGTCACAGCGAACTTGAAACATTATGACCTCGCAATAAAACCTCTTTTCGGGAAGCAATGGCACCAAATTGTTCCAAGTTCTCATTCGTGATGTTTAGATCTTACGAAGGTAATCGCGGTTTTACGCGAGGATAGAGAATAGCAGCTGTAGTACTTTCCAAAGCCGGTCTGAGTTCTTTTGCATTAAGTCCTGTTTCTGTGGTTTTGTTATTTGTTTTTTTTACGAGGAATTAAGCAGGTATCTTTCCAGAGGCATATCGTGTATCTAAGACAAGAAATATGCGCTCAATTCTATAATATTTGCTGCAAATAGAGCTGAACCCTGAAGCTATACTCTACTTTTCCATCTAGTTCGCGCTGTGTCTTGATTTTTAAGTGTGTTTGGAAATCATGTATATTGCTTCAAGAGGGCTCGAATCAGAGTCATGTCAAAAGCTTTTACAACCCTTTTCGTAGCTCTTTCTATTCAAGTAGTTAACTTATCTTTATAAACGATATATAGCGGAGGATTAATTTTGTGAGCAACAAGTGCGGTATGACAGGTTCTTCAATCCTTGACCATGACCGCCAAAGTTTTAGGTCATTTAAGAATAAAAAATGACCAGAATAAAAAGAAACTCCTGATTTCTCGTGTATCAATTTCCCTTCCAGTTGTCAGCCCATATTGTGTCTTTTTCTCTCGATACGATCGGTTAAATCCAATTCATCATTTCTTTGGTGAAGGATTTTCTAATGGAATTGGACGTGACTGTCAAATCGTCTGGCTTTAAGACTATTGCAGGTTTTAATATTTCTATCTTCAACAGGTTTTACATTAAAAAAAAGGGAAATCAGCGACCAGTCTGAGATAAAAATGTCTAAAATCAAAAATCAGTCGTATATATTCTTTTAGAAAGACGCTAGAGTGTAAAATATTCTCTCGATCGAATCGCATCCTCTAAATTTATAAAATTGAAGCATTCATAAATCTTAAGTTGTTCGCTGCAAAAATCGTAAAAAAACCTCAAAAACTGGGATTAAATTTTTGAAAACCTAAGGTTTTTTATTTTGGTTAATTTAAATGATCTAGCATTGCTATCAGAATTGATTTTTGAATGTATCTAGACGTGAACAAGCAGAAAGATTTGAAATCATCAGTTTTGGAAGCATGTTATAGAGCGCGTGTTTTGTTTACACTCTTTTACATTTCCTCTTATTAATAAAACTAATTTCTTAAAATTGTTTTGAATGTTTAAAGAAGCCGAAAAACGTTCTAAAACCTTTCTTGTTTGCGTTGGCATTCAAAACTTCAAATGTTATGCCTCAAATAGCAAAGCGCAGAGAACTATATGATCGGGGCCGGAGCGTGCAGAACAATGATTTTCCGAAACAGAAATCAGTCAGTTTAGCTAAGTAGTAAAGATGAGGGACACAGGGAGAAAAATATCTAACAAAACCTCATTCTACCCACACCTAAAGTTACTGGGCTTAGAAATTTTGGTTTCGAAAGCTAATGGTTTTTATTTATTCCAAATCACAACAAAATAGAATCATTTCCCTTCATGACAATAGTTCAAAACATCGGCCGAGCCGCCATACATGGCCTTGACACCTATAAAAGAAATAGCACTTTTTCTTTAACAGGGAAAAAAGATTCCTTTATTTTTTCTTGTAAGTAGAATTATATTTACGAAATGATGCAAGCAATAGCAATTCGATATCCAGTAAAAATTCTAACTAGTTTTCACGCATACTTTGATTTTCCGAGTGTTTCATCACTGCCTATACTTACATGTATCCAAAAATATCTGACAACAGTTTAGGGGTAGTTTTATAAAAAATCTAGCGGTAGTGTTTGTAAAAAAGTCAGAATCCTTAAAAAAGACAATTTAGTTGGGGTAAAGTGAATCATTTAACCGGCGGAGGTTGCTTTTTTAATTTGTCGTACGATTTGAGTGGAGCCATACCGATTATCTAACCTACCCCCCAACAAGCTTATCTCGTGAAGGTGGTCTTTTTGCCAGTTCTTACACGGGATCTTAGATAGCATTGTAAAAAAATTACACTTCAAGCCATCCATTATTAACCATCTTGATTCTTGTTATTAAATTCTTGTACTTTTATTATTTTTCTCTTTACAGAACTTTCGACGCAATCGCCAAGGTATGTTTCGCCGTCGAACTACAACGACTATTACTCGCAAAACTCGCCTATTTCGGATGGATTATCGATGAACAATTCTCAAGTACAGCAAGTTGGGTCCGAGTTTGGTTCATCGCCTAGAGTAATACCTAACTCGATGAATGATATGCCGGCCGAAATAAATGGTTTAGCGAACGTGCGGCACATCTCGAATCAAAGTATGAATATCGTAGGACCCAGTCCTGGTGGCGCGGGGTTTAACCAAGCCACCGAACCACAAGTTAGCCTTGTCAATCCCGCGTCCTCAGAAGTTTGGTAGAAAGAACTGCCGCTATCTGATTACCAATCCAGCTGCAACGCAAGTATACTGCAATTCGCCTATCGGAAGTCGTAAAACAAAAGAGACATCAATATTACCTCCGAAAGTGTGGTTAAACTTTCTGGCTGCTCCGACAGGCGTGGAAGGCTAAAAATCAGTTTTAAAGAGTTTTACGTCAACCACAGAGGGAAATAAGTGTCGTGATGGCTGCGATATTGGACGAGCATCGGCTAACGTAATCTCGCTATGCATCTCGGGGGAGGAAAAGCTACTGGGTTCGTTATCGCGGTGGTTTACAGAAAGAACGCTGTCTCCCCCGAGGGAAGCATGCCGCCTTTGCTTTGATCTATTATTGTACAAAGGATTTTGAAAAGAACAATCCATACCAAGTCGATGAACAAATGCTTCTGAAGAGAATAATAAGAAAAGGAGTCTTAAACATGCAGTTGTGTAATAAAATATCATGAACACTAGAAAATTTAGAATTATACGGAGAACCAATGTAAATGAAAGAATATTTGAATTTGTAATATTTATGCAGAAAGAGAAAATGTAAGCTTTTATATATCAAAATGCGCGGTATGAAGTTAGGATTTTTTAGTTGAAATAGTAATTATATTACGTTATAGAGTAAGGAGGCTGCTTTTTGAACCAGTGAATCAAAAGACTTCAAAATGTACCAGTGTGAGGAGATTATCTAGATAAATAAATAGAAATAGTGATGTGGTAGAACACACATTTCTATGAAATCATTATGAATAGTGACAATTGCCATCAAACATCTTTGTCTGCGATTGAGTGTTATAACTTTAGTCGATGTCGATATTGGTGTTAATCGCCTTTGAGTCAATCGAGAACTCGAGGAGACTTAAATATCAATAGTAAGCATCAAGGGTGTTGCATCGCGAACAGTTGGTGTATCGAATAAGCACACGACCGCTCTGTTGGGTTGTGTGTTTTGCGTCTCAAGCATTGAATTGGGCACCGAGGCTTAACAGATGTTAGTGCTAACTTTGAAATAGCTTTATCAATTGTCAGAGTCAACAATCACACGTGCGATAAATAGCTTTTCACCGAATAATCTGATCCCTTAGCTAGCTAGCTAGCTCCTGTAAAGTACTAGCAAGGCGCGAACGAGTAGATGACTTGGAACCAACAGCCCGAAACAGCGCTTATTTGCATGAAATCTTCACATTATCTTGGGATCTTTATTGATGTGAAAAATGCAGCTTTTTGTTAAATAGGCCAGTCTTTAGATTGTATAATATTTATACGACCCCCTAGCGCACTATTGAATATGCACCGAACATATATTTATAGCAGTAAACAAAAAGCTCCATGTATTATGTAAACCCTCGAGCCAGTCGCTGATAAAAGACCAACCAACCGCCTTGTAAACGTAGGGGGTAAATCGAGATATTTCCTAGTTTTTGTGATGTATACTTCAAATCAAAAGAATAACGCGTTTTGGGATTTAGAGGGAGTTTTTAACGGAAAGTTTATAGTTATTGTTGGCTCTACGACTTATTTCCTTTATTTCTTCTTCTTTTTTAGATGTTGAGTCAAACTTTACAACTTAACTTTTTTTCTGCAAACAAATTATACCTGCTTTTAAAGACAACACGCAAATCCTTAATTTTATATATGTTTTTTTAAGATTGAGTGTCTTAAATTTCCATTTTATGTAGAGAAGCAAAACATTTAAAAAAAATGTTAACAAAAAACAGCATAAAGAAAAGAAATTTTTTTCCACAAACACGCTGAGAACAATTATGAAATTAGTGATTTTCAACCAACTCTCCCTTTCTAAATATTTGTAAGTTTTATTGATTCAAACTTATCCGGGATACACAAAGTCTGTCTAATAATCAAAAACGTAAAACGTTTAGCGGAAAGACTTATTACTTAAAAAGGTATAGTTTTTCAAGTATTTTTTTAAAGCTCTGTTTACGAAATGTTTTTATTTAAAAAAATATAGGAAACTATATTCCCACCGCAAGATCATGGCGTTAAGAGGGGAAAATGTATATCATTGTACTTCAAAAACACGAGATAAAAACATAAAAAATCTTGACTGATAAAGAGACTTCAAGCACCAAACATCATAATTCTGATAGCTAATAATGTGAAGTGACTGTATAAATAAGCCAAATGTTTTCCTCTAAATCTTTACTTTTTTCATTATTTTCGCTGTATGCAAACACAGATTTTCCAGGTGCACAGAAGACCCGTTCAAAATCTACCACCCTCTTTTTCTCGTCTCGGAAAAAACGAATTTTTAATTTTTACATTATTAACACAGTGTCTTTGAAAGTTTACTCAAAGCAAAGTCCTCAGTACTAAAGGACTTTTGTTTAGCTTGTCTAAATTAGACTGATGCTTATACAATTCTAATGGAAGTGTATTTGATTGTTTTATACTCGTTCTTTTTCTTTCAAATTATCAACCGCTTACGATTCTATGGCTTAGGCGGTTTGTTTTCGTGTTGAATAAAGTGCCGGTCTTTTTCCTTTTCTTTTAATCTCTCTTGAGACAAGATCTATTGAGTTTTTAAGCCGACTTTGTTTTACAAGATAGTTAATTTAGCAGCGATAATCCGTTGAGGATTTGTGTTCACGTTGACTTTATTCTATCTGCGTCTTCTTTTTAGGGTAAAAAACAGTTTGGTATAGATTCAGAAATTATAAACTAGCATAAATTTTTGTTTGCTTTAATATGGCCGTGTTCACTTGGACTTATTTTTGAAAAGATGCTAATTGGGAAAGGAAGTCAAAATGGATGATTGCCCTAGTCGTTTTAGTAAGAGAACCACTCTAAATTGTCAACGTATTGTTCACGTTTCTCGCTGAGGTACTTCTTAAATCTTAATGATTTTGGTATCCTGTCTTCCATACTCTCTTTATTTTTATGTTTTCGCTCGAGTGCCTTTCAAACTGTGAGTTCAATTTGCAATGCAAATCGTTTGATACTAAAACAGGTGAAAAAAGGGCTAGTTTTAATAGTCATTGTACTTGAACATAGACTGAACGGCTAGTCAATGTTATAGACCTTTTGAATTGAGAAAAAAGAATCAAGAGTCGTCATTGTCTTTTCTGTTTGCTGTATTTTGTTTTCGCCCAAAAATATAATTATATGTTTTACTAAAATTCAAAAATATACATATTGCGTGTAAAACTTGCATGGTTTGCAGTTGTCCTTTGCTAATTTTTATTTAGCAAAAATTCCAAACAATCTAGATAGCGGCCAAAAACTGAGACAGGAGAAATGGCTTAGGAAATATCTTTTTCTTCTATTCATGCTGTTTGTTACAAGTAAATTAAATCCTTTTTTTAAATTCAACTAAGTTTAACTTTGAAAATCAGAATCCTGAAGAAAAAAAGGGTGGAAAAAAGAGGGGGAAACAACGAGAGAAAAGAAAAAAAAGGAAAGGAAAAGGATATAAATAAAAATGAAAGATAAAAGTAAAAGTAAATCTAAATATCGAATTCTTGTTAACTAGCTCCCTCAGTAGAAATAATCTTGGAGCAACAAATTATAAACTTAAAATAATCAGAAAACGAAATACAAATCACTTTGAAGTGTCTTTTTAGAACTTTATTATTTTACGCAATATTCCGTAAAGCCGAAGACATCATTTTGGAAAGAAGAAGCGATGGGCATTCCTCATACGATTTAAATTTCACAAACACGCAAAATCCATTTGTATACAGGTGAGATGGTAATTCGTTGCAAGACTTGCGTTCTACACACACACACGCATCACAAACCAAGTCATTACAAGTAAACCCACTCTGGCGCCAATCAATTATTAAGAGCAGTGATATTATGTTCGTCAAAGCGCTCTCCGCAAGGACGCGTCCCCGCCAACCAATCTTGTCGAGGTAATTCTTCAGCGCAGCGGTTTGCAAATGAACAGTGCTCGCCCTATGAACAGCCTGTCGTACTTTTTCGCAGTTGGAAAACTTTTGGCAAAGCAATCATTGAAAAGATCGCAACAGGGTGTTTTTGATTTGAACTTTTTCCCCCTTCAATGTGAGTGGCGGCAGTCGAATCTGATAACTTTGTTTACTACAGCTTACGTGGGTTGGAGGGTTTGTGAACTTGACTTTGAAGGCTTGTCCTTTCTCTGTTTATTTTACAAACACCTTAACAAAACTCGTATGTTTAATAGCGAAAAAATAAAATAACAAATCGAAACTTCACTATTGATTAAAAAAAACATCATTTTAGTTTTATGATACGCTTGCAGTTATTGTTTACACAGCTAGTGGACGGAGGGAGGGATAGAGAGAGAGGAGAAGAGATAGAAGAGTGAAAGAGAGAGAGGGAGAGAGAGGGCAACTTCTATAAGATACTAAAAGCAAGGATTCACTGGAAAACTAGCGCAAAAACAACGTAAGTTAGCTTAAAGGCAAGCAATTAAGATAGTAAAACTTTTCACTCCTGATATTAAGTGAAGTATTCAAAAGATCAATATATCTTGTAAACTTGAACAAATTACTTCCGATCAAAATCAATTACCAGATTCTGATGCCACAAGCAATCTCCCTTTAATAAAACTTTCGTATTCTCATATATTTTGAACAGAGTTTGTGTACTTGTGTACTTATTCTATTTTCCCTAGTTTTCGAAAGAAAGCAAATTCTTCACTAGACTTTACAGTAAGCCAATAAAATGACTCACACATGTGTTCCAAAAGAAAAACCTCAAGGAATTAGTGAAAAAAAATGAAAGCATGAAAAACTGGTCAAATTTATAGCGACACCTCGAGTTGTTACCAATAAACTAGTAGGTCAAGGGAATAAAATGAAAAGGCTTTTCCCATTAAGACTACATGTTTCATGTTATATAGTCAGCTTTGTTTGTTTTAGTTATTTATTTACTCAATTATCGATAAAACTTTTTAAAATTTTTCGATGTATGCTGTTCTTAAGCGTTTGATATTACGTAATATCCAAATGCTTATTCAGAATGTGGTTGAAAAATCAGCTTTAAAACTAGCTTTCTATCCTCGTAAAGTTATGAATTCAAACTCCGGCTCCATTCGAATTCAAACTGCTTCAGAGACAATCACAGCTTTTTCATTCTTTCCGTCGTTTCCTCTCTTGGCGTGATAGTTCAGCAGTCCGTTTTTTCTTCTTTTATTATTTCGTTTTCCTTTCTGTTTCCCCCTTTTTGTTCGGGAGGCGGTATAAGACACATTCTTAAAGTCTCAATGGGGGTTAAACTTGTATTCCGACTATCAGAACAATGATTATAAAAAAGCAAACCCGAATTTTTAAACTAAGTTTATAGCTTAGTTTCATAAGAGTGAAAAACTTGTTCAGAATATTCAAATACAATTTTCAACTACTAAATTCAACTTGGGGAATGTGTAGTTGTTTTGGGGGGGGGGGGGGGGGGGGGGTAGGGAGGGCTGGCGCTGGAGAGGGTCATCAGTAAAAATTTGAAGTTTTGTGGAGGTTCAAACCTTTTTATTTTGATGACAGCTGTTTCCTTGTTGACTTATTAGGAGAGTTTTTTGGATTTCTTTCCGAGTGAAAGGAGGAGCGCTACAAGGAATACTGAAGTGTCTGGATACCCGGCACCCGGGAACCAATTTCAAAATACTAGATACCCGGGAGTTTTTGATGATTTTTGAAAAAAAAAATCGTCAAATAAACACATCTTTGCCCATCGAAAGTTTTCTTACTTTATTTAGAATAGTCAAATGAGGGGCTGCATGAAATTATTAAGGGTCTTCGAATACCACAGCCGTTCAACCCAATATAAACGACGTACCTTTTGTATTAAAATGAAGACATTAGACATTAATATCATAACCAAAAAAGCTATCCATATCCTCAAGTAAAACACAATCAATTAAAAAGATCCGAAAGCTTATTGGAAAAGTAAGTTAAACTATACTAAAGGCTGTACTTGTTGAACAACTGTATTTATATATTAACTTTTACAATTGAAGTCATGGATTCCCATATGGTCTAGTGGTTAGGATCCGGCGCTCTCACCGCCGTGGCCCGGGTTCGATTCCCGGTGTGGGAAGATTATATTTTTTTCATCTTCACCCTTTTACTCTTACACCATCTTTAGTTTATTTATTCTTTTTTCAAAATCTTGATTCAGCTTTTCATATTTTCTAACTTAATATTTGATGATTTTTAAAATCTAAATTAAAAATATTCGGTTAACAAATAAAGAAAATTGGGCTTCCTGTGTTTCTCATTCTTAAACTTATATGCTCTAAAATTATTGTACGTGTGGAAGAAAATAATTTCAAAGTATTTGTACATGTTATTTACTTATCGATCTGTCAACAGAAAGATATGTTTAAATAATTTCTTTTTGGCTTAGTTATCATAGTACGCATGCGCAATTGACATTCAGTTCCTATCTTCGTTTTGGATACGTAAATCAAATGGTATTATTTTTCATACAAACTAAAGTCCTTAAATCTTCAAAAGCGTTTTAAAAATTACCAGAAAGACATATTTCAGAGTGCATTCATACTCTCCCACATGGATAAATACGTATTGTTTTCCTCATATAAAATATGGCCCAGTCGTATATGTACCGGGTTGGTTGGAATGCTCGCTCAAGGGGTGACAAACGAGGGTCTTCACGACTCTGCTTCTACCCCTGGGAAGGTCTGAGACAAAGGCAATAACAGTCTCAGATGGACACCCTCGGAATACGAGGGGGTGGGTTCACTAGAAACAGGCATGGCGAACTGCACAAGGCAGACGACGATATGGCACTTCTCATTGGTGTGTGTATCGGATGCCAGTAGTTGCGTCATAGTTGGAAAGGTCCCACTGCCAGCTAGTTGAGTGCAATCAGCGAGGTAGCTCCCTGGTGGTGCTATAACTCAATTCAGACTACTCTCCGACCAACCCTCTTTTTTTTCAATCTCACATCTTCAATTTAACTAAAACTTTAGTCTTCAACTAAACATCTGAGACTTTAGTAATCATCGTCTTGCATCATTTTAATACCAGTTAACTTTCTAATCCCATATAAGCAACTATCGTATTATTTTCAAATTCTCATTCCTGTTCAAATTAAAGATTAATTTGGATCGTTTCCATTTGCATTCTTTCGAGGGAAAACTATGGCTTATGGAATCAGTCTAGTATAGTTTGGGATGATATAATTAATCTGCAATAGGACAACACATGTTTGTCCAATTTGTGAATTCTTGAATTCAAAACATTCCTCTGACTGCCAAATTGGACTCGGCCTCTTCTCATTTTGTCAGTACTCGGAATTTTCTTCATCCAATTATTTCCAAATTGGACAGCATGTAGTCCTGTTACCTATAAATTTTGCACGACATATTGTACCGCATTTTCCGCAAACGACTGAGAAAACGGCGTAGTTTATCTAAAGTCTGGAGAATTAATCATATCTCAAGGAAATTTAGTTAAGTTTTGAATGCATCAACATAACAAAAGCCAGTAGTCTCACTCGCGCCATTGTATCGGTCACTGAAGTAAGTTAAGGAGCCAAGCGCTATAAAAAATCCCTCGTTTCAAGGATTTGTGACTGAAAGTCTTTTATCTACGTAGACGCCTTTGATCATGAAGATATCAGATAAACGAGACTCCTTGTTACGAGACTCCTTGTTACCCCAACATTCTATGTGAACTTTTTATTCTTTTTAATCTTACATATCACTTTCTTTTTCGAAAATTCGTTTTCACAACTAAAAAAAAAAAAAAAATCGTAGCCCGAAGCTGCCTGCATTATACCTACGAATGCTGCGTGCCTCAGTAATTATCTAGTATAATTATTGTTCTTATCAAAATCCAATTGTTTTCTTTCTAGCTTGTTTATCATAGAAACAAAGCCAATAATGAATAAACTAAATGTCTGATTTTCCTCTATACATTCGTTGGGATAATGCAGACTGAAAACAATGGATTTTGATAAGATCAGTAATTATAAGCTTCATAGACGCAGGAGAGTTGGGATTAGTGTGTGTAAAAAAATCCCTGCCGCCCAGGCCGCCTTTCCCATGCCATTCATTGGAGAAGGGAAATAAATAATCAGTAGTAATGGAGGAACGGGGACTCATCATTTAATCATTAGTTTTTAGTCATAATCGGAATAATGCATGTTCTAGCATTCTGTACGAAACGAAAGGTTCGGACTTTTAGGGGACTTCAGAACATCTCTCATTATGACCATAAATTTGATTCACGGCATTATATTTGTTGAGTTCGATATCTTCTAATACGCAATGTTTGCCATCTTTTATACCAAACATCAAAAAAAAATTTTTTTTCTAGTTTTATTCCCACAAACCACACAAGATTGAATTCTGTATGATAGAAAATAGAATCCCTTTTTCTATAAAATTAGGCTTCGTCTGTCATTTCTAAGAGTTCGTCTACAATTGCTTGCTTTTTCTTCATCTTCTTTGGCTCTACAGTAAACAAAGACCAGACAAATTCAGATTTTTAACACTGGAGATCAGATGCCATTATAAATTATCAATCCCATGTAAAACTAAAATAAGCAGCTCACCTCCATGAAAGTGTTCAGCCGTTCGCTTTCTTAAAGTGTCTACATCGTCATCGTCTTCAGCCCATTCAAGAACAAGGCGGCGTCCGTATAAATGAGTACTTGCGGACAAAGACTCGAAAGCACGCTGTCATTAGAGATTCAAAAATATCATTTCTCACTCAAATATCAAAGGCTAAGAATTAGATTTTTCTCGAACAAAATGAATCTTATTTTCCGCGGAGAATTTCAGGTGACAAACTGCCAAAGACTCGTATTTAGTGCAAGTAATTGAGATAATGTTTGTAAGAAATAGTTTCCCCTGGCTTTTATTCTCAGCCCTCTATTTACTATCGTCTTCATTTTCAATTAAACTGACGGCATTTGCAGTGATTTCTTACAGTTTTTTTCCAGCAGAGGACCGAGTTTGTTTATATTTAACATCAGTTTGTGTAATGTGACTCTCTGATGGCATTTCTCCTTAAAATAACTGCGTGACCTTCAAATGGCTTTTTAAAATAAAAAGCAGAGAAGGGCGTACCCAGCCAGCTACACGGAGGGTCAGAAAAAAAACCTCTGCTCGCAGGGTAAGAAGGGCGTAACATCCAATCAAAGTTGTTTCATGCAGGAGCCGCTTTAGTCATCCCCACAGCAACAAAGACCATGGCAGTGACACCCGTTCAGTTTCTCAAAACTGTTTCTATTTTCACTTATTCAAAACCTTCTCTTGAACAAGCTTACGCAACATCCTTACCTTTGCATCTTGTTTTGTCAAGAAGTCAACGAACGCAAATCCTCGATGTGGCCCCGTGCCTGCCATCTTCTTGGGCAAACGAAGGGTTTTTATCTCACCAAATGTACTGTAAACAAAGAAAATCTTAGTACGAAAATAATAATGATGATGATGATGATGACGATGATGATGATGAGCAATGATGAATAACGAAAATACTAGGACACAGCGCAGTCACGGTGACAGCATCCGTTAAGGGCCTGTGTAAGCCGAAACATCGTCTTGTGCAATCCTGTTTTTTATTTGTATTTCAAATCAACCACAACAACTTTAATTAGATTACGTTCTGTGGAGCATTTTGCCGGTTAAACTATGGCAGACAAGGTTTTACCAGAGCATACACTGGATGTAACGGAGGGAATTATTTACCTGAATAGTTCGCGTAATTCTTTCGTAGTTGCCTCAAATGGCACGTTTCGTACTAAAATCTTCGAGCTCTTCTGTTTGCTGGTGGTATTACGCTGTCGCTTGGTGCCTTTTTCGCTGGACTTTTTATGAGAGATCTTGAGCTCCAAAGCATGGTTTTCTACCATGCAGTTCTGATGGAACACACAAAAACACAAAAACCAGGAAATCAATACTCCAAATTAATCGATGATCTTTTGCTATAAATTAGCAATTAAAATCAGGCTAAAACAATCGAGTCTCTCAAAAAGGTTTAGCGCATGAGCATCCAGTCGTCGTAGCTTATTCTTAGACTGATTGAATAAATACTATAATTGAACAATAGGAAGCCATTTCGATGCTAAGGTATATTGCTTTTATTACTGTCTATGTGCTGTCAGTAACTGCTCCGTTTGGTAAAAACATCAATGAGCCAAGCAACAGAATAGCGCAGCGCGCTGATTCTAAAATAGCTTAAAGATTAGGACAAACATTGCATTCTGTTTAACCGCTACGAGGATTATACGAACCGATTTTATTATTTTTACTTAAAGTTACAATAATAACCCATGTAAACTAAGATCAACTGCGATCGGCTGTGAAAATTATCTGCTGAAAGTAAACTTGTAAGTTTGTTTCTCCGAATTTCGCCTTTGTTTTCGTTTTTATGACGTCACGGCTGCGCTGCGCTATTCAAAATTACCTGTAATTCTTTCATTGCTTTGAGCGCGGAAGATTTCTTCTTGAACTCAACAAAACCATATCCCATAGATAAGAGTTCACCTGAAATAATAAAATAAAAACATAAAAAATAAACAAAACCCAAGAATAAAACAGAATTCTGGGAATCTCAAATGGAATGCTAACTAATGACAACAATAAAATGGCTTTCCACAACCATAAAATGGCTTCCCACAACCATGAAATGGGTTTCCACACTGAATGGGTTACCACACTGAAATGGCTTTTCACAACACTAAAATGGTTTTTTACAATACTGAAATGGGTTTCCAGGATGAGATGGGTAAACACACAACCAAAATGGGTTTCCATGATACTAAAATGGATTTCCACTACCCTTACATTGCTTGTCCCAAAAGAAAAAAGATCATGTGTTCATTATACAATCTCAGTGCTAGTTAGATATGGCTTTCCACATGATTGAAAGCTTCTCTATATTTCTACACACCTTAACAACAAGGTTTACTGCGAACATTTACCTTGATTCTTGGAGTCTTTTTTCTTTGCGATGGTGACACTCTTCACAGCACCAACGTGCAAAAATTTCTGTGATTTTTGAAAAGATTTCTTCAGTATTCATATTTGGACCAAAGATTCAACTATTTTTGAAATACATTAATAGTACAAAAATAAATGAAATAGGCCGTTATATTATTTCTTTTACAAGCCGATAAATTTAAACTTAAATTTGTATATATACACAGAATCGAAACATGGCAATAAATTTGAATAACTATTGTTCTGGACTGACTAGACTCTCAGACATGTGAACACAAGGCTAATCAGTCCAGAACAATAGTTATTCAACTTGGTCTTTATGTTTCAATTCAGTGAATGTACATGTAGCTTAGGAGCCTACTAAAGAACAATCAGATATTCTCAGGGTTCTCATTTTACCTCCTTCACAGTTTCCTCTGTAGTCTCAAAATTTAAATTTTTGACAAATAAAATTTTGCCTTCTGAATCTTCACTCTCACTTTCTTCACCTAAATCAGATAACATTAAAATATGAATTATATAGTAAAAGATACTAAAATTATTGTTAAAATCCTAAATTTTTGATAAAAGACTTAGTACCTGAAATATCTTCTTGTTTTGTTTCTTTGTCTTGGTCTGCATCCTACAGAAACAGAAAACAGATAAAGTCTGATTGATAAAGTATTACCAGCCAAAAACAACACTAAATTAATTGTATTATCCTTATGATCATTCATCATCATCATCAACTCCACCATCATGATCGACCACCACCAAAATCAGTATCATCATTGTCATCACTATCAATGATCATCCTTATCATAGCCACAATCATATTAAGAGAGAGCAAATATGAAACTGTGTGAAGGGCTGAAGCACAAAACGTCTATATCATTAAAACGGACACTTACATATACAAAAGTTCAGGTTTCAATATAGCCACAATCATTTGCATTTCTATCATCACATCACAACCATTACCACCAATGCATTTCAAAAAAGACTAAATCAATATCATCATCTTTCAACACCACATTCATCACCACCACTAATGCACTTCAAATAAAATTCAATTAAGTTTGCAGCTCACATACCTTCATTTCCACTTCAGTGGCTTTTGTCTCAGAACTCTCAACAAAAACATCAATTGGAGCCCATTCAAGATAAAGTAATGAGTTCTTGAACTAGAAGAAGGAAAGAAACAATAAAGAACTGACTTTTGCAAGTTTATTGGTAAGCATCTGAATGCACCAACCAAAATAATTTTTTTCTTCTTTTTTACCATTCTGGAAAAAACTTCCAATGTTATTATGTTGGTAACAATAAAACAATCTATGGACATCTAAGTCAGGGAACATCTAATTCAAAGATTCAGTGAAATTTACCTTTGTGTATGCAAGCTTTTGAAAAGCTTTTCTGGCTACGCTTGGTTCATTAAATTCTATGAGAGCAGTAATCCCCGATGGAGGAAGAACGACCCTGCCAAGCTGCCCAAAAGGTGAGAAGAGTGTAGTCAGCTCCTCAGACCTTGTGCCATATGGTAGATTCTTTGCTATTACTACAGTTTTACTTCTGCTGGAAACAGGCTGGAAAAATATTCTAAATAAGTACAATCATGTATTTGGTGTTTTTCATGCTTGGTAAGTCATAAGAATGTAAATCATGTTTCAATCTTTGAGCTATTCTTTGTTGGAAAAAAAATCAGAACTAAATGAAATTACATAGTGTTATTCCTAGCTAACTATTTAGAAAATTAATTAATGTTCTAAATAGTTAGCTAGGAATAACACTAATGCAGAGATTATGCATTTTTATGCAAAATATATCTCATTAATGCATTTTTACAATTCTAATGTGTCCCAGGACTCCTTTTATTTGTGTTCTCACAAGAGCTTCCTAAAAATTGATCAGGACATCAACTGGGACTTCAGTTTGAAAAGTTGCATCATCAATTTTTTTTCCTCACCTGCCCAAAAACATCCAGTTTTACACCATGATCAATCAGAAATTTTCTTGTATCGGCAACAACTTGCGTTTCTCCAAGAGCCATCCTGACTGCAAGACTGTTTGAGGATTCGGCATCTAAAATCCCTCTCTTTGTTGTGTTGTATTTATCAGCCATGGCATCAGCAACAGCATTAACACCAAGGAACAAAGTGTTCCAATTGTGGTCACTACTGCTTTGGGACTTTTTCTTGGCTTCATTTTTCTTCTTATAAGTTGTGTCTCCTGTAATAAAGAAATGATTTGTGAGTTTTGAACCAAAAAAGTATGAAAAATAGTTTTTACAAGCATCTCTTAATCCACTGAAATGTAATTGGAATGTGTAGTTCCAGAAATTTTCTTCAGACCCCTTACCCCCAGAAATTCCAATTTTCTTCCATACAAACTCTGTAATTTTGTTCTTTATCTGAACCCCCCTACCCCTCAGAATTTCCAAATTCCTCTGTGAGATGGGTTGGGGGAGGGATGGATAATTTCTGGCACTATGCAATTTAGAAGTTATGGAAAAACATTTAAAATGAATTAAGAAAATAAAATAGAATTTGGAGTAGCATCTTCACAGTGTGGCTGTTTTTCAATAGAATCCAATTGGATTTTAGAAGTTGATTTTTTCAGAGGGAGGAAAACTGGAGAACCCTGAGAAAAATCATGAAGAAATTTGGTATCTTAAAGTAAAAGTACAATAGAGCAGTTTTCACATGAGTGGGAAATGATACAACAAATTTGTAGCCATACTGTTGTCATTCCTTTGTTACTGTTTCTGTAACACACAAGTTTGTTAGCTCTGTGCTCAACTCCCTAGCCTCTACCCTTCCACCTGTCTGGCTTGGGTGACCTTACTAAGAGGCAAAGCCAATGGGTAGTAAGTAAGGAAGTACTGTTGCATTACTGTATCTAACTGTAACTGTAACTAGAAGCTATTTTGGTGTTACACCATATTGAACCATGTATACACTGTAAGTGGGTACTGTATGTTTCCCAATCATATGAAAACCACTCTATTCTAAATAAAGGCAATTCTTATCAATGTAGCATACCAGCCAGCTCATTTTCTGTCTTCTTAGCTTTGGAAGGCAAGATATGTAACAGTCGTCCTTGAAATACTTTTCCGTCAAGTTCATTAAATGCTTTCACGGCATGTTCAGGCATCAAGAATGTCACGTATCCTATGCCGATGGTCTTGTTTGTTTGTTTGTCCAGAGGAAGGTTCACTTCAGACAGAGGGCCATGTTTTTCAAACAGTTTTTGGATGTCATCCTCGGTGCAGGTGTAAGACAAGTTACGAAGAAATAACCTTCCAGACTGTATGGGTAGGAATAAAAAATGGGAGTGAAAGGGTGTTAAAAATAACTTGTACGTTTGCCATGTTGTTCATTGGTATTCCTCACATTTATTCTTATGGAGGGAGAAAAATTCTGAACATTTCAAGATATAAGCATGGCTGGTTAACAAAATACAACAACATCTCTATCTACTTTACCAGAGGAGGCCTAGTTCACTGAGACGTATAAAAAGGGATTAATAGTTTATAGTCAAGAGGCATTTAATTAACTGGGACTAATCACAACGATGTAAACAAATGTAAGCCAATCATACCTAAGCCAATCAAAAATACCTGTGAGCAATGAAACCTAGATCTGATTATGTATATGTAACGAACAACTTACATGTTATCAGACAACAACCATGGGAATGAATTAACATTGTAATTGGCTGAGGTCAATGTGCTATTGAGTCTCTCCTTATTAGCTACGATTTTCCCTTTACTTAACAATTATTTGCCAAAGGTGAAGTGAATATCAGGAAATATTTACCGAGACGCAAATCTTCAAGCGGCGAGGTAAATATTCCCTGATATTCACTGAGGCTGAGGTAAATAATTGTTTTAGTTTAAATACACAGGTGATTCTTTCAAAAAAGAAAAAAAAGAAGATAAAAAACATATTTTTCCTGGTAACAGCAACAAAGCAGCTGGCTGCCATTTTGGATTATCGCTGGTGGTGATTATCGTGTGATAGTGTGAGTTTTTCGACCAATCAGTGCACAAGATTTTCAATAATCAACTGTGTATTTTTACTAAATAAAATTAATGTGAGTAGTTAACCTTGTAAAAGCATTTCCAGTTAGTGTGTCCATATTGTAAAACTTGCTGAATACATGAGGCACAACTACATTTTGTTTTTCCATGAATCACTATTCATACCTCTCCAATGCCTTCATCCTCATCGTTATCATCATTTCCTTTCTCCTTCAATTTCTTTATCCATGGTTTCTCATTCTCCTCCCCTGTTCTTGCATCTTGCCTATTATCATGGCTGTCATCTCTAAACAGCTCTATATATCTTCCTTGTAAATAATCTTTATCTCTTTTTAATGCTTTTTCTAAGTCATCTTTATTCTTGAAGTCAACAAATGCCCGTCCTGAACGTTGCCCCTTTTTGTTATTAACGAATCTAATGCTAACACATTCTATGGGAGAAAAGAATTCCATAATCTGTTTTTCTTTTAACTTAAATGGTAAGCCTCTCATCTTTAACGTCCATGAACTCTGAGATTGTTGCTTTTCTTGGGTTTGTGGCTTTGATGGAGTGGATTTGTCTTTGCTAGTTTTTTTGGCACTGGAATTATTTTCATCACTACCATCATCACTGTCATCATCATCACCTGAATCTCTTGGGTCACTGTCTGGGTTGTCAGAGGGTTCACTTTCTTTAGATTGGGCAACTATTTTAGATCTCAGGTAGTCCATATCCGATAAATTTGTAGCAGATGCCAAAGTTTCGTTTCCAGTTTCATTCTCTTCTTCATTTTCACTGTCATCTATATATAAACATGAATAAACATGAATAATAAGTTTATTATTCCTTCTGGAATGATT
Organism: Actinia tenebrosa; assembly: GCF_029948245.1. NCBI lineage: Eukaryota > Metazoa > Cnidaria > Anthozoa > Actiniaria > Actiniidae > Actinia > Actinia tenebrosa. The sequence continues at coordinate 18,264,852 of NW_028292578.1, forward strand.
ATTGTTATTGATTGGGGATTAATTTATGATAAAATAAAAACTTGCCTGATGAGTCGTCATTATTGTTGTCATCTTCAGAAGGAAAAACTGATGCTTTCTAGAAGTCAAAAAGAAGAAACCTTACTCCAATACAAAATAGCGTCCAATTATAAAGAAAAACAAAAACATCCTTGTTTTTGAAGGTAGCAACTAATAGCCAGTAGCTAAAAGACCCTCATTCCATCAAATCAGCCAATCACTCACAAGATTTATCAGTGGACCACAGTTAGAGAAATGGAAATACTTTGCTTGACGTCCGCCAAAACCCTATTTTGTCGTGACTACACAATTTAATGTACAGGTGTGTTTGGGAATCACTTCAAAAACCAACCATGCCCTATTTCTATTGTTTGATATCAGGTTTGGATTTCAATGGAAAACCTGTCCTGGGACCAGGAACAGGTTTCCCATCAAAACTCAAACCCTCAACCCTTCATCAAACATTGAAAATAGGGCTTGGTTGGATTTGCATTGAAATATGCAAAACCTTGCTCTAGCGTTTTAACCTTTATGTAAATATCAGATACTTCACTTACTAATAAAATATCCTGTTGTATCCCACAACTTTAACCAACTACTCACCCTGTTCTTAGTGCTCTTGTTTTCATGGTCTTGAGTGTCCATGTCTGATGCTGTCTTGCCACTTATATCATTGCTCCACAATAACTTGGTACTACGATTCTGATGTGCAGTCAAAAACTCCTGAAACTCAGTATTTTCTTCAATTTCATCCAATTCTTTAATTAATCCTTTTGACTTTGATTTTCTATCTTTTCTTTTAGCCGTTTTGTCATCATTTTTACTGTCACTCTCAGAAGACTTCGACTCTATACCTTGTTTTCTTTCGTTTGAGTTTGATATTCTTTTCTGATATGCAGAGCTTCCTTCTGAATATTTACTCCACGGACGTGAGGATTTCTCACCGAGATCTGTGGCAATCTCAATTTGAATCTTTGAAGTATCAATAAACGAATTATTGAAGAATTTCATGGCATTTTCTGCTTGTTCTTCAGTTTTAAACCCCACAAACCCAAACCTACGAAATACGCCATCTTTAGTTTTACAGAGTCTTAGATCTGTGATTTCTCCTTTTGACGCGAAGAGAGTCCGAAATTTCTCTTCTTTGATGTTCTTGGGAAGGTTTTTCACGATTATCCTAGACATTTTGTTTAAGATCTGGATAAAAACGTATAAAAATAAAACAATTTACTTTTTGTACCTCGTGGCCACCATCTTGTTTTGTAACGCCATGTGACTACACAGGTATCCCATATAGTACATCTCAATAATCTAAGGGGGTCGAGAATGTAGTTAGTATCGTGTCAGGATATATCTACCAGCGATATTTCAGTTCCAGAATTATTGTCACAAGATTTCGAAATTTCTATTATCTAAATGAATCGCTTTTGATCTTTCGAACGAAAATGGTACTGTGCTACAAAAATTCCTGTGCAACACGAAGGGCTTGGGTTGGGCTGCCTTTGGTGTAAACAGTAGAGCTGGACTGGAGAAATATGTAAAAATTCTTTGAAAGTCGCGCGGAAGGTTTGAAAATATGAAAAGAAAAAGAGGGGAAATCGAGGGTTCTGAGAATTACGATGAACCAGCAAGGACCATTAAAAGATTTTTTACGGCTCCTACATCAGGTGAGCTAGGCACAATCACTTTTACAGTATTGTCCTCATCAGCATGAGGGGATTCGATACAGGTGAGAGGGGAAGCTTCAGGGAGTTCATTCCAAGACCTATACTCCCTAAATACGACTGTGAATCCCCTAAATACGACTGTGAACCCCCTAATTAGGTCATCTTGATTGTTTCACACCCCCCCCCCCCCCCAAATAAAAAGTATTAACCCTCTAAGTAGATCACTTTATTTGGGTGTTTTTGATTGCTAATCTCTGTTGGTCTTTTTATTTGGTTAGCTTATCTAGCTTCGGTCCTTTTTGGGTTAGTAGTACTGTATATACAAAATGAACAGTCAAAGTTTTATATTAGCAGTTCAACCCCCTAACTCAAAATCTGCCCCAGTTATATGTTGTTTTCCCCCCAGAGCATACCAAGTCAAACAAAGACTCAAAACAAGTGTCAACACCCAAATCATTATCAAAATGGAAATGGAACAAAACACTGTTATATTATGACGATGATGTCAAACCATCAGACAAGATCGCAGCATTTGACTTTGATAACACATTGGTAAAAACATCCTTGTATAAACACGGTGTAGATGCTTGGTCAATCTTGTATCCAAACTGTTTGGAAAAATTATCAACATTACACAAAGATGGTTTTAAGCTTGTGATATTCACCAATCAAGCTGGGATTGGTAGAGCAAAGACTGCAAGAGAAAAGATTATTGCAGAGAAAAAAGGAAGACTTTTGGGTTTTGCAAAAAAGGTAATACTACCTACATGTTAAGCAAGTTAAACACACTGCCAGTATTAAAGTGGTTTTTCGTATGAGTGAAAATTGATATCACAAATCTGTTGCTGTATCAAGTCTTACCCTCACTATACACTATGTCTTGTGTGATTGGTGAGAATTACTTGGAGACAATGAATGGTAAGCCATGTCCGACTCATATAAAACCTTTTTTAGCTTATGACCTGGGTCCTAGTTCCGGCAGACTTGGTGTCGTATGTGAGTAGAGTCGTTTGTTGTTCTCTCCTGTGCTTCGAGGGTTTTCTGGGTTCTCCGGTTTTCCTCCCTCGTCCAGAATCAACTTAAAATTCCAATTGGAATTTCAGTGGATGAAAAGCCACTCTATGGAATTTATTTATCCCTATCTCCTCCTCAGTTTAAAACTACTGCAGCACCATGAGAAGGATAGAGGAATATAGGAGAGCACCTCCATCCTCCCCTTTCCAAACTCTCCTTGCCAAATAACTTGGCTATCATAGGTGTAAGTCAAGAGATCCACTACTAGAGTCCCTCTACCTTGAAAGATATTGTAACCACTTCATATTCGGTTTTCTAGGCTGGTTTACCATTTCAGATATTTGTCTCTACTCAAAAGGATAATTATTACAAACCCAACCCAGGGATGTGGAACTTCATGAGTACAGAAATGAATGGAGGAAAAGATATTGATAAAGATCTCAGTTTCTTTGTTGGAGATGCAGCAGGAAGGAAGAAGGACCATAGTGATGCAGACAAAAAATTTGCTGAAAATTGTGGACTGATTTTCTACACTGAGGATGAATTTTTCAGCTTAAAAAAGTGATGTGCCAGGTTGTTAACAAACAAAGTACTTATCAATGGCTTCTTTTTTATTTATTGATATTCGTATATAATACCACTGCTCAAAAAGAATTAATGAAAAATAACTCGCATACTACTCTTCCCAGTAGACCATTACACCCCCCACGTTTTCAAAAATTGTTGATAAAAATTGATAGCATGATCTCATTTTGTGTACCATGTGATGAGCTTTTGGATGTACCACGTGATCAAAATTTGTTGGCGTAAACCAATTTTGATCACATGGTACATCCAAAAGCTCATCACATGGTACACAAAATGCGATCACGCGATCACTTTTTTCCAGCTGCTGGAGGGTTTAAAAGCTCCTCTGGATAGGTTGAAAAATGTAAGGTGTAACGGTCTACTGGGAAGAGTAGTATTTCATGAAAGTGGCTTGATACCATATTTCCCATTACAATAATTAATTTTAGTTTGAATAATAATTCTGAATTTTTTTATTTGGTATATAATGTCAATATCAGCTTCTTGACTTGTTTGGTTTTGAAGCTTTCTTGGTACTCATTATCTTGACAATTTGGTTTGACTCGTCAATCATTTCATCCTTATGCATCACTCTCTTCTTGCCAGTATTATCGAGACACTCTGCTCTGACATATTCTCCAGCAAGTAAACAAGCTGGAGGATGACAAAGTACATTAAACAGTTTACCAACTGTAGTGTTCTTTTTCAATACAACACAGTCTCTAAGGACTGAGAGGTGTTTGCTGGGTTGACTACTGATTGATTCCAAGGAGTCTAGTGACTGCACTGGAAATGCAAAGTTGGGTGGCCTTAAAAGAACTGCTGTGGAAACTGCTTTAAGAACTCCAGTGCTTCCGAATGGCTCTAATACTGCTTTCATTATTCCTTGTGCAGTCTCTAACTCAGTATGTAGTGTCACTTCAGAAATATCAAGTACTGAATGCTTAATCTCTTTAGGTTTATCAACTCCATTCCAAGCTGAAAATTTTGAGCCCCCACCATGGTATTCAATTAATCCATTTTTTTTAAGTTTCTGCAAAAAGCATTCACTTTTTGCACTTACAGGGACCATGGCCATGTCCTTGAACTTCTCCTGAAATGTCTCAATATTTTTCTGTGAATCAGGACGGTCTATTTTATTTAACGCCAACAGAATTGGGAACCTCACTTTGAGAAATTCACTAACTAAGTTGTGGACCAACTTTTCAGAATCTTTCTGGTTTAGAGAGAAAAATGATTTCATTTTCTTCTCTGTTATCCCTTGAGAGGTAAAAAGACCCTTTATGAGATGTTTTGAGGCATGGTAGCCAGTGAACATGTTAAAAAGCTTGGTTGGCTTCTTGCAGATCATGTCCCACTTGCTGATTATATTGGAGAAAATCCACTGATGTAACTCTTGGTAAAGCCATTCTACATCTAGAGTTGGGTCATAACCTAGATAAAATAATTTTAATGTCAGGTATGGTCATAGAATAAAAGGGAAGTGACAGGAGGATGTTGCTTGGTTGTCATAGTATCATGGTTAGGGAGCAGGGGAGGTGTTGGGGGATGACATGTGACTTGGTTGCCATGGTGACATGGTTAGAGTTTGGTCATAAACAGCAGAGGAGATGACCAGTGGCTTGGTTACCCTGGTTTGGTGAATAGATTAGCAGGCTAGTGGGAGGCACAGAAGGGATGGCCAGTGGTTTAGTCAAGCATTGCAACAATTGCAGTGTCCTACACCCTTCACTTTCTGATCATCAACATGTACCTGTGGTCTCTTTTCCATTTTCATCTGTCTCTCCTGACACATCAATTACATGTATGAGTACATCGGCATCCAGAAGATCATTCAAGAACTTATTTCCTTTGCCTCTCCCCTCACATGCACCCGGAACCAGCCCAGCTACATCTTTTAGCAGAACTGGTACATAACGATTACCAGCTGCATCATGTCCAAATGCTGCTTGGCACTTGTTGGTAAAAGAAGAGCATGGGCAAGGTATAGAATAGAACCCTTTTTCAATGTTTGGCTCTATTGTTGTGAAAGGATGGGCAGCAATCTTAGCAGAGTTTTGTTGCGTTGCTGCATTAAAGAAAGTAGACTTTCCAGCAGATGGCTTTCCTGAAAAAAGTATCAAATATTTGAGTTTAGCTTGGGCATGTTTTTTTCTTTCAATATTTAGACCAAGTGGTCTATTGCCACTTAGACAAGCTATATTCTTGGGATGCATGTTATCAAGGGCGGATCCAGGGGGAGGGTCGGGGGGGTCGCGACCCCCCTGTCATTCCTGAGGTCAAATGGGCTTCCTGTGGTAAAAATGCGACTGGGATTCCTTTGCCCACAAAATTTACTCCTGAGACCCCCCTTCAAAAAAACCCTGGATCTGCCCTTGGTTATATATGACATAAGATCATTGCCATGTTGGTTGACGATAGCAAGCATCCCTCATTAGCATCTCTTGTTGGATCAACCAACATGGGGGCTGTTCTTTTTTGTTTAATTATATCTCAAGTGATTTTGAGTGATGTGGTTGCACTCCAAGTCAGAAAATCATACCAATGAGCCCAATGACATAATCCCATCGGCCTCCAGTTTTACTATCTGTATAACTGATATTCCTTGAGTCTGCAAGCTCTTCTTCATCTGATGATGCCTCAGCTTCAACCAAATCTGTTTTCGTTGACTGATTTTTAATATCTATGATTTTATTCTTGTTTTGATTGATCCATTCTTTGGCCTCGTTGACCAATGTGAATACCATAGCCATTCCAATATATTCTTGAGTACATTCTTGAAGATGCCTTAGAAGTTCACCAACAATTTCCGTTGGGAGTACATTAGAGCGATTTGGTATCTCAATAAAAGGAACTTCTTCGGGATATTTATCGGGAAAAGTTATTTTCAACTGAACACAACCGGAAGGAAGGTCCAGTTCATCAAGGCGAATCATAAAACTTGGAGGACAAGTGTTCAGCTCCGCAAATTCATCTGGAAATATCGCTTTTAAAGACTCAATCTCTTCCCTTTGCTCTTCGAAGTAATCCATACCAGAAGCTCGAATTATGATTTTATAAGTCCCAAAAATCAATGTAAAGAGAGAATCAAAGAGAGATGATTCACAAACATTCTTACGTGTCATCCGCCATCTTGGATAAGCATGAGAAAGCACTTTTGATTGGTTGGTTCTTAACCAACCACGATCAAGTTTATATCAGGTCAAGTTGTAGCCCATAATACTTCCTTGGAAAGGGTTTCAAGATGGCGTTCCGTTTTGTTCGTGTGTTGACGAGAAGAGGTTTTAATACCTCAGCAGTGAGGGCTAATCTAAAAGAAGAACTTCTAGCTGAAGAAAAACATGCTACAGGTTTGTTCTGTTGGGTTTCTTTTCACTTTTATTTCTTTGTTTTAGCGTAAAACGTAGAGAAATAACAGCAACAAACAGCCAGTTTACTCTAAATACTCTGCATATAAGGTGATGTCAGTCGTGATGTTATGCTATTTCTTTAGGATGCTTACTATTTAGCGCTATCTATAGAGTATACATTGTTAACAACGTAACGTTTGTATATCGCCAACCCCTGAAGCATTCAATTCTAGAAATGGATACAAAAGGGCCGTGACAACGCCACCGGATGGCTGTCTATGAGCACAAGTGGATCCATAAAGGATCCAGGTTTTTTCACTTTCAAAGACTCCCTTCACCCCCTCCCTTCCTGAGGTCCAACATCTTGAGACCCAGATAATTCGGAAGAATTGGCAGCGCTGCCCCTCCCCTCAAAGAAGCAAGCACAATCACGGAAGACAGGTGCATCACCACCATATACATCTTTAGCTCATGTTAGAAAGCAAAATTGATCTTCCTTATCGTACTAATGATTTTTGGACTTAATTACCCACCCTCCCCCCCCAAATGTAAGAGCCCTCTGCCAATTCTCTCCAATTCTTGGGGTGTATGTTACATCATAGCCGCCATGTTAGTTGATGATAACAAAACATTTTTTATTAGCTTCTCTTGTTAGATTAACTAATAATATAATAATATGACAGCTGTTTCATTGTTATTTATATCTTTAGCATTTTTGAGTTATATGCTTGCACTCCAAGAATATGAAAAATTAGTATATACTAACTTGTGTACTTCCTAAGAACGCCCACACTCATTGGTTAATTGGAGGTGAATATTGTACGATATTCACCTCTGAATCTCGGAATATTGAATCGGCAACAAAATGGCATCTGCCGGCAATGGTTTTGCAGGAAATTGAAAAAATGAAAGTAAATGCCATTCCTATCAATACTAAAAAAGCAAGGAAGTATGGCCTAAAAGTTTTGCTAAAAGTTTCTGTTTGTTTGTTTTTATTGAATTGTTGTATATAGAAATAAGTTACTCTGTACACAAGTTGGTCGTGTCTTGGTAAATATTCCCCCGATATTCACTTCACCTTCGGTGAATAATTGCTAATGATGTATTTTTATTGGTTTAGGTACCATGAAGACATGGAAATTGATTTCTGGAATAGTAGCAGTGCCTGCCCTCATACTGTGCACATATAATGCATATGTATGTGAGGTTGAACATCACACACATCCAAGGCCTGAGTTTGTTCCCTATAGTCATCTAAGGATCAGAAATAAGGTTTGTCTTCTCATGCACAATCATTAAACAAAGAAATGATACTCTAGGGAATGGCAGGTGGTATGAAATGAGAAAACATCACACCCAATAGCCATTAATAGCTATCTAAAGATCAGAAATAAGGTTTGTCTTCTCATGCACAATCATTAAACAAAGAAATGATACTCTAGGTAATGGCAAGTGGTATGAAATGAGAACACATCACACCCAACAGCCATTTATAGCTATCTAAAGATCAGAAGTAAGGTTTGTCTTCTTGTGCACAATCATCAAACAAAGAATAATGATACTCTAGGTAATGGCAGGTGGTGTGAAATGAAAAAACATTACACCCAAGCTAAAGAGGTCTATTAATCTTGCAGCTTAATTTTATAGATAATATCTGAAGGAAAAAGAAAGCTGAATTCACATCCCTCTCTTTTATTATCTCTTTATTTTGCAGACTTTTCCATGGGGAGATGGCAACCATTCCCTCTTTCACAATGATCATGCCAATGCTCTTCCAGAGGGCTACTCTGATGGAGATGATCATGAACATTAGGTTTTCTGCCTTGTCAAGCTGCATTCTATCGTAATGCTTTAAAAACATTTGTTAAATTTCTGTGTGTGGATTAAACATGAAATAAATCTCTTTATGCACATTGGATTATCTTCTTGATACAATAAATACATTATTTAATTTTTGCTTGTGTTGATGTACAAGTGTTGACAACAAAAGGATAATTTCTGTGTGATACATAATATGAATTTTGATAAAGTGTGTATCAATAGATGATTTCCCAATGAAGTATTTTTTAGTTCACAGGCAGGATTATAACGTTGTTTTGAGGGAAAAGCTCACTTCTTCAGACAAATTTTTTTCTTTAAGACTCAGAAATCGCCTTTAACTTTATTGTTTCCAAAGGTTTCCTATGAACTTTGCCTGAAAATGCCTCAATTTCATGTCTGCGGTTGTGATGTTTATGAAAGCGCTTGCGCATCTAGGAAATCATCTATTGGTATCTGATTTGTTTTTATTATCAGTTATTTAACATTTGGAGTATAGACCAAATGGGTCGATAGATTTATTGCACTTAATTCCTACCTGGGGATCAAAACAATGAAAAATATTAATATCCTTTAGAGAAATGGACTATATTGTTTTGTCCCACAGATTGGATTAGTGTTTTGTCACCCCCTTCATTATATATATATATACCTTGCATATAAAGTATTGATGGTTTTCACAGGGGCCATGTTGGAGGAACTTAACAAAAGGACTGTCAATTTTTTTGTTATATCTGCCATGTCTTGTTATTTAATTCTCTTGGGAATGGTTGAAAACCACATCGACCATAATATCGTTTCTTGATGTTTTTTTAACATCAATTAAGTAAATCATGAAAAAAAATCACAAGATAATTTAAATTATCATAATCACCTAACTGTTATAATGATGAATATTTCCTGACAGCTGTTAATTATGCGAACTTTCTAATTTGAATATTTGGGCTCCCTATGTCAACCGTGGCGTGACGATCTGAACGAGTATATATAATCGGTCTTCAGGCATTTCCAAACTGAAAACCAATATTTCAGGTAAACTAGTAAACGTTTTATAATAATCCTTGCAGAAATTTGCATTGATGATCAGGCTAACCTGCTAATAGTCTAAATTATCGTGCAGCTTGCTATGATTTCCTTACGTAATATGCACAGGGTCTGGCACTGTGCAGCCTCACTTAGTGGGCTGCTTGTAAACACTCAAAAACCTCTTATTATGGGTGTTCCTGTATCTGTAAAGCGCCGTACAAGTTACGAGTTTTCACTTGCTAGCTTTTCCACCACGGGAACTTTGCACAGCTCAATATCAGAAGGTCAGTTAAGGTGGAGTTTTACGAGACGTTAGGCTCGACTAGTTTGATGAAAGCTGTAAACTTGCTAATAAGAAAGAGATAAAGTATGTTAAGATTTCTGAATTTCTACTTCAACTTTCCCGCTCAATATTCAGCTTAACAATATATCATTACAGTCTTTGCTTTATGGCCTTTAACCTGCTGTTAAATATTTACAAAGTTTTCAATAATAGTATGGGATTCGAGTCTTGTACGTATGTAACGATCACAGCTTGGACATTGCACATAAAAACAATATTTAACTCGCATTTTAAAAATTGTAGTCATATTTTTCATTAGAAAAATCTTCCCTAATCGTGTTCTAGATTAATTTTTGATTATATAATTTTGGTACAGTTGTATTATTTGTTTTTAACACTGCGGTGGTCGGTTAATAGCTAAGTTAACCATATTTCTGTTGTCATGTGTGCGTATTTTAAACCCACAGAAACCTGAGATACATGAACAGATGCCGGAGTTGACAGCATAACACCAGCAGTTTTGGGATCGCAAATACTATAAATGGACTTTCCATTTGTGTTTTTATATTTTAAGATACTTTGCGTTTCCTTGTCTCTAAAAAAATATTTTTCGCTTCAAATTTGCATTTAAAATTATCCGAATTGAAAGGTTTATTTATAAAAGGCGCGGTTTTTATACCAATGGATATAATAGTAGCTTGAAATATTATCCATGTTTTGGCTAACGCTATTAAACTAAAAATGAATAAAACTAATTAAATAGAATTAATAGATAAGGTTGAATTTCATGTACGATAATTATTTTCTTTTTGTCTTTTAGCCGATACAATTATGACTTCAATGATTGAAGCAGTTGTTGCAAATGTTGATGACTTAAAAGATGGAGAGTAAGTTGATCAAAAAGCAATAAAAACAATTAAATTTTATTCTTGAGAAAAATAAGCTACGAAACATGAATTCATTTATATCAGAAATTAAAAAATACAGTGAAATTTCAATAAAGAAATTTAAAAAAAATTCTATTTAGAATGAAGACTGTGGACGTTGGTGAAGGAAAAGCTCTCCTGGTTAGAGAATATGGGCAGTATTATGCCGTCGGGCATAAGTGCACTCACTATGGTGCACCCTTAGCTAGTGGAGCATTATGTAATGGAAGGGTAAGATGTCCCTGGCATGGTGCTTGTTTTAACATCAAGACAGGTGATATCGAAGATTTTCCTGGACTGGACAGCATTCCAAAATTTGAGGTATAGTATCTTATAATACAATTAAAAGAAGATATGAAAATGAGATGAAAAATAAACATGAGATTAAAGTGGAATGAAGATGAAAGGAGATGAAAAGGAGACAAATAAAAATGAAAAAAGTGAAATGGGATTGAAATAATAAATAAAATGACGTAATAATAGAAAATAATAAATACAATAAAAGTAGAATGAAGATCGGTGCAAATAAGATGAAAAGGATTTGAGACAAACATAAAAGTGTGTCGAAAATTTGAGGAAATGAAATTTCAATAATAATAGGAAGAAATTAAATATTTGCTTATGTTTTTACCCCATTTGTAATGATATTTAAATGTGATGTTTTTTATAGGTTGTCGTATCAGGGAACCAAGTCATTGTGAAAGCACATCCTGAGGTAATAGATTTGTAGTAATTAATCATTGATCATGGAACAATGCTTCCATTTCCTGCCTTATGATGGTTTACATAATAATATAATTTTGTTTAAATCTTAGCAATTTAAGTCTCATAAGAGAGTCAAAGCCGCCTCTTCCAAGACAAGCCCTGGTTCTCCAGATAAAAGACGATTTGTAATAATTGGAGGAGGTATGTATATATATGTTTGCAATCTGTCTGCCTGTCTTTTGTAGTCTGCCAACCGTCCATCCATCCGTCCATCAATCCATCTGTCTGTCCGTCCATCCGTCCGTCCATCCATCCATCTTTCCATTTATCCATCCATCTATCCATCCATCCATCAGTCCATCCATCCATCCATCCATCCACCCACCCACCCACCCACACCCACCCATCCATCCATCCATCCATCCATCCATCCGTCCACTTCATTCAACTATCCATCAATCCATCTTCCTTCAGCCCACCTAACCCAACCATCCACCCATCTGTTTGTCCATTTCATTTCATCCATCTCTTTCATTCTACAATGGAAGGGGGGGAGCCTTGAAAATTTAGTAGCTAGACATTAGGTAAAGGTGTGCAAGATCATTATAGCCATTCATGCATCTCTGTGGTCCCTGTCAAAAGTCCAACTTTTTATTCTGATTACTTTGTAAGTTGTCAATTCTTATCAACCTTACTTGTCCACTCATTTTAGGTGGATCTGCAATGAAAGCAGCGGAAACGTTAAGAGAGGAAGGATTTACAGGTCTATAAATAAGCATGTTTTTTATTTAATAAAGATAATGTGAATGATAGTCCAAGGTGTTAAAAAAGGTTTCTGTCATATTGCATTAATTGCAAATATTACTATTATTGTACTAAGATAGGATCTGCAAGAATCTTCTTTGTACTAATTTGATACTGCATGTACTAATTAAACTAGATAAAAAATTGCAGAAAATATCTACGTTCTGTAAGGTTATTCCTTATATTCTTTTCCAGGGCAAATTGTCATGGTAACCAAAGAGGCTCACCTTCCTTACGACAGACCTTTGTTAAGTAAGGTAAATTTGAACAACTGGTAAGAACTTCTGTTCCCATGCGCACGTGGATGACGCAAGCCTTACAACAGGATAACAGACTTCAGACAGAGATAGAACATACTTATTGCTTGCACACCCACATTATCAGAATGCACGATTTTTAGGATACCAGACTGATAAAAAATTATTGTAAAATGCACTCTTTACTTTTTAGAAACTTGCCATTGCTGCTGGGGATATGAAGCTGAGATCAAATGAATATATGGTCGAGCATAACATACAGTTCTGGTGTGGAAAAGAGGTAAGTGGATACTAATACTATACTAAATATGACAACTTAATGATAAGTTTTATCCTTGGCTGCACATGAAACTATTGTGTTTATGTAAAGTGCCCCTCAAAGTTGAATCAAATAAGCCAAAATGAAATGCATTATGGGTGTGGGAGAGCAGTGTATGACTTGATCTACGTTCTAACAGTAACCATCTCTAGCCCAATTGATTATGTCCTTTTTTGCTGTTTTCACAAAAGGCTCTTTCTCTCGACACAACAAAGAAGACTGTCCAATTAAGTGATGGCAAAACCTTGGAATATGACAGCATTCTTATTGCTACTGGTGGACAGTGAGTATAATATCATTGTCAATCAACCTAATCAGGGACCATAGAGGTAGGGCTTTTTTTAGCTCCAATCCCACGATTTTCAGGGGGTTGGTGGAGGGGGGAATTGGCCTGGACTAATATAGCAGACAGGCATGTATAAGATGTCTAAAAGTTGACGGGAAGGTGTGTGCAACCATGCTACCCAAAATCCCTTGATATATGAATAACAGTGAAACCACTGCCATTTTGGTTGATCTAAAAAGAGAAGGAATGAGGAATGCTTTGTTATTGTCAACCAAGATGCATGGGGGTTATGACGTAACATGCACATGCTCTATTGGATATAAGCAAAACCTATGACTATTTCCAATTTGTTTCAGACCAAGATCATTAGACGTACCCGGCAGCAATCTGAAGAACATTTTACTGCTGAGAAGCCCAGAAGATGCTAATAAAATTGGTAAATATTGATAAGATATGAAGAAAGTTTTCATTTGGATGGGAAAAATACCTTGACTGTGGCAACGGTTTTCGTACCACTGTGAAAGGCGCGAATTGCAAACACGCTCGTGACACGGCAAGGAATAAGCCAGCCCAATCACATTGCACGAGAACTTACTCCTTATCCAATCAAGTGCCCCAAAAACGACATGAATACAGCGCAGACACGGTCATGCCAATGTCACGGAACTTCCAGACCAATAACATTGTGCGATCCCCCAATCAAAAATTCTAGAAAACATCAAGGCGGTCCCGGCAAGGCACACATACGGCACCAACGTTTTCACAGTGATATAAAAACTACTCTAAGACGACTTATAAAATAACTATTATGAATCTTGCGTTCTGATTGGTTAGAAGCGTGTACTATATTAGAGCACACAGCATGAGCGCTCACTTTCAGTGCGTCATCCCTATGGTTATCGTAATTTGTATTTTTTTAAAAGAAATAACAACTTGCTTGCTGTGCTGTGTGCAGTTATAAAACGCTTGGGGATTGGCAGAACACTCGAGAAGTGTTCGCTATCCATCATGCTTCTCCTAACACTTCTCTCGTATTCTCACAATTGTCAATTGCGTACCTTGTGCACCATGACCTTACTCCACAGCCAGGCATGTCTACTCTGACATTTCTGACTTGTTATTGATTACTGGGTTTTTTTCAAACTGTATCTAAATGTTCATTTTGTGTTCTTGATAGCTGAAATTGCACCTGGAAAAAAGGCTGTGGTGATCGGATCATCCTTCATTGGTAAGTCAAATATAAAGAAAGAAATTGAAATTGTAACTGAATGGTGTGTTAAGCTTTTGTGTCAATTTTTTTGTACTTCAAATTAACATGGTGTTCTCGAACTAGGAATGGAATTAGCAGCCTTCTTATCAGGAAAGGCCAGCTCCGTAACAGTAGTGGGAAGAGCTGAGATTCCCTTTGCAAATGTCCTTGGGAAAGAAATTGGTGGACTTTTAAAGAAGGTCAGTCATCTGCCACCCATTCATTCATCCATTGCTTGAGTGGTGTGTTTCTATTCATGTTAGAGTTGTTTCCGTATGAGTAGCAAACGACACGACTAGTCATAGAGAATCTTAAACCCTGCGCGTAACTGCGCGTTGTGTAACGGCATGTTGTACCGTGTACATACTTGTAAGTGTATGTTTGCCGCTCATACACATCAAAGAGGTTTTAGTGCAAAAACACACACTTCTCTATCTGTCTTGGGCTCTCCAAGCAGAAATGAAGCTTTCCAATTCGTTCACGAAGACGTGAAGAAGAAGAACGCTAGCGAAAAAAAGAGACCTCCATAAATACAGGTGTCATGGTAAACCAATTCATTGTTGCGCTATTGGTTTGGGAGACTTCAAGATTAATGGTCTTATGGATGGAAAAAATTTTGATGCGTTTTTGGTACGAAAACCGAAAAAACATGATCGTGTGGAACGGAGGTCACTGCGCAAAGCATCTTCCTTGCCATACTAGGGAACTTTAAGTGCATACATGTTATACGGCTGTGTAGAAAAGTACATGTTGTTTATCTAAAAAAAATTTTTAGTTACATGAAAGTAAAGGAGTAAAGTTTATTTCTGGTCAAACTGCGAAAGAGTTCAAAGGTCAAGGCGGAAAGGTAAGGCAAAATCTGTTTGAATACAACACCAAAAACACATGACTCATGCATGCGATATTCATCCTCTCATGCAGCTCTGCGCAGTAGTTTTGACTGATGGAACAGAACTCGAGGCAGACATCTGCATCCAAGGAGTTGGTAAGTAAGCTTTATATAATGCATCCTTGTCGTAATACTAGATTTTACACTGCTCACTTAGCTTAGTCACATAACTGATCTAACTTCCATTCTTTACAGGGGTCAAGCCTTCAACGGGTTTCCTGAAGGACAGTGGTGTACCACTGAACAGCCAAGGAAGTATTGTTGTTGATAAGGTGTGTGTTTTGATATCATGACAATTCAGTCTTGTTGACTCCCTTGAACACTAGCGTAGGGAGGGGAAACATGAAAAAGTTTGCTTTCCTGCAGGATTCCTGCGGATTAATTGGCGGAAAAATGGTACATTGCCCCCCTATGATGGAGACCCCGCTACATCCCTGCCCTTGAAATGTCCTTTGTTTTGTGCCCTGTGCAGCAAACTCATTCTGAAACGCTTCAAAGTATAGCCACTATGACAAAATATGGGTGGGATTGATCAGGATCCATTCTGGCAAGGATGTAAAGTTGTTATGCACAAATCAAAATTTCTTTGTTCAAAATTATACTCTTTATTTTGATGTTTTTTTTTAATTGGTTCAGTACCTGCGGGCTTGTGACGATGTGTACGCTGCAGGAGATATCGCTAACTTCCCTCTCAAGATGCTGGACTGGGAATCTGTTACTATAGGACATTGGCAGATCTCACACAAACATGGTAAAGTCATTGAAAACGAATAGACCATAAGATGGTCCTTCCCTTGGCTTGACTTTGTATGGGGTGTAGGGTGTGTCCTTACAGACATTCTTACAGGTGTTTATACAAAAGCATGCTCTGAAGTGAAGCTATTTTAGTGTTTCTATCTCTGTGCTCCAAGTACCATTCATTTCCCACTCATATCATACCTGCTCTAAAATCTGATGCAGAGCAGTTGTTTTCCAAGAAGTAATCTTATATAGTGCTAGCTGTCTAACATTATACAAGTTTGGGAAGCACAGGTGGTTTAAAGGGCTTGCCTCTCATCAGTGCGAATGGGTTGGATCCTTGGACATGTCTTATACAAGTAGTGTTCATTTTTGGTTCACTCATGTGCTTTGGGGGTTTTTCTCTGGGGTTTCCTCCCTCTTCTATAAATTCTAAATTGATCTAGAAAGTGCCCCTGTGAACATAGACATACAAAAAATGCACGTTCTAAATATCAACGTTTTCATAATATCAAAGTTTACTACAATGCTCTTGAACACCATGATCATGCTATCGCATTGTGGCTCAATATTGATATACTCTTACCTAAACTCAGTATTACCAACGACTAAGACAAAGTAGTATTGTAGTATTGTATTTATTCTCCTGACAGGACGGACTGCTGCTCGTAACATGTTGGGCAAGAATGAAGAACTCAACACTGTGCCATTTTTTTGGACAACTCAATGCGGAAAGAGTGTGCGCTACTGTGGTAAGTAGTCCAGTGGTTTCAGCCATTTTAAGAAAGCACTTATCATTTACTCCAGCTCTAGGTTCTATTTTGCTTCCTGGTAGGTTTAGGTGAGTCCTTGTGACTTCCTGTTGAAACTAGTAAAAAACTCTTAAAAACTCTTAACAGAAACGTTTGTTTTATTATTTTGTTAATTTTGACTTACAGGCCACGCCCATCACTTTGATGATGTCATCATTGACGGAAACATCCATGAAATGAAATTTATTGCATATTTTGTCAAGTGAGTGTCCTTCTTAATTATTTTGGTCTAATCTTTACTACTCTGGTTAGGTATGCTATATTTTCTTCATTTTTTAACTTTTTACTCCAGGGGAGACAAAGTACTAGCAGTGGCCACAATGGGCCGCGACCCTGTTTGTGCCAAGGCAGCCAATCTTTTATTTGAAGGAAAGATGCCATCGGCTTCAGAAATCAGGTAGGTCCATTGAATTGAGATAATAGGAATTCCTTATTACTAGATGTCACCCTTATCTAATATTATATAAAGACCACTTTCTACATTACAGTATATGGAATACATCGCTAATGAATAGAGTGCAAAGGATATAACCGTTAAACTTTAGTTATACTAAATAGCACAGTTGATTGCAAATTCCATTGTTTTCTATTGTTTAATTAGCACTATTTTGTACTATTTAGTAATTAGTGTTTCACAGATAAATTGTTTGCACTCTACACAAAAATACCTTAAAATAGACCTGATCTACTTTTCTTGTTTTTGGCAAAAAAATATAGGTGTATCTTATCAAATGTATGTATTTTATTTGTAGGGCAAATCCAAATGAGTGGCTGAATTAGACTGACATAATTGGACAAACAGCTATTTTTGGATAAAATTATACCCAGCACTGGAACAGGGTTTGTTTTGCTCCTCAAATTTTAAAACTTTCTTCCATTTTCTTTATCCATCTGGAAAACTCCAGCAATCTCATCATCAATGAACCCTCCTTGAAATCTTAAATGCTCTGTTAACATAAAAATACAAAAGAAATGACACAAATCCTTTGAGGAAAAAGTCTGATATCTTTTGTAGTTCCATGTTAGCTTGGTGTCCAAGATAATTTTGAAGAAGGGTTCATTACAAGTACAAATCCCTGCATTCGAAGTATTAGTTGATGTGAAATGCGGAATGCAGTCTGATGATATATATATATATATATGGGAAATATTATACAATTACAAATCCCTGCATTCGAAGTATTAAAAAAGGTAAAAAAAGGTAAAGGTAATTTATTTTACTTTGATAACGGGGGGAGTGGTTGCCCAATTCTCCCCAGCCAAGGGCTCATGTTAAATGCACTTGAAGGTGTGCCCTCTACCCCCTCTTACTATCAGTGCTCCTTTTTACGGGTATTTAAAGCTACACAGAACAGAAAGAAGTTGAAACAGACGTGGAGTTCCTGAGGATCGAACTATAGACCTCTAGCTCTGAAGGCCGCACACTAACCAGCTGAGCTACACCTGCTCCTAATATTGATGTGAAAATGTGGAATGCAGTCTGATGATATATATATATATATATGGGAAATATTATACTACTTGAAATATAAGATATATTTAAAAAAAAGTCTTGAAATAAAGTAGATAAACAAAATTCTTGTTTATTTGACATTTACATGTTCTTTATTCTTGATTTTGTTTCAAAAACTGAAACTTTAGAAAAACTATAATTTTCCTTGATATTATTTATGTTTCTCATAGAGGTTTTACACAATTCTTTCTCGACATTGTAATCTGTTAGAAGCATTAAGTACCATCAAATGGTCACTTTATTTTTAATTAAAAACTCCATTAAAAAAAGGCTTATAAGACTGCTGTCGATTATCAAGGAGCTGCTGATTCTTGTAAACAAATGAATGCCAACACATTGTTTGAAGGAAATACTACCAGATTTTGGTAGTTGGGAGTAAATGTTTCCTTATCTAATTTTGATGGACATGTAGATAAGTGACAAGTTTGTAAACCCCCATTTTGGTAATGCTTTAGCATCTTGTGGTTAAAGTCAAAGCTGACCTCTTTCTTTATCCCGTTTTTGCATCCTCAGCGGGCAATGTCCAAAAAACGTCCCATTCAGTCATTCTTTTTTTCTTCTATGGGCTTTTTCTCTCTCTCATCTGTTTTACTTTTATCTTTACTCCCTTTAAGCCACTTGATTCCTTCAAACAGCGACAGAATAATGGGAATACTGATGGGTAGAAACAAGGGGATGTAGATGGCATACCTATGAGTAAACAACAAAGAAATGAATGAATGAATGAATGGAAGGAGACTGGGAAAAAAGAAAAAATGAATGAAAGAAAGAACGAAAGGAAGAATAAAAAGCTGCCACTTACTTTTGATCATCAGGAAAGTACAGCAAAGCTAGTATGCTTGGGTCAAAAAAGGCATTTTCTGAAAAGAATAAACTTTATCTTAAGCATGTTTAAGTTAGTCTTTGGTTAGTCGAGTACTTCAGTCTTGCTGAATTCTTATTTTCATAATTTTGTATTGAATTACCAATTTATGAAAAGGAGATTTCTCCCTACGCATTAAATGTTTTAAACCTTTTTCCAGTATTTAATTTTGACTTTATATCCTTAAGTTGTCAGTAATATAGAAGTGAGTAGAGCTTTCAAAACCAGTTCCTTTGACCCAAATTTCTCATTGGACAGTTGATAAAGATTATACATTAAACTTATGAAAAACATCATTGTCAAAAAATTTTCCTAAGTATATATTTGTCAAGATGTTTTGTAATTACCAGAGGATGTGAGAGCAGTCTTTGCTTCTAAATAGGCTGTTGTTACTCTACCCTGCTCCAGTGCATCTTTACTCTAAAAATAATACAACAGGTATGATTAGAGTTGGACTTTATTATTAAATATAGATTATTGATAGTTAGCATGTTCTGATGCTTTATTAGTAAATGTAGGACAGTTGTCGACTGTCATTGTAAAGAATAATTATTGTTTGAACCAAAAGATTTTAAAACATTTTTGGATGGGAGAAGTCGCTTGAATTATCCAAATGTTAATATACCTGTATCTTAGAAATAAAGAAACCATTTGAGATTTCCCAATCTTAATGTTTTTGGATGGAAAAATATTTCTTATATTATTTAAACTTTACTAGGAAAACCTAACATGTTTCTATGGTAACTGATTGGTTACATGAGGTAACCATGGTGACACACCTTTTCAATAGACAGCAAGGCCTGTTGAATCTGTTTTTGTATCTGATCACCAATAACCATGTTACTGATCTGCTCTAGAAGACGAGCAAGAGAGGTGAGGGTGATGGTGGATGTGGACAGAAATTCCATGGTTTTCGTCCTCCAAAGAGAAAGTTCCTCCTAGAAGATAAAATTGATCAAACAATAATTGTAAATATGGCTTATAACGTACCCTTTTTATTTGTATACTCATGCCCGTTAACATCCATAAGAGGCAGTTAGTATGAGTTGTAGACACTGAGGGTGGTCACTAGTCACTGCTAGGGTTTCTTTACACCAGAGAGGAGAGATGTGACCGCCATTTCATGTAGTTATCTGAGCCACTTGAAAGATATAGATGGAAGGATGAGTCGATGAATGGAAAATTGGATAATGGAATTACTGGGCAAATGGAAGGATAGATGGATTCCTAGAAGACAACTATCATTAATCTATCCCTTCAATTTTCTGTAGAAATCAGTCATTCACCAAGGCATTTTGTTTTGAAAACTTTTAAAGATATTCTTGGAATGCATTCAATAAAGACAAACTATCAAACCTACCCATTCTGTTATTTCTGTACTGGAATATTCACCAAGAATACTTTGTTGAGGTTGGTCCTGGAAGAAAATAGAACAAGACCAGTGCATTAGTAACAAAAAGAGGAAGCTGTAAATAGACATTTCAGACCATGTGTCATTCTCTTCAGAACAAAATTCTTTGTTGGAGTCGAATCCATATTTATGTGTCTTCTCATGCACCACTTTTAAACCAAGAAAAGTTACTCTAGGGAATGACACATGGTCTGCAATGAGAAAACATTACGCCCAAAGAGGTCTATTTAAGCAGATGCACATAATCATCTCCCTATGGTGTTTTACATTATTATATTTATTATAGTAAAATAACTGTTTATAAATGTTGCATTCTAATTAGTTGAGAGCGTGTGCTTTAGGACACAACACAGGGCGCACTTCGGTTGCATCATTCCTATCCAAAATAAAGGTTTTTGTAATTTGTATTTTATAAAAGAAATAAAAAAACTTGCTTGCTGTGCTGTGTGCAGTTATAAAGCACTTGGAGATTGCTCTCTTGTTCTGCCAACCCCTGTGTGCTTTATACATAACTGCGCACAGCATGCACACGCATTTTGTATTTCTTCATTTCTATAGTATCACACTTACTATTGGTTGACCACCAAGGAGGAGCTTGAGCTGGGAGATAAAGGTGCTCATTACAGACCTCATTTCTAGTTCTACATGATTATTTTCTAGGTTTGTTCTGTTAATGTTATATATCACAAATCCTCCCCATTGAGGACTTAAGAATGCATTGCTTTCAGCTACATCACCTGGAAAACAGAAATAATTATAATCAGTGATCAGTGTTATGGCTGAGTTGGGTGGTACACTTGTAGAAGCATGTTTTCTATTTATTATCTTGTCTGTCCATCTTTTGGGTTGCCTCTTTGTCTGTCTGTCTGTTGTCTGTCTGTCTGTCTGTCTTCCATCCATCCATCCATCCTGTCTGTCTGTCTGTCTTCCACCCATCCATTCATCCATCCATCCATCCTGTCTGTCTGTCTTCCATCCATCCATTCATCCATCCTGTCTGTCTGTCTGACCTCCATCCATCCATCCATCCATCCATCCATCCGTCCATCCCTCCCTCCCTCCATCTATCCATCCATCCATCCATCCATCTCATCATTCTTTCTTTCTGTTCTCTTACCATCTTTATTCCTTATGTAGAGTGGTGTCTGGTCTTGTGATGGTACGTACACAATGAAGTTAAGATTAGAATTGAGAGACACATAAGAACCTGCAATAAATATATAAGACACGTAAACTGTCAAGAATATTCACATTCATTTTCCAAGGATTTGAATTTACAAGAATAAACAGGACTGCATTTTCCTTGCAGATTCTTGTGAAATCTTACCAAGTTTAGCCTCTATAGGGTTGATAAGATGAGGTAGATCTTTATAATCCAGATAAAAGGCTTGGCCATCCCTTGTTGGGTTTAGCTGCACAGTACTGTAATGAAGAACCTGAAAAAGTTTAGAAAATTCAATCAAAGTTTTAAAACCAACACATTATCATTATCTTATTCCCTTTAGACACGGTCTCTTTACTTAATTCTGACTTGATCTTCAGTTTTGGCCTGTCGTCATTTGACCTAATGATCTGAATGAGGACTATGATCATGTTACATGTTTATAGATAAAACATTGTCATGGTTGCATTAGGTCTATTTTTGTTTTGAATCATGCAGGTATTTTCTCTGGAATAAGAAAATGTCTCTCCTAATAGAAATACCATCATTCTATTTTAGTTACCTGGGAATCTATACTGGTGTTGAGGTGCGGAACCTTTGCCAGAAATGGATTCAGATACTCTGTCATTAAAATATGACTAAGTTATTCATTCATTTAACCATCAAGCCCTTCCTGCAGGCCTCCGTCCCTCCTCCATGCATGCATGCATTCATCTGTCTATACATCATTTATTTATTCACCCATTTGTTCTTTCGTTAGTTCATTTGTTCCTTTATTCATTCACTCATTCATCCATGTGTCTGTCCATCTGTCCATCTATCCTCCTTCCCTCCGTCTGTCCTTTCATTCATTTATTATTCATCTATTCATTAGTTCAATTGTTCATCCATCCATCCACCCACCCACACATCCACCCACCCATCCACCAACCCATCTATCCATCCATCCACCCACCCACACATCCACCCACCCACCTACCAAGCCCTCCATCAATCCATCCATTTTTGTTGCTTACTTTGTACAGCCTCTTCAATATTCCACCAAGGAATAACAGAATCTGGATCTGAGTTCAGCAACGTAAAAGAGATTTGATAACCTATAAAAAAACAATTATTAAACAGTTTCTGAATTATCATAAATGCATTTTTCTTCTTCCTTACCCGAAACAGATTTCTGTGCTCTAATATTTTCCATGTTATTCTGTTAACAAAGTTTACAAAGTTTAGTTATGAAAAATAGGATATTTGAAAATGTTAGCTAAGATCAATATACAAAATTAAAATTCTTCTCACCATCTTGAGATTCCTTTGTGAAGCGGTGTTGAAAGCTCTACTGATGGTTTCAACATTTATATAAACATTTTTGATTACTGTGACAATGTTTTTCAGTTCTGAAGCTATTTCTGCAAAATGAGATAAATAAATACATAATTAAACAAACTTCATCTCTGAACAGTCTTAAAAGTTGTTGTTCATATGCTCTTGCAAAGTTTAGCAAATTGTTAATTAACTAATTACTTATTAATAATACATTATGATTTGTGGCAGATGTACCTATATTATTTCACAGCCATACCTTTCTTATATGGGATAATAGTGTGTAAAAACTTCCCAATATGCGTAGTCTTCATTTGTTCAAATATCCCAGATGGAAGAAATATGAATATGTAGTTTCCATTGGAAGATTTTTCACCATACCATAATTTTTGAAGTGCAAAATCCAAATCTGTAACAATGATATTAAGAAGAAAAATATTACAATTGAATGTTTGAATTTACTGAAATTTCCATAAACATGCAAACTCTGTGTCTGTGAGCTGCTACTGCAATTTGGTTTTTCGCTGCCGTCAATCAAACTTAATCAGTCAGTACCTTTCATATTTTTGACTGTCTGCAGCAAAAAACCAAATTTCAGTGTGCAACTTGGAGACACAGAGTTTGCATGTTTATGAGAATTGCAGTAAGATTCATGAAAATACATTTGTGCATTAAAGCATGATAAATCATTGATGAAGCAAAATAATGTATTATGGGAAGACCTGTGGTTTAGTTGCCATGGTCAATCTTGTTCTTCTCACCACTACACCACCTTTGCTTCCCCTCTGTAACATTTTAACCCTCTAATACCTCCAGGGCTTAAAATATCATCCGGAATGGAATTTTCTCGGCCAAATCATTGCGTTATCAGTCATATATTCACCAGAAATGAGGTTTGACAGTCCTATGACTAATTTGGCTGACCAGCTATTAATGTAAGGGATTCAATGTAAGCCCTGTCTGATTATTGTCATTCATCTACCTTTGAGAGCAGCATTTCTTTGACTCTTCTCTTTTAACAGTGAGTTCTCTGCTTCTGAGAGAAATCTTGTGTTGATTTCAAATTTTGGATTTACAGCAAATTCTAAGAGAAAAAGATACTTAGTGGTTTTCTTAACGAATAAAAGCACTCAAAACAACATTTTTAATAGACCATCCTGTCTTTCCTTAGAGTATTATTTCTTTGTTTCGCAGTTGTGCATAAGGAGACACATGAATATGCTATTGGATACAACTCAAACAAAGAAAGTTATTCTAAGGAAAATAAAATGTGGTCTGAAATGGGAAAACATGCTAAAGAGGTAGATTTGAAGTCATCTCCTACCACATACCTCTAATTCCTCTTACCTGCTATCAAGCTGTTTAGTTGATCACGCAGAGAATTATCAAAGCTCTTTAAGTTCAACAGACTTTCCTCTTTTGGTATTAGAATTTTGATGTTCACTAGGTAATCTAGCTGTAAAGCAATAATAAATCGATTAACATTTATATCAAGCTAATATAACCGCTGACAGAGGTATAGCCAGGATTTTTCTAAGGAGGGAGCCCGAATTCGAAACTCTGCCATTTTGTTTGAGTCCCCGAAATACTGAACCAAAAAAACGATAACAAAAAGGTTGGTGGACGGGGGGTGGTAGGTGGGGGGAGGGGGGGGAGGGGCTGAACCAAAAAAACGATAACAAAAAGGTTGGTGGACGGGGGGTGGTAGGTGGGGGGAGGGGGGGGGGGAGGGGGGGAGGGTGGCATTACTTTTTAATTTTGCAAACTTTAGTAAATAAAAATGAAAATGAACATCAAATTCTAAAAAGCAGCCACTTTGTTGCCCCCCTACGCCCTTGTAAAATATGTTCATATTCACCTTTAGTTCTGTAAGTTTTTCAATGTCCTTGTAAGGAAGAGATGCCCTGTACACCTTTGTAGTATTCCACCATAATGGTAAACCAATGATTATAAAGATGAATCCTATCATCAGAGATGATACTGCCTGCGTCCATTTTTCTAGGAAAAAGTTTTCAGTAACAATAAATGAAAGCGGTATTTTTTACCCCAACATATTAGAAACTTTATTAAAACGATAAGCTATATACGTGGGTGGGTCAGTAAAAAATGGGCAATTTTTTTAACTTTCCAGAAATATTTTAAGTAATTAGTATTTTGTTAAGTTAAACTAGAACGCAATAATTAGTTATGATACTGTTTTAAAGAATTGAATTTATTATACCAAGAGAAAACAAACCTTTCTTTTCTAAAACTTTTTCCTTCTCTTCGTCCGCCATTTTGAAAACACTGACAAAAAGGCCTGGAACTAGCTTCATAAAGAGCATACACGAATGGTCCAGCCGCTGAAGATGTGCAGGCTCGAATTGATGACGTCACATCATTTAATTTAGCATGAAACTGGATGAAATGGATTTAGGAAAGAAAGGAACGTGTTTGATTATCAATGCAGATGATTTTGGCTATTGCAGTCAAAGAAATAGAGGAATAGTTGAGGCATTTTGCAATGGTGTTGTGTCTAGTGTGTCTCTTCTTGTTAATGGATCAAGTTCATTAGAGGCTATAGGATTTGCCTGTGAACATAATATTCCAATGGGTTTACACCTCAATTTGACTGAAGGACATCCAATAGGAAAGAATCATGAGACTTTGATTGACAGCAAAGGATATTTTAAGGGGAAGATGGGATTTAGAGATGCTCTACGCTCAGGGAAGATTAACATTGAAGAGGTACATGTGATATGAATGATTTATTAGTGGCTCATTCAAAAAATTGTTGACAGGGGGAGGGGATGGGGGACAGCCAATTTAAGATTGTGACCTAGCTTGTAACATTTCAATCATAAAAGGCTTTTTTTCTATCATTGATTGCAGTCCTATTTCATTTCCTTCAAAATAGCTGGCGACATCCTGCTACAACAATGTGGCTATGCATTCACTGATAATTATTTATTCCAAACATATAACTACACTAGTAGAATAAGAAACTAGAAAAGGATCAGTCAACACATAATTCTCATGTGCATCCATGAAGTATAACGTTGGAGGTTCCTAACAACCGCTAGACACAACATCATTTAGTACATTTTAGTTGAGTGCCTATCCACCCAACCGAAATATGGTGACCAATTTGAATATCTATTGTTCTGGACTGACTAGCCTCTCATATATGCGAGAGAGAGAAAACACTTTTATATTTTATGTTTCCATGTGAACCAAGGCTAGTCAATCCAGAACAATAGATATTCAAATTGGTCACTATATTTCGATTCTGTGTATAGTTTTGTTTTGGAAGTTTGTACATGACCTCATAGCCGGCATCTTGGTCGAATTTAACAAAATAATTGTCAATGATTTATTTTGTTACATCAACCAACATGGCAACCATGTCTTTTGTTAATTTCACTCTCTTGGAAATGATCACAAACCAGCAATGATGCAAAGTGTGTTTCTTTCAGAACAGATTAAAACTGAGATAGCAGCCCAAATAGATTGGTTCATACAAAACAATGGTTTTCATCCAACACACATTGATGGTCACCAGCATGTCCATGTGTTGCCAATGGTGTCCAAGACATTAGCCAGTGTTATGAAAGAAAACAATATATTTATGACAAGAAACCCTGCAGAATGTGTTGATAACTGTACTTGGATAGAACCAAAAAGAAAGGCATTCTATCAGTCAGTCGTACAAGATGTGGAGGTTGCATGCAAAATATTCAAAGAAGCTAAAATATGGTGAGATAAAGAAACATCAGGAATTCATTATCATTTTCTTGTTCTAATATGTTTACTGGTCATATTTAAGTTTTCCAGGACATTTCCTTGGACTTAGTACAATGGGACAGGACATGACATTAGAACGAATTCAAAATGCTTTACAACACAGTGTAAAGGATCAGGAAAATCACTTATTATCGAAACAATGGATAGAGTTTATGGTACACCCAGGATACAGAAGTATTAAGGGGACTGGAGGATGTGGTGAAGGGCCAGATGAGTTTGCCTTATCCAAGGACAGGGAACATGAGCTGAAAATCCTAACTAGTCAAGAACTTAAGAACTTTTTGAAGAGGGAAGGTATTATTTTGAAGTCATTCAACAATATCCAAACATAAATATTTTTTCTGAATCAAAAAATGAATTTTTTATTTGCAAGACAATCAATCAAGAATAAAACCAATAAACTCGATTGATTTTAGGGGTACATTTCATTATTTACCATGGTTTACATCAGTGTGCTGTCCAATCTATTTCCTGTTGTCACTGTATAGTTCAATCACTTTCACAGATTCATCAGGACATGTTTTCATTACTTTCATGGATTTCCAGTTCCAGTAATAAAAACATGTTGACTGTAATAATTGAGGCTTTGCACCATCACCTGATGTCAGCCATGACAGAAGGCAGAAACATGAATTAGTTCTGGCTTAATGAATTCAATTTTCCTGTGGAAAGCTACAATTGTTATGCCTACTGCAATGTCCAACATCATGTGACGTTGCGTCAGAACTAGGCAAAATGAATTGCAATATGTGTTGATCAACGCCACAATGTATACGTCACAGTGTATTATTCATAGTACAAAATTATTTTGAGAATTTACAGAGATAATAAATAAAACAGCAAAGTAACAAGTTAATAAAATAAGAAGAAGGAAATATTGTTGCATATTTTAAAAATATGATACTCTTTCAATAACTGTTATTAAAACTTAATTTATGTTTAAAAATAACAAGGAGAATAGAATAGGATGCTGCTTATTAATGGAAAAACAATTTCATTGGGAAATATAATTAAAATGTTATATAATAACTTACGACGACTGGTAATGAAACTAAGACAAATATAAAATCGCCAGGTAAAGTAATGATAAATGAAAATACTACAGCTAAGTACGATTAAAACATTCCCACATGCCTTTCAAATTCTAATGTTTTTCATGCATATATACTATTCCTGCTCCAAAGCGATTTGGCACAATGTTTTTCCAGAAAAACATGCAAACTACACAATTATTTATCACTATATCCTACAAAACAATATTTCTTAATCATAAGTATTAAATGTTTAGATTTTAATGCTAGTCTAAAGTTTGGCTGCAACATAGTTGGGTCGTTGAACAAACTGTTCTTCTTCTGTGGATCCACTCATTGCTGTCACTGAGCTCCGTCCACCACTTAATGCCATAGCAACGGCATCAAAGTAGCTTGTTCCAACTTCTCGTTGATGCTTGTGGGCTGTGAATCCTTTACTGGCCTGAGCAAACTCATCCTCTTGTATCTTGGTGTATGCTTTCATGCCATTGTCTTTATAATCATGTGCCAGCTTGAACATTGCATGGTTAAGGCTGTGGAAACCAGCCAGGGTAACAAATTGGAATCTGTATCCCATCTTTCCAAGTTCTTTCTGGAACACAGCAATTTCTTCATCAGATAGGTTTGCTTTCCAGTTAAATGATGGTGAGCAGTTGTATGCTAGTGGTTTTCCTGGAAATCGGGCATGGACGGCCTCAGCAAATCTTCGAGCTTCATTCAAGTTTGGCTTTCCAGTTTCACACCACAACACATCACAATAAGGTGCATAGGACAATGCACGGGCAATAGCTTGGTCAAGCCCTGCTTTAGAGCGGTAGAACCCTTCTGGGGTCCGTTCGCCAGTCAAGAATGGTCTGTCACGTGGGTCAATGTCAGATGTTACCAGAGCAGCAGCATTGGCATCTGTTCTGCCGACAATGACAAGGGGTACTCCCATGGTGTCTGATGCAAGACGAGCAGCATTAAGGGTCTTTATGAACTGCATTGTTGGGACAAGCACTTTGCCACCCATGTGTCCACACTTCTTTTCTGAGGCCAGCTGGTCTTCAAAGTGAACTCCAGATGCTCCAGCAATAATCTGGCAAAATTAACACATTTAAAGGGACCAGTCATTATTGTTGAAGGAGGGGGATAGGAGGAAGAAAAAAAATAGTCAAAAGATTGACCCAACCCAGCTCTAGTGTAAAGAAATCAGGATTTTCTTACCATTGCTTTGGTGAGTTCATAGGCATTTAAAGGGCCTCCAAATCCAGCCTCACAGTCGGCAACAATTGGGAGAAAGAAATCAACCGAGTGATCCCCTTCCATGTGGGATATTTGATCAGCACGAGTGAAGGCGTTGTTGATCCTCTGGACCAGTTTTGCTGCAGACTGAGCAGGATACAGGCTCTGGTCAGGGTAAGTTTGTGCTGCATCATTATTATCTGCCGCAACTTGCCAGCCACTCAGGTAGATGGCTCTCAGACCAGCTTTTGCCATTTGGGTTGCTTGACCACCTATTCAGTAGAAATGTAATGTATCTTAAGTTTTGTCCATATAATATATGAATGCTATTAATGTAAAGAACAAAATGGTGTTCTTCTATGAATCCTTTAACCCAAGATTTCTCCACCTTCTGTTCCTAATATTTAATCTTATCAATTCTTATTTCTTTGTCTATTTCGTTCCCCACCGAAACAAATATTCAAAATAAAAGAAATTTCTTCATGAATTTCTTTAGCTTTTTTTTTCGAAAACAAATATAATTTCGTTCTTTTATTTTACTGATCATTTCATAAGTAAATTGGAAAGATTAGAAATGTGTTTTTGGGAAATGCTTTACTTGGGTTGCGCTGCATAAAATTCTGGTTTCACCTTGTCGCGATCAAAGTCCATTATGCAATACCCGCCCTAGATTTCATCAGAAAGCAAAATTTACCATT
This sequence comes from Actinia tenebrosa, assembly GCF_029948245.1. Classification (NCBI taxonomy): domain Eukaryota; kingdom Metazoa; phylum Cnidaria; class Anthozoa; order Actiniaria; family Actiniidae; genus Actinia; species Actinia tenebrosa. The sequence continues at coordinate 18,294,581 of NW_028292578.1, forward strand.
TATCGGCGATGAAAAGACTCTTAAAACTGTTTTAAAACCTCATATACCTAGTGATTTATAAAAACATCTTTACTTTAACGTTTTAATGATTATAACTCAGACTACGGCGTAATTCCCGAATTTCGCTATCGAAAAAGAGCATTCTGCCACGTTACTGATGAGATGGCGTCGTTTTTCGTTCTCGTCTTGAAGAAGGTTCAAAAAGGCTTCTCATGGAGCGAAATCTTACTTCTTTCGGCATTCCCGATTGTTTGCACGTGGACTTTGATCCATCGTTCGATTTTCGCGCAAATCCAAGTTTTCTTGGCGACGCGGGTTTTTCCTTGTAAGAAATCGACAATCTACCATATTTGGGATCAAAGAATCTACCATATTTGGAAGATATAACTAGCTAAAAACTAGTGTGAGCTGCGTCGGTGTTTCTAATGAAACAGTAATGATGAAAAGGTAAATTATACACCGTGAAAAGATGAAAAAACTTAAAGTTTTTTCATCTTTTCACGGTGTATAATTTACCTTTTCATCATTACTGTACCATATTTGGATCTTGTTTAAAATTCACGTGGCTCCGATGTCAAGCTTCAGTTCAAAAGATTTTTCAATACAATAAAGTTTCATAGAGGAGAAAAAACGATATTTCTAACCTGTGAGCGCTCCCAAAGCATTGACATAGATATCTCCTCCTCGAGTCAGAATCTCCCAGAGCTTTTCAGATCCTCGCTTTGCGAGCGTGTATTCGATCCTCAAAGTACCGCGAAGCCTTTCTACTTGTTCCTCTGTGTAATCTCGCATTACCCCAGCCCATCGATTGTTTTTCCTGTAAATTGAAGCCATTTAAAAAAAAATCTTTCGAGAATAATGAAAAGTCTCTGTCTTCTAACTATATCTGACTCCCAAATGCCGCTTTATCTGAATGAAGTTGTAGTTACGCTTTTTGCGTCAAATGGACTTTGTACTCTTCATCAGGCAGTTGATTGGCGTATAGAAATTACTGCTATCTGATTGGTTAAGCCTCAGTATTTTTCCGACCAAGAAAGAATTTTTACATCATTTTTATGATAAAAAAATAGGCCAAACAAAATAACCAGTTTAAGCAATTTCATACAATTTTAGTTATTTTTATTACCGATTTCATTGAGAAATAGAAGTATTTCGAGGGTAAAAATGACGTCAAAGCTTTGGGGGTGTGTTGGGGGGAAGATACGTGGTCGGGTACGTGTGTGCAAAATGTCACGAACAGTATGTAAATATATCTTTTAGCGTGACTTTAAACATCACAATGTTCACGCAAGGATTTTGAAGCTTTTTGATTTAATTATTTTGCTAAGATATGATCTCGTCCTATCTCTTTGTCGTTGTATGAATCCTTAAGAGTTAAAAAAGAAGACCACCATGGTTTAATGATGCAAATATTAATAAAGCGCGTTGTTTTTCAGGATACCAACCATTGTACTCGATTTGGACTTTGAGCCCTGACGTCACTCTTCGACACCGCTTCATATTTTTGGCGCAATGTTTTCGCTTTTTATTCGGTCCCAAGTATCTTCTTTGTTGAGAGTAGTGAAAAGGTCAAGGACGGTCGCTCACACACTGTCAATTCTGGATATCGCTAGTTGAGCGACCACAACCCACAAAGGAGCAAAAACTATGACTTATGGAATCACTCTAACACAGAAAAACAAAAAAAACGAACAAACAAAAAGACCTACTCTCTATTTAGAGAATGTATATATAGAATATATATTTATACTCTCTATATTGATGTTCAAAAAAGAATTTTACTGATGTCGGGCCGTCATCCTCAGCCACCCCTCCCCCCCAAAAAATGCAGCCCTCCCCCCACCCCCTTACACTCCCCCACCCCCTTACAATCCCCAACCCCCTTACACTCCCCCATGAAAGACATATTCTTGGACTTTGGTCTGGATCACACGACAACGAGGTTCCCTCATAAAGGAACGAACTACTATTATAGGACAACATTATTTGCGTCCGTTGTACGTGGATCAACTCTACGTGTCATTAATACAGGTAAAGTCAACTCACTGTATCTTTTGTCATATTATTTCAGTCTTTTTCTCTCAACTGCAAAGAGGACATTGAATTTGATTGTAAGATCTTGCATGCTCCCCTTTAGACGGCATGCGGTCAGTCTGCCGGGCTGTCAGATCTGCACGCAACGAGAACAAGTCTATTCAATTAAAGTAATATCGTAATAAAAAGATAAAAACAGTGAAGCAGCAGGCCTCTCGCTGTTACTTAATGAGATTAGATTTGCCTATATTGTGTAGCTTAAAAGCTAAAGCGTTAGATAGATGTTGTAAGTAATTTGATCATAGCTAGCTTTACATGTAAGCGTAAATTGTCAGCCATGTATACCACAAAGCTTAATTTAGTATAATTATTTTTAATAGCCCGCCAGGTCAAGAGTCAAAATGAACTTCCCTAAAGGTCAGTATTAGAGTGCATTTTATATATCCGTGAAACACTAGCTAAGGGACCATTCATTATTTATGCCAGGGAGGGGGCTGGCAAGAATTGGGAGGGGGTCACGATAAATTCAGAGGACTCAAGAGGGGGGTCAGCAGAAATATGGCAGCAAATTTGAGGGGTCATCTAGTTTTTGTTGTCAGCATAATATTAATAAAAAAGTTTAGTAAAAGGAAACAATCACTTTCTTTAGTAGAAATCTTAACTATATTAGCTTATACTAAGTACACATAAATACAATTTTTAATCAGTAGTAAATCATAAATCAATAGTATAAGCTCAGTCTTAAATACTTCTGACTGTTCGTATGCCGGCATAGAATGGTTAGAAATATAAAAATTGTTCATTGTATCTTGATTGCGACGGCCGAATATTTCGTCTAGATCGACGTGGAATAACGTCGATAACTTGCTGAAAGCCTTCCTCATCGTTGCTATTGCTTTCTATAGAGTCCTCACTACTTTGATATGCAATCACAAGGTCATCCTCATCACTGTCACTCTCTTCACTACTGCTTCTTGATGATTCAGCGTCTTTGGGATCTTTCTCAGGCAGAGTACCAGTGTGATTGTCTAGTCCTACTCCTCCGGCACTGCAGACGTGTGCTAAAACCCTTTGAACTTTATCGGGTTTTTTCCCTCTAAGTGAGAGATTAAAGTGCTTTAAATATTTTTCTAGCTCTTTGACTTTTAATTTTTGGATTGCCCCAGTCTTAACAAGAACGTCCCAATCATATTCCTCAAAATGCTTCTGCTCCCTCTTCTGACGCTGCTCTTTCCTGTCATTTTCTCGGATATTCTTTGTTCTTGCTAAAGTAGCTAGATGAAGTAAATAATCCTCTACTAATTGCTTTTCCACAATATATTTGCTAGAAAACAGCGATATTGCTTCTTCGTCACCAAGTTTTAATGTGCCATCCTTGAATGCTGCTTTGATGTTGTGCCTAGGTTGCCAGTCATCTGGAGGGCAAGATTCATCATCATGATCGTTATTACCATAAGAGTCGAACACATCTTTGTAGTGAAACGTAGGTAATTTGGATGTGTCTGGCACTGGTCTAGGAATGCGACGCATTGTAGGACTAATCCATTCTCTTTCCTTGCATTCTTTACATGGTTCTCCATCAGAAGAAGTTTTTGAACAGTCACCTTTGAGAAACTCAAGGTAGAGTTCACCTTGCTGGTAATGTTTGTCGCGAAAATCAATTATTTTCTTAATGTACGCAGCACCTGGTACTTCCTTTTTCTGCTCATTACTCTTTGAAGAATATTCTTTTAAAAAAGCTTGGTTGAAAAATAACCCCTCTTCTTCAAACAGGCAAAGAAAATTAAGCAGAACAAGAAAAAAGCAGAAAGAAGAAAGGCAAAGCGGCTAGAAAACTCCATATTATTTTTGAAGTCAAAACTTATTAAAGCGAATTCATTAGACAAGTTAGATGACTGCATCACAAAGGATATGCTGCAGATTGAACAATTAGAGACATTAAGAAGAGATAGACACCAAAAAGCATTAACTAAGTTACTTGAAAATTATAATTGGCATGCTGATGCAAGGAAGTGTGTTATGGTTAAGCTTACTGAGTGGGCTTTGATAGACAAAGAAAAAGAGTCAAAAGAAGAAGAGGAGGAAGAAGAAGATGAGCTTGAGGAAGACAAGGAGGAGCTTGAGGAAGAGGAGGATGAGCTTGAGGAAGAAGAAGGAGGAGCTTGAGGAAGAGGAGGATCTTGGAGAAGAGAAAGGAGTTTTATTTGTTACTAAATCAATTCATTTCATTTGTTATTTAAAAGAACTGTTGATTGAGCTATTTAAATAGAAGAATGTTGATGAAAACTTGTACTGTAGTTAATATTTAATATTTAAGGGAAGGAGGGGGGCTATGTAGATTTCCAATAACCTCTGTAGGGGTCACGAGCTTTTTTCATTACACTATATTGGGGCTGGGAATTTTTTTTTTTATTATTTCAAAATATTGCCAGCCCCCTCCCTGGCATAAATAATGAATGGTCCCTAAACAGTACAAAATAGCAGCAATGAAAAAACAACAACCTTGTCCAGATTTTTAAGATTGGCTTTCTTTTAGCTGGGGAAAGGAAATTCTTTTTAGGTTGAGGGAGCCTGCTTGAAAAGTTGAAGCCTCAACTTGGTATATTTCCCTACACCCTCCCCCCTCAAAAAAAATTAACTGACTCTTTGGATCACAGGTGTAGAGGTGGTTGGAGAGATTAAACAAGAGTACCTGCAGATCCTCACATATGAAGCTTTGGAATTTCTTGCCGACCTTCACCGCCGCTTCAACTATGTCAGGAAACAAGTCCTCCAGAAGCGTATGGAGATCCAACAAGTCATCAATTCTGGGAAGAATATTTGCTACCCTGAGGAAAACCATGACAATAACTGGAAGGTTGCTTCAGTTCCGCATGATCTTCAAATGCGACATGTAGAAATCACTGGTCCAACTGACTGTAAAATGGTCATTAATGCTCTGAACAGTGGAGCTGATGTATTTATGGCAGACTTTGAAGATTCACTTTCACCAACATGGAAGAACATCATGGAAGGGCAGTTAAATTTACTTGCAGCAAACAAGAAGACAATTACTTTTGAGAACCCAGATGGTAAGTTAGCACCTTTTTGACCGAAAAAGTTCAGTACAGCATGTACCTGGCAAATCCTTTCATCATACCTATATACAATTTCAAGAGCGTTTCTATTTTTGAAAATAATGTGGTTTTCTACATTGAAAAATTATTAGCTCATTTCCAAACCCCAATGTGGAGAGTTAGGTCAAGCATTTGTCTTTTATACTTTTCAAGTTTAGACCTGAGTGTAAATTCACCCAACTCCATTCCCTGCCCATTGATACACACAGACAATCACAACTACCATGATGAGAGTCGAGGGGGAAAAGAGAGTAATAAAGACTGGACAAGTTTCAATATTTTTGTTCTGATTACCCACATAAAACAATAAATGAGATTGCTGACAATATGACTATTCGATTATTTTTTTAGGAACTTTTCGCAAGCTCAAAGACAAAACAGCAACCTTAGTTGTCAGGACCCGTGGTTGGCATCTAGAGGAACGTCACATTATCTGCGATGGAGAGCCAGTAGCTGGTGCTCTAGTGGACTTTGGGCTATACTTCTTCCATAATCTGGCAATCCGACTTGCTCAAGACACAGCACCATACTTCTATCTTCCTAAAATGGAAACACATCTGGAGACAAGATTGTGGAATGATGTGTTTAAGGCATCACAGGACTACTTAAGAGTACCTCAAGGTAAAAGTGGTTCAAATACTTCTAATGCTCTTTTTGGTCTAATAATTCTTGGATAATTTCTAATTGAAACTTTCCTCAACTAGCTAAGCTTGTAGTTTGTTAGCGAGGATTGAGGTTAGGTTTTAGGCTCACCTACATGAAGAAATATTTGAGTATTTACGTAGCCTTGTTTATTTTTATAGGCACAATTCGTGCTACAGTAATGATAGAAACCTTAATGGCTGCTGTGAACATGGAGGAAATGATGTATGAGATTCGGGAACACTGTTGCGGCCTTAATGCTGGCCGATGGGATTATATCTTTAGTATCATCAAGAGACTTCAGATGAAATCAGAAGCTGTATTACCCGACAGGAAACAGGTATTATTACAACAGATTCATTACAACTTTGACTAATTCAATTTTTATTTACATCTCCTTCATTCTTTAAAGTGCACATGAACCCTTCGACAATACTTTCAGTACTGATTCTGCATAAAGTAAATAGTTGATTGGTAAAATATTTCTTGATTTGAGTGATGCGTCTTTAAGTTATGAAGGTTTATACTTCCAATATGTTAATGATGATGACGTCAGGTAAGGTATTTGAGTGTTTTTGTTGTAACTAGTAATACTAAATGCTGGCCATTTTGAAAATAAAAATTGTAAATAGCTTTCATGTAAACCATGAGTAAAATAATGATGCTTTTTAAATACTGTTTCTATGAACCAGTTCGATTTTGTATATTTGATTAAGCCTTAATAGACGTCACACTCATTAGCATATTGGAAGTATAAACCTTCATAACTTAGAAACGCATCACTCAAATCAAGAAATATTTGACCATTCAACTATTTACTTCGTGTAGAATCAGTACTGAAAGTATTGTCGAAGGGTTCATGTGCACTTTAAATCTCTCTCAAAATATAGTCTTGCTTTCTGGAGAAATAGTTGGGGCATGTGCTTCTATGAGAGCATACAGCATATACTAGTATGTGTGTTTTCTTTTTAATTTGCCATTCATCAATCATGTTCAAAAGAAGGATTATTTTAATTATTAGTAAAAGGAAAATTTAAAAAAAACTTAGCTACTGTGCATGTGCTGTGTGCAGTGTTATATAGCATTTGGGGCAGAACACTTGAGAAGTGTTGAGAAGCACTCTGTCACATGTCATGCTTCTATAAACCTAGCTGAAATCCTCACCACTATACATATGCTTCAGTCTAACTTTCATTGTATTTTCAAAGGTCTCCATGACAGTACCCTTCATGCGTGCCTACACCGAACGTCTTGTCAGAATCTGCCACTTACATGGTGCCCATGCAATGGGAGGAATGTCTGCATTCATACCCAGCCGAAAAAATGAAGAAATTAACAAAATTGCGATAGAGAAAATCACCCAGGACAAGGAACGCGAGGTTGCTGATGGTTTTGATGGCACTTGGGTGGCACATCCAGATTTGGTCAAAGTAGCAAAGGACATTTTTATGAAAGGAATGCAGGGTTCCTGCCATCAAAAGCACCGGCTGCGTGAAGACGTCAAAGTTAAAGTGGAGGACCTGGTCACTATTAACGTTCCAGGAGGAAAGATAACAGAAGAGGGGGCACGTGTTAATATTTCAGTAGCTCTACAATACCTCAACAGCTGGCTTTTGGTAAGTGTTATTTAACATTTGTTTTACTATGGGGGAGGTTATTAGTACCCTAAAAATTTATTTAAAAACCTTGAATGAAGGGTGGGAGACCCAACAAACTTTACTCACATAATTTTAAGTCATGGAATATAACAGAGACCCTAGTGGTGAGATGTAAGTGCACTTACCCCACACCTACCTATTAAGCTTTGGCTGTGTATCACAGGGTGGGACGATCACAACTGAGTCATTCTCAAACAATACAAGGTGAAACCCCAACAAAGATGAAATTAGAATTTAGAAGTTGATTTTTGAGGAGGGAGGAAAACCCTGAGAAAACCCCTAGAAGCACCTGTAGGAGAAAACTAACAAACAACTTACATATGGAGCCTGGGTTGAATTGGTGAGAGATGGCATTAGGTGTGCACACTACCCATGCTACTCCTTGGTGCCAGAGATCCTCTCAGCTGCTTGCCATGAAAACAATCTTTAAGCCCTAGGTCCCTTTGAATTCACTCTATTTTACTCATTATGCAATGTAGAGGAGCAAAAAACCATTCGTCTGGGTCATATCATTATAATAAAAATTTCTTTTTAAAAGTGGGAGAAGGGGAATAACTTATTTTTAGGTTGATAACCAATTTTAAAAGATTATTCTTTTAAATTTTATACAGGGTGTTGGAGCAGTTGCCATAAACAATTTGATGGAAGATGCTGCTACTTCAGAAATCTCTCGTGCACAACTATGGCAATGGCGTAAACATGGGTGTTTCATTGATGACAAACAACTTTCTTCTGATCTTTTCAAAGTTCTTCTTGGAGAAGAGTTGAACAAGCTTGGTGGCCCCTCTAAAGGCCGTCTTGCACAAGCCGCACAACTTTTAGAGAAGATGGTGCTAAGTGATGTCATGGAGGAATTTTTGACCATCCCAGCGTATGATCTCCTGTGCAATCCATCAGCAAAACTTTGATGACATTGTACTGTCGTTGAAGATAGGCCTTGATGATAAAAATTAATGAACTATAAGCTTTTTGTTAATAACAAATTTGTTTTGTGGTTGTCACAGTGAATTTGTACAATAAAGGTTAAGGATAACACTGCTGTTTGTTTACTGGTATGACAGCTTCAATAAATAAAAATTTCAAAAGTGGTTGAATCTGAGATGCATTCATTTTATTCTTGAGGGTGAAAGAATCAAGCCTAGTTTAGACTTGAAAGGAGACACTGAAATAAAGTTATGAAATGAGAAAAATGCATAGGGTATGTACCGGCAACCAATAGGCATGTATTGCAATATTGGACCCTAAGTACAGGCTCCACTCATATGGAAGGGGAGGGGGGATCCTATGCCAAAATATATTCGTATCCTGTCCATACTAATGAGAAAAGTTAATGAGGCCAACACCACTACATTGCCTCATTAACTTTTGATTGGCTCCCAAGGCAATAATTATTGTTATCTTGATACATTAAATAGTAAAGAAAAACTGTGCACAAACTTTATGAAATTCTTAGCAATCTTAATACTAAAAACAGTTTTAAAGATCTTTATTTGTCCTGAAATAGTTTTTACAAGAAAATGACTAAATTGCAGCCATTGCTGCATTTGTTCTATGAATATGGTAAGCTATTAATATATATCATCATATAAATATTTATTAATACGTATTAAAATTATATATTATTTAAAATTTTATAACCTTTCAGGAATGGTTCTTATGTGGCAGTCATGTTGACTTGAACAATTGATTGCTCCACGCATAGCTTTGCATTCAAGTTCTTGAGAGAAAAATATGCAAGTTGAACAAAGGTTTTATTCTCAGGAAAATTAACATGGTTGCCATGAGTTTAAGGCCCAACATACATATCATTTCCTGATCTAAAGTGTACTTTTGGGAATATTTAGTCGTTACTCAACTCTTGTAATAGATTATATTTTATAATAAAGCTAGTTGAGTCTACGAAGAATATGAAGAAAAGTGATGACCTGCACTGGCAAATTGTCAGATTTTAAATCTCCAGTCAATGTTTTTTTGGAATAGGTGTATATCTAAATAAGTGTGAAACAATAATAGGCTTGGTTAAGCACATCATGATCAACCAGTACTCTACGTAGAGTTGGGCCCTTGAATGCTCCAACAATAATTATTGAAACAAGATCTAGATTGAGTTGCACTATGAAATATGACTTATGCAAAGCAGTCTAACTTCATTACTAATCTTACTGTATAAACAGCTACAACCTTAATAATTCATGGTTGTGACTCAAACAATAGTGAGCCAATCACCACAGCAACAGTTTCCATATAGAATCAAGGAAACTAAGTTTAAATACTCTTCTTCCAAGCAAACTACAAAGTTTTCAAGAATTAATGTTTTTGTATTCATAGGTCAGTAACAACTTAGAAAAGGAAAATATTTCCACTCCAAATCTTTAAAAAAATGTTCCGCTTACCATAAATTATCGAACTCATTGAGCTGGTAACTAAAATATAAGGGGAGTAGCAGAAGCAATTTTAACAACAGCTAAGAGCTGATTATGACCAACTGATGGGGTTGATGATAAGAAAAGAATGTAAAAATAAAGAAAATATTCACAACCAGAGAAGATTTTGTATGACTGGAAAAAAGTATGTTGCACCACATCTAGTATCCATATGCAACTAATCATGCAGCTAGCCATTGTGTTCCTCATAAGCTTCATGGTCTGTGGCATTCTCGGTATTTACAAATAATATGTCACTATCAGTACCAAAGCAATGCCAAGCCTGTTCAAATGATCTGAAGGACACACAGCAAAGCTCAATATTATATGATGGATTCTTGTAATAGAAGCATTTCTTTTCCAAGTCATATCCACAGATGACAATATAATGTCCCATGTATCTATCGTATTCATTGCAACTCCCACAGTATCGATGCATTAAGTATCTCAATTGATTAAGAGACCGTCCACACCAGTTGCAATTAAGGGACAAATTGTTAATAAGTACAATTGCGACACATCCCTTGTTCAGATGCACACAAATTTCATCAAGAGTAATAGTTCTGCAAATACGAATCAAAGAATTCTTATTAGTCAAATACAACTATTGGGCTATCGTCAATGCTGCATTCTGATTGGATGAGCTACTATTAGACTATGAACCAGATTCTAGTAGTGAAAAGCTGTGGTAAAAAATATTAATTATTAAAAATTATTAAAAAACAAAGCATCAAATTTGACTTTAATTTAAGACTTGTTTGCATCTACATATTTGACTGATTAGTTGGATTTGACTAAAGCAATTGGCAATTTCAATAAGGTTACAATTTTAATAAAATTTTCAAAGTAGAGTGCAAACAATCCGTGAAACACTAATTACTAAATAGTACGAAATAGTGCTAATTAAACAATAGAAAACAATGGAATTTGCATGAAATTGTGCTATTTAGTATTACTAAAGTTTCACAGTTATATTGTTTGCACTCTATCATGTTTTTTTTTAATATTTAAGATTTAAGTGGTTGGATGATTTTAGTATAATTTTAAACTTGAATATAGAATTTATCGCATTGTGATTGGTCAAGCAACCAGTGAATCTGAGACAATTAAATCACTGCTCTAGTGTTCTTCATGAGGTTTATTCCCAAAGTTTGCCAGAGTGGAGATAATGCCGAAACATTCTATTTTTTAAATCATTAATTTCATCTTTACTCTGATATTCAAGTCTAAAATTATACTAAAACAATTATTATTCCCCTCAGGCTCAGTGATTTTGGTGATATTTAACCTCTCCAGTTGACATCGCCGGTTGAAGACTCATGGCTCAGTAAATAGCGACATTCTTATTCAAGCATTTCGAACATAAACAAACGATATGCTTGAACAAAAATGGTAGTATTTCACAGATAATCATTTTGCCTTCAGCGAATATTTAAATATGAATAAAAACAACATGATGGAAAAAATTGGAAAAGATAATAAAAAAGTGCATGAGCACCAAAGTAGCAATAGGAATGAGTAGGGCAATGGATTGCAGTTGTCCTGATCCAAAATCCTACATTCCTTTTTGTCTTGGCCATGTTTTACGACCACCATGCAAATACGTGTAGGACATCACGCACACAAACTTAACGATATACGAGCTAACTAAATTAATGGTTCACCTTTTTTCAACTTTGATATCAAGGTCTGTCGCACTGGAAAACAGACGATTAACCCGAACTTCGTCCATGTCAAATGTATCCTGATAGAAAGGATTGTCCTGATATCCCAAATCTACTCCAAGAGTTTCGGTATAAAATATGTAATCCGCCTTGTAATAAGTCAAAATATTAGCAATATCGATGGTCCAAACGCTTGTACCAAATCCTTGTTGTTCGCAAACAACTTCGAAATCCGCATCGCTAAACGAATCGGGGAAAAGCCTTTTTAGGACCATTTGAACACAGGCTAGTCCACAATCCCAGTTATATTTTTGTCGCACATGAGGAATGTTTGTCTGAAGCCGTAACATTCAGAGGAAAGAAGGAATCCTATCTCTTAAACAAGGGCGAAAATACTCGAAATACTAGTACGTACACGAAGTACAAGAAGTGCAGACCTAAGCTTTCGGGTTCGGTTCATTAGTTTGAGGTTTATGAAGAATCTGGTAATCAATCAAAATTCCGGGACGTCAAAATGCCTCTATTTTCGGATTTATGAAGTAATCGAAACCAAAATTAAACATCTCACTAAAAATGACGCATAAGAATGAAAAATTCTTGTAACAAAAATTAAATAGGATAAATTTTCGTTATGAAATATAAATAATAAAAATAAAATAAAATTTTGATCTAAAATTTAATTCTTATAACATTACTTGATAGACTCGAAAGGAGGGATAAAACCTGTTTTAAACTTGTTGTAAACTTGTTGTAAACCTGTTTGACGGCCAATGGCCGATCCACAGACCAAATTAGCACAGGGAACCCATTTTAGAAAAACGCAACAGACAAAAAAAGTAAATACAAATCGAGTAAACTTGAATATTTTTTGTATTTTGCAAACGACATTCTACTAGATAATGTAAAGATAGAAGGATAATAATATGAGAGTTTGCTTTATTTGTAATTTCCTCAATAAAGATCGTCATTCCTCTATACATTTCCTCCTGTTTTAAACGATACGACTTAGAATAATATACTGGATTAAAAAAAAAAGGTTTTGCCACTAATATAACAAAAACACACAAAAGAAGTCGCATTTTTCTAACTTCTCTTTCTTGTTCCCAGACCTATGAGTAGGGTCTGGGAACGAGAATGCATGCTGTTTTTCACGCTGGCCTGGTTACTCTGTAAGACGCTTTGAAGGAATACGTTTGCAGAACGACTTCGGGAACGTTTCGCTGAAGTAGTGTGGACTTTACAATCTTTTCCATCGCCGTCCGGGAATACTATCTATGCTTCTATTACTGTAATTATTCGTTGAAAGGGTTATCAAACTATACGCAGAAATGTCTATTGGAGTTCCAATCAAGATTTTACACGAAGCAGAGGGACACGTTATAACTTTAGAAACTCTCAATGGAGAAGTATACAGAGGCAAACTTATTGAGGCTGAAGATAACATGAACTGTCAATTGTCGAACATTACTGTTACAACGAGAGATGGAAAAGTATCGTTACTGGAGCAAGTATTTATTCGCGGTAGTAAAATTCGATTTCTGATCTTACCAGATATGTTAAAAAATGCGCCCATGTTTAAGAAAATGACACAAAAAGGATCCAGTGGTACTGGAGCGGCAGGACGAGGAAAATCAGCTATATTAAGAGCACAAGGTATGTAAAATGATTCTTAAGATCATGTTTTGATCAATGCAGTGTGATACAACATGTGGTCTGAGAGTTGTATGCATAGATTTGAATGCAGTGGGTAATGTTAGAATGATGACTCCAGTAAATAAGGGACAAACAAAATTTATAGTTACATAGAGAAGATTTGACCAATTAAAGTGGAAAATTTGGAAAAATCAATTGGATTGGGGGGGAGTTGTGGTGGGGAAAGAGTTGATTGCTGTGTAGTATTGAGCACTTCATGATTGTAACAGTTTCATACATGATGATAAAAATAACCACCTTACTGAAGGTTACGTGATTGATAACCACATGCACTACCATCTGACACTGAAACTGTTACAATGAAGATAATGTCAAAATGTCTTTTGATCCATAGTCTTTCGTACCTGACTTTTTAAATTATTCTATTGCAGCTGCTGCAAGAGGGCGAGGTGGCAGAGGAGGTGGTCCTCCAGGAAGAGGAGGCAATGTTTTCCAGCGAAGAAAGTAGATCAATCTATAACCAGCATGTTTTATTTGATAGCATCATATACTTAGAAGCGAGGAAGAAGTAGTTGGGTGTTGCACCGATTTTTGAGGAGTTTGTTGTAAATATTACATGATGTCAATGTTGTCTTATCTTTTACTCTGTAAAATACTAATTCAAATTGAAATAAAATTGTAAAGTTTCTACATTTAGTTATTTCATTAATTTCAATCAACTATGGTTTGTCTAAAACTTGGGTAAAAGAACTTATAATAATTTGAAAAAAAACAAACATATTAAACCAAAATGAAAGAGGAAAACAGATTATTGCAACCTAGGAAAGTGTGCTGTATAAATAAGTTTATATAAATATGAATTTGTTTCTTTTTTATAGTTGGGCAAAAATTGCTTCTCCAGGAATCTGCTATTTTAAATGTTCTTTTTCCCTCCTCTTGGGGACTGGAAATATCTTAATACTGAGCTGATGACTGGAGATGATGAGATAAGACACTGAAGGAAGATTGGCTTGGAGGGTATATGCTAAGAATGAACGATGAAAATTCTGAAGGGGGACGAAATAAAGTGGGCATTTTCAAAGGAGGGAAGGGCAAAGACTAAGTGTAATGAAATAAAGGAAGACAGTTGTTCTAAGGCTATTGGACAAATTCTATATTATAATTGAAAGTTTAGAAAAAATATTTGAATGTTAGGAAAATATCAGTGAAATGTTAAAAGTGAATGGTTTTTGAAGGCATAAGATTGCAGGTGAGCGAAAATAGACATGTTGCATGATTGCTGTATTTTAGAATCAACTTTGTTGACTCGCCAGTTTAAAAAATAAGTCATGCAAGAAAAATGGCTTATTTCTTAATCTCAGACTTTATCTCCCCCTTTATTTTTACATGAAACTAGAACAGCAAAAAATAGCGGAAAATGATGCAAGATACACCCTTTTTGCAAGAACGTCATACGAAAATAGAACAGTGATTTAGTGGGATAGGAATTATATTAAAAAACAAAAGAAGATCACTGAAGCTGAACATTTTCTTTTGTCATTTAATGTATTCCTTTCTCACTAAATTACTAATGTTCTATTCTTGTATGACAACCTTCTTGCAAGTAAGTGTAAATCTAAGGCGACGTTACACTACTGAAAAGCTGACTCATTGCAAGCTAAGGGGATCCATATTGTGCATAGGCCTGGAAACAACAAAATTCAATAGTAATCACGTGACAGTATGTTATCCAATCAGTTTGGGCCGCGTCCAGGCCGCGTGTAGGTTTAATCATAGGCAGCGTCTATTACGTCCATCCACAGAGCATGCTGTTTGAAGGGACACCGGTTTTCACTTGAAAAAATGGTTTAAATCACCTTGGTTCTTCGTTTTTCATACTCACTCTAGACAACCTTGACATAGATAGATTGAACTGGCAGTTAAATATTTGGGGTAATCAAACTAGAAGTATTTTAAGTCTGTAAGCAATGGAGGCCGCACACACTTTACCGGTGGATGAAGTCTTAAAACATTTTAATGTGCTGGAAAGCAAAGGGCTAAGCTTGGAGCAAGTTAAAAAGTTACAAAAAACTTATGGTCCTAATGGTGAGTAAGGCTAGCATTTAGTATTTTTGTCTTTGGATGTTTAACTGTTTATACGCGGTTCTCGAGTAAATACGTCAAACATTAAATTTGTGTTGCCCAACTGGCGAGAGTCATTGTCCAAAAACACCGAAATATACTAATTTCTTCTTTCCTCTTTCCTTTTAATTTATCGACTTTTATCTATTGCCTTTGTCCGGAAAACAGAACTACCAGCTGAAGAAGGTAAGAAATGTTCCTCGTCTCGACATAATATTAAAATCAAATCTTTTGACTTGTGCATTTAAACCTTCTGACAACTAGTGTGAGACTGCCAAAGAAATTCCTAATTTGTCCATTCTTTTGTAATGAAATTTCTAGGCAAACCTTTATGGAAGCTTGTTCTTGAGCAATTCGACGATTTATTGATCAAAATCCTTCTGATCGCAGCCGTGATATCATTTGTAAGTATAAGGAAGTTCAAAGTGTAGTAAGCCGCTTTACTGTTCATCCATTCCAAATGAAACCCATTCATGGATGCCCTTTTCCTTCCCGTCATTTGTTAGGTTTTAGCTCTGTTCGAAGAAGGAGAAGATCAAACCACAGCCTTTGTCGAACCCCTGGTTATCCTCGTAATTCTCGTCTTAAATGCGATTATTGGAGTTTGGCAGGCAAGTACTGTATTTGATTCATTCAGTAGTCTTAATTCTTGGCCAAAGCAATCGCTGCTTGATGATCCCTAACCCATTTTAGATCAGTATGAAATAATAGAGTTTATATTAAATAACTTTATTACTAAACAGGAAAGAAACGCAGAAAACGCTATCGAGGCCTTAAAACAATATGAACCAGAGATAGCAAAAGTTCTTCGACAAGATCGACCAATCGTTCAAAAGATAAAAGCTCGAGATCTCGTTCCCGGTGATGTTGTGGAAGTCGCAGGTATGTGAAAAAGTTCAAAAAAAAAGCCCATATTCTGGCCAAGTTTTCCCCTCGATCTTATTTATAACATTTCTCTTGTTTAAAACTCTTGACTTTGTTTACGATTGGCGTTGACTAATTTTTTGCTTTTCACTATAAATTTCTAATCAAATAGGTGGCTTATTTCATTACTAAGCTCCCTTCCATTTTTCAGTACTCCTCTTTTCCCATTAGGCATAAAATGAGCTCTAGCTTCAACTCAATAATATCATAACCTCAACTGAATAAATTCTAAATTAGAATGTTTGAATTGTTGTCACATAGCTTTTGGCACTATATTTACCTTAACTGAGAAATTTTACTATTTCATAACATGTACATGAACACGATGGGTAAGAAATTACCTCAAGACCTTTCTCCTTAATCCTATTTAGATAATGTTTTTTGGACGTAGTTGGTTATTGAGTGATAGTTGATATTGAGTTGGAAAAGTAGGGTTGCTTTTACTGGCATTTTCAAATCCATAGTAATACTTCAAACATAAACACAGACAGTTATTTGTATTTCAAATTCCTAAGAGGGTAAGATACATGAATGTAGCACTGTGTAGCCATGTACCATGATGTTTTCCCCCCAACTAACCAATACGAACAGCAAGCAATCTCCTTATCAAACCTTGAAATCCCTTTGATCTTAAACCAATTCTTAGAAACTTACCAATATTAAAAGCTAGAATTACCTTCATTTATAGCTTCGTGATATTGGCTAAATTTTCACATTCATAGTAGATTTAGGTCAAAATAATGTTATTATTAAAGAAGCAGGTTTTTTTTTTGCTTGTTTTTCATTCCTTCGGGCCAACCATTAATTTAGTCCTTTCTTGAGTTGATCACAATCTCAAACCTAGAAGTAGATCGGAATGGTATTGGTTTTGTCCATGACTTATTTGCTCTAGCTTTGAACAAGAGATATTTCATAAAATACCCATGTCACATCGTAAAGATTGTTCAAACCATATATTTAATTATTTCTTTCAAACTCAAATCAATCATAATAATTTTTATATAATTAATTTTGAATATACACTTTTATATATTTTTTTGCTCTCCTTAAAGTAATTAATTTGTTAGACACATTTGCAGTGTTTGTATCAGTTTTTATTTATCTACCACACCCTATGGAACATTCCTCTTTCTTTGAATCAAAAAATACACAACATTCCAAATTGTCTCAATTAATACTTTGTAAAAACAGTAGTCTCTTCCGCATCATAAATGAATTTATTTTAGAACTCATGAGTGTATTAGAATACACTTTTCATCTGTCTTTGAGATGCAGTGGTAATCTGAAATTCTGATTCATCTCTTGTTTTCTGTATTTCCTTAAGGAGTTGGACATTTTGTTAGCCTTTTGAAAACGAATACGAGAGAACTGCTGTGAAATATTCCTGGTATTTGTTAACTTACAGTTTAATGTAATCATTGATGGGAAAATACAAAAGTCAGGTGTTCAAATGTTTCCTTTCTCAAAGCTACATAAAGCATAATTAACTTGCATAATTAATTATGAGATATCACAACAATCTTCAGCCATATTTTTTTGTCTTGCCACAGCAATCTGTATTCCTTAGCAGAATTTTAAGAAATAGTTTTTGGTATAATACATAAAAAGACATCAATAGAAGAGGCTACGCAATAGGAGTAAGTTCAGTCCCAAGTACCAGGAATCATACAATCCAGTGTTTTTTTCAACAGACAATTAACTTTTTTTCTTTAATCATTAGTATCTTCTTAAAACCTTCAGTACAGCCAGCTACACCATATTTCACCCAGTAATCTCAATATCTTGACAGTTAGACATTCATCACTTAAATAAATGAAAAAAAAAACAAACAGAAAGAAGCTGTGAAATTGACTTAAAAGTCCTAGAGGTTCTATTACTCTAAATTATAATTTCAAGTGTTTTGGGAATTGTTTGAAGAGGAAATATGTTTTATAGGATGGTTTTTTAAATTATTGATTGAATTCTTTTCTGAATTCAGGAAACTGAATTATTTATGTGATGATAAGGTAGTGGTTTTCAACAGGTCAAGTTTCTTGAAAATCATCTTTTATTATTTTTTCTGAAGCATAATATTTTTTACAACCTGCAGCTCTGGTTACAGTAATAAATCTGTTTTCACTTTAAAAAAGTGTTCAATAATAAATTTCCTTAACAATTTTTCCTGCCTTTACAATCAAAATTTACACCTACATTTTATTCAGTTGGTAAAATCGATTAGATATCACCACAACAATTCATGAAATAAATAAAGATTTGTAAATCATTTCATGTTTATAGTTTGCACTCCAAAAACTTGTAATTTTTTTTCCACTTTTAATGATACTTAAAATGGTTTGTTGTCATAGGAACTGAGTTGCATTACTGGAATTCTATTGTTTATCCTGTCAAGTGTACAGTTTCTGGTTTGATTGTTGAACTAGCATGCAAGAAATCCATTACTCCAGTAACAATGGTCTTTGTTTGGAATATATTAGTATTTAGCATTGAAGAAAATGGCTAATTCATGTCAGAATCTTGTCTTTATTATTTAATTTGTTGTAGTATTATCAAGTATGATCATCATGATTAAATTTATTATCATACTAAACTGGAATTACGGTAATATCCAAAAACTTTTCGATCCAGTCATCCTTTGCTGCTTAGTATTGTTTGCTTTTAATTTAATCCATGTGTAAATAATATTGGTACATGTAGCAATTAGAATAGAGTACTAAGTATTAAGCAGCTTTTGAAATCCCTTTTGTATTTAAATACTTCACTTGCTATATAAGATATCTTGTCATTGATCTCTTCATTTCCAGACCAGAAGTTTTGAGTTGCTATTAATATGAATGTTGCTCAACAATCATTTTATACAAAAAATGTTTGAAAGATTAATAAATCCTTTCTTTTGGAAGAATTTTTACCAGGATTTCTTCATCTTAGTAAAAGTTCAGCCTATAATTTTGATTATTTTTGGCTATTACTATATTGATGGTTTTCACAGCCTCCAAGTTGGATGAATTTAACAAAAAAAATTGTCATTAGTCTCTTTGTTATATCATCCAACATGGCCGTAGTGTCTTTTGTTATTTCATTCTCTTGGGAATAATTGAAAGCCAACAATATGCTTGCATAATTTGATATTTTATGTACCAAAGTTATTTTCTATTTTCTGAATAATATTCAATATGATATACTATTCTTTTATTATTTAATAATTTGCTTTTTTTGTTGTTGTTCAATGTTACAGTTGGTGACAAAGTACCTGCAGATATCCGTGTTATCCATATCAAGTCAACTACATTGAGAGTTGATCAGTCTATACTCACAGGTATGAATAAAAATGAAATAAATGTTTGTTTGTCAGATATATGTCTGTGATTTATTTAATCTGGTTTGATCTATAGTTCCACTTTAAATCAGACCACATTTCTACTAATGCAGAAATTATCAGATTGACAGCTTGTTCTCGAGGGTTAATAAAACAGCATTAATAAATCATAAATATTGACCAGTATAATTTTCTAAAGATTAACAATAAAAATTTTTAATTTTTCAGATTTATATATTTTGATTAATTTATTTCTTAATTGTTGCTAATATTAACTTTCAATCAGGCAATAAATAGATGAAATGAGATTTCCCACTAAAATCAAAGTCTATTGTTTTAGGTGAAAGCATGAGTGTTATCAAGCATACAGATGCAATACCAGACAAAAAAGCTGTCAATCAAGACAAGACTAATATGCTGTTCTCGGTAAGTGTGTCAACTAAGCAAATTTAGCCGTTTTAATTGAAAAGTGATTTGTGATATTTTGGAATTGATGGTCAGATAAAACACAAGATATTCTAAACTCTCTAGAAAAAAATACTGTATTTTGTGTTGCAGTTTTCTAATTGCATAATAATTATATAAATGCTTCTATCAGTCAAATATACCAAAGCCTATTAGAAAGACAGCTAATCAGCAGGCAGAATGTACGACCAAAATTGGTACTTGTTTTGCCAAACACCTCTTTAAGTCTTGTCCTCTTGTCCTGCCACATGGACTTGTAACGCGTTGATCAGTGTTATGTGGTTAGTCATGATGCCTGGCTGTCGTGGAGTAGCTGTTAATTTTAGCCATGATTATGATAATCAGCTGGAGATGATGATTTCTATGTTCCGTGTTTCACCTGAGATATCTCACTGATTACATTATAAACATCCTGATCCAGCTAATCAAACCATGCAGATCCTCAAAGTCCCATTAATAACAATAAAGGTGCTAATAATATTTAATGGTTATCTTTTTTTAACGTAGGGAACTAACATTTCATCAGGAAAATGCTGTGGCATTGTTATAGGAACTGGACTTCATACCGAAATAGGTATCTAAATACTTGAATGTATTTGAAATTGTACCATTGAATACTGTGTTATTAACTTACTGATCACTGCTTGCACCATAGGTAAGATAAGAAACCAAATGGTTGATACCGAAGGTGAAAAGACTCCACTTCAACAAAAGTTAGATGAATTTGGTGAACAACTGTCAAAGGTTAGTTAGTTACTTTGTAGTTGGTATTCAATCATATTATTATAGGTAATAGCGTGGTTTAAGTGATATTTTGAAATTACAAGCTATTTTGAAATATCATGAGTGGTATTTATGCCAAATATCACAGCCAAACCATGCTTTTATTTGTTTATACTCCTCTCAGCCAATCGAATTGCAGGATTTTCATAGGTCATATGATAAGGAAAATGGATCCAAAGGAAAGTGAGAAAATAATGAAAATGAATGGATGGATGGGTGAATAAGGTTATCATGAATGGATATAGGATGCCATTTAAGGAAAAACAGACACTAATCTTTCAGACAAAATTAATGTTTATCCTTCATTTGAAGCTATAAGTGTAAAAAGATGGTCTTACCTTCTTGAAATTACACAATTTAAATCCCTTACATGATCGTTATCAAAGGGAGTTATGTGTTTAGTGTAATAGAACATCCTTATTACTTTGCTGCAGGTCATAACAGTGATATGTATAGCTGTCTGGGCCATCAATATTGGTCATTT
Source organism: Actinia tenebrosa (assembly GCF_029948245.1). NCBI lineage: Eukaryota > Metazoa > Cnidaria > Anthozoa > Actiniaria > Actiniidae > Actinia > Actinia tenebrosa. Next base: position 18,315,861 of record NW_028292578.1, read on the forward strand.
TAATGATCCAATTCATGGCGGATCCTGGCTTAAGGTACTATTAAACGCTTCCTATTTAATGCCTTTAGCCATATTAAGTTATATAAAGGTTATATTACATAGTCATGTCTTAATCCTTGTATTCTATCTTCCTAGGGTGCTATTTATTACTTCAAAATAGCTGTTGCTTTAGCTGTTGCTGCTATTCCAGAAGGTCTTCCTGCTGTTATAACCACCTGCCTAGCTTTAGGTATGATTTTAATGTAATTTTTAACATATCTTGTTATCTATTTTGAATGCTTATTTGTATGGTTGCAATGGCTACCTCTATATTTAGACCCATTCTTGATCTATCCTGCTGTTATCAATAAAAAGGGAGATCTTTGAAAAACTATATTCCCTGCATTGAGCTTGCTTGTTCTGGATGGATGGGGATATTGATCTAATTGTTTAGCTTGTGAACATCCAAAACATTGGGCCACCGTATGAATGCTTTTCTGAGTCAAAATGAAAATTCATGCACTTTATCCTCATAATGAAATTTTTTATAAACACAAGTGAGTAAGGTGATGTGTCGGCAAGTGCTGACTGTGCATTGTCAGTCAGTTGTGCTATTGTTGACCACTATGCTTCAGCAGAACTAGCCCCAGACCCGATACGCAGTCTCCAGCCCATTTATTTTAACCCCTTTGTTGTTTCTTTTAGGTACAAGAAGAATGGCCAAAAAGAACGCTATAGTCAGAAGTCTGCCTTCAGTGGAGACCTTAGGGTGTACCTCGGTTATTTGTTCAGACAAAACGGGAACACTTACCACTAACAAAATGTCTGTCACTAAGGTAATGAATATAGAAAATAGTGTCTGTCAAAAAGGAAATTACATCATCAACTGGAAACGTTGTCTTATTACTGAATTCTAACTTAGGTTTCCTAACTCTTTCATTTATAATACAGTTTTTTATACTGAAAGAAATCAAAAGGAGTTATGCTGAATTCCATGAATTCTGTGTTGAAGGGACAACATACGACCCAGTTGGTAAAGTGTAAGTAAATAAGTTATCAGGTTAAATAATATACAGGTATTAATCTTAATATCTGGTTAAACATTTTTTTCTTCAAAATAAATCTAACTATGTACAAATCTAAAAAAGCTAAACTGGTACATACTTCAATGGTTTCAGAACTGAGAATGGAAAAGAAATTAATTCCTCTTCATATGATGCTCTAGCAGAGTTTGCTTGTATTTGTGCTCTTTGCAATGATTCCAGTCTTGACTACAATGCAGTAAGTAAACACTAACCATTTATATGATGTTCTAGATATTAATAAATTGTTTTAGTTGTTCACACTAAGAAATGATAAATTTAACATTTATTCTTTCCCTTACTCCCTTTCTCTCCTTCCATTTTCCATTCAATCCCCCCTCTGTCTTTTCGTTTTTTCTCCTTTTCCTCCCTACTTTCCTTCCTCTGTTTTATTTGTTAATACATCTATCCATTCATGTATCAATTCATTTTAATATCTATCCATCCATTTGGTCATTTATCAAAGTGTGGTACTAGAAAAACCAGTATCTGAGATGTAATACTAAGTATTTTGATGTTCTGTTTTAGGCACGTAAGTGTTATGAAAAGGTTGGTGAAGCGACTGAGACAGCCCTATCAGTATTGGTTGAAAAACTCAATGTCTTTGGCCTCAACTTGGCTGGTAAAGGCAAATCTGACCTCGCTCATGCTTGTAATGAGAACATCAAAGAGCATTTCACTAAGGTAATTATTTATTTATTATATCTTACTTCCGCATTTAGTGAACTGGTTCCCATTATTGACCACTCAGCACTTAGTCAAGCACCAAGTCTTGACTCTGACTGATATTATGTTCCCTTAACATATGAGAGAAGTTCTCTTTTTAGACAAAAATGGACAGCTAAGTGCTGGTCAATCAATCAACTATATTTTACTTCTTACAAAAAGTGCTATATTTGTCCTTATTAGCATCTTGAAATTTAAGGTGCACTTTGCATGGGTACAATAGTTTTTCAGTTTTGGTAGGATAATTCCAAGTACAGTAAGGGATAGCAGTTTATTATGGTTATGTTATAAGTGCTCCTCAAAGTTGAGAATAAGAGAGCAGGGAATTGAGGTTAATCAGATACATGTATTCGAATGTGACTTTTCAATACTAGTGGGATATAAGGATATATACCTATAGCCTAGTAGTAGCTCATCCAATCAGGATGCAGCATTGATGATAGAATAACCTTGTCTAGCCTTGACATCAAATTTATGTCCAAAGTCCTTTAGGCATGACAAAATTGGTTTTTAGTGAAATAAAATCTACCTTGAAATATTATAAATATGGACTATCTTATATGAAAGTTCTATTTTGAATGATTGTTTCACAGGATTTCACCCTTGAGTTTTCAAGAGACAGGAAATCCATGAGTGTTTACTGTACTCCTAGCATAGATGGACTCAATTCTGTACTGGGCAAAGAACCAAAGATGTTCGTCAAGGTGGGTTTTATGTTTTGCGCTTACATCAATGTATTCTACACGAGAGAGTGATTAAAAAAATGTTTCTTGGGGAACTAGATATAGGAAGACAATCAATGACCATTGAAATTTTAGACTGACACTTTAAAACCCTGAGGACTGCATTAGAGCTATATTGTTAAAGTGCTTCCACTGTGATCAAGGGCTCTCTAGATAGAGTACTTTAATCTTTATTATTTTTGTTTCACATGACATATTGTCTGTCATGGATGATTTTACAAATAACACAAATGTTTTAAAGATGCTTGAATCATTTTCACTGATGGGAATCTTGTTGTTTTGTTACAGGGTGCTCCAGAAAGTATTCTTGATAGATGTGAGTTTGTGAGAGTAGGCAAGACCAAACATCCTCTGACACCTAAATTAAGACAGCAAATACTTGATCTTGTATTGTCTTATGGCACAGGTATGATCTTCATTGCAGTGCAACTGCTATGAGTTGGGCCACTTATTAGCTATTAGTCCTTGAGCACAAATGGGCTATGAGGGTGAGAGGACTAATTGCTTTAGTCAAATCCAACTAGTTGGTCAAATATTTAGATGCAAACATAATATTTAGATGGCTTTCAAAGCCGGCACTTTTCACTACTAGTAGGAAATAACTTATAGCCTACTAGCAGCTCATCCAATCAGAATGCGGCATTGATGATAGACTTCTAGTTGGATTTGATTAACACCAGGTAGACAAGAAAACCAATTAAAATGTAGAATGAAAACAGTGCATTCCAAATTTGGGTAGTGGAGCCAATCAGAAATCTAACTGGACAAAAATAGTAATTTGACCATGATGTTGTAAGTAAGCAACTACATAGCCATTGCCATTTTCTCATGGGAGCACAAAGATATGTGTAAAGGCTTTTGTTTTTTGCTGCTTTCTTATTGGCTCCACTACACAATAGTAGGGTTGTATTGTTTTTATTCTATACATTTTAATTTATTAAAATCCACTTCTCCACCTCACTACTTCTCACATACAGACATTTTAAAAAAGCATTTTCTATAACTAATTGCATATTATTCTCAAAATATGCCATATAACAGCTGTATATTCAAGAAATCAATTATTTTTTACAATCATGATGCAGGAAGTGATACACTTCGCTGTCTGGCCTTGGCAACTATTGATGAACCATTATCGCCTAAGAAGATGGACTTGGAGAATTCAGAAAACTTTATCAAATATGAAGTAAGTTTTGCCATTCTGGATTGTTGCTGGTATCAATAAATCTTTTTTCCATTATTTTCCATTACTATCAGAAGTGGATCAAAAAATATTTGCGTTTTGGTTTATTACTGTTCCATACACTGTACATTGAACACTTCTACGAGTTTTTTGATTTCATTTTGACAACTTTTTGACAAGTTTTAACAGTGATCTTTAGTGCTAAACAATTGTGTATTGGTGCTTCACTATTGAAGTACTTTGCCCGGTTGTACGAAGGGTGGATGGCTCTATCTGATGGATAAATTTTATCCAGTGGATGAATTCATTGGATAACTGCATTGTTTTATGATTTATCCATTGGATAGTGCTATCCACCCTTCATACAACTGGGCCCTGATGTCTAAATTGGTAAGCAAAAAGGAGCACAATAAAAAGTTGTTAAAAAGAAATAAAAACTTGTAGAAGTGTTCACAGTACGGAGCATGGCACAGTAAACTTGCTAAATCATTGGTGCCAAATCTGGCTAATTAATTTGTTGCCTTTAAGGGAGGTAGGACCAATTATTGCAAGTCCTCTATTCTGCAGTATAACAGACTTCTGTGTGCTATACATTTGCTCAGGTATAAAATATCCACTGTAATAGTTTGACATGCTTCATATTTGTTATTTTTAGGCTGGTATGACATTTGTGGGAGTTGCCGGTATGCTTGATCCACCACGAGCTGAAGTAGCTGAAGCCATTATCAAGTGCGAAAATGCAGGCATAAGAGTCATTGTCATCACAGGAGACAACAAGGTACAGTCTAATATTACTATAGCAACACAATAGGCTCTTTGAAGGACATAATCACATCACTGTTACTTGAGGGCAAAAATCTAAGTAATATATACAGTATGAGTGGCCATGTTGTATCTGATACGCCAAGAGTTCGTATATCGGATACAACACAGACACGAATACTATAGATTACTTATCAAACGTCTAGGTTAGTTCCTTTGTGTTTCGCTACAAATTTTCAAGATAAAAGTGAATCTGGCCAAGAAAATCCATCTTAAAGTTTATCCAAATAAACAGGATTCTGTATCTGATTTACAAAACTCTTCAAGGTTGTGATTTCTGTTGGGTTTTTCCTCATGAATTATTAATGAGTTTGATAATATCATTTGCAAACCTTGGGTTAAAATATTATTTTTCCCTTATAAGATACTTTCTGTTTCAAAATGTTAAACATTTTAAAGTTTGTTTGCCATTCACGAGCTTCCCCAAGGGACCTTGAGCTGTATTGTGATATATCAGCATGTGCTTGCTATGTGCAAAGGGCCTATTGCACTATTCTAGCAGTTATCAAAATTATGCAAACTCTGTAATTGTGAGCTGCATGTTGAAATTTTTTTCCCACTGCCGTCAGTCAAGAATAGTCAGTCAGTATGTTTTGCATTGTTGAATAGTGTTATTTAAAAACAAATTTTAACAGGCAGCTTGAAAATACCAAGTTCCTTTAACATTGAAAACTGAGTTCATTTGGGATATCCTTTGTATTTTTAATCATTTCCAGGCTACAGCTGAAGCCATCTGTAGGAGAATTAATATCTTTAAACCAGATGAAAACACCACAGGTAGTTATTACTAAAATGATTTTCTTGATACTTGTGTGGTTTATTCATTTCCTCATCTGCCTGTCTTTGTCTATCTGTCCATCCTCACCCATCCGCTGTACATTTGTTAGTTTGTTTCTTTGTTTTTTCCTGCTATTCTTGATTTCAACTTCCACCATAGTTTCATGATATGATCATAATAATCTGTTATCTGTCCATGGTTTCTAGTTGAGCTGGCACATTTTTTGAAGTTGAAGTTGTGAAAGGTCCGTTGGCCCTCTCCTTCAGTCGTTTCATACAAGGCTCGTAATTTACCTATTACGCATGTTATTTTTTGTGTAGGGCTCTCTTATTCTGGACGAGAGTTTGATGACCTAACACAGGAGGAACAAAGAGAGGCATGCCAAAGTGCAAGGTAAATGAGTCATCAAGCAATCACCTTGCTATAATTGTGGGTAAACCATCCTGAGATGGCAAATTTATAGATCAAATGTGTAGTATCAGATTCTATCGTTGCCTTACTACATTAGAAACTGAATTATTAGTGGGCGGATGGGTCTAATGAAGGTATAACTTACATCACATACTTCCATGGACTGTATGGCCTTTTTAAAACAAAAATGTCATGGTTTTTCCTGCAGACTTTTTTCAAGAGTAGAGCCATCCCACAAGAGTAAAATAGTAGAGTATCTACAAGCAGAAGGAGAGATTTCTGCCATGACAGGTGATGGAGTCAATGATGCTCCTGCCTTGAAGAAGGCTGAGATTGGTGTTGCCATGGGATCAGGCACTGCTGTTGCTAAGAGTGCTTCTGGTATCCTTTTCAGTTTACAATGCTGGTATATTCTGTCACAAATAGCAGATATATGATAGTTACAGTTTATTTTTCCTTTCCTTTTCTTTCCTTTTTTCGTCTTCTATTTATCTTTGCTTTGCTATCTTTTCCATGTCCACTTACATGCACATCATTTTCATTTTCCTCCCTATATTACTCTCTTCTTTTTCTTTTCTTTCATTTTTCCTTCCTCCTTTTTCGTTCTTCTCATTTCTTTTCCTCTCCTTTATTTTCCTTTCCATTTCACATTCCCTCCCTTAATTCATTTACTAGTGAGATGATGTAAAAGTCAATCCATTCTCTGAGAATTCTTGCAAACCTTGAGCCAGTATGTTGTAACATCATAAACATGGAGGTCTTCTCCTGTTCTATGTTCTGTTCTTCATACCCTCACTGGTTTCTCTTATTCAAGGAAGGCTTTGAGTTTCTGATCACTGTATTTAGATAAGAAAAGGGGGTCCTTACTTATTGTGTTTGAGGTTTGTTTTTTTTGATTCTATTAGAAATTTCTTAACCATTTCTTCAGAAATGATTCTAGCGGATGATAACTTCTCAACAATAGTAGCTGCTGTAGAGGAAGGGAGATCTATCTATGACAACACTAAACAGTTTATAAGATATCTTATTTCATCAAACATTGGAGAAGTCGTCAGGTTAGTAAAAAATCTTGTATTAAAATATACAGTGAGTCAAAGATATACTTTTTTTGAGCCATGTGGCAACCACACCCTTTCAGATGTTCGTAAACAGTCTTGGCGATAGTGTACCAAACTACATGTTATCCCTTTGAGAATATGACTGTGGATATGATTTATATCCTCTTACAAACTTCTAATGGTTCTATTTCAATTTCCCTTGGTTATACTAATCCTGATATTGCATTTCAACTTTCAGTATTTTCCTAACCGCTGCTCTCGGCATGCCTGAAGCCCTTATCCCAGTACAGCTGCTGTGGGTCAATCTCATGACAGATGGACCCCCAGCTACAGCCCTCAGCTTCAACCCCCCTGACACAGACATCATGAAGAAGCCTCCACGTAATCCAAAGGAGTCCCTTATCAATGGTTGGCTGTTCTTCCGTTACTTAGCTATAGGGATTTATGTTGGCGTGGCAACTGTTGGAGCCTCGGCTTGGTGGTTTATGTTCTATGAAGGTGGTCCTAAAGTGAATTATTACCAACTGGTGAGTATGGCATTCTTTCTTTGAAATTATAGGAAAAGGGCTGCTCAATCATTTAATCTCTGCAAGACCAATGAAAATGCTTAGTAAAAATACTAATGTTTTGTTTTGGTTCATTGATTGCAACATTCATACCTCACATGAAATTATATAAAAAATAGAAATACTTCAGACTCTTGGAACTCTTAGAACAAGGGCTACACGACTTGCATGATCTGGAGAGAAGAATGAGTTGCAATGAATTTTACCACCATTTGCATTGCTACGCGGTCACCCCAGACAAAAATCATGACGTGCACTTTGCAATAGACTGCCGTCAATCAAACACGTTGACATCATTTACACGCGTGTGTGATTCAAAAGGCACCAAAACTTGTCAATTGCTTACAAGTATTATGATCCACACTCACCGGGCCTACTGGGCTGATCCAAATGCGTGTAAATGATGTCAACGTGCTTGATTGACTGCAGTCTATTGCAAAGTGCACGTCATGATTTTTGTCATGGGTGGCCGCGTAGCAATGCAAATGGTGGTATTTCATCCTGTAACTGCTTTACCTGTCTATCTTACATCCTGATAAAGTATCTGAATCTTTTAATTAGCAGCTGCATAAGTTGCTTGATATACTGCGCAGATCAGCTCAATTATAAACATTATAACCGCAGTACAAATACTTGGTCTATATATATCCTCATATACTGAAATATGTGTATTATATATATATATGCATGTGCTTATACTTGTTGTTGACCCAGTTTATTGGTATCCACAGACTCATCACATGCAGTGCCCTAATGACCCTACCAATTTTGCTGGGGTAGACTGTTCTATATTTAGTGACCTCCATCCAATGACTATGGCTTTATCAGTACTTGTCACCATAGAGATGTTAAATGCTCTGAACAGGTAAGTCAAAACTTTTACTTTTCCTATTCCTTTATGTGCTGTTTGGGTCTGAGTAACACTAAGAGAGCATAAATAAGATCACTAAAACGAAACAGAAAGAGCGCATGCACAAGTTGATGACGCACAGGAGTAGGGTAAAGAGAAATTTAAACTGTATCCAGTCACTAAAAATAGCCCAACCGGGAATTTATGTGGCACGCGCGTTAAGACGTTTTCTTTTATTTATTCTCTCTTGGTAACACGTAATTCCAGGGCTATTTATTAAGGAAAGGGAACAAAAATCCTTACCCCATGCAAGAAACGTGCTGCTAGATTCACTGTAATTTCTTTGTTCGTTTGTTATTGCAGTCTGACAGAAAACCAAAGTTTACTCAAGATGCCACCATGGAAAAACCCTTCATTGCTGATAGCCATAACTGCATCTTTCCTTATGCATTTCTTTATACTCTACGTTCCCTTCTGTAATGTAAGTATTCTTTGCTTTGCATCGGTTTGGTCGTAAAACGTCCACTAAAGATGCTGATAATGACCATCTTTTGTTATACTACATTCAGACGGAATTTAAGAACTAGGTGTATAAAAAATTTAGTTTAAAAACGAAGAAAAAATCACTTATTATATTAATGGGAAATGGAAATTTTAAAACGTGGGAATTTACTGGTAACAGTGGAATCCACAGTATGGCATATAATAGAATCTATATGTCCCAAAACTCTTCTTCTGTATTGGTTTTTATAATTATGTTTGTTGGTGAATTTTCAAAGCAATAAATACAATTTATTTTTTCTTGTCAGACTATCTTCCATATAACTCCTCTTAACTGGGTTGAGTGGATGGCAGTCCTGAAGTTGTCTTTCCCTGTCATTCTTGTGGATGAAATCTTAAAATTTATCACTAGAAATCTTATCCGTAAGTATCTAGCTTATTAAAATATTTATTATCTTTATATTGCATGGGGTTCTAGGTTCTAGTCAACATTTTCTATGAAGGGCTGGGGCCTCAAATACACTAAAATGTAGGTACAATACGATTGTCTCACATAAGAAAGAACTCAATTCCTGAGAGGAAAGGGATTTCATTGTTCTGCTATTCGACCAAAACCCGCGGCATTTTAATCAACTCATATGGTTCCGTAGTACGTACATTCCTTACTATACAATGGACCTAAGAATAGAACGCATTTGTACACAATCGAGGCTAAGACTGAGCGAAGGCGAACTTGAAATGGGAGTATTGAAACAGTTCGCTTCATATTATCGTAGCCAAAGTTAAGCTCTTTCCAAAGCGCCTTAAACCTCAGGGTGGAAAGGGGAAAGGATACTAGATACCAAGCTAACGGGGGTGGAGAGTAGGGTGGGGGGCAAGTGATAATGAAATGCATTGAATGCATTCTTTCAACTGTTACTCTCTACAGCTCCTCCTGAAAACATACACAAGCACAAAACAGACTAAGAGTAAAGAAGCATGCTGGACGTGCCGTTCATCAACCTCGTAACGATTCACCAGGGAAAAATACGTTATTTATACCGGAAACGACCACAAGACAGTTACAAGGGATTGGATCACAAGGCATGTCTTGCTCCTTTACGCCTACACAGGGAGCCCAAAACTCCCATTGCAATAGTATTCAGTAAATGCGAACGTTCATCTACATTTATTGAAAACCAAATGTTCATGTGTAAAAAGATAAGAGATCGTAGACATGGGTCGGGAGGGATGGGGCTGTTACCATCCATTTAGCTCTTTGAAATTCATGAATATAAATTGGACCAATAGGGGAGGGGTGGGGAAGGAATAGAGGGGAGATCGACACGCTCCGATATACAAGTTGATCTTTTTTATTTCTCTTTGAGAAAAGTACAAATTTTGTATCAAGTACCATATAACTTAAAACATCAATTTTATGAGCGCTATTAACGAATGATAATAAACAAATTTGATCGCAACGGAATATAAAGCAACCAGTTTAATTTAGGAAAAAAAAATATTCCATTTGACCTGTGATTTAGGTTGGACTTCATGTCCATCCCACTGATAGGCTCTTTTCATCAAAATATATATCTCAAGTAATTAGATTATTGGAGTAGATTTCGTATCACAGTAAAACTGCGCTAAACACGCTGCTGAAGTCACGGAACGGATACGGTACAAAATGGACGACATCCTCTGGACCAATCACAGCGCGCGAGATCTCGGGGTTTTTTTTATCGTAATATGAAATCTACTCTAGCTGTATAGCAGCGAGACGGTTTCTCGTCATTGTATGGACTTATAATAATATTTATGCCTTTTCCAGTCATTACTTTGTGGTCTTGCAATAATTGTATGTTGCTTCATACGTGACTGTTTGTACCGTGGTTTCTTTTTTGAAGCCGATTGATTAATACAACACTGCCGAAGCAAATGTCGTAGGGGCTATAGAGCTCTTATATGGAATGGTTGTGCAACATGTGGGTGCCCCTGTTTGCGCCATAACTATACCTTTATTTTACCCTCTCAGTAATTCAATCGAAGCATTCAAGGGAAGAGGACTATTACCAGGGTAATCTTTTGTGGTGAACAATAAGCAAACCAGTTGGCAAGGTCGTAGTCGTATTAGTGTTGGTTTCTGAAAATATGTTTATTCATTTCATAATTCATTTCAATTTCACCATTGTAATTCCCAGATTCTTTCATTAAAATTTCTTCAATTTGTTTGTATCTGTCTTGACAGTCTTTTTTACTTTCGAAAGATAGAGCTTTCGGCAACGTGTCAGCGAATGAAGTTCAAGAAAACTGTTGTACAGTCTGTAACTGGAAAAGTGTGTGATTTTATTCAACCCGTGAAAAAATAGTACGCCGAATAGCTAGTAGACTCGTTAGTACCAAGTGATAAAAAAGATGAACAGTCTTTTTTACTTTCGAAAGATAGAGCTTTCGGCAACGTGTCAGCGAATGAAGTTCAAGAAAACTGTTGTACAGTCTGTAACTGGAAAAGTGTGAACAAGTCATTTTTCTTTCTCGATTTAATAAAATCAGTCTACCCATTTTCTACTGTCGCAAATCCAAATCCATATCCGGTTTTTATCGCAGACCAAGAATGCGTTGCAAGTTGCGAGTGTTTGAGATGTCACCTGCAACTTGCAATGTTCTGCTTTTGTCAGCATTTCAAGTTGTAAGAAAAGTTCAAGCGTTTGCGATAACGAAATAATACTTAAGGTCATGCATAACTTTGGGAAATCAGTCAATCATGCAAAAGGCAAATGTTTTGTGCTCTAGGCCATTTCATAAAGGTAACAAACCTGAAACATTTATAAACTCCACAGAAAACAGTTAAAAGCATTTTTATTAAGGTGATAAAGTTTTCTTTGAATTTTGTTCCAATATTTTCTAGCATTCTAAGGCTCCGGTCAAACGTCAAACTTCGCCTGAGCCGAACCTAATCGGAAACAATGGATTTTAACAATGCGTTCTTCAATGTAATTAAGGTTCGGCTCATGTGAAGTTCGACGTTTGACCTTAGTCTTAGGTAGTGACATAAGCGTTTAAGGTGACTGCCTACTTTTGGAAATTGATTTAAGCTTTTTTTAAAACTTCGATTTTCCGAATTGAAATTTAATGCTGATTCCAAATCTGGAAAGAAAAATAGGGTGTCCCGAGCTCGTTTTCGAGATAATCAGCATTTAATGGAAGCCTACGCACAAGCTTTGGGAGTAGAAATTGCGCCACCGGAAGTGATTAGAAAAAAATTAAGATGAATAAGATAATAGTTATTTGCAGACTATATGATTGCATGAATGAAGGCTAGTCAATCATTCTACAATAATACATGGATATTTTCGACAAAAAGACAGAGAGATACATTGATTTGTCATATTTTGTAGTTTCGGTGCTCTTAAAAAATCTCATAAAGTCGAACAAAAATCTATTTTTTCACGCGTTCCTGATTTAAACTTTTCCTAAAATGTTGATATAACTTAGATTTTTAGGAGTTTTTTCGAATGAGCTATCAAAAAATATAGAGTCCCGTGCAAAATTTGAGGGTTTTGCCCTGTTGAAGCTCAAAACGCGTATGGTTCTTCAATAAAATCTTGTAGATTTTTCAGCGGTTTTTGAGCGCGCGCTCATCGTGGGCTCAATTCGAACGTTCAAAAGTAGGCAGCCACCTTAATTTGTCTTATTTACACGATGACATTTTAAAATTTGTCCTATCAAATATTTAAGAATATTCGAATTAATTAGGTCACATGGGCTATAGTCTTCTCAGCAGCCGTACTAATGTCGGTCCGAAACTCCCTCACGACTAACGTTTGTGGGGAGAGAAGCCTTCGGAAAACGGGTGGTGAGCAGACTAATCGGCTATTGACTGGTAGACCACCAAAACAATAACTGCGCATGCGCGTTTTAATCCGAAATTATTCTCTTATCGATAGCTCCTCCTCAAGAGATCAGTTGTAATTTTCAAACTTATTTTCACTGGCCAAAATGGATCACATGACCCATTACTGTGGCCAGTTTGGCCTCGTGAGATGTCCGATGTATATTTCACTCTTAATTCTCATAATCATCTAAATTAAGCTTGTTATCAATTCAAAAAGGATATATTGTTATTCAATTCTTCATATGTATAGATTCCACATTCTAATTGTAATTTGTACACTTTACAAAGATTTTTGCTAAAAAATGCTTCAACCTATTTACACCATTACGAAAAACTGAAAAAAAAACTTTAAAACCTCTCCGGATCAGCATGTCTATGCAATTTGATGACAAATTAGATGACATAATAACCAGCAATTTTGATTCTTAAACATAATACAATGTAATGAGCTTTTGGTTTCTTTAAATATTGTAAAAAATTTGCTATAAACATGAATTTGAATATCATGACTACCCCTCCCCACCCCTGAAGAAAGCGTGCTGAGACCTTCACTGAGCTGGACAAACACGTATTCTGGTCGGACAACACCACGCAAGGCATGACAAACAGACGACTAGACCAAAATGCAGAATATTTGCCATCTCAAGGCTAACGGACTGAAAATATTGGTAAAAGAAAAACTAAAAAAACTAGCTATTGTAATTCCACACAAACACTCTCAGGTTGAAGCGACGGTGATAGATGTGAATTTTGTGGTTCAGTACATCTAAATGCTAAAGTTCGGACAAGAGCCGGCTTGTCCGAATCAAGGTTTGTGGAGGTTGGCGTCAAGTCGGATTGTGATTGGTTCTCGCTGCTATCCGAAGTTTTCATCGTGTTCTCTCGGGTCATTTCCGTGCTAACTTCGGAAGCAGTGTCTGTGTCTGTCTGAGACTCCGCCTGAGGTGACTCGGACGGTGACTTGTGTTTACAGGGCTTCGAGCCGCCTTCTTCAAAGAATATTACGATAACAGATGTATTATCTGCACGAAGGCGCTGTTCTCGCCATCTTGATAAAGCAAGAGAAACAAGTCTGAAAGGAACGAAAATTTAAGTTACTACTGGATAAAATCGAAATGAAAAAATGACATTTTTATTTCTTTTTGTCAGTAACTTGGCGTTAATTACCAATAAACGTCATAAAGTCTCATCCGTTTCGTATGACTGTGCAAAACTCACGGTATAGACCTGCCTTGCCGTGACCGCGCTGTATCCAGCCGCTGTTTCCTATGGTCGGAAATTTTGTTCTATAGGATGCGCGTTTCAAAACAGTAAGTTCACATCGCAGTCAAGCAAAGTTCAGGATGACTGAACTTCACGGACGCGCGACGAAGAAGCCGCGTCTTTAGCATAGCTTTGTTTTGAGTCATGCGCTGCGAACCTTCCGAGAAAGGTTTTTCAAACTCGATTTTCGAAATGTTTGCAGTATCATATCACAGTTGTTAATCACAAACGTCCCAGGATAACTGGAATAAAAACTGTCTTGTTTTTCTTTGCACTGATTGTATTCATGTGTAAGAACAAACAATGGCCTAATTTGCCTCAGACAAAAACAGAAGCTTCCGGGAAAAAGTATTATCATTGTTGTTTCGTTGACCGCTTCCTTTGGGCTATGAACCTATAAAGGCGATGCCGACTCCCAACCAGGACCCCACAAGGCCGCCAGTTTGTGTTACGCATTCAAGCTTAGCAGGATTGGATGCGCCCCTCCCTTCCCTCCCTTAAAAAGATCTATTTACAGACCGTATTATTTAGGAATACTTTCAATAAAAAATCCTCACCTATGAGACACATCAACATCCAAAAGTTCATCTACATTTTGAATTGACTCATTTACACAACGAACTGCTTCGTCCGGACGTACGACACCCCACAATCCATCGCTAGCTACGATGACGTATTTATGGACACTAGGGTCTATTGTATAGACTTGAACGTCCGGAACTGGAGATACGACGAACTCCCCGCGAAAGTAGTCAAAACTCCACAGATCCCCTACGAAATAATGAATTAGAAACTTTAATTACGATATATTATGTTTCCATGGAAACAAACATTAGTAAATCCCTTCCACTTCGGATGTTTTCAATAAAATCAACACCCCACCCCCCACCCCCAAATTACTCTATCGTTTTTATCTTATTCTTGTTTTTACCTAAAGCTCTGGATACAGCCAAGAATGGCACCATTTCTGTTTGAGTCCTTCTTGTTATTGGTCCCTTGTGTTTCAGAACGACAGGTCGTTTCCAGGCTACTCGGTGTACGCCGTTACGAACCAACACTCTCCCACCGATGTCTTCAATTCTCTTCTTTTCGTCTGGGCTCTCTGGTTTATGGTCTGACGTTAGTGGCTCAGCTTTAGTTAATTTATTTTTTATCTTTCCCCGCACCACACCGGAGTCTCCAACGTGAGCTACGTACATCTTGCGCCCGCGGATAATTACTATAGCAGCGGTTGTCCCTGACGTGCTGGGCAAACCATGTCTTGTCTTGGGCCAGTTATCTACGAGATTGAAAATGCAAATGAGTTTTTACTAAAACTAATAGCAACGCATGATACTTATACCTACGGTTATTACAAAATAATTTTTTTAGACTACAGAAAATTTGCCAGAAAAAATTCAATGGGAAGAATTAAATAATAAATATCCTAGGGTTGCGAGAGATATTGGTATCCCACAGCTGTTATGAGGGCGGTGCTACAAAAAATAATTACACGCTGTAACTGAATAATCTTATATACCGAAAGATGAATTTTTCTTTATCTTTATATTTTGAAGCCCTTTTGACTAGAATAACTTCTGTATTTTATCATACTAGTAAAAAACGTTTACGAAATAAAATTTCTAGTGGTTTTTGCTTGGAGACATGAAGTTGATACTGTTAAAACAGTTCACCTTTCCCGCGCAATGATCAGATTAAACTTATTTAAATAAAAACTGTACCATACTATTAGCAGTATCATGTGTTGATAGCTCTAAGAAAAATTAAGCTAAATAATCGCTAAATAAATAAGGAAAAAATAAATAAAAAATTTTTTCTACCACTCCGTAACCGTACTTTGAGTTGTGTCAAAACATTAGTTTAGTTCATTCGTGCATCATTTTGAACCACATAATCTGGTATAAAGATGACATTTTGTGGAATATTATCATTTTGAGAGATATCGCGCGCCTTTCGCTTTCGTTTTGAGCAAGGAAAACCCATTTGAGTGCTGCCATCCATGTATGATTGACAGCTGAATATTAATCAAGGTTAACAAGATCACGGGTGACTACCGTTTCATCGCCATAAAAAACCTTGTCATAGTAAACTTTTTTTGAAAACCGTTGAAAATGTAAGGAAAGTAAAATAGAAAGTAAAACTTCGCTTTACCACGAACGATAGGCGTAACTGAAATTTACATATTGCGTGGCCAAAACAGTAACGCTCGCTCGAAATTTGAATTTCAAAAGCTCGTTTACAATGTACTTTAGTGCCAGATCGACAAAGAAAGATCCAAAAATAATCTAAGAATCTAAACTAGAAAGACTCAGTCTCATTAAGGGATCGAGGAGGGGAGATTTCAAAGGCCTTCTGGCTTGATTAAAATATTATTCTAAACCAAATTGAAAATTTTACATGGAAGCAAGTTTACGAGAACATGGCGTCACTCACAGCGCTAGCGAAAACTGCAAACAAAGGGTTATTTTTTAAATCCTAATTCTTGTTGTAGGCATCCACTTTTAAATAAGAATATCAAAGGTCAAAAGGATCTTAACTACTTAAGATTCTCTTACGTACCTAACTGTTTCCACATTGCTCTGTGGGTCGCCAAAAAGCCTTCTTTGATAGCCTTCACTACGTGTGCTGGATCTTGAGAGTAAAAACCTCGTTGCTTTTTGATCGTATCCCACAACATTGCCCTAGCAAATATAGCTGCTTCACTACCTCCATGACCGTCATAAACAGCTGCATAGCACTGACCAATGTCTTTTCCAACGCGTTGTCGATCGAAGAGAACTGAAGTTAGGTCCTCCATGTACCTTCTACCGCCTTGGTGAGCTTCAGCCGAGACACGAACCATTAGTCTAGATTTAATTGTCTGTGAAGGCTTAGTTAAAAGAACATGCTTCATCTTAGCTCTTTCTCTTATACTAAACGGCCAAGACATCTTATAAACTGGACCAAAGTACAGCAGAATATTTGTTGATAATCTTTTGCCTACCTTGAATGAGATTAGTATTTTTGCGCCAATTCGCATGTCAAAGTAACCAATCACAGTAAAGCTTATAAGACATACCAGCGAATCGAATTAAAATTTTGACCAATCAAATTCGTTAATAGAAAATCAGTAGCGCAATAAAGAGTTCAAGTCTAAACTTGCCCAGCTTATTGAAGTGTTGGCATTAGAAACCGTGATGACTCAAAGATTTTAATGGTTTGAACATGATCTTTCGTTTCGACTTGTCAGCTATTTTAACAGGACATGTTTGGACATTCGAGATTTTATATCACTTATTTAAGATACCCCGCTGATGGGAACGAATGAAAGGGGAAACTAAAGAAACAAATGAAAGGATTGGGAAGATATCTACGTGTCTATTCGTATTTGCTATAATAAAATATGTACCTCTAGATTGTACTACTTTAGAAAAGAAATTCGTCTTATATTTTTTATAGAAAATGGAAGCAAAATTTTTGTTTAATTGTGAAAATGCAAAAGTAAAGTGAAAACGTAAATTAGATAGAAAAAACCTAATTTCATATGTTTTTATTGAGGTAAAATTTCGAGAAAACAAAATTTTTAAGGGTTATTTTTCAGTGTTTATTGAATGGCATAAGGACCTCGAAAGAACCAATCAAAAATAAGTATATATTCCACGTACTACTCGTCCCATTCTCTTGCGGTTTGAGGTCAATCACCAAGAGATATGTCTAAAGTTGAAAACCAGTATATTTGATCACCTGCAAAAAATGTAAATAAAAAACCTTCCGCTAAATGAATATCTCTTGAAGTCTTGTCAGATGACCAGTTCTGGTCTAGATGGATTTGCCTTATGAAGGTCTTGATTCTTTCATCGTTGAGAGCTGAGACAGGCAACAGTTCTACTGCTAAGAGAATAAGGTGCTTAAAATTTCTGTATACGTGTTAAAGTTTAGCATTTGTGTTATTCTATCGTTATCTTAATTGTTTAATTGTCGTTTATGTTATCTCTTGATGTTATTGTTGCTACAATTAAGTGGCTAAATACGTGTTGAAGGATACTCCACAGGCCTTTAAAACTGTAAAGACTGTCGATATTAACCTTACAAGATTTACGATGATATTAAATCGTTATTAGTTTTGCATATGGTATTTTGATATGGGCTTATAGTTCATAACCTTTTTACAATGTCATAGAGTAAAACAATTTCATTGGAAATTTTGTTTAGACTAATACACACATTTTTAAATGCATGTAGTGTTTTTTGTTCATTCGGACAATAGACCCCTTGCAAAATCCAAGCTAAGGTTGTGTCAACATTCTTCCTAACACTAGTACTTTGGCAACTAACCCCCCCCCCCCCCCCTCCTGTAAAATTTCCATATGATGCCTATATAGCTGTTACTGTGATGTAATTCGAATGACAAATGACGTTTGGGTCCAAATTGATTCCTTCTCGAGTTATTTTCTGTGTGGGTTTTTTTCATAGCAGGACTTTCTGTTCATATATTGTATCTATCTAATCGTTGAAGGTAGAGAATAAATCCTGGGATTAAGTTGTGGCAAGATTTAGTGAACTTTTGTGTGATTGGACCCAGAAATACGTCACAACTTAAAAAAATAAAATAAATAGTGGTTTCTGCTTAATTTATAGACAAGAAGTTCTTGAATCAGACATAGAATGTGAGCTTGCTGATGTCAACCAGTTTGCAAATCCTGCATTATTAGATGAATATATAAAGCAGTTGGGTATCCAGTGCGCTATTGGTATACATGCATGGAGGTCTGGTTGTCTGCTTTGGGGTAGGTATTGAATTATTATAGCCTATCTATTATTTATCAATTTATATTAGGGTCTATATTTTAGAGTTGGGAAATGGAATAGCCTGAATTAAAAGCTGGGATAAAAGTTCCAAGAACAAAAGTAAGGGCATTTTAATCTTGAAGAATTTTTAAGACTTTTAAAAAAATTAGCTTTTAAGAGTTGAGGTTTTTGGGTACTTAAATGAGAGACTAGTAATTATTTAGAGGGTTTTTGGGGGGGGGGGGTAAAATAGTGTGGTGTGGGTCACCAATTATTTATGCAGAGAGAAAGGGGGAAATAGAACAAATTGCACCTTATGAAAAGCTTAAGGAGGGACACATGGCATACGTCCCACTAGTAATATTGCACCAGCCCTCACCCTCTATATAATAAATTCTATATATTGTATTATTTTATAAGATAACACAAATATATAAAATGTTGCACTTTTGCCAATATGCAAATGATTAATAGTAATCATCATAGATTATATATATAATAATAATATAGCCTAATGGTTTCAGGAGGCCTCATTGCCATCAGTGATTTAAACGTATTGCATTCCCCCCCCCCCCTTCCCCCCATATATCTTTGTACATATTCAGCTAAAAAAATTTAAAAAAATTATTTTTCAGATTGTTGTGTGCCATACTGCATAGTGTTTGGTGGAACAGATATAAATGTACATTATCGTGATGAATGTCATATGAAAGCCATGACAAAAGCACTTGCAAATGCAAGGTAATGGTTAGAAGCTGTTCTTGCAATGTTGAAAAAAATTTGATTCAAACAAATATCTTCATTATATCTATGGGAATGGTTTTGAGTTTAATTATTTCTTTATAACTTACCTCAACAGGTATCTCATAGCATTTAGCAGAGCAATGATGGAGCAGGCAATCAAGTTATGGGTAGGATATATTTTGAATAATATGCAGCTACAGTTGATCAGAGGTTGATAGGTATTCCCCTTGAATCAAGGGTTTTTCTCCAGGTTCTTCACTCCCCCCCCCCCCCCCCCCCCCCCCCTTCAAGAAAACCACATCCTGACTGGAATTAGCCATGGCCTGACTTGGGTCACCCCAGTCAGGTTCCACAATTATAGGGTTTATGTCTCAAACAGAGCTGAGCTGTTATAAGATTTGAATGTTCTTCCTTAACATTCCCACCTTATTTTTTTAAGCCAAGTTACAAGGACAAGATCAGAATACAATCCCAAGGTATGCTAACAATGACACAGGGAACCCAGTATCTATTTTGAGATGAATGATAATTTGTCATACTTCAACACAAACATTTTGAAGAGACAAAAGAAACTTACTAATCTGCTGTTGCTTCCTTTAGCTGTGCTTGTAAGTTCTTCAAACACATGTCCACAAGTGCTAATGCACAGACAAATCTGTAAGTATTTTTCAACTGTTGCACCTCAGCATTCATATGTATGGCTTAAAATGTTTCAAGTATTTGAATGTTACATTGAGGCAGGGGCTGGTGGGCTTATTAAGTGCCCCCCAACACACACAAATAAATACTCTCTGATAAAACTTTCAAGGTTTTACCATATTTCACTTCTAGTCATATTCATATAGTAGCTAGTCTGCTAATTCCAATGTAAGCCAATCCCCTACCTTTTTAAAAATACTCTATGGTCCTTGAACGTCATTTTTACCCATTCCGAGGTTGAGGGTAAAAACTGTGTTGAGTAGTTATTGCAGTGCCTTTTTGGGGCTGTCACAGACTGAATAGATGCTATCTGGGAATTGTGTCCCCTCAAACAGCCCCACAATACACTGCAATACCAGTTTGACCCATTTTTTCCTCAACCTCAGATTGGCTAATGATAGTTAAATTGAAGTTATTTTTAGTTACAGATTTAGAGGAGGAAAACAATGGCAGTCCTCAGGAGAGAGTAAGTAATCAGGGACACACTTGTGCATGAAAGGTCACATATGCACCTCTTGGTGCGGAGAGCCTTAATTAGTTAAGTAAGTTTAAAAGTGCTTTTAGCTTAGCTACTTGGATCATGTCCAAAACAACAAATAAGTTGCTATGCAAATAAATTATATTGTTAATGTGAAAATAGTTATTTTCATATATTGTTGTAAGCTAACCATGGATGACTACATTAGATAAAAGCATCCCTCCCTTCCCCTCCCTAGTACTGCTTTTGATTGCATAACCCTGTTATTATTCATTGTAGTTAATATTTCTACTGGTTGCTGGTTTAAGAAGAGTCAAGGATCCTTTATACCTAGTGGAAGCTGTTTCAGGTAGAATATGTTACAGATAAGATTACAAACTCCTTCACCTAAGAGAAGATTTTATGACTGTAAATACTAGCTCACAGAATCATGATGTTGATGAGTGAAGCATTCCCATTGAATGAATAGTAGACCTCGCATGCTCTGATTGGTTCAAAGAATGTCATCAATCCTGTACCATGACTGTGTCAAGAGCCGTGCCGTGTCACCATCATAATACAAGACTTTTATAGCAAAAAGTGACCCATAAATTCTGTTGTGTTTCTGCAGAGTGGCATAGTCAAGACAAGAGAATATTCCTTGTTATTATTGGACCAGAGGTAAGTTATGATTTGATGGAAGACAGTCAAATGCATAATTAAGGACAGTAGAACTGGTCTCATTTGACATGATAGACCTCTACCTTGGGTTTAATGTTTTCCCATTTAAGACTGCATGTCATTCCTTAGAGTATCATTTTGTTGTTAAATGGTTGCACATGAGAAGACATGTGACTATAGATACAACTCAAACAAAGAATCTTATTCTCATGAGAAGACATGAGGTCTGAAATGGGAAAATACTTCACCAAAGGAAGAGATCTATTTCAGTGGAATTGAAATACAATGACAATAATCAACTGCATACTATATTCACAGCTAGATAAAGAATTTGCATCAGAAGTGAAGATGAAAGTCAAGACGTAAGTTGTGGTGTGAGAAGATTAAATTGCGTGGGTTCATCAACCCTAAATAGAGAGCAAAGTGGCAGTGTTTACTCACAGGGTTTTGTGGTTCAGGCGCCAGCTAGTTAGAGTCAAGGTTCCCATTGGAGGGCTGTGATTGATTGGTTTACATCTCTGGTCTTGTGATTGGTGTCGAAGCAAAGACACATTACCGTACCTTATGCCTGCTATAACAAAGCTTGGGCTTAACCAGTGGTGTATAGTATATAGAGGTCACATAATCTGACTTTTTTTTTTCTAGTCTGCTATCTTCAAAATCCTGCATTCTGATTGGCTGTTTGAGAATAAGATTCTTTATTTGAGTTGTTGGCTGTTTGAGCGGGCAACATTTTCTGATAATTATTATCTCTGACCACAGTCCGTTATCCTTGGCGGTTTTTCCCTATCTAGAAGTCAATGTAAATAACCTTGTCTGTTTGTTCTCTTGAATGTGTAGTTTACCAGGAGTAGTATTGATGCCATCTCTTCCAAGCAGTGATCTTCATGCCCTGATTCAAAACTCATTTGCAGTTGTGAACTCTTCCAAGAGTGAAGGAATGGCTACAACACTAATCGAGGTGAGGTCCCCTCTGGCCCTAATCTTGATTAGCCGGCCAAACACAAACTCATTTCAGAACACGTCTTTCACTTGAGAATGAGATTCTTTATTTCAGTTGTATCTATTTTCATATTCTTAGGCCATGGCCCTTGACACTCCAGTTTTAGCAAGGAATATACCGGCCAATGCAGCTATCATCCACCATGGCAAAACTGGCTTTCTCTTCCAAAGGCCTCAGGAATTTGTTTCTTTGGCTAAGGAACTGGTAGAATCAAAATCCTTATTAAAGAAGATAACTACAAATGCAAGAGAATATGTGAAGACTAACCATTCATATGAGACTGAGAAGGAAACGTATGTGACCCTCATAAAAAAGATGAATGAAATTGAAAATATATAAACGGTATGAATTGTACATTCCACTTAGTATATCTACCACTGTTACCAGAATCCTCCTCAAATTTTGTTCCTTTTTCCGTTTGCTGTTATCACTTCTACTTGTTGACCGAGAAAACAGTTCATTAGACAATCAAAAGGATCCGCAAAAAGGATTGAGGTAGTTGTGGTATCATGACACTAAGTCAAATTGTTTTTAAGAAAGTCAAAAACTTTGCCACTTAGCAGATTTATCCAGACTGATGGACAAAACAAAGTATATAACTAACTAAAGGGTGAAAGTTATTGGAAAAGAGATTGTTAATTTGGAAGATTTCTAAGCTTTGATGGAAGTGGGGTTTTCATGTATTATACTGTATATTACATATTGTCTTGAACTTAAGCCGGAAATTTTGCAGGACAAATATTTCTTATGCAAAACTGAGTAATTTTATGAATGTAGGCATTTTCAATAGGCAGGGAATATAGAGGTGTTTTTAGTGTGCACGTTTGGCTCAACATCCAGCCGGCATTGCTGTTGTATTATATATCATTATGCAAATGAATGTAATTTTATATGCTGCTGATCCATATATTTCTTTTTATTTCATATCTCAGGCAAAATCTGATAACAATCTGATATATTAATATATCAATTACTATTAGTTGTAAATTTATGTCCACATGGAATACAATACATGTAGTGTTCTATATTGTATGTATATATATTGTTTTGTCTTCTATTGTTGTTCAAAAGTTACTTGGACGTAAATTTACTACACTTTAATATTTTAAGTGCGCCAAGAATATGGGGCTGGGCTCTATGAAATTTGATATTATTTATATTATAATATTGATGTAATAATATTTCAAGCTCCTTAATTTTAGGACACAGGTTTCTTGACTGAAATAAAGCCTTTCTCAAGCACAAATATCTATCTGACTATTTAGCAAGTATACTAGCCCTCAAGCCTGAATGGGCTATTGACACATAGGCTGTGAGGGTGAGAGGACTAATTGTTTTAGTCAAATCCAACTAGTCGGTCAAATATATAGATGCAAACAATAAATTGTTAAATTTAATGTGTTGGTTTTGAAACCTGGCACTTTTCTCTACTAGAAAGATATAAGCCATAGCCTAGTAGTAGTTCATTCAATCAGAATGCAGCATTGAATGATGATAAACCACTAGTTGGATTTGACTAAATATACAGTAGCTCATGCAGCCAAGCACAACAAGAAATCAGTTAAGTTTTGACATTCATTACACAGGTAAGATCAAATTTATTACTACATTGCCACGGAAGTGTTGTATATTATACCTATTTCAAAAAAGGTTGTCATCACCAAAGGCAATAGGCATAAAGTGATAGGAGATTGTAATAGGTCATTCAAACTTCCAAATAGCTGGAATGACTTGTGTTTCTGCTTCTTATTCTTGTCAAGAACATGTACCTTAGTGTTGAGACTGATCAATGTTCTCTGCATGTATTCAACAAAACCATTTCCATGTTCTAATGACCTAATCACCTTTGGCGATGACAACAATTTATTTTTGAAATGTGTACATGCATCTGTAAATTGAAATACGGCTGTATTATTTTTTCCTTGATGTTAATAATTATTGGTTTTAGGCTGGGTATGCATAAAACAAAACCTTGCCAAACATTTTTATGTGGTTAAATTTAAGCAAAGTTAACTGGGAGTGGAGTGCTGGCCAGCAGTGTGAGACTTGCGCATGCACAGTTGCTGCCTAAGGCCTCGTGGTTGCTGTAGCTGAGTTGCTGTTAGCCATTGCCTTCATATCGCAGTTTTGCCCCGCCCACCCTCCTCTGGTTGGACAAGGTAAGTAGTTTACTTCCACTGTGTAAGCAGTGTGACAGGTGCCGAGGTTGACCCGTGGCTTGGTTGCCATGGTTACCTCTTGCCAGCTAGTTGCCATCGCCTACCGCTTTGCCAGGCACCTACTCTCCATCGTAACGACAAGTTAATAAATGAAACAGACAAAAGCTAAATGATAATTTCAATTTTAAATGCTGCCTAATTTCAATTTTTTTTCTCTCTCTCTTTTATACTAGATTTTGTTGTTTTGCAAGTTCCAGGGCTCGTTTATGAATCCTGAGATCACTTGAATCTATTTTCAAGGCTTCTAGATAGTAGTCCAGGGCCATGTCATGCCTGCCAAGGTTATCTTCTTCACTGATAATAAAACAGAAAACTTTTATGAATGAAAATCAACACCAACTGCCTGACAATGACTTATACACTGTTTGACCCCCCTGGCATGTGTAAACGGTGAGTAGGCCCAGAGGAATTTGATATTTTGAGGAGTGTCATGGTCGAGTTCCATGTCCTTAGAAGCTCATAGCTGCCAACCCCATTAATTCCCTACCAGTTAGTGGATACTTAAGATTGTCAGAATCCCTACCAAAATAGCAGTCAAATTTCCTAATCCCCCCTCCTTCCCCCAAACCCTGTGACCACCTTGACATTGACCCTTGGTCATTCTACTTCACAATAACACTCTTATCTTGAGTAAGTAGACATTGCAAAGCTATGATCACTATTAACTTACTTTGCAAGATGTACGTTGCTTGCATAGTTTTCCTTCTCCACCTGATCAAGAATGCAGGCACACCTTTCGATATTGACAGCATTAGACTGATGCAGTCCATACGGACAGTGGTATTTGTTTTGAGACGTGTTTTTCACATCTTTGCTGCAGTCGTGGCCGTCTTTACTTTCCCCAGACGATGACCCAGATTCATCATCATCGTCGTCATCATCATCATCAACATCAGTACTTTCAAGTCTCTTTACCCTTCTTTTAGTTTCCATCTGGTTTTTGACACTATCTTCACTTTCCCCTTCAGTTGATGAATGAAATGATTCTTCTTGGTTCTGGCTACTTGCTGCAGATGAGACTTCAGAATTGGAGCGTTCTTCACTGTATTCAGATTCATCCTCATTGGATAAGTTCTCTTCTCTAGCTCTTTCCTCGTCCTCTTCACAATCTTCTTCCTCCTCATCACTTTCGATTCTCAAGACCTTTCTTGGTGTCTTCTTGGCTCTGATTGGCAGTTCATCTTCGCTAGCATTATCATCGCTCTCTGTTTCTGCCCCCGGCGAGCTGCCAGTGGGTGTACTAAACGCGGGGTCCTCTTCATCTTTTTTCTCTATGCTTGCAACATTCTCCTCATAGTCCTCTTCATTCTCTTCATCATCAGTACTATCGATCCTCTTCACTTTCCTGTGAACCTTAGTCATGTTTACAACACCCTTGTCTTCATTGTCCTGGGATACCATGACGGTACTTGACATTCTCTGCTGGAAGCTTTCGTTGATGTTTTCCTTGTTTAATGAAAAAGACTCTGAATTCCTTGATGAATTAGGGGTCAAAAAGACATCGGAACTTTCGTTCAGACTTTGATTACTGCTCTCCACAACCTTTACTTGTTGTTGTACTTTGAGAGGAATGACATTACTGCTTTCATCGTCGTCATCTGAATCATCAATGTTATTGAAGGGACGCTGACTCAAGCTTTTACGTCTGAACTTAGAACTCTTTCTCCGCGGTGTCTGCATTATGCCGTCATCATTTACATACACAGCTGGGGATGCAAACAGAATGTTTTCTATAGACTGCTCAATCGGTGTGGCTGGAGACAGGTCTGCATCATCCATAGGCGTGGTCGAAGGCAGGACAGCATCTTCCATAGTTGTGGTCAAAGAGGGGTTAGAATAGGTTAGTTTGGTCGGAGACAGGTGTAAATCCTCAGGTGTGGCATTAGTAGATGTCCTTTTCAGCAGGTCAGGAGGAAGGTCACATTCAGAGGGTGTGGTTGAAACTAGATGGGAGTCTAAATGGGTAGTGTCAGGTGCTCTTGAGGAAGCGTCAGTATCCTCCATGGGTGTGGATGAACACAGGTCACTCTCACTTGCTCCGGAATTTCTTTCATCCACAGATTCCTTGCTATCTTCAATTTTCTCATGTGAAAATTGTGGATAAATTTCTGATTGATTCATCTCATCCTCTTTGTCATTATCAGCCACATAAGGATCGGATTGCCTTCCATCAAACTCAGGTTCTGCTAAATTTGACACAGAACCAAATGCTTGTATAGGTATTGTTGAATAACATATCTGTACAGGCAATGAGGAGTCTTGTGATATTTGTATACCTGTCTGTATAGGTGACATGAAGCCATGTGATGGTACAGATGCTGGTGAGTCAGTTAATTTCATAGGTGAGGTAGAGTCACATGATGATATAGGTACCTGAGAGTCACCTGTCTGTATAGGCGATATGGTGTCACGTGCTGGCTCAGTTGCTGGTGAATCAGGTATCTCTATATTCATGGAAGGCTCACTTGGTGGCTTAGATAATGGCGAGTCGGATGATTCAACTGGTGAAGTGGTGTCGTGTGATGATGTAGGTACTGGAGAGTCATGTGTGGGTGCCATCATGCGATTTGGTAGAATATGGTTTTGTTTAGTTGGAGATGAATCCAGAATAACAAGAGGGTTGTCATGATCACTACCCTCTGATGAGTCATCGCTGAAATAGATAAAACAGGACCAGTTTGAGAAGCAATATTACTTTAAAAAGAAAGGAACAAATAGCAAATGGCACACCTCAGTTTGTCAGATTTCCTGAGATTTTCAACGAAGAAAGGGAGAGAGAAGAAAAAATGAAATACAATGATCCAAAGCACTTACTTTTCAATCTCAACTGAAGAGGAGCTGCTTCTATTTTGAATCGACAGGTTTGCCATGTCGTCATCTATAGTAGTCTGATCACCCTTGGTCAAATCCCTGGTATCATTTTTCTGTATGCCGGGACTGATGGGTGGAGTACACAAGTCAATTACGTCATTGGCTTTGGGAGCCTGGGGCATCAGAGGCTGGAGAAAGATTTAGGTTTCATCACCATCATCATCAAAACATTACTGTACAGGTCACTAGTGAATTAAGGGTGGCGTCACCTCTGGGGTTTTGAGTTCAATTCCTTGACTCAGCAAAGTTTCTTAGTTTTCTCCTTTGATTCAAGGATTTTTTCCCCACAAAACCCAACACACTAAATTCCAGTTTTGAATTGAGAGTTAGTCATGCCCTGACTTAGATCAGCTCAAAGATTGCTTCAGGGTTCGATCTGTGGGTTAGTCATGCCCTGACTTAGATCTGCCCAAAGATTGCTTCAGGGTTTGATCTGTGAGTTAGTCATGCCCTGACTTAGATAAGCTCAAAGATTGCTTCAGGGTTTGATTTGTGAGTGAGTCATGCCCTGACCTAGATCAGCCCAGAGATTCCTTCAGGGTTTGAAAAAATTTTTAAAGTACACCAAGTGTACTCACTTTTTTGTCACGTGGCATGAAGCGCTTAGTATCCTCTCGAGTTGGTTTGAAGACCTCAAACTGATGGATTTTGGCCTGGATTGTTTTCTTATCCTCCTCATTGATCAAGTCCTGCACATTGATTGGTTTTAGCAGTGACTTAGGGTTCTGGTATGGTGCAGGCAGCACACTGGGGAGGGTCTGACCACCTGCACTAGATTCTGCAGCCACCATATTCTGTGCACGAATGACCTAAGATCAAGCAAGACAATTAGTACCAGAGTAAAGTTGTGTCCTCATAGGAACTGGGAGAGCCACTTGTCAGCATTGGTGCTCCGTAATATGTAGCATGAAGCGACTAGGAGTTTCTCTTCTCCCTCCACAGTGGATTGGATGTTGGTGTATAAAAGGGTACCCCCAACAATACTTGGTACCCAAGTGTCTTGCAAGTGGATAAGCTGCGTCAAAGGTCAAACAACCTACAGGCTCCAAGTCAAACAAAAAGACCATTCAGCAACCACACCTTTCAAGGTTATCAGTAAGGTCTCTAGGTTATGTGTTATGTCATTGGTTTTTGATTACATTTTTAGCCAATAGACTTCTTTATCTTGGGCATATTATGTTTCATTTGAACACATGTCATTCTCTAGTCAAAAGTGTTATTTCATTGTTTGATTTGTATTCATATTCATGTGTCATATCATGTACAGATAGTAAACAAAGAAATGATATTGAAGGGAATGACAGAAAGTCAGAAATAGGAAAACATACAACCAGTGCTAAAGAAAGAGTCGATAAGAAAAACATTTTTCTTTGGAAACTTTTTCAGGTGGTACATGATGGGTTGGTATCTTAATCTAGATCAGTTGTGTTACATACTCTAGCCTGGATAGCATCGCCTGTTTGTTCCTTTTCTTCAGCAGTCTCCACAGCTTCTTGACTGTACATCAGATCGTGGTCTGTGATGCCGAATATGTCTTGGAAAAGAAAACAAACTATGTTGGTCACTCTATGGCTAAGAAAAATGTTGTTCATAATGAATGGGGTGCCAATCAGAGCTGGAACAGTTTAATGGGTTGCAATAATTGATGTTGGAACACTAAAATGGGTTCCAATCGATGTTGGAACACTGTGTTGGGTTCCAATTGATGTTGGAACACTGAAATAGGTTCCAATCAATGTCAGAAGACTAAAATGGGTTCCAAAAAATACTGGAATTCTGAAATGTGTCCAAATCACTGAAGTGGATTTCAATCGATGCTTGACACTGAAATGGTTTGCAATTGATGCACACTCAAATGGGTTCCAATAGTTTTGGTCCATCTTAACTAATCAGCCTCTTGCTGCCCTATCAATGAAACACTTTTTTTAGGGAAGAAAATCTTTCTTACTCAGATTGTGCAGGAACTCAATGTGTTTGTCCAGTTTCTGGTCTGAATCGCGGTGATGTGCATGCATTTTGGACAGCTGAACTTGTGTTTTAGACTTCATTGGGTCATCTAACGTGAACAGCTCACGGAGATCCTCTCTGGTAAAATACCTGGGAGGAAATGAAACAACATACAGTCTGAGAGGGCTTTTTATCAACAGTTTAGTGTGATGATCTTGTGCACCTCTTGGCACGATAAATGATGATGATGATGATGATGATGAATATTAAAATCAGATTTACCTGAAGGGGTTGGCGGAGGAGCCAGTAGCCTGCTTCATCAAGGCATCTTTGAATATCTGTTTACGATAGATCTTCTCTTCTATGGTACCACAAGTGATCAACCTGTAAATCACCACTGGTTTTTTTTGTCCAATACGATATGCTCTGGTAAAGAAAATAAAAAGCTTTTAAAAACTTGTGAATTGAATAAAGTGTAACTCTAGATCTGATATCTGCTATCCTTTCTCTCCTGTTTGTTCATTTATTAGCTATAATTGATCTCTTTTTCCATTCTTAAATGTCTAGTTTTCTCCCATGTTTACTGTTTCTTTAAATTCAGTATTAATTTTTTCCTTTCTATTTACCTGTCAACGGCCTGAGCGTCAGTGGCTGGATTCCAGCTTGGATCAACTGTAAAACATAAATATAAGTTAGATTGTTTTAAATGTGAAAAACATAAGCCTGATTATTATTTAAAAATTTATTTATTTAGAAATTATAGCAACGCAAATGCAAGGAACAGATTCAAAACTTTTTCATTTCCTTGTGTTTGCATTTGTCTCTTTAATGTGTCAATATGCATGTGTTGATACAAATCAAATGCAAGACCAAAAATGTTTTTGAATATGTAAACAAAGTGCACAATGCAACATTGCATAAAAAAGGGCTGTTTTTGTGTGTGTGTCACATGGTGCAATGTTGTACAATGTCACAGAAGTAGAAATTACTACTCTTTATGCGATGTCGCATGCAACATTGCACCATGTGTTTACACTGTTAGTTTGCTTGCATTTTCATTGCTCATGTAAACCAGGCTCTGGGCTTGAAATAACAACTGGTCATTGGAACTTGTATTCTTAACCTTGCCTGTCATTTTGACCAGAAATGTTGACCAGGAATGAAGTATGACTGAGCTAAAACTAACTTGGCTGGTAATCATGAACAGCAACTAACTAGCTATATAAAGAAAGGTAAGTTGATTGACTCAACACTACTTACCAATAACAACACGATCGGCTGCGGTCAATGTTAACCCAACACCTCCGACCTGAAGATAAACATATCAATGTCAAGTGTGTTTTTATTCATCACCCTCTCCTGCTCCCCTTTGAATTTGATTCGGATATGCAAGGTAGCCATGGGTGGTCTTAGACCAGCCCAGAGGTTGTTTTAATTAGGATTCAATCTTTGAGTTAGCAGTGCCTTGGCTTAAAGGTCAGCCCAGAGGTTGTTTCAGGGTTCAACAAAATTGATGTGTTTTTATTTACCTGTGTAGTGAGCAAAAAGCATGTGTAGGATGGATTGGTTTGGAAAGTGTTGATCAGATGCTGCCTGTCAGCTGTTTTTGAGACAGTGCCGTCAATACGAAGAACCTTGTGACCCTGTAAATGATTAACAAACTTAGTGCAAATTTATTTCATATTCATGTGTCTGTTCATGACGATTATTTAACAAAGATTAATAATGTTGTCAACGACTGCTTCATTACCGGCAAAGATCAATACATCTCGACAACAAAAAAGAAATTTGTACAACATATGTCTAATGTTCACATGGACACCTGCTTACCGGCTCTCAGTGAACACTACTGACTGATACTGTATTACAATACTCTACACATGGAATGAAATGGGGGGAAATTATGCCCAAGCTAAAGAAAATATGTATACTTACCCTACGAGTGATTATTCTTTGAATAATATTGAGCATTTTCCTTGACTGACTAAAAACCAGGCAACGGTGACCTTCTTTCTTCAAGTTGTCCAGTAAGGCTACCAGGAACAGCATTTTACCAGATTCCTGGATCAGGGCATTGTCTGATACTCCAATACCACCATCATCATATTTGGCTGTTAGCGATCTTTCTATATTACTATTCTCGTTCTCCTTGTTCTCTTCCAGGTCAATAGCTCTGAAAATGAGATGGGTTGATAGATGGTGGGTTGATAGACGTATAGATTGTTGACATTATGGATGGATGTGCTATGAATGGATGCGGGTGGATGAAGATTGTCAATCAGGTTGAATAGATAGGTTTTTGGTTGATGAGAGGATGGATGGACAGATGCTAGGTGGACATGAAGATGCTTGGTATGTGGATGACTTAGTAGAGAGATAAGATGAAAGAATGAACAATTGGAAGAATGGATAAATGAATGGATCAACAGATGGACATACCTTGCATTATCATCTAGCCCCAACTGACTGCATGCCATAGCGGACAAGAGTCTTGGGTGGTCACAGATCTTCTTGAGGATATTTAACTCAGCTAGTGGAGAGCGATTACTCATCAAAAGCTTCAGGGGAAAAATAATGAAAGAAAGCTTATGCAGTAACAACAAAACCATGAAATGCAGTGTAACATGAGAATATTGTTTACCTCTTTTACTAGCTCCAAACCTAGAAAATCTGAGTAGATCTTGATCTGGGTGTCAGACAGATGAAGCCATATGATAAAATCATTCTTCCGAGTGAGCTTTTCTGGAAGCCTGGGGGAAAAAACACTTATGTTAAGGATGTCTGACACTTCACTATACCCTCCGAGGAATAGCCAACCTATCACTGTAGTCAGGGTTCGTGCTACATTTGCGTTACGAAATTCAAGGACTTTTTAAGCACTTCTCAAGCACAAAAATTCGATTGTCAAGGACAAAGTTTTTTGTATTAGAAAGTGCAGCTAATTCAGCCGGGGCCACTAGCTTAGATAAGTAGATTTTTAATTTACGCATTCTTACCAGAAGTACCCAGATATTCAGCTAGGCTATTTACGAAATATACGAAAACTCTTCAATCAATTTTAATCGTTATTTATTTCAAAAGGAAAGTTAGAAATAGCATTAAGTTTGCATTAAATTCAAGGAATGTACCAGGAGTTTTGGCATTTTTCCCATTTTCCACCATCTTATAAGGACTAGAGTTGCTTGTTGTTTTTACCAGCTGTACTTTGAGGGTTTTTCTCATGGTTCTCCAATTTTCCTCCCTCAAAAATTAACTCATAAATCTGGTGTCAAAAGCATTCACTCTCTGATTTTTGATACAAAGTTATTAGATTTTAATTTAACGTACGATGCACTTGGAGTTTTCAACAGAGAGATCTCCCCTTGAGTTGCATTTACTCCATCTTCCTTGTCTGGTGTTGAATCCTTAGACTTGAGCACCATGGCCTTGGTGCGGCGTAGGAAAATAGGATCTATCAGCTTCCTCAAACTCTTGGCCATTTCACCTCCTATGCGCTTTTCATAAGCACTGGCATCTCGTTCTCTGGCCTTTAGAAATTAAAAAAAGAGTAAACAAAAATACGAAAAGGAAAGAACTTAGTCCTTAGGCTTAAATAGAATGAGAAATGGGTAAGGCGTAATGGAATGAATTTGAAAGGGAAGTGAATGAATGAGTTGGGATGGGATGGGCAAAAGAAAAAATGGAAGAGGGTGACTGAATGAGAGCTGACTGAATGAAGAAATGAGTGAGTGATGACTGATTGAATGAGTGAGTGATAACTGAATAAATGAATGTGAGTAAATGCATGGATGAATGAATAAATGAATGAGCAAATGAGTGAGTGATAACTGAATAAATGAATGTGAGTAAATGCATGGATGAATGAATAAATGAATGAGCAAATGAGTGAGTGATAACTGAATAAATGAATGTGAGTAAATGCATGGATGAATGAACACATGAATGAGCAAATGAGTGAGAGATGACTGATTGAATGAATGAATGGGAGTGAGTGCATGAATGAATGGATGATTTAAGTGAATGAATGGATAAATAGATGTTGGAAGAAATCCTATATTCCCAACTTACCCTTACGATAGGATTCTCAAATTCTTGCTTAAAGGTTCTAGAGGATCCTAGAAGTTGTCCTTGTGTCACATAATCAAACAAAGACCACATCTCCTGCAGATGCAAGAAGTACAAAGTCTATCAGCCAATTCAATGTTGAGAGGAAAAACTTACTAACCTAACATGCTGAATTCCTATTTGATCAGTGAGTTGTAGTTCACTGACTTTGATCAGCCCAGAGATTGTTTCAGGCTATTAACTGAAGTTTGTTTCAATTTTGAAGATACTACATGCAATGAACATAGCCTTAACTTTAATTTGATGATATATATAAACAGGTATGCGGTGCTTTAGCTCCATGATGCATGATCAAATGTGAATAAACCACCAGATAAAGAATACAGCTGGTATGAATCAGGTATGTATCAATGGTATAAACATACAATAATGATGGAAAGATACTTAGATATCTTACCCTGAGGTTATTCTGAATGGGTGTCCCAGTGAGGATGAAGCGATTCCTTGCTGGGATGGTCCTAATGTTCTTGTTTGTCTTTGTTGGGTTTTTAATCTTGTGCCCTTCATCGAGGATCACATAATCCTATGGTAAAAAATAAAAGTGTAGGATTAATAGGCTAGCTAGCTTACAAAGTTTACTTCAACAGTGAACATAATTTCTGTAGTAGCTAAAACCCGGAAATCCTATGGGAAAAATAAAAATGCAAGATTTGTAGGCTAGCTAGCTTACAAAGTTTATTTCAATAGTAAACATAATTTTTGTAGTACTGTATAGCTAAAACGTGGAACCACCACCAATGACCCTGAGTGACAACGATCCACAACAAGGCAAAAGATTACACAACTACTGTATCCACGAGCCACAACAAGCCACACACTGAACAAAACGATGTCCAAAATAAACAAGACCTAATTGATCATAGTGGATCGTTCCTGGTTTTAGTAACCACATAATTTTACACATTAAACTGCTTTTCTATAAGTTACAGTTTTCTGTTTAGTTCTAACATATTTAAAAAATGGGTAACTAGCCTGTTAGATAGATGTTTGTTTCAATCCACCTACATTCACATTATTTGATAGAGACATATATAGGTGGACTGACACTTTTATATCTGGCAGGTTGTCTTGTCAATTTTATTTGGGGGGGGGGGGGGGGGGGGCAGGAAAAGGTTGTTAGATTATTGCTGGGTATTAGTGATTTACTTAGTAGGATGTGGGTGGGATGGTATTGTGTTTGGAAAATAACTTGCATTGGTTCAATGTTGTATTTTGTGTTCTTTTGGTTCTATTCTAAATTATTAGTATTAGCGTGATTAATCAAATCAACCTCACCCATTTAAATGGTCGTCCATCTGAGGTGTTGCTTAGTATTTCACTGCTAGAAACAACCAGTCCTACAAACAAACAAAAATTCAATCACAATTATACAAGGGCCGCAAAGCGGCCTGAAAGTATAATTGAAATTATATTAACAAACGAAGTGAGAAATATATGAGAAAACAATAGGTAGAATCCTGCCATTTGTGCTTCGGACCACATTTTAACGCACTCCACTCCCCTAGAGTTTAAATATTGATGACGTAATCCCAGAATCCCGTGCTGCACTAAGTGCAAGGTCACGTTGTACTTTTCATCTTTTTAACGCCTGTGTGAAGAGACTCCACGATGAGAAATATATGATGGGAATGACTAGTCATGTGTCAATATTTGACAATTACGAGGGCGGGAGGGTATCTCATATATTTCTCACTTCGTTTGTTAATATAATTTCAATTATACTTTCAGGCCGCTTCGCGGCCCTTGTATAATTGTGATTATATTTCACAAACTCCGTTCGAAATATATGAGAAAACAATAGGTAGATTTTAACGCCCTCAACAATATGTCTGAATAAATGCAGACATTAACACAGTGAGTTTGTGAAATTAATACATTTAATCGTAACTTGAACGTATTCAACAATATAAATGACTTTGGGTTAGAAGAACTAAGCTTTATCTGTGTTCAAGACAGCGTTAGCATAGCTGCTGTTATGTACTGGCTTGTAGTAGAAGCGTTGGAAGGTACTGGGTGATGTCCAGTCTGCCATGTTCATAATGTCACCTATTGGGACATTGTTGTTTGCTGCAGCTGTTGTTGAAGCACCTCGTACAGAATGTGCCTTGAATATATCTGTGTTAATACCAGCGGCTTTTATTACTTCACGTAGCCAGCGGGCTAAAGTGGTCGAAGTAACAGGTTTATGGGGCTTGATGAATGAGATGAACACAACATCTGGTTTTAAAGAGGGAATCAGTAGTCTAACCTTTCTAGTGGCTTTCAAGTAA
This sequence comes from Actinia tenebrosa, assembly GCF_029948245.1. Lineage (NCBI taxonomy): Eukaryota > Metazoa > Cnidaria > Anthozoa > Actiniaria > Actiniidae > Actinia > Actinia tenebrosa. The sequence continues at coordinate 18,351,480 of NW_028292578.1, forward strand.
CATTGAAAAGTGTTAACTGGGCAGAGCTTGCTGTCTGAATGAAATTTTGCAAAGAAGGCTTTGGCCATGTCCTCAAGAGATCCTCGACTTCTCGGGAAGTCATGGTGAATGAGATGCCTTCTGGAATTACTTGGCAGTATCGCAAGTCGAATTTAGACAGGGAAGAGACTCGTTCTGGGCATGAGAGTGCAAATAACATGGCAAGTTTGAGTGATAATAGCTTTAATGACAATTTTCTGGAACTTTCCATGGATGACAAGTATTTTGTTACTCTTGTGACATCCCATGTGTGATTGTATCTTGGTTTGGGGGGTCGGATATTCACCCCCATACCCTTTAACAGTTGTGTTACCAGTGGGTGCTGCCCAACTGGGTAACCGTCAATCTTATTGTGGCTAGACAATATAGCTGAACGAACAACATTAACGGTTCTGTAAGCAACTCCATTGTTACTCTGACCGAAACTCCAGAATTTGGTTTAATTTTGCTGAAACAGGATTAATCTTTGATTTATGACACCAGCTGCTCCAATGCCGCCATGCGGACCCATACGCCTTATGTGTGGAGGGTCGAGTGGCTGACAATAGTATCTTGGTAAGGTTTTCAGGAAGGCCTTCTGTTTGTAAGTTTTCCCTGATATGTGAAAGACGGCTAGGTGTAGTCTCAGAAACAATGAGTGGACCCTTTCGATTGAGGCTGGGTCTTTCAGTAAGTTCCTCGTATTGGGAAGTATTATTGGATTCTTGATGAGAAGTCGGAGCAGTATCGGCCGCCAAGTCTGGGTTTGCCAGATTGGGGCTACAAGTGTGAGGTCTGCTCTGTCTAGAGATACCTTGCGAAGGACTGAAGGGATCATGTTGAATGGTGGAAATGCGTATCCCTTTAGGGGTCCCCAGTCTAATGTCATGGAGTCCGTGTAAAGGGCTTCTGGGTCGAGCCTCCAGCTCACAATTTGTGGCAGCTGGGTTGTCAGTAGTGTGGCAAATAGGTCGACGTTGCAATCTTTGAGGAAAAGGCTGAATGACTTGGAAGCTTATTTTCCATTCGCTGGAATCGTGAAACTCTCTTGATTCCTTGGAGATGTTGTGCGCTTATCAGGATTTTCCTTTGTAGGCACCACTCCCATATTTCCAGCGTCAGGGAGACAAGTATGTTCGACCGGGTTCCTCCCTTGTTGTTTATGTGGGCAACTGATGTAGAGTTGTCCATTCTCAAGCAAACAGCCTTGTGATGTTGGTTCTTCATAAACGCTTTTAAGGCAAGGAATGCTGCATTCAGTTCTAAATAATTGATGTGCAGCTTTTTCTCCTCGCTGGACCACCGACCGTTTGTGGTGGTGCCCTCACAAACTGCCCCCAGGCCCTTCTTGGAGCTGTCTGTTGTTATGACTAGGTCTGAGGTCGGAGGGTTGATTGGACTTCCGTTTACCTTTCTTATATTTGCTATCCACCACCTGAGCTCCTCTTGGGCATGGTGGTTTAGGGTGATTTGTGTCTCGTAGTTGTGTTCGTTGATTCGAAGGTGCTTTATAAGTTGAATCTGTAAACGTCGGAAGTGTAAGGGGGCCTGATGTATTGCCAGACGAATTGATTCCAGAGAGCCGAGTAGGCTTGCTACGTCCTGTGCCAGCATAGTTGGGTTGGTCAGGGCGTTCTGGCATTTGTCCAGAACTTTCTGGACTTTTCCTCTGGTAGGCTCAGAGTTAGTGTCTCTGAATTTACTATAAACCCTAGGAAGGTAATGGATTGGCTTGGTTTCAGCTGGGACTTTTCCCAATTGATAGTGAAACCTAGGTCTTGAAGCAGTTTCAATGCCATTGATGTGTTGGTCTCGGACTCTGTCATCGTGGACCCCAACAAAAGAAAATCGTCAAGCTAACATGCGTACACCTCTTTTCGAAGAAACGAGACGACCGGTTTGGTCAGTTTTGTAAATATTCTTGGTGCTGTATTTAGACCAAAGGGGAGACCTTCGAATGCGTAGCATTTGTTTTCCCACAAAAATCTCAGGTATTTTTGAGATTTGTGAATTTTATTGATAGGTACACGTCCTTCAGATCTATAGACTTCATAAAGTCCCCCTTCCTTAGGATGGTTTTTAAGCACGATATGTTTTCCATTTGAAAGTGGGAGTTCTGTATGAAATGATTGAGATGACTCAGATCTATGACTGGTCTGAAGGATCCTCCTTTTTTGGGCACCAAGAACAAGCGGCTGTAAAAGCCTGGTTCGTTTGGGGAGGGGTCCACATAGATTGCCCCATATTCAGGAGTCTTTGAATCTCTGCGTCTAATAACGGTTTTGTTTGTTTTGTTGAATTTGTCACAACTGGAATTCTTTGAACTGGAACACAACAAAAGGGAAATTGATACCCTGTAACAATGTCTAGGATTTCTTGGTCTGAGGTTATTTCCCTCCATTTGTTTAGGAATCTGTTGATTCCCGATTTGTCCCCTTTGAGGGGCGAAAGGACCAGTAGTTGTTTGAGCGGTTACTTTGGTATTTGGAAAAACTGCGCGACTGGTTGGACTGCTTGGACCTTTGAATGTAATTTGGTTTACGATTTGCTTGTTGGTTTTTAGTGGGGACTGAGAGATTTTTGGCTAGACCCCTACTAAGTTCTGCCTGTTTAGAGGCTAAGGTGGGAAAATCTTCACCGAAAAACATAGTTTTGGCATTAGGCAAAGGTTCATCTGCCAGGTTAATTAATTTTTTTTTTAATTATTTATTTATTTATTTTTTGTTGCTAATAGTCGCTAGGACCCTTTTCCTGCGAACAGTTGAAAGGAGATAATTTGAAGAGCCTAGTAAGCGTAAGGCTTGTTCTAAAATGTTCTTAACCTGATTAGGTGACACTTCTTTCCCCGTTGATAGGGCATCGTGTAAGCAACAAAGTGGACCTGTGGTGTTTAGCAAAGCTTTTTGAGCCAAACATAGGTCTTTATCACGATTCTGGACAAATCTTTTTATTTGTGGATTGTTTATTGGATTTACAACTGAGGTATCTAGAGTGGGTGCCCTTAGGCAATCAAGTGAGGGAACACTGAAATTTTCAAGAATGTCTGACACCTGGTCATGGCTTAATTTCTTCCTAAAGTGCATATCTAGGAAGGTTGATAGCCCCTTGGTTGGTTCCCAGTAGGATGGTGTGGCCCCAGGGTCATACATTTCATCATCTATTAGCGTATTTTCGCCGTTTGTTGAAGCAGTTTCAGTTCTTGGAGACTCGGAGCCTGGATTGAGTAGCTTATCAGTCAAGATTGGTGGTCTATCATCCGAGTTTGGTGGCTTGACAGCCGAGCTTGGTGGCTTATTAGCCGAGTTTGGTGGCTTAATAGCCGAGTTTGGTGGCTTAATAGCCGAGTTTGGTGGCTTAATAGCCGAGCTTGGTGGGGACTGTGTCCCTTCTTGATATTCTGGGAGATCGTAGTCCAGGTCTATGTCTTCTGTTTGGACTGAGAGCAGATCATTGTAATCTATCTCGGTGTGTTTTGGCGGGAAAGATTCCATGTTAACTTCGAGAGTTGAGATACGGTTATTCGTCTTTGAAATCGCTTCTTGGATTTCTTTCAGTGTTGAGAAGACTGAATTTATATCCTTTTGGTCCACTTGGGATGTTTTTTGTCGTTTGCTATGCCTAGAGCTTGTTGATTCGGACGAACTGTCCGTGTGGCGGGAAGAATGTTTAGATCGTTTACGAGAAGACATTGTAGCTACTAGAGCTAAAAATTCAAAATATTACAAGCAATTGTATCCCGAATGGGATTATTTATGATTCTGGGTATAGGAGTAGGCTAAAAGGTATAAAATAGAGGATAAAAACACGGTTAGTAACCACTTACCTTATCGTACGTCCGAAGCACAGCAGAAAAAGATGAAAAGTACAACGTGACCTCGCACTTAGTGCAGCACGGGATTCTGGGATTACGTCATCAATATTTAAACTCTAGGGGAGTGGAGTGCGTTAAAATGTGGTCCGAAGCACAAATGGCAGGATTCTACCTATTGTTTTCTCATATATTTCGAACGGAGTTTGTGAAATATAATTCAGATAAACAAAGCAGAAACAAGACTACAAAATGTCTAGTAAATAGATGAGTTGGTATAAACATTTGAGGCTGATGATGCAGGAAAACATTATGAATGATGTTCTATATCAAATCAGCTGTACCTACCGTAGGTTGTCAGGCAAACACCACTTTTCTGTTGTATCTTGTCCAAGTTTTTCTGCCTTTCTTTCTTGTTGCTACCATGGAAACACTTCACACGAATGCCAGGAGTCCTGAAGTGGAGATAAAAAATTACTGTCAATCAAACACAGACTACACACAAACAATATGCTAAGAAGGCATTTAGGGAATCAAGGATTGTACAGCAGTCTTGGGTTCGATTCATACTGCTTTTCATCCCTTCGTAAAGCCTAACAAACTAACTATGAGTTAGACATGTCCTGACTTAGATCAGCCCAGTGTGGTTAATGTAAACTAGTTAGGGTATTGATACAATATGAAGGTTTTAAAACAGTTTTGATGAACATTTTGGGGCAGAAAGATTATAATCATTATCTAACTTTTTATTTTACCAAGTTTTGAATTCTTTTTCCCAGTTTGATATAAGAGACACAGGCATGACAATAAGAGCATTCTTGATAAGTTCATTGTCAAACATCCCAGATAGGAAAGCAATGACTTGAATTGTCTTCCCTAACCTGAAGAAAGCAAAGAAGATTTTAAAAGCAGTTGTGTAAAATGATATATTTATATTCTAAAAGGCAGTGCTTAAAATAGACTGGACATCTGACAATGTCTGCCCAGAATTGGAACTGATCAAATGCTTGCCTTGCCGGTCATTTTGACCAGTACATTGAGCCAGAAATGAGGTATGTCCGAGCTAAAACCATTTTGGCTGGTCTTCATGACCTGCGATTTACCGACCGTTATTTATTAGTACTTGACAGCCAATTTTTCTTTTGCAGATCCTTTTGACAGGTGACATTGGTGTAATGTTTTGATATGGCTGGTCATCATGTCTGACCATTTTATCAGCCTTTATTTTTACCCTTTACACAGACTAAAATGGAAAAACATTGCCACCTTCCAAAAAGGAACGTTTTTGGTAAGGAATGAAACAAACTTTCGAGATCTACTTGTGTGTTGTGATCATATACCCCATATCATCGCCTAGAATTCCTCCTTGCTTCTTCTGATACAGCTTCCAGAACCATAAGACACCTTCCTTTTGGTAAGGGTAGAGGGCTTCACTTATCTCTTTGGCTAAACTAAACCCATTGCCCACTTCTATCATTCCATTATCATCCTCTTCTTCTTCTTCCTCTTCATCCTCCTCCTGTTGCGCATATTCTTTTATAAATTCCTGTATAAAAAAAGATTCTTTATGAATAACAGCTACTGGTTTACTGTAAGACAGCAAGACAGAGGGCAAGTTTATTGGAATGAACTTGGATGTTAGAAGAACATTAACCTCTGGGGACTCAAGTTCAATCTCAATTTGAGTCAGCATTAAATGCATTCACAAGTAGATTTTATGTTAGGACTATCCCTTGATTCAAGGGTTATATTCAGGTTGTCCAGGTTCTCCAGTATTTTAACCTGGCATTGTGGCTCTCCTGTGCAAAGAACAGCCTACCACTATTCCTCCCACTGCAATCTTGACCTAACATGCTAAGTTCCAATTCAATATGTGAGTAAACCATGCCTCGATGTTTCATCATCCCAGAGGTTGTTTCAGGGTTTGATAAAATTTCAAGCAGTATTGGTTAAAAAAAGATACATACTTTAAGTTTATTTATTCTTTTTAGTAACTTTTCACTTTGATGAATGTTATATGCTTTGTTGAACAGCTCCAGAGCTTCTTCTAATAATCCCTGCCTTGCTTTTTCTTTAGCATCAAGAACAAGTTGGTTAAACTTGGCCTTGAGTGAATTTGTGTTTCCATTTGAATGAACTTCAACAGAAAAAATAAGCCTATTAGTTTTAGAGTTTAAACCTGAATATTCCATGATGACAGAGGTGGATTTGGTGTCCCTTCACTCTTTTGAAGAATAACAGGGGCTGCGGAGCTGGGGTGGGGGAGGGGTGTGAGATCTTGTGGTGATTGTTACTCCTTTACACTTTAAAATGCAATCTGCTGTCACTCAGAAAAGGAAAGAAGAGAAAGGTATAAGAAACAAGGGTTATTTTGTAGGCTGGACAAGGAATCAATTGTATAGGTCAAAAGATTGTTATAGTTCTTATTATTAAGTATTAAAGGAGGTAAGTTTATGAACCTTGTGTCAATAACAATAATAATGATAATCTTTTATTGAGGGTTTATACAATAATTTAATATCTACTGATAATGGGCAGTTGCATTTTTTATCCACACACCCCTTTTTGAGGACCTTTGGAAAATCTATGAGGAAAGGGTGCTCAAGGTCAATGGAAATCCAGGGGAGGGGGTGGCTCAAGGTCGATGGAAATCCAGGGGAGGGGGTGGCTCAAGGTCACTGGAAGTCCAGAGGAGGGGGTGGCTCAAGGTCGATGGAAATCCAGGGGAGGGGGTGGCTCAAAGTCGATGGAAATCCAGGGAGGTGGGGGTAGGGGGGAAGTAGGTGTTTGTTGGGGCTCGTGGGCCGATAAAAAAGAATTCATCAATCTTGATCCAGGATGGAATTACAGCTGTAAATCAAACATTCAGGGGAGGATTTTGAGGGGGAATATCGGTTGGGTTATCAAGTTTGTATACTTTGTGGCAATAAATTCATTATCAAGAACAACTGTCGACTCATCTAACTAGTTTAACTAGTTCTACATGTATAGATCTAACTTATCTTTTGAACCTTAGAACATCGAAAGTTAACATTTGATAACGAAAACTGATCCGTGCATTTTTAACTCACCTCTATCTGCCGTTTCTACAGATTTCGATTCTTGATTTATGTTTAATCGCGAAATTCCCTTAGATATATCGTCATCTACTCCATCTCCGTCTCCTCTATCCATTTTTAGCGCTATTTTAAAGATATTTTGGCATAAAAATCAAGATCAAAGTCAAAGAGAATCGAACTTCTCGCTCAAAACAAAAATCAAATGGCGCGCGATTCCTTACATGACTGGAACCCAGTCTATCACGCGCACAAAGTCAGGGGAAAACCTGGGAAAAACTTCTATCATGTTATAAATATTTGTAATGATCTTAAAATATTTCTATTTTTAATGTAAGGATATCTCAAAAAATGTGCAAAAACTTTTCCGCAAAATAGTGGAAGATTAAAAATTATTTAAAATACATATTAAGATTTCAAAGCAAAAATGCAGAAAAACGATTGCATCTGAAAAATAATCATTTTACTTACTAGATGATTGTATCAGAATCAAAGTTAATGTCTAGTTTAATTTTCAGAATTATAAAACAAATGATACCTGCATTTTTGAAAGGCTTCAATCCCCACCCACCCCTCCCACCCACCCCTCCCCACCCCTCACTTGACACTTGAGAAAATTTTGTTTTTAGATCGCGGGCTCAAGTCGTGTGTTTACACCGCGAGAAAAACAGTTGTGATCGATCATGAGGCGAGAGGTTTAAATTACTAAAAAAATCGCTTCAGATTCAAATATATCCCATACGGAAGTGCTATACTCAAGACGAGAAGTCAATCTGGTAAGAATCAGCCATTTTATCTCTATTTATTCGTGCATTTTTGAAGACTTTTAAAGGTTCTTTATCCGGAACAAAAAGTCGTCAGCCCATGATTTAACCGAATTAAATGTTGTAAAAAGTCGAAAAGCGATCAAATCCAAAGATATTACTTTGATTTCAGAGTTTTCTAAAGTTTTAAATGAAGTCTTAAATCTTTGAGTTTTGTTTAGCATAAGCTTAATGAAGCCGATGTCTCTTGATCTTCGAATCCCAACACCATAGTTTAATACTAGCTGTGAATTCACACTACCAACACACACGAAATTTTAAATTTTGTGCAATTTAATAAACCAATGTTATCTATCTTCATTGAGGACTAGATACTCCAGTTCTCTTTTGTAGTTACTAATATTTCCAAATCTGTAAAAGGAATGAATTTCTATTTAAATATTCAGAAAACCGAAAGTGTTTGCGTGCGTAGGAAGACAGACAAAGGCTATGAAAGCTGTTGCGAGCGAGACCAAAAACTGGTTTCAAAATAGATTTATTTTCCTAAGATATTTTTAAAAAGATTTTCATAAAAGATAATAAATCGAAAATCACACTCTTTATTTACATTTTCTAGATTTCGCGGTCAGTTTTTAGAGAAAAACTTCATCAAATGATTCACAAGATTTGATAGAGGAATTAACCAAGCTAAAAAACAAGGCAAGCTTTGAATGTTTTATCTATACTATATATCGTGTTGTTACCTGCAAAAGTAATAATATTAACACCAAACGTTAAAAGTCCTAGTTTGAAAAATAACAAGTTAACTATTCATGATATATCTTATTTATGAGATATCTATATATTGGAATTATTGACAAATTTTTGAAGGGACAATTTTGTACTTTTTAAGGTTAATTGTACACTGTACTACAATCTTGATGTTGTTATCCTTTTGCACTTTCATTTTCTAACTAGGATCAACTCCAGAACTGACATGACTGGACATGTTGGAGATCTGAGTTTCAATCAACAGTTTGTTCTTGATCAGGTATAATATTACCCTTGATATTTTTAGAAATATCTTGATCAAAAGAATGAAAACATGGTTCATCTTCTATGTTTTCACAGTTTAATATATAAGTATCAAAAAATTGATTGTCCTTGAATTTGATATTTTAATTATTCTAGAAAATGTAGTCTCCTTTGTGTATCCTCTTAAACACAAAGTACTTGTCAGCTCCAGCTATAGCTTTTGTGGCAATAATAAACTCTGAGTTTCAGCTGTTCTTATCTTTGGCTCTATCTTATGCAACATCCCGGGGGGGTACTACCACCCCAACTTGGGTAGGGGTGTGCCGCCGAGACCTCAAAACCCTGACCCTATCCCAGACCTAAAATTTTGATTTTACATATCGTACCCCAGACTAAAACTAAGAAGTGTACACCCTATCCCAGACTAAAAGACGAAAAATACGGTTTTACAATCGATTGCAATCACCTATTCGCCAGACAAAAACGACCAAATCATTAACCCTATCCCAGACTAAAATGATACCCTATCCCAGACAAAATGTCAAAAAATGATACCCTACCCCAGACCCAAAAGCCGAAAAACCATCCCCTATAGGGCGGCACATACCCGTATAGCAAATATAGGGGAGTACCTCCCCCCCCCTCGGGTGCAACATATTACAAATTAACTGTTAGAAATCTAGCTAGCATTCTGATGGGTTGAGAGCATGTGCATTATGGGAGCACACAGCATGCTTGCACGCTTTCTATTTCATCACTCATTTACTTTATTTCTTTGGTTGTAATAATCTTTATTACGTATACTGCATATTTTGATTTTACCATTCACCATGATTTTTAACATAAATTTATAAAATATATATGCATTTAGACTGGTTTTGGCAAATAATGACCTTTTTCATGACCTTATATGTTTTCCTGTATATATGTACAACTCACTAACTAAGAAGAATATCTTCAAGAGAATGACACATGGCCTGAAATCACCACTATATCAAATAAGGTATACTTAGTTATTCCCACATTCGCCTTATTTTTTCTCCCTCTAGTTCCAAGAGCGCATTGCTGATGTTTTACAACCTTACCATGATGACCACTTCTTACTTAGATGGCTAAGAGGTACACATTAAAATCCTGATTTATATTGAAAATTAATAATGATAATATATTTAATAATCAATGAATATTTTCTAGCAACAATTAATTAACAACTAGGTGACCTTTAATTTTTAGACAAAGTAAAGGGGAAAAAACATTATTAAGAGTTTTTCAATAACAGAACTATGTAAATAAATAATGATCTCTAATTTTTGCAGCTCGCAATTTTAACCTTGAGAAGTCTGAGTTTATGCTTAGGGAGGTTAGTACTCTGAGATATTTTTTTTAACTTTTAGATATTATATTTTTTATTGCAAAATTTGTTCATAATTATTTATTATTTATCCATTTCATCTTTTCATTCATTTTTCATATTCCATTCATATATTTTTTCCATTGGACTTGATTTTTTGGGACCAATGAATTTTTCATTTTAAGGCACTCCAGGGTTCTTAAATTTTTCATTTCACTTCATTTTCATTTATTTTATTTATTTTCATTTCTTTTTCCATTCATTTTCAACAGAGCCTGAAGGTCAGAAAAAAACTGGGACTTGACAAAATACTTGACACTTACGACATTCCTGAGGTATGTAGGAGCAGGTGGTTACATTGTTGTACAATACTGGAGAGATGATTACCAAAAATTATAGGAGGGCCAGGGAGGGAGGGAGAGGGGAGGGGGAGGTATGAAGGGGAGGAGAGAGCAGTTTACTTTGATAACACCACATCAAGTGGTTTCTCTGATCTCCCCCTCCTACTTAATAAATGAAAGTCCTAGCTATATGGTGTCCACATCTAAACACATATAGTATTTTAACTTTGTCCTTTCCAGGTACTACAGAAGTATTACCCAGGCGGATACTTTGGTTATGATAAAGAAGGTGCACCAGTATTCATTGACCCAATAGGAAGAGTGGACTTTAAAGGTACGTCACAGATATCCTAATGATATCCTAATGATATTGATCCAATAGGAAGAGTGGACTTTAAAGGTACGTCACAGATATCCTAATGATATCCTAATGATATTGATCCAATAGGAAGAGTGGACTTTAAAGGTACATCACAGATATCCTAATGATATCCTAATGATATTAAATTTTTTGAGCATAAAAATGCTTGATTTTTAATGTTACTAGAACCCATGAGCTGGTACACACAAAACTGACAGTCAAAGTTGAATGAATTTATCTCCATTTTTCCCCAAAAAATTTTTCAGGATTGTTATCATCCATCAAGAAAGATGAAGTGATAAAATTCAAGGCATACACAGGAGAATATGGATTGGACTTGGCAAGCAAACAAACTGAGAAGGTAAAATCAGATTCTTAGTGGGGATTCCTGTGGTCAAGAGTTGGTTCTGAGACTGAATGAAATATTGATTTTTTTTTTAAACTTTGTAGCTTGGTAAAAGAGTTGATCAGCTAGTGATAATCATGGATGTGGACGGTCTTGGCATGAAACACTTATGGAAGCCAGGTACAAAGATATTATGGTATTCTTTTCATTCATTTCCCATTTGCTTTTCTTTCATTCCTTCTCTTCATCTTTTAGTTTTACTTTAAGTTTAGCTTATTATAACTATTTGCTTTCTTTTGTAGGAGTGATGACTTTCAATGAGGTGAGGGATTTTATTTGCTGTGCTGTTTACACAGCATCAGAGAGATATATTTTATAACTGTTCAAGAATTTGACCATAATTACATGCCATTTACAGGGAAACATGTCTTTAATCATATGAAAAGTATGTTCTGTTAATGATAATGTTATTGGTTTCATTTTCCATCCGATCAACATGTGCAAAGCATTATCTGCCTAATATCAGCGAGCTTTACAAAATGTTATACAGACAAGTAGTTCACATACCGGTGCCAGTCAATTTTTTTCTAGTGTGCAAGTCAAAAATTTGGCCTTGATTTTGAAGGTCTTGAATTTGCACAGTTAGGCATATAATTTTTTTGACTGGATGTATAGCAGAGTACTATGTGAATGCATGGAACTCCTAAAGCCATGACTTTTTGAACTCTAAAAATTTGTCCAGTACCATGTAAACTCGGCCTAAATTTAAATCTTATAGCAGTTCACGTAAATTTAATATATTTATTTTTCTTAAGGTGGCATCATTTTATGAAGATAATTTCCCAGAGGTTATGAAAAATATATTGGTCATAAGAGGTGAGAAATAACTTCAACTTAATATTTTAATTTGTTTGAAGATTTTTTTCTTACTAAACAACCATGAAGCCTGCAGAAGGTGTTCTTGATCAAAATTTAAGTGTAATAGTCCCCTTCCCAATTCCTGGCGCCATCTTGAAAAGTAGTTGTGCCTTTGCATTGGAGCAAGACAAAAGGTGAGCTTGCAATGATAGAGACCTTTTTTAACACCTTGGACAATTATTCACATGTCTCTATCATTGCAAGCTCACCTTTTGAGAAAGGAATTAGAAAAGTTTGAGAAAATCCAAATGACAAGGGAGAGAACACCTCCCCCCCCCCCCCCCCCCCCAACAAACCAAACCAAACCTGCGGAAAGTAGTCCAACAAGATATGGTTAGTATGCTCTAATTTTTTATCAATTGATCAATGGTCATCACTTTTTCTTCTTTAGCTCCAAAGCTGTTTCCTGTGGCTTATGCTTTGGTAAAACCATTCCTCAGTGAGGCAACAAGAAACAAAGTACATATTCTTGGAGGTAGGTTACCTATTTAGTCACAGATCGTAAGTCATCTGATAGGGAATTTCTCTATTGTATTTGCATCAAATTCTTCTGTATGTTGTTTTTTAAGATGACTGGAAGCGAGAGCTGCAGGAGTACATATCAGCAGACAACCTGCCTGTATACTACGGAGGGACATGTACAGACCCAGATGGTGACCCAAGGTGCTCTTCAAGGGTGAGATATTAATATAATTATAAAGTCACATAACGCAGTAACAGCTGCAGATTGACCGTGAGTAAACCTCTTTTCCAGGCTGCGTGTCATTCTCTTGAGATTATCATTCTTTGTTTGAGCTGTATCCCATATTCATGTGTCTTGATGCAGCTCAACCATTAAACAAAGAAATGATAATTTAGAGAATGACACATGGTATGGAATGGGAAAACATTATGCCCAAGGTATTTAAGGAGGTCTATCCAGCCTTGACTAGAAACAAAGCAATTTCGCCTATCATGCAAGCAACTTTGCACAACACCAACACACAACGTCACCTCGTGTGTCCAAACCATCATTCAGATGTTGGAAACGAAATTTCCTTCATCATTTACGACATTGTTGTTTAACTAAGGCTAACTCGAAACTTTCAAATGTCTTTTTACTTAATTCTACCCATCTTTTATCTTGCGCATTCAAACCATCAAAACTTCCAATTCACGGGTATCCTTTTTTTTCTTATCTCTTTTCAGATTTGTTATGGAGGTGATGTTCCTGAGTCGTACTACTATGTGCGAGGTCAGACATACGGAATGACAGACAGCTATCAGAATGGCATTGTCAAAAGAGGAAGTACACTCAAGCTGGACTATGAAGTCATAGTGCCGGGAAGTATACTAAGGTAAAGTAACAATTCTCTTAACAATCCTTATGTTTTTTCATTAATGGATATTTTAGTGTTTAACATGGATTTGTTAACATGGTTAAACGTGAATACTAATATATATATATTATATGTTGGGAATGACAAAGCGCGAAACCATTCAAATCTAAACTCATACGGCCTATAATAAGAAATCGTTTTTGCTAGAATTCTGATGGTAAAAACGTAAAAACACAAGATTTGGATTAAAGAAGCAATGTATATTTCTGTTGGGCATGACTCAACGCGCAAATACTACCCGCTAATATATATACTAAAGTAAAGCATACCGGGTAGTATACCAAGGTACAGTTCACCGGGTAGCATATGCGAGATGAGGCGGTAAGCCATGTGGGATGGGCTCGGAAATCGTATATTAAGAACATGCGTAATAGGTAAATTACGAGCCTTATATGAAACGACTGAAGAAGAGGGCCAATGGGCCTTTCACAACTTTAAGTCGCGTAAGATGAGCCAGCTCAACTAGAAACCGTGGACAGCTGTTTCGGCCTGTATTGGGCCTCGTCAGCACGGTGTATCTAGTGAGCTGGTAGAATCCCACGAAAAAGTAGTAGATGAGAGATGAGGCAGTAAGCCGTGTGGGATGGGCTCATACTAAGATACAGTACTTCGTTATTCTGCTCATTCACCTCTCTCTCTCCACTCTGAAAATGTCTTCGAAGCGCATTCATTTTCGATGGAAACGCTCAGCGTTTTCGATCGTTTTCAGTGTGGACGCCAAGCCAAAATGCATTGACAACGCATTATTGTTGACGGAGAATCAATCCGTTTTGAAATCTTAGCTATTTGTCTGATTCCTACGTTTCGTCAGTCCTCGGAAATATACGAACGATCACACACTCCGTCCCTGGTCCCCATTGAGTTTGGCATTTGTTACCGGATGGGTGCGCATTCTCTTTTTCTACTCCCAGACCTTCGAGTCATGCAGTGCTGAGTTACTCTGAAGAATTTTCTTTTCTTGAATCCACCCTGTACAATTGCAGTCACCTAATAAAATAACATCGTGCGATTATCTCTTTAGCTGGGAGTTCACGTCAGAAGATCACGATATTGGTTTTGGTGTTTACTTCTCTGGAACAACAGAAGACAAGTACCGAAGGAAAGAAATGATCGAGTTGGTAAGAATGTAGACGTTACTGGGTGATGTTACACGAGACGATTTTTAACGCTTTCAAGGAAAGACAAATACATCAAGCTTCTCTAAAACTCAGTCCCAATAGTAAACTTACCGTTTGACATGCAACAACTCATCTAACAGGCAGCAACTTTTTTCTTAACTTGCAGCAGCTCGTCTAAAATACAGAAAAAGCAACTCGTTTCTTATTTGTAGCAACTCGTTTAACTTCTCATTTGCAGCAACTCGTCTAACATGCATACAACTGGTTTCTTATTTGTGTCAAGTATACTAAATTGGTGCATGTCCCTTATGGGCCACCGTACGTTTGTGCTTTGAAGTCAGAATACGAAAACGTCATTTCAGTCGTTGCTTTTTGATTATAACCGCAGGATTGAAGACGACGGTATGCGCATATGAAAAGAAAGTACTCTCGTTGTCTTAAGGCCACGTCATAGTGATTTTAAAATCTAATATGGATATCAGGTGACAGACTGATTCTGTTCGGATCAGTACGCGACTTGCAGGATTTCTAGAGACATCTCAACGTTACTGATTACTGATAGAAGATCGTATTATTTTTATTGATTTTCATGGTTGCTTTTCTCCCAGATCCCATCTCGGCGTCTGGATTGTCATCTCATCCCAGAACAAGGGTCTGTCACTTGCCTGAAGCGTGGAACTTGTGAGTAACTACATTTTTTTTGCTTTTCAAATTCACAAAGAGAGCTGAGCGTGACAGCTTAAAATGTGAGACCAAGAGGTGCAACATTGCAGGCAACATCACTTGCAACTATAAAAGACCTACAGTACAGTAATCGTTGTTTGCTTTGGAGTTGTTTCCTATGTGAGCAATTAATGTTGTCCATATTTTTCAACCAGATTTGAAATGTTTTTTGAAGACACAGAAATGTGAATAAAATAATAGGTCTGGTGAGAATCAGCAGGAGGAAGTTATGTTACTCACCAACTTTTTTTTCACCAATCTGACACATGCACCCGTTTTTGTTCTTTTTATCAGACATACTACGATTTGATAACACATACAGCTGGACAAGAAACAAAAAAATCATGTTTTATGTTGAGGTGATAGAGCCTGATGACCAAGATGGTGCTCTTGAAGATGATTTCGGCACTCCAGTCTAGAACAACCATTCACATGGAAATTAAATTTTCATGTCAATTTTAATGATAATAATAATAATAATAATAATAATAATAATAACTTTATTGTTTATATAGCGCATTATATACAATATTCTAAAGCACTTTACATTTTAATAACATACATAAAACGAATATAAATGTAAAATAAAATAAAATAAAAAATTTTAACAATAATTATTTGTGTAAAACTTTCATAATAATTACAATCTAAAACTCATGCAAAATACATATTACTTAAAAATAAATAAGTAGTGTTTAATAAACAAGCAGGAGTGTTTTATCGGGTTCAAAAACTACGAGGCGTATGTAGCCGAATGGTTTTAGACCCAATAAGACACGATCTATATAATTCACAACCTTTCAGTTGAAGTAGAGCAACCATATACATCACAAACATTGACTTTTATACTTTGATAGTCGTTTGTACAGCAATTTCATGCGCAGTGAGGTTTGTACGTCACTGCCATGCGCATAAGTGCAAAAAAGGCTCCCACAAGTTGCATGAAGACAACATGCTGAACTCAAGAGAGGGGCACTAGTCGACGATAATTTATGGGTCGTCGATGATTGTATATGAGACTGACCTTGATGAGGCTCTAAGTATTCATCTAAACTTGGATGCACCTTTATTCTGATAAGGTCATGTCCACATTAGTTTTTATATAAAGTTTCATCCTCAAGTATTCCTTATATAAAGAATACTAATGAAGAGGACTTTATCGGGTATAAAGGTCCATGCACGTGACATGTATGGTGGTTCCAATTGGACCAAAGGCTTATGAATTATTCATGAGTTTTTGAATGTTAAATAAATAATTCACAAAACAAAATAATGCGAAAATTGATCAGCTAAATGGATGCAGTAGAAATACTAAATGTTCAAAAAAGATAGGTTTTCAACTTTTTTTTTGTTGAATGTTTTATTAGGCAGGTTATTATACCCCCCATTGGCACTTAATTTATCATGTAAATGTTTGATTTGTGGGAGGGGAGGAAGGGGATGGTTTAGTAAGCTTAGTGGGGAGTGATCCCCTTCAGGTGAAATCCTGGATGCTCTTCAACTAATGTCTCAAATATGAATCGAATATTCCACTACACTGAGTGCTAAATTAGAATATCTCCATCAATGTTAATTCATGAAATAGCAAGAAAAGGGTGTTCCTTTCCTTACATAAAATTGTTAGTCTATTTGTGATAACGCTTGCTTGAGTTCTCAAATGCCCAGAACGTGCCCATACACAGGTACCATATACAGCAACCATATGGTCCTTCTTAGGCTTGGCTTGCTTCATTTTAAAATTTTCTGATGAGGATCCTTGCCTGTCTATATATGAGTCTTTCCTTGGATTTCACTGTTAGATTGTAAATACGCAGGGGTATTCAATGTTGTATATGTGACATCGTATCACATGAGAAATTTCATTTTGGAAATAATGATAAAAATGAAAGAATTTATGCAATAAAAATAAATATTTATTAAATGTTCATGTTGATTTTTCATCATTTGGGTCAAGTATGCATGACTAGTTGTTTCTAATACGGGATTCCTTTATTAATTTTTTTAATGTAATATCTAAATTAATTAATTATTAATTAATTAGTATTCATATATTATGGTATAGTTAATTATAGTATTCATAATAATATTATGCTGATGTTAATGTTGATAAAGATATTTCATCTATTAAATAAAATTAGATTTTATTTATTCAGTCATACATTAATTTAATTATTTTATTTTAAACTCATAAAATATCTCGAATTGATAAAACAATATTTGAACACTGAACCAATTTATTGATTTTTTTTGGGGGGGAGGGGAGAAGTAATTTTTGGTCAACAAAACCTTGTAACAAATATACTGTAGAATATGAGTTATAGTCCATGGGGTTCTAATAAGTGGGGTTCCTGTGTATGACCGACCGTGAAGGACTAGATCTTAGCAGCCATTCTGCACAGCTGTTGTAAAAGAAAGAAAATAATTTCGTTCAAAATTGCCTTTGAAATCTTTTATTTTTCTCTTCAATATGCAACTACAATACCAAAGCAGAACCTGGAACACCTGGTAAGAGAAATATGGTTGAGCAATTTTGAAGAAAAACGCTCCTTCGATACGCGATGCCGTTGGTAGTTTACCTTCGCAACTGACTGAGCAACCAAGTTGAGTTAACTTTTCTTTAAATTTTTGAAACAATTGTGCCAGGAACTCCCAGGAATTTATGCTGTAGTGAAAACAGATAACCCTTTAACGTGTAGTCAGGCTGTTCTTCTACTACAAGGTCAAGTAAAGGATCAGTTGTACGTACAAGATACGTCTTGTTTCACAACAGCATGGCTCCAACTCTTCCGGTAAGAACAAGCGACGTAAGCTTAGTTTAAATGATAGAGATAGAAGTTTTAGAGCTTGCAGTATTATTTAGTTCTTAACTATTCTTGATACGAGCAAATGGTAGAGGAATGGTTCGACTAAACATATCTATAAATTGAGTATATACTTTGGATCAATCAGTAGTCTTAGTGTGGGAAAAGGAGCTGTTACCATTTGGAAATTTTTAGTTAAAACTTGTGTGCAACTGCATTGTGAGACAAGTTTCACAACTCTGTTGCAGACAAGTTTCAGCTTAAAGTTTCGATTTGTAATGTTTTGCCACTAGCGTAGGGAGGGGGGAGGGGGAAAGGGGGCACATCCTCCCAAAATAGTTAGCTTTTGACACTAAAATTTAAGTAGTAATTCCTTTAGGATTCCCGATGGATTTGGCAGGAAAAAGGTACATTGCTCCTTCTATGATCAAGACCTTGCTATGCCCCTGGTTGCACACCAGTAGAAATAAGGAGAGGGCAATGGACTTTGCGAAAGTCTATAAACTGGGTTGATAATGGAGTAAAATAATAAACACACAATCAAATAGGTTTCAGTGCATTGCAGGGTCTGGGAGTAAAAACTCCTAGGGATAACTACATTTTACATATAATAAAATATGCAGGGCTGTAACCAGGGGGAAGCACAGGGTGCACATGCACCCCCCTAAAAGCTTAAGGTCTGCTCATCTATCTCCATTTGCTTTAAAATTGGTGTATTTCATGGGTTTTTGAAAACAACTATGACTATGCAAAAAACATGACAGTTGGTATAATAAAAGACGGCTACTAAAAACTGATCAATGGTCTGATTTTATTTGATGTGCATCCTCCCTGTAAAAGTTCTGGTTACGGCCCTGACATGTTAGGTCTAAACTAAAAAGTTTTATTGTGGTTTGACCCCACAGCCAACCCAAACAGTTCCAGTTGAAGAATCAACATTGACAACAGGAGAAATAGTGATAATAGCTGTTGGTGCATATGTGGCTGTCATGATTATAGCACTTCTCATCCGACAGTGCTTAAAGGTATTATTTATAGTTATTGTTTGTTATTTAGTCACTCTGGTACTGCACGTTGCATTATGAACTGTGCCATATAGAGGCATGAGAAAGCATTCAATTCCCAGGAGCAAAGGGATTTTACTTTTCTTCCATCTAACCACAGGCAGTCCAAGCTATATTATGGGCACCAGCACATGATGATGCAAAACCTCTATTAACTGTGAACAGAGCACAGTGATGATGCCATCTGTGCCTGTACAATAGTGAAAGATTTTCTCTATATACCCCGGTAATGATACTAACAGATATTAATACTCTCCCAGGCTCAAGGTATAAGCCTCTGCCCAGCATGGGTAACTGAACAGTGCTGTGGAAGCTGTTGCAGTGCCGAGGGTGAGCCATCATGCTGCGCTGCATGTTTGGTTTCTTTTGCCGAGATGTGTGACTGCTCAACGCCAACCAAAAAATCTTGTATGGATTCCTTCTGTCCCTCTAAACAGGTAAAACTACTTCTATATAGAGTGTGTAATAGATAGTTCAAATACTTGATTTTTTTTTTTTTTAAACTAACTAACAAACAGGGATTGGTAAAAGTCATAGTGGTTATTCTTACATATTAAATATTTGATTTAACCATTACGAATCAGGTCATGGTGGATCCAGGGGTTGTTCTGTGGGTTCCATGGAACCCCCATTTCACTCCGACAAACCAGTGCCTTTTCTTTGCACGTAGCATCAAAACAAGGCCATTGGGTTGAGCTTCGAAGAATTCACTAAGGGACTTACTACAAATCTTCAAGAGATCACTACATTTTGATAGATATCTTTGATATCTTTTTTGCTTTCTAACCATGGTCAAACACTATATAGCTTTAGGATGTATGAGCAGAGTTTTGAAGGCAGAAAGCACAATTTTTGACCAATCAGCATGTGCATACTATCCTAACTATATAATAATGTTTGTTATAGTGGTGTGATGAAACTTTCTGTTGCTGTATGAATGCTCAACCTGGAGGTGAAATGTGTCAAGATTGTCAAGGGCCAGAATGTAATGTGAGTATTTCCAGTTGTATAATAATAATAAAATACATATTTTACCAGGAGCACCCTGTATAACAGTTAGGGCAGACTACTTAGTACTTGTAATGAAGGTAATGGTGATAAGTCATGATACCAATGATGATAAAGATGGTAAATGTGGTGGTGATGGTGGTGATGGTGGTAAATGTGGTGGTGATGGTAAATGTGGTGGTGATGGTAAATGTGGTGGTGATGGTAAATGTGGTGGTGATGGGTAAATGTGGTGGTGAGGTAATGTGGTGGGTGTGACTGTGGTGGTGCTGGTAATGTGTGGTGATGGCCTGTGGGTGGTTGGTGGTGGTGGTGTGGTAATGTGGTGGTGATGTCCTGTGGTGGTGCTGGTATGGGTGGTGCGTGTGTGTGGTGGTGTGGGTATGTGGTGTGTGGTCCTGTGGTGGTGCTGGTCCTGTGGTGGTGCTGTGTGGTGCTGTTGTGGTGCTGGTCCCTGTGGTGGTGTCTGTGGTGGTGCTGGTCCCTGTGTGTGGTGCTGGTGGTTGGTGTGGTTGTGGTGGTGCTTGTTGTGTGGTGCTGGTCCCTGTGGTGTGCCTGGTCTGTGTGTGTGCTGTGTCCCTGTTGGTGTGGTGGTGGTGGGTCTGTCCTGTGGTGGTGCTGGTCGTTGGGTGTGGTGCTTGTAGGTGCTTCTGTTTGGTGCTGTCCCTGTGGTGTGCGCTGGGGTGGGGTGGTTGGTCCTGTGGTGGTGGTGGTGTGTGTGGTCCCTGTGGTGGTGCTGGTCCCTGTGGTGGTGCTGGTGGTGATGGTGGTGGTGCTGGTCCCTGTGGTGGTGCTGGTGGGTGGTTGCTGGTCCCTGTGGTGGTGCTGGTGGTGTGTGGTGGTGCTGGTCCCTGTGGTGGTGATGGTGTGGTGGTGCTGGTGTGGTGGTGATGGTTGTGGTGGTGCTGTGGTGGTGATGGTTGTGTGGTGTGGTCCCTGTGGTGGTGCTGGGTGGTGGTGATGGTTGTGGTGGTGGTGGTGCTGGTGGTGGTGCTGGTCCCTGTGGTGGTGATGGTGTGGTGGTGTGTGGTGGTGATGTGGTGCTGGTCCCTGTGGTGGTGCTGGTGGTGCTGGGTGGTGCTGGTGGTGTGGTGGTGGTGCTGTGGTGGTGCTGGTGGTGCTGGTGGTGCTGGTTGGTGGTGCTGGTGGTGGTGCTGGTGGTGATGGTAAATGTGGTTGGTCCCTGTGGTGGTGATGGTGTGGTGTGATGGTCCCTGTGGTGGTGCTGGTCCCTGTGGTGGTGGTGTGGTGGTGCTGGTCCCTGGTGGTGGTGCTGGGTGGTGGTGATGGTCCCTGTGGTGGTGCTGGTCCCTGTGGTGGTGCTGGTCCCTGTGGTGGTGATGGGGTGGTGGTGCTGGTGGTGCTGGTGGTGCTGGTGGTGGTGCTGGTCCCTGTGGTGGTGCTGGTCCCTGTGGTGGTGCTGGTCCCTGTGGTGCTGGTCCCTGGTGATGGTTGTGGTGGTGCTGGTGGTGATGGTGGTGATGGTGGTGGTGCTGGTCCCTGTGGTGTGCTGGTGGTGGTGCTGGTCCCTGTGGTGGTGCTGGTCCCTGTGGTGGTGCTGGTTGTGGTGGTGGTGTGGTGGTGCTGGTGGTGCTGGTGGTGCTGGTGGTGCTGGTGGTGGTGGTCCTGTGGTGGTGCTGGTCCCTGTGGTGGTGTGGTCCTGTGTGGTGTGGTCCCTGTGGTGGTGTGGGTGCTGGTTGGGGTGTGGTGGTGTGGTTGTGATGTAAATGGGTGGTGTGGTGTGGTGATGGTTGGGTGGGTGGTGATGGTGGTGGTGTGGTAATGTGGTGGTGTGATGGTAAATGTGGTGGTGATGGTAAATGTGGTGGTGATGGTAAATGTGGTGGTGATGGTAAATTGGTGGTGATGGTGTGATGTGGTGTGATGGTTGGTGGTGATGGTAAATGTGGTGGTGATGGTGGTGATGGTGGTGATGGTAAATGTGGTGGTGATGGAAATGTGGTGGTGATGGTGTGATTGGGGGTGCTGGTTAAATGTGGGGTGATGGTAAATGGGTGGTGATGGTATTAAAATGTGGTGGTGATGGTAAATGGGTGGTGATGGTATAAATGTGGCTGGTGAGGTACATGTGTGGTGGTGATGGTAATGTGTGGGTGATCTGGTAAATGTGGTGGTGATGGTAAATGTGGTGGTGATGGTGGTGATGGTGGTGATGGTAATGGTGGTGGCCATATGCATTCTTACCTAAGTTCAAAAAGTTTACCTAGTTCGTAGGTAAGTTTTTTGAACATGTTCAAAATTCTTACTTAGACATAGTAAACTTTTTGAACATGTTCAAAAAGTTTACCTATTCCTAAGTAATTTATTTGAACATAGTGCTCTTTTTGAACATGTTCAAAATTTTTACTGTTTTATTTTTTCCTCATATCTTAAGAAATTATAGATGGTGAGCTTTGCCTTCACAAAATAGTATTTCCCCATTGAATTTCTTTCCTCTTATGTACTTTTTTTAGTCTAATTAACGTATTTATAACTTTTTTACGCCACCATGCTAAATTGAAGTCTTAGTTTTCCGGCTTACAGTAGATATACTACTTTTGATCAAATTTGGTTTTGTCATTTCTCACTTAGTCATGGTTTCCAGCTTGTCAGCTTTTCATTAACTGTTTTCCATTCTGTGCGGACTTTCTCTAAGCACCATTGTCGCCATGCACTGTCATCTTCCCTGGTGTAGATTTCTTTTAACTCTTAGTATCCAAATTGGTTTTCAAAACCTTCTAGGATTCTAGATTTTCTTGGCTGTAATTTTCTGAATTTCATGTCCTCTCCAGATGCATTTGTTATAACTTCACTGTCTTCTGCACTCCATTTCATCTGTGAACGTCGTTCCGAAATTGATGACCTTGTTTCAATTGCTGATTTTGGAAACCAGTTCTGATATGAACCAGGCTCTGCGGATCAATACTGAGTTCTTCGTGGTACAGTAATTCTGGCTAGCTTTTTTTATAATATATGCTACATACTCTGCTCCTTATTTTTTCAACAGTAAGCATTCCCAAAATCTTTGACTTCTTGTTGCTGTTTTGTATTTTCTTGATACTTTGGGGAAATTTAAAAGAAATACGTCTCAAGCAACTTAAGGCTTTGCTTTCTTCGCCTGCTCTGTGTGTCGCTGAATTTTGTAGTTTGCATCATTTGACTCGTTTTTCGTACTGATATAGGTGAGTCTAGGACAAATATTATAGGTATCTGTTCCACATAGGTATCTGTTCCACTTCTGCAGCTAGTGATACAGGCTGCTCCTTAGGTTTTACTTTGATGGACTTTTCCTTGTTGTTGTGTGACTCAGTTGCTCCTTTAATTTCATTTTGCGTTTTACATAGCAGTTTTGGGTGTTTACATGTCCAAGAGCAGATATGATTCCTAGCCTTAAATGGTTCTCTACACTTGCTTTTACCTTGCTATGCAGTTTAAAAATGAACAAATAGTCGAGAGAAATGCATGAGAAGTGACTAATGTTGGGTTAATGTTGAAATAAGACGAACTTACTCTGAGATGGAAATTTAGGAAAAAATCAAATACATATTTTCTTTGTGCAGTCAATGGCAAAAAGGTATCTCATTTAACGGATTGTGTTCCAATAGCTGTGCATGCACTTCTTGTGTCTTGGGATCTTCTCCTGCCACTACTGGTGAAGATGTTTTTCAAATACATGTGAGGGTAAATCTTCTTTGGATTCTTATTTCTTTACAAACTCGACAGGTCTTCGCCCTACTGCAGAGGAATCAAACTTCTCTCCTTTACTGCTAAAAACCACAGGGCTGGCGTTGTTTTACCTCTTCAAGAGCATGTACATCTTAGAAGATAGTTTTGGCCGATAAGCTAGATGATCCTTTATCAGGATATCAGAATAGAGCATAAAGATAGCTCCTAGTAAAAAATTCTTGAATCCTAAAAAATAATATCTGAGAATTGAAAATCTCGATACAATCGGTATCTCAAGTACCTCTAACCCTAACCCTCCCCTCCCCCCTTCAAAACGGGGGTTTCGTAAATTTATTTAAAATGCCCAGAATATCTATCAGGAACTTCAAAAAGTATAGGCATACTTTTTAGATGTTTACTCAATACATTATCCCAGCTATAATTCAATTGCATGGTATTTTTATTGATTTTTTCATGAATTTCCATCTGAGGATAAGTTCGAATTTTTTTCAATATTATCCCAAAATTAGTCACTTCCCATGCTTTGTCCCGACTATTTGTTCACTTTTGAGCTGTATTACGAGGTATGGAACATTCTAAACGAATTTTTGAAGATTTATATGCTACCACTTTTTCCCCTAAAATGTTAAATAATAAATCAAAATGCGTTTGTTTTGCATAAAAAATCTCATAGGCTGTTAGAGGACGCTTCTTTTTATCTGTTCCATAATTATTGTCGTTTATTTGATATATTTTATGGTCGAAAAGAGACAAAGAACAATTTTGAACAAGTTCAAAAAGTTTACCATCAGCTGTATTTTGCGTAAAATTACGAAATTCATGCAAATTCTTTTGCAAAGCTTCTTCTTAACCTTCAAAAACCATGTCTAGCAAGTTTCATAATTTTGCGTCATGTTTTAGGCAACTTTTTTTCAAGTTTCAAAAATTGACATAACTTTGAAACCTAGGGTTTCAAGTAGTTATAGAACTTACACTAGACTTGCAAGCCTCGTAAATTTAACGTGACACCAAAACAAGGTGGAGATCCTAGGTTGAACCAGCATAAGGAGCACTTCAGGGATCTCCAAGATTTTTGGAGAAAAATCTAAAAAAAGTATTTTTTTCGATTTTTGCGGCAAAAGTTTACCTATTTGAACATTGCAGTTGGATTACTAGCTCAAAAATAGATGGTGAGCCTCCAAAATCTTGCTGCCAAAACTTTCGGTCAAATACCAAATAACCACGAAAAAAGTTTTTGAAAACTGGCTATTTTCTACTTTTAATCAGTAACTGAACTTGTCCAGGGTCAGGTTCAAAAAATTTGCTAGGATGCATCTAGTGGTGGTGATGGTGGTGATGGTGGTGATGGTGATGGTAAATGTGGTGGTGATGGTGGTGATGGTGGTGATGGTGGTGATGGTGGTGATGGTGATGGTAAATGTGGTGGTGATGGTGGTGATGGTGATGGTAAATGTGGTGGTGATGGTGGTGATGGTGGTGATGGTGGTGATGGTGGTGATGGTGGTGATGGTGGTGATGGTGGTGATGGTGGTGATGGTGGTGATGGTGATGGTAAATGTGGTGGTGATGGTGGAGATGGTGGTGAGGTTGATGGTAATGATGAAGATGGTGGTGATGATAAAGTTGATGTTGAGCATTTTGCTTGACCAGGATACAATATTTTTTGTTGTCACCACTGTCACAAAATTGAGTAAAAAGCTAATGAAATAATAATAAAATAGTTTTGTTTTCCCCATAAGATGTTCTCACATTGCTCGTGAGATAAATAATAGATAAATAAACTGTTGTTCAAAACAATAAATAAACTTAAGTTTGACAGGATTTAATTTAACATGACTTGCTTGCTTGAATATATAAATAAAAAATCATCAGGATCAGTGATTCCATTGGAGCAAATGCAAGATCAATTAATTAATCTTTAATCTTTTGTTTTACAGTGTGGGGGATGTAACTGTGCTTGCGCTTGTGACATTCCCGATTGTAGCAGCATAAACTGCTTGTGCTTCAAATTAGACCTGAGTGGAGGAGGAGGAGGTGCAAGATGACACTAAATTCCACCAAACCCCACCCTCCCCCCCCCCCCTTGGTACTGTTTCTGGATATTGTAATGCAGTATGAGGTATATGACAATCATTATTGTATATAACTCTGAGATCCATGCATCTTATAACATTTAAAGCTCATTAGCTAAACACATGGCAACACTTAGATTAGTCAATACCCATTTATTATAAGTGCATAAAATGTGGTTCCAATTAAACTTTTCAAGTCTTTTAGAGTGGTTATCAAAAACCCATGAAATACACTTTAGCGTATTACACTTTAATACACTTTATTGTCCGCATTTTCTTTTGATTTTCTTTTGTGTCTTCGGTGTATTACAATTTATTACACCTTAGTTATTGCACTTTGTTTCACGGTTTTTTTTAACCGCTCTATACCTGGAAAACATTACCTTTTTATGCTGTTAAAATGACACTAGGGTCAGAGGCGTCAACAGGGGGAAGGCCAAGGGGGTCATCCGCCCCCTTGTGACAAAAAATGCAGGTTTTTAGAATTTGTAAATTTAAAAAATGTAAAAAGTAATGTCAAACAAAATGGCAGATTTTTGAATTTGGCCTTCCCCTTCGGAGAATCCTAGCTATGGGTGTTGGGAGAAGATGAGCAGGAAACAAAATGTTGACATGCCAATATTCTAATCTAAATCCATAACTTATGTTCACAGTCAATCACTATAGATAAATTATGGTGTAGCCTCATGCGACATCTTGATACTAACAATGCTTTACTTGGTCATATTTTATATTCTTGTACAGAAATTGTTTAAATGTAATATATATTTAAAAGGAAAGTTATAAAAAAAATTGTTTTACTTTTTGTGTATATATACATCTTTCCTTTCCTTTCCTTTCCTTTCCTTTCCTTTCCTTTCCTTTCCTTTCCTTTCCTTTCCTTCCCTTCCCTTCCCTTTCCTCTCCTTTCCTTTTCTTTTCTTTTCCTTTCTTTTCCTTCCTTCCTTCCTTCCTTCCTTCCTTCCTTCCTTCCTTCCTTCCTTCCTTCCTTCTCTTAACCGTTTATGCTTACTAATATATCGAGCCCATAAGTCGCGTAAGCAGACCGCCGATATGATCGAATGAAATCAGGCGCAATCGTTTATATATGAATTTTCATCCAAGTTTTTTTACGGTACCGAAGTCCTTGCATTGACCATCACCCACACTCACGAAAAACACGCCTATTTAAAGCATATCTTTTTTTAAATTTTTTTAAAAATAGAATCATATTATCAATGCCCAAAGCCTACTGGATGAATGTAAAAAATATTCATTGCTGATAAGAAAATTTGTTTTGAGCTTAAACAGCTTTGTTTTGATAAATTATTTATTTCCACTCGACCTGTTTTGATCAAAAATGCAAATTTCTAACGTTTGGATTATTGTGATTTGCTGTCATCGTCTAGAGAGTGTTTTTAAAAAATCACTAGGCCGTCGCGTTGTTCGACCTAACTAAAAAAGAGAAAAAAAATCTTTTGTTAAATTTAACGAATTTAGAAGCTATGAAATGAAATTCAGAAATTCTTTCAAATTTTTTTTTTTTTTTTTTTTTTTTTTTCAACATCTGATTTTATTTTATTGGTTTTCAAATTAATTTATTTAAAATGCAATCAACTTTTTTTATCGCAATAATATAGTAGCCAATATTTATCCCACTAAGCCGCGCTGACCACTATAAAACGGGTACCCATACCATTGTTTGGCGAGAGAGAGTATTAAATACTTGACTATTTCCTTGTATGGACCTGTTAGTTCATTTGAAGCCAGTTTGTTTACAAAGGTGGCTATAAAAATCCTGGTTAGAATACAAAGGCAAATGAAGGTCTCGTGGGGCGAAAGAAAATGATGTTTAATTGACTCTTGAGTTGCCGATTGGTTGACACCGCTATTATTTTGTTTCAACTCGAGTGACCAACCGTAGACAATTATTTATGTTATTCGGAATTCAGCTATTTGACATACACGTACCTAACGAGCAGAGGGGTCAACGATAGTAGGTCTGTTCTGTTCTCTTTCTCACTGTTATTAGGCTTACTTGAAGGCTAGAGCTACTTTATGGCGTCAAAAGCAACAATGTCCGCTAAGGACATCAAGCCAATGCCACAAGAATGTTGGCGAATGATGCGAAAAGGTTGTAATATGCAGAAGATTTGGATTGGAATGAAAACCAAAGTAAAAGCACCCAGAAAACCTCAAGAAAAGAAGACAAACTTAACTAAAGATCAGAAACAAGTTGTCTTTACCCTCAAAAGAAAGGAAAAAAGAGTCAATATTCCTGATATAACCAAAGTGATTACCTGTGAAAGCGACCCTGAAAAGTTCCAACTTGTCAAGAATTATTTCTCCGTGGAGGCTTGCTTTTGTGTGATTACGTCGACTTCGGAAGAAATTTTCTTCGCTGCTCCAAATATCGACGAAGCAAATTTATGGGTAAATGGACTCCAGCGTTTGATAGAAAACGCAACCACAAAGAACAGAGGCGAAGAACGAAGAGTTTTATGGCTTTCAAAAGCGTTTTCCAGACTTACGAAGGAAGGAAACGATTTCGTAAAGTACGCTGATTTGTTGAATTTCCTTACTTCGCAAGGAATGAATGTTGATCCACTTTTTGTGAAGAAATCACTGAAGAAGTTCATGATGGAGAAAAAGAAAACTGGCGATCAAATCACGCAAGAAGATTTTGTCCAATTTCTTGGACAGTTTATGATGAGGAAAGAATTCTTCAACCTATTTCTTCAAACGTCTTCCGATGGGTCTTTCCTTACAGTGGAAGACTTAGAGTATTTTCTGACGAAGCGACAGGGGGAATGTTCAGTATCTCGTGACAATTGTCGGCAGCTAATCACATCTTATGAAGTCACACAAGAAGGTCGAGAAAGTGGCGAAATGGGTATTGATGGATTTATCAAGTACATGTCATCTAAAGATGGAGAGCTCTTCAATCCAGACCACGAGAAAGTTTACCAAGACATGACTCAACCTATAGCTCATTATTTTATAGCTTCGTCGCACAACACTTACCTTTCCGGTGATCAGCTGCAGGGTGATTCAAGTGTTGATGAGTATGTGAAGGTCCTAAAGGGGGGGTGTAGGTGCGTCGAGCTGGACTGCTGGGATGGCGACAATGGAGAGCCAGTTGTATACCACGGCCATACTCTGACATCCAAGATCCTCTTCAAGGACGTCATCGAGGCTGTCAAGAAGCACGCCTTTGAAGTGTCTCCCTATCCTGTCGTGCTTAACATGGAGAACCACTGCAGTGTTGAGTATCAGAAAAAGATGGCTCGCCATCTGATTGAAATCCTGGATGACTTGTTGTACAAGGACCCAGTGGACAAGAACCTGACAGGCTCACCGTCGCCTGAGACGTTTAAATATAAGATCTTTGTTCGATCAAAGAAGCTGAAACAGGAAGCGGAAGAGAGCAATGAAGAGTTCGCGATGGATGATGATGACGATGACGATGAAGACGATGAGGAAGAGGAGGAGAAGGACGAGGAGAAGGAGAAGGCTAGACCAAAAACGGCGACCAATCAGAATGTACAAAACAATCAAGCAGAAGTTACCACTGATGTAAAAAAGAAGAAAAAGCCACCAAAGCCAATCGCTAAAGAATTCTCTCTTCTCATTAACTACTTCATCAACACGCACTTCGTCAGCTTCGATCATTCAACCACACACGGTCAATACTATCAGTCCTCGTCCTTTTCTGAAAACAAGCTGTCAAAATTCTTGGACAGGGAACCCGATGTTTTTGTAGAGCACAATAAGAAACAACTTAGCAGGATATACCCAGCTGGATTCCGCGTTGGCTCTGGTAACTACGATCCACAAGAAGCTTGGAACGTTGGTTGCCAGATCGTAGCCTTAAACCATCAAAATTGCTCCAAAGCCGTCCAACTTCATCATGGAAGGTTCCGCCAAAATGGCAAATGCGGCTACGTCTTGAAACCTGAATTTCTCCGAAACCCTGATATAAAGTTCAACCCATTTGACCTCCGTAACCTTGGACACATGGCTCGTAAATTGAAGGTCACTATCATCGGTGGATACCGCTTGTCACCACCTAACTCAAAGGAGCCCGACAGAATCAAGGACTACCTTGACCCTTACGTTGTCGTCAACATCCACGGCGTCCCCGCAGATAAATTCTACTTTAGGACAAAGACCATCAAGGACAACAGCTACGATCCGAGGTGGGATGAAGGTTTCTCCAAGAAGATTCACGTCCCGGAGCTGGCGTTGGTCAGGTTCGTTGTTTACGACGACGACTTTGGAAAAGACGATTTCATTGGCCAGTCTACAGTTCCCTTCACTAGTATTCGGCCAGGATATCGACAGATTATTTTACTGGACAAGAATAGCCAGCCGTATACTTCTGGGAGTTTGTTTGTTCACGTGACCATAACTGAAAGTGACATTGTACAAACGTCGGCCGACAGTGCAGAGACTACTGCCTACGAAGGTAGCCGCAAAGGGCGTGGGTGCACTATTGCATGAAATTTTCATCATACGTATTTTTCGACTAATTTAAAATGAATGCCTACAACATTATAGACATGTCGCGCCTCGCGCCTTTCTCACACCAAAAAGTGGACTAATTTTCACACTGCGTTGGTATAGATTGCTCTTCTTAAATTTAGATTAAATTAAATTAACTTTGCTGATTGAAAATCACACTTAAAATGTGAATTTCTCATCACGCGTTTTTTTGTTTGTTTTTTGTTTTGTTTTTTGGCTAATTCAAAATAATTGCGCACATTATCATAAACATTCGCGCCCTTCTGACACCAGAAAGTATTGGCATGGCATACTGCACCAGCTGGCTCTCATTGGTGGGGGAGGGGGTGACTAAAAGGAAACGACAAAGCACAACATATCCGTGAATCATTAATTACTAAATTGTTCAAAATAGTGCTAGTTAAACAAAAGAAAACAATAGAATTAGCATAAAATAGTGTAAGTCAGTATTACTAATATTCGCAAAAAATTCTATGCTAAGTTAGCTACTAATATTAGTTATTTCCAGGTTGAGGAAAAACTGGGTCTAGTTGGAATTGCAGTGAATTATGGGAGTGTTTTAGGTTACGAAATAGGCGTCATCTTGGAATTAGGTCCCCTAAAACAGTTCCACAATAAGGGTAAGCCTGATATATGCTTTCTTGTAGCCCGAGTAACTGCCATATTCAATTCTGAGTTGTGATTTCTTTTTCTTAGTTTAGTTAAGGCTTTTCTAGGTTTAAATTGTTTTACCTCTGTCAAGTATCCCTGTAATAAAAAAGATAACTTTAAAAAGGCAATTTAGGATTTTATGGTCTAAAGTAGGCATGACTTGATTGATCAAGTATATGTTTCGTAGCTCTGTCAAATTTGCTCCGTAACCACGATAACCCGTTGTCTGGGTGCAGCACGCAGGCAGACCATGTGCAATAGATTCTCACACTCACTGGTTTGGATAATTCATTATCTTATCTTTAAAAATACTAAAAACATTGTTAAAACTTTCAAAGGCTAGAGCTTTTTGCGATCGTGGATTTTTCCATAATGTTAAGAATTTCCCGTGCGCAACCCCAGGATAAAAAAATCCCAAATGAGCAGTGTCCATAGTTGTGTACAAGACCGGGACAGTTAGGATCTTGTTCGACCCGTGGTCCTCCCTTGCGGATGGGCCTTCTACCCACTGTAATCTCAATCTTGTCTTGTGGTATGTTTTTCAAAGGTGGATACACCTTTTGACATTCACTTAGCATTCTACTAGTGATTGGGTCGTCAATATGGAAATCCGTCTTGTATGATTCCTGTTTGATTGTGCCGATCCACAAACCGTGGTTACCTGGGAGAAACAAGAAAAAATTACGTAATAGTCAGAACGTCCCCAAATCTTGAGAGAAAGACTGGTAGCTAAACTCCAACTTTATTGCAATCTAAAGCTATTAACCAACGAATGGTTGGGCTTACCTCTTGGTGCGATACCAATAAATCCAGACGTATTGGTCTTGTCATCATACCATGTTGGTTTACCAAGAATCGACAGGGCAAAGTCGATAGGCTTGACACCACTATCGGTATTATTGACCATGAGACCTAACCCTGAACATATGCAGGAAAAATAATCAATCATTCTATTGATGCAGTAATTCTATTAATCATTCGCTAGACACAAAGTCGTAGACAGCAGTCCGCAGTTAGTTGGTCAGCCAGCTAGAGTGAAGGCATTTAACCCGTGAAATAAAAATTATTAGTCAACGTGTAATAGTCAAATAGACACAAAAGAAAACAATGGATTTAGGGTCTACTAAAGTGTATTAGTCTAATATCTATTTCACGGGTTTAGTGACTTCACTCTAGTCACTCGCAGTTTTTAGAAGAATGATAATAAAGATATCGGGCTTTATGCGACTGCTGGACACAGGATTCCCATACCCAGACACAAGCTTGCTATTGCAGGAAACGTGCCAAATGAAAACAAATGATGATGATGATGAGTCGGTCGGTTGGTCAGTCAGGTAGTCATATAGTCAACGACAGTCGCTCTTTCGCACTCTCCGAATATTTTATTTATTTTAACCTGTTGCGGGGTAAACATCGTTATCTTCTGCTAATTCTCTAGCGTTGACTCCAGAACAGTTCACTATCCTATCTACTTGGTACTTTTTCATCAGCGAGTCACACTGTGTTCTCAAGGGTCCATGGAGAGATTCTCGAACGAAATTGACACCATTTGACATACACTGATAAAAAAAGAAAACACACACTACGACAATATGTACGAAACATGTAGAAAGTACTCCCATCATGGATGACCGTGAGTTTCAATGTTTACCCCATTGCAGTCCTTCTCGGCACGCTCCTGGTGCACTGGAACGAGAGGATTTCTGCCACCCAGAGAAAAAGGTCGTTATTTCTTAATATCTAAGCGAGTGAAGTTATCCGTCACACGAATGCTGGTCCCTTAGTTACCTGTTTTGTCAGCCACATCATGAAAACATCAGCGTCGGTCAATGGTGCTAAGAAAGACGTAGCATCAACCAACCCGGTCTCCTCTGAGATACCTTGAAAAGTATAATAACAAAACAGATTTCGTTTAATGAGGAACTCACTTTGCACCCGCGTCTCTAAGATGGCTTTTCCTCCACCAATCAAAACGAACCGGATATACCAAGCCATCCAATCATAAAGCTTAAATAACAATGAAAAAAGAAACTAGCTCCATTATTACTCAGAAGCTCTGTGATTGGGTGAAAACCACTTGGATCGAGGCCATTTAACATAGAGAACACCAATATTAAATTCTTTTCTAGCAGTCCTACCGAATGTTTGGATCAGAAAATATTTCGTTGCATTAACAAGTACACGCATGATAATTGGTACAACGAGAATACTATTTATGAAAATCCATTAAACGAAACAAAAAATGTTTCGCGCTGTACCTCTTTCTTTTAAGATTTGCCTCGAATGACGAAATCCTGGTAAACTACTGTGGTCGTCTTCGTATATCTTGTCAGATTGTACGTCATTAATCTAGAAAGTATTCATGTTATATTCATGTAATAGTGCCCATAGGCCTTTCCTGAGTTCGATAAACAGGATGCATTGTGGTCTAGCTTGGGTACAACAACACCATATAAGGCATGATGAACAAAAGATGTTTGTACCCAAGTTAGTCCACAACGCAACATGTTTCCTATCTCAGAAAGGTCGATTCCTGTGCTGTTGTGCTTGGGGAGGGGGGGGGGGGGGGGGGGTAAGCAGGGAATCGAGGATAGAGGAGGATTAGGGTGTGAGGGGAAAAGAAATTGGTAGAGTCAAATAATCCAGACTGTCTTGGCCACTCCGACAGCTCCCTTTTTTCGACAACCACAGGCAGACCCAAAAAAGCAGAATGGTTAAAGGAGGGGCAAGCGCTTGGGCCCGGATCGAAACGTTTAAGGTAACTAAATCTTACATTATTATAATATGCGTTAATCCTTGTCCTCATAAAGACTCCCGTCTCTTCGGAGTTGCTGGCCAGTTTACTAAACACCCTGTAGCCATGCATGGTCCATTCCTACAAGCCAAACAAAAGACATACATCGATTCGTATAAAAAAAGAAAACCAGCTGATCGAGAGGATGGCGCGAATATTAACGTTCCGTATATTAACGTGCCTTGACCGTGCAGGTGTCGTGCCCTAACATTCTCTTTGGATAAGTAGTGATTTTGTGCGCTCTGATTGGTTTGAATGTCAAATCGCGCCTTCACGGTGCTGACTCATACTTGTACGAAATCCACTCTAAACATGTGTCCGTCTTACCCGGATTTTTCTCTCCATATGTTGATCCTTCCATTTATAAGCATGCACTGGCATCGACCAAAATGCTGCTGCTACTTGCGATGTTAGTTTTGACTTGTTGTCCAGAGCGACGAAATCTTTTGCCAAAACTGTCACTTGATATCTGGATAAATATGATGCGAATAAAAAGTCATTGTCTGCCGTGGGTTCAGGACAGAGGCGCTACGCGCGCGCTTTTGTTCATACGGGAACTCTATCAAGAAACGAATCATCCCTTTCTCTGGCCTGACCCAAAGGACAAGCAAGGAGGGGGTAGTAGTTGGTCACAGGTACGTACCCTAGGTCTCTGATACACACCTTGCTATTTCAAAAAAGGATGGTGAAGGTCTCTTTTGCATGCTGTATGTTGCATGTTCCTTAGTAAACGTGAATTGTATTGTTTGCATACGGAAATAATGTCAAAACAGCAAAGTAGAAGAAATTATGCTGGAAAAACGTGCTGACAAAACCTTTCACTGATTGAATTCACATCGCCCATAGTGCATTTCGGGATTGGTAACGCAACGAAACCTTCGATCTCCAACCTCTTTTGAAATAGCTGTATGCAATAGTGAATATACTCACCCATGTTGGACAAGCTCCAAGGCTGTAGTAAGTCCAATAACTCCTGCTCCAATCACTAAAATGCGACCTTTACTTCGCTAAGACAGAATGAAAAGAGTTGGATGGTATATTTATGTCCTTTTTTTACGATGTGTTGCTGGTCAGAGGCAGATCGAAAAGCCCACTTCCGAGATATGCTTCGCTTTCGCTTGTCACGCACAAAGGTTTCATTATGAGGCTACGTGCTAAATGCTCAGTCATTCGTGACAGGCGGTTAGAATAAATTTAATTTAGCGTAGCGAATCTCGGAGGTGGGCTATTGAGATGGGGGAGTACGATATGTAGTTAAAATATAACTATTATCTATATCAATTACTGCTGTTAGTGTCAGTTGTTGTTGGAGAAGTTGTAGCAAACCCTAAACCCATGAAATTTTAAATACGAAATGGGGAAATAGAAAGGATTTATCCGTTCAATATTGTGGTCGAGTGTTCAAGCACAAAACAATTCGGTTCGAGTCGAGGCTCCGACAACCACAGTGGTGTATTGTCAGAGGGGATGCTAAAACGGTTCAAAAAATTGGACAAAAACCACAATAACGCTTGTCAAAAATCGACCAAAACTACGTCTTCAAACAGTTTTTTTTAATCAAATACAGCAAAAACTAGTGAAAGAACAGAAAAGTAGTCCAAAAACTGCCAAATCCATGTACCGCAGACGTGGATTCAACACACAAAATTTTCCGTAAGACAAAGTGTAACTACGAGGGAGTGAGTATTTACCACCGAAATAAACAAAAACAACATAAAAATCGGCGTAGTTCAAATGTAACTACATTCGTTTACCCAAATTTGACTTACTTTAATTTGTTTGTCTTTACACATAGTGTACTAGACTAGCCTCCTATGCAGACTGGTTCTTAGGAGGCCATTCCTATTATTAATGTACTTGCTTGGAAAGCTATAAATGTTATTGCTTACCCCAACAGGAACGGCTACCGACCTCGGCTTCCTGCATGCAGACACGCTTACAAAGGCTATATTTGTGTACAATATATCGAAATATATATTTGTCAAAGACGTATAAAAATAATTTCTTTCGTCTTCATCATCTTCCATTACTGAGCCAGATAGGTCGATAACGAACGAACCGTAGATTTGAACCACTTTTTTTTCGATTGAGTCAACAAGTATGTCATTCTTTATATTATATTAGTATAGTTCTCACCTTAAACGATGGTTGTTGAGCAGTGCTGTGGAACATGATTGTAAAAAGTAGTCTTCTCTCTTTATTGTGTCGTTATATGGCGGTTCACCTATTTGTCACATGAAAATTATATTCATGAATTATATTGTGATATTTAGTATTTTTGAATATATTATTTCGCTCTGATGGCCATAAATTTTTAAATTCATATATTAATAAAAGAAAATGTATAAGGATGCTGGTATTAATTCGATTTTCTGCTGTTTTGGTGAGAAATTCGTAGTAGAAAGCTCTAGAAATTACAAAGGAAGCCCAACCCCTTGGGTTTTTTTCTCGAGCGTGCATGGCGTGACTAACAGTTGTGTGTCAGTTGAAAATACCTGTCAACAAACCGACAGACAGACGGAACTGGCGACGGACAGACAAACATAGGTTATCGAACCTCTGAAAGAGCTAGTTAGCCTGAATCGCGGCTCGGGAGATTGGGGACGAGGGGAAAGGGAAGAGGGGAGGGGAAGGGGGAAAGCTGGAGCCGCCACGCAGGCTACTGAAATGTCCAGAATCAATGGCCTGGTCAATGTCAGGGTAAATAAGATCCGCGAGGGTCAAGTCCTGCACCACACTTTATACACAGTGAATACGCTAACGATTTATTTAATTTAATAAAAAATAGCTGCAAAGACAAGTTAATATTCTTTAGAAGCTAAAAAACACTGCATTGAATTATATATTTTTCAAGAGAATAACACGTGGTATGAAATGGAAAAATATTAGTACGCCCAAGCTAAAAAGGTCTATTGTTTTAACTTTATGTCTTTTACAACACCACTTTATACAAAACCCTATCGCAAACTTCTTAAAGCTTTGGACCCATTGACTGAGATTTCATAATAATTTTCAAAACATCCTCCGCACATCCCCACGTCATCATAATTCCCAAACCACGGTGTCCATAATTATGAATGATATAAGGACATGTAGAATCTTGTTCAACACGTGGGCTCCCTGTGCGCATAGGACGCACACCAACAGTTACTTGAAGGTTGTCTTCGGAAATGGTTTGTAATGGAGGATATACAGTCTGGACCTCTCGTAGCATTCGTGTGATGAAGGGGTGCTTGACGTCTAAGTTAGTGTCGTAGGACGGGTGTTCGATTGTCCCAAGCCATAAACTGGCACCTGAAATACAACAACAAGGAGTGAACAGACGTATAAGGATACACACTAGCACAGACACACTTTAATTTTGCAGAACAAGCGAGAAAAGACAATTGCTGTTAATAAAGTTAAAGGCGTAACGAAAAGGATAGACCAAGAGGATAGGAAGTACAACGTAATGACTAAGAGACTTTTAGCACGACGCTATTGCTAGATACCGCGAACCTCAAACTGCAGTTCCACGTCAGGCGTATTCCGTGAACTTTCAGGGACGGCGGAACTGGGGAGGCACTTTTTGTGAAATTTTATTACATTTTCACTAAACTCAGGCGCCCCACCTTGCCATACAATGTCATTATTGAGCCCCCCCCCCCCCCCCCAATCAAAAAACTGCTCCGCCGTCCCTGACTTTCGACATTTTGTAAGGCGTCATAACAGAATTGTTGATGTGAAGGCTTTCCATTTTGAATTTCATCGATGCTTAGTGTTTCTCCGTGTTTGCAGGCGTGTTTCTTCAGGACCTGACCTCTAGCAGTTAGCGGTAAACCCAAAAGGTCTCTAAAATACTGACCTCTAAAAACTATTACTCCCTTTCCTCCAACATTTAATCGATCGTCGTGCCAGTGATTATGAACCTCAGCACCAAACCTTGGGCAATGAAAGGGAGCATCCGAGAAATTGAGAATCAAACCAGCACCTGAAACAACGACAGAAATAGAAGATGGAGAAAATAGGGAGAAAATTGGATGAAATAGAAGAACATTTGATCAGTCGAAATCTAAGTAGGTGAAGATGTTTCAAGGAGCGAAACTATTTCTGATCGAATACAAAGAAAACAGGGCTGAATCGAGTAACTTGTAATAGCACCCTGCCCAAAACCTCGCCCCTCCCCCTCCCCCAAACACTAACGCAAACACAACTCTTGCAAAGCACTGTTGAGAAGTCACGTTTTAAAACTCGATCCTGTACAAGTTTGTGTTCAATTCCGCCCATCGTTCGCAATTTTTATTATGGTTAGCGTGTCCGTCAGTCAACACACCCACGTTACATCATACGTTCATGCTTGCATGTTACACATCCGGAAGCAGAGGCCAATTTCTTCCTTTTCTTGTCAATTGTTATTTTTGGGGAGAGGAGGTTGAGTAAGTGTTTACCTGTCATGGGGTAAACATCGTTATCTTCTGCTAATTCTCTTGCATTGACTCCAGTGCAATTCACGATATGTCCTGCTTTGTACTTTTTCATCAGTGACTCACGCTGTGGTCTCAAGGGTCCGTGGATAGTTTCTTGAACAAAATTCACACCATTTGATGTGCACTGATTACAAAAAATACTCAATATACCCACACACTGAAAAATATTCAGTCTGAAAATGCAGAGGAGGATCATGGGAAGACTGAGGGGGTTCATCACAGAAATGAATGCACTTGAAGTATGTAAACATGTTCAACGATATTTTACGTTGCAGAAACATATCCAGAGAGGTAGAGGGGTGGGAATGCTCTCTAGATCTTACTAAACTGGTCAAGTTATTCCTGCCAGTCAGATGGTAAACTAGCATAAGGCTTATCCCCAGGGGGTACTACCACCCCAACTTGGGTAGGGGTGTGTCGCCAAGACCTCAAAACCCTGACCCTATCCCAGACCTAAAATTTTGATTTTACATACCCTACCCCAGACAAAAACTAAGAAGTGTACACCCTATCCCAGACTAAAAGACGAAAAATACGGTTTTACAATTGATTGCAATCAATATTTACTAACATTTTTATGGTTTTTGTGTCGGCAGAAAGCGTAGCCTATTCGCCAGACAAAAACAACCAAATCGTTAACCCTATCCCAGACTAAAATGATACCCTATCCCAGACTAAAATGATACCCTATCCCAGACAAAATGTCAAAAAATGATACCCTACCCCAGACCCAAAAGCCGAAAAACCATACCCTATAGGGCAGCACATACCTGTATAGCAAATATAGGGGAGTACCCCCCCGGGGGCTTATCAAGGGCACCAAAGACTACCTGAAAACAACCCCTACGGGTTCATGTAAATACTTTTCCCCCACACTCCTGGCCACACACCCCTCCCCCTATTTGCTCCTAACTATTTTTACTGTATGTTCTTGAAAATAGAAACTTTGCATCTTCACATGATGGCAGCCATGTTTGATGGCAGGAACAATAGAATCGTTTTATATAAGAGATAATTCAGCCAAGCTTCTATACATAGTTTTTAGTATATATTCTAATGCTCTCTTTGCAGATTCATACCTGTCCTGTCAGCCAACTGAGAAAGACATCAGTATCTACCAGCGGTGCATGAAATAAAAACGCATCCACCAAGCCACAGGTTGTTGAAAATCCTATAAGAAGTAAAGAAAAAGTAAATGAAACCCAGTAAATGATATGCAGTACCAAATAAAAGATTACTGTATTTTTGATTATTTGAACTGAACCAATATCCACTTTTCTTTTACGCTTAGGATTGTCACACAACACTTCACTTCTCACAAAATGTTGCATGATGGACAACTCCACCGAAGGCTCAGAATGCTTACCATATTCTGCAATAATTTGATCTGAGTGACGAAACCCTGGTAACTGACAGTGATCCTCCAAAAACAGCTTTGCTTTTGGGTCATCATTGATCTAACCAGATTCCAAAAAGAAACATAAATGTGTGATCACATTACTGAGCTTGAAAACTAGGATAATGTAATCAAATAGTTTTAACCAATTTTTATCTATATTGATTAATATTTATTGTTTGAAAGTTTGGGGGGAGGGCAGTGGTGGGGTCTGTGATCTTTTAATAATCTTTTTCTTTTGCTATAATCAGACTGTCAAATACCTTTGTATAGTAGAGATTAATCCTTGGTCTGAAGTAAACACCTGTGTTTTTGTCATCTTGCGACAACTTGGAATAGATGGCATAGCTGCGAAGAGCCCATCTCTGGTAAGAAGTAAAATAATAGAGTCAAGCAACAACCATAGACCTTTCCTGAGATGGCAAACATTGTGCATTGTAGTTTAGCTTGGGTACAACAACTTTTGTTCATCATACCTTATGAGGACCATAATTGAGTAAGCAACAAATGTTCATTCCAGTCTAGGTTTGGTACTAACATATTTCCTAAAGAAACCCTTGTTAATCATGCCTTATATACTAATGTTTTCACCTAAGCTAAGGACACAATGCACATTGTTTTCTTAACTCAGAAAAGTCCAATGAAGTGAGAGTTTCAGAAACTTATGGGGTGATGCAAATATTTTAAAATTAAATTAGGTGAAAACAAATCTGAGACTTTAAATAAGTACCCTGATGTTTTCTCTGACTTTATCATCTCTCCAGTCGCTGGAATGCACTGGAATTTTCCATAGACCTGCTGCAACTTGTGATGTTAGTTTAGACTTGTTGTCTGGAGACATGAAGTCTTTAGACAGCACTGTAACTTGGTACCTAACAACACAAGAAACTATTAGATGAAAATTGAATCCATGAAGTGGTGCAATAGTTTTGAGGGCTGGGGGAGGGAGTAGTTTCCAGGGGGAAGGGGGGGTGGTACTCCCCTATATTCGCTATATGGGTACATGCCGCCAAACAGGGTATGGTTCCCAGCGATTCTACCCTGGAACAGGGTATATAAAATTGCGATCGATCTGGGACAGGATATATGAAATCATGCTCTCTCCTTTCTGGAACAGGGTATCCATTTTTACAATACCAAAACAGGGTATGATTTTCAGCGATCTTGCTCTGGAACAGAATATAAATTTCAGCAATTTTACTCTGGAACAGGGTCAGGGTTCAGTGGGCTCAGTAGCACATCCCTACCCCAAAGGGCAAGAGTACCCCCACGGGAGTAGTTTTAAAAGGAGTCACTCCATAAGACATTATCTGACACACTTGTTTTACAGGGCTACTTCTAGA
Source organism: Actinia tenebrosa (assembly GCF_029948245.1). Classification (NCBI taxonomy): domain Eukaryota; kingdom Metazoa; phylum Cnidaria; class Anthozoa; order Actiniaria; family Actiniidae; genus Actinia; species Actinia tenebrosa. The sequence goes on from NW_028292578.1 coordinate 18,392,462, forward strand.
CCCCTCCCTTCAGCACTTTATGCATCATCCTCTATATCATAAACAAATGCCATATATCAAACTGCAAAGTTCAGTGAAGATCATGGCTACCTGCCAGAACTGGTTTTTAAAAACTCCACAATCAAAGATTACAATAAGAATTTTTACCCATGTTGTACAAGTTCCAAGGCTGTGGTGAGCCCCATCACTCCTGCACCAATCACTAAAACTCGAGATTGGGCCTAGAATTGATAAAGAAATATCATTATTATGAGGTATGTCATACAATTGCATGCATGATTGGTAAAAATTCACTGATATAATTAAGCTTAATATGAGCTCTTTGCTTCTAGTTCAAAATACTTAAAGATTTATAAGAGATATATAAATATTCCTTACAACAATCCCATAGACAAAGTTTATGTTTACTTATTTTGCAATTTCGGATGAGCATAAATCAAACATTGTGCACGGTCAAGACGGTTCAACATCAAAAGCGAGCAAAGACCTGATAACAATAGGTTTCCTAACCATTCCACTCTAGATCTATTAACTATGCTTAAACCATGGACAAAGCTTAATTGTTAATGTACTGTAATAGCATTCATAGATACAGAAAACAAAGGAAATAACACCGATACTATTCCATTCTAAGATTAATTAAGCTTGCGTGTTTTGTCATTTAGGGAGCTGGCTAAGATCAAGACGTGAATAAACTTTACTTCATACAAACCATTATCGATGTAATAGGCCTCTGTGTTGTCCTTCTTCAATATTCTTTATGATTCTGGTCTATATTTGATGTTTTCGGCCGCAAAAGCTGCAAAAAAACTTCCAACATTGATGTGCTGGTGAAAAAAAATGGCTTGACGAAGCAAGGAATATGTTGATCAATGATACACAGGAAGCCCAAGGTTATATTATCATCTCATACATGCTGTAAAATACTTCAATTTCGCAAATTCGTGACTTACCGAGACTTACCAGTATTGATGAACTTATTCCTATTAGAGTGTTTATGTTTCCCCTTTCCAGAGACTTATGTCCCATTTACAATACAAAATCTCATTTCCTCACTTTTCCCATTCAAAACATTGGGAAATCCCACTTTCCATTTCTACCCTTCTGATCTAAAGACTGAAACAAATTAGTATTATTTTGAAAAACGAAGGAAAACCTAGTTAGTACTTGAATCAATGATATATGTTTCCCCATGGGGAGTATTTAAGGTTTAAAACATCGTATAGTTTTTGACTTGTGAAGAAATTTGTTTGCTAACGAAGTCGGTCACGCGAAGTTTCGTGTCAACCAAACTATGTTTTTTCCCCAGCTGTTTCAGTATACTGAGACTTATAGATTAAATGTTCTATAACTTTTAATGATTTTCCTGACAAAGGGTAATCGAGTGTTTAAAAGAGGGGGGGAGGGCTGGGTTGTTATGATAAAGTAAAAGGACACCCGGCCTGGTTACATTCTTCATTCACGGGAGGTGGTCTTGACAACTTGTTATAAAGTGATTCAACAAAATGTCTAAAGATTTGTTTTGAATACTCTCTAGAGAATTCAAGATGTCAGCAAAGCCTTGCTTTGTGTGTAGGGAGCAAGTTAATTTGAAGAATTCAGCGAAGGCGATGCGAAATTACCTCCACAAAAAGTGCTTCAGGTGAGCGTAGATAAAATGTTCACTTCCTGCACCAGTGCGTCCAAAAATAAAATAATTTACATGGATATACTAAACGGTAGACGCCATTAAAAAAACGTTTTTTTTGCTTTGTGTGATAATACCCAATCATAAATGGTTCCCATTTTGTATATTTAAATTGGCATTGTCTGTTTATTTCAAGGTGTTCGGTGTGTGGGGAAGACGTTTCGTCTTGTTACTTCGCTCGCGGCTCCGAGCTTTTTTGCCGAAGGGACTATCTTCTCAAGCATTCTTCAGTCTGCCATGGCTGTGCTTGCAAAATAACAGGACCAATGATGGTTCGTAGATGCAGTTATTTATCCTTTCTTTCGGTTTGATTTAAAAACTCATTTAATTTGAGCTTTATTTTCATACTTTAAATATTTGCTATTCTTTCGAGAGGGAGCTTTTCGAGTTAGAGTGTCGAGGTGCTCACCCTGACTTTATTTTATTATTTTATCATTGATGATATTATTAACACTTGTGACACTTAAGGTTTTAAAAGCTTGCTTTATTTTAGGAGTTAGAGTAGCTAATATTTTGTTTTATTCTAAATTACAGTAGACTAGACGCTTCTTTATCATCTGACATCAAACTTACACATCTTACACACCTTCATGATTCTTTTTACAGTACAAACGTTTTCATTGATGGATAATCAATCATTCTACGATTAATTGATCCTTAAAATGCTAGTATTTGCCTTGCGGGTTCAAAAACCCTTAAAACGGGTGGTCTTATGTGTTATCCAATTAAAGTTTTGGTTGTAAAGTACAACATTAGTAAATTGACAATTCTTAATTTATTCACAGATTATTTAAAAGCTCTTTATTGTCAATTCTAAGCCCTTCTCGAATTTTGTCAAAAGAAATCCAAAGATCTTTAGAATTAAGTTGAACTCTAATAAATATTTGAATATTCATGTTTTTATACATCTTTGTCTTATTTTTCTTTGATATATTATTTGATATTTATTTGCAACAATAATAGATACTATATATGTTCTAATAATAATAAATATATTCCTTATGTTACATTAAGGCCTGATAGTGCAATGCTGAAAGCTAAATTATTTATATCATTAAAAATTGATTATGTAAATAAAGTACAATATATATTATATTTTTCAATTAAAAACCTAGGCTATTTTCTTAATACAAATTTTCCTTCAAATTGTTTTTGATTCCTTGTACGATTAGGTTATTGGTGATCACAAGTTCCACACTGAATGTTTTTCTTGTAATCATTGTAAAAGATACCTTACTGATGATGATGATTATGTGATGGTCGAAAGAAATAGGCTCTTATGGTATGTATGTATACATTCAATTGCAAAATCAAGTTCAAAATAAAGAGCATAGAAGCTCAAGACCAAAATGGTACATGGGAAGTACTTTAATTACATGTATCTAGTGATACAACTGGTGTTAATGAATCGTTGCAATAACAGAAAATGTGGAGGCTTTTAACACATGTTTCATATTGACTGTGTATATCAAATAAATACTCCTAAGGACAATTATGTCATATCCCAAAATAAGACACTTTGGTCCCAGTTTCTGTGTTGTATGTTTTAAACCAGACAATAATTTTACAATTGAGTTGCAGTAGTCTTTTACAAGTCTCTTGATCAAAAACAAAACTGTTCCAAAGGCTCAAAATAATAATAAATTATGTTTTACATTAAAATTAGCACTCATGGTACATGTAAACTGTAGGCTGTGTTATTTCATCAAACCTAAATGTGTTAACAAGTTAATACATGTTAATTTAGATCCTGATATTGTTCCTATTTACTCATTTTATGTATCATTTTGAAAATATTAATGACGATCACTAGTCAGTAATTGAAATATCCAGTAAAAATATAATAATCAAAGTATGTTTGCTTCTCGTCATTACTTTTATAACATATCATTTCATATTATAAGATTTGAAAACTCATAAATGGAAATGATATCTAGATCTTAACAGTAATAATCTTGGCATCACATAATATTAATAATAATAATAATAATATTTATTTATAAACTGCAAATACAAATCTGTTTTGAGCGCTAGTAAAAAGGAAAATTACAAACGACAACAAAAATACAAAATAAAATTATTTACAAAGGATAAGTTTTAATTTCAGTTTTTTCACGTACATATGAGTATGGTTTGATAGGTCTAGCATCTAAAAAAAAAAACGTCCTTTTTTCACGAGGGTAGCACTTAATAGACAGTGGCTAACAAACCTTTGGCCCTCATTCCATGATCGAATTGGAATTTAGGAGTTGATTTTTGGGGAGGAAGGAAAACCGGAGAACCCAGAAAACCCTTGAAGCACAGGAGAGAACCAACAAACAACTCTACTCATATACAACACTGAGACCAGCGGGACTCTAACTTGGGTCGTATTGATGAGAGGCGAGCGCTCACACCACTACGCCACCTGTGCTTCCCAAATCTAGACCCTAGGCTTTTTCTCCAGGTAGTCTCCAGTTTTGCTTCCTCTGCAAAACATAACAAATTCAATATTCCAATTCAATATATAGCATTGACTTCATTGAGCCTAGAAGTCATTTAAGGTGATAGATAAAATTTGAAGGTTTTCAATTAATCTCTATCAATACCATATCTTGTATATAATGTTGTTTTCTATATTTCTATTTTCTATATTTTTGTAGTGGTAAATGCTATAATATTGAGGTCAAAGAGGCAGCACCTGAATACGATGTGGGTTCTTGGCATACAATTCATCATCTCCACTTGGTAGAAGACAAGTCAAGGAAAATTAGTCTAAATGTGGAAGTTGATGCTCTGCAAAAGAGAAAGCCTTCGATTGAAACAGGAAACATCAGTATAGTCATTAAACAGTAAATAAGACACCTTATAATACACTCCATAAAATTACTCGATTCTGATTGGACAAGAGGAGTACAATTAAATCCCAAATTGTACTCTGTAGAGTCCCAATTAAATTACTCAATTTTGTTGAATGTATTATAAACAAAAAATCACAATGTTGTCCTACAATTTGGAATTTATAGATACTCGTGAAAGTTCTCAAATTGGAAGAATCTTCCAATTTTGAGAACTTTCTAAACATCATTCATACCTATAAATTCTGAATTGCACTTGATATTGGCATTGGATATGAACTTATGGTACTCTCTTCTAGTTGTTAATGATTTAGCCAACACTCAGCGCATGTTTCTGTTTTCTAATATAAACACAATAGCCAGCAAATCAGCATGCATGTTATATTTCAAATATTTCCTAGTATTTTGTATATGATGTTTGGAGGCATGAATCAAAACTAGATAGTCTTTCCCTTCAATATCAGATAGTCAATAGTAATGCCAAGACTTTGACCTCTATTGAAAATGATTCTATGGTTTAACATTAAAATTCCTTGCTACAGGTTTGAACCAGGGTCAAAAGCTGCAGATAAAAGAACCCTACTGGAAGGAGATAAAGTTTTGGAACTGAATGGCATTCAAGTTGACAATGAGAATGTTGAGACGGTTAGTTTATATTTGTGTTTTTTTCTTTCCCTCTGTTACATCATTTTTTTGTTTTTAGTTTTGTCTGTTTAGATTCTATTTTTTTATTACTGGGGAGGGGACTTTGGGGTATTAACCCTAACTCTCCGCCCCCCCCTGATATTTCAAAATGGGGGACATGAGATGTGTTGAGAATTCTTTAACCCTTCCCATCCAGATCCTAATGCACAATAGAAATCCCAGTTTACATTAGCAGTGAACACCACCCAAGCTTCCCAAATTGGTTTATTTTATTATTCAAAGTATATTATATTGCCAATGATACTCAATTTTTTGTTTCTTGAAGACCATTAGGGATAAACTGATGTTTATCACTTCCTGGACAGGTTGGTGCCACACTCGTGAAGAAACCCACAGGGATATACCAGATTACATTGGAAAGAAACCCAAGCTTCTCGTCCTCCAAGAAGCCCACTATGAATCTACCTGCACCATCACCTAACTCACTCAAACCTCAACTGTGCAAACAAGACAGCTTTGAAGGAGAAGAGGAATATCAAGATGAAAAGGCTAGGCAACGTCAAAGATCAATCACATTTTTTTCTAAAAGGTCTTTTAAGCGATCAGCAACAGCAGCAAGTCCAAAGGCTAATGGAGAGACGGAGGAAAAAGAACATGTCACACATCAGCACTCTTTCCCCTGTACTAAAGATGAACTGAACAAAGAAGAAATGAGGCGTTTGAAAGAAAGAGCTGTTTCTATGCCAAGAAGGTAAGATATTTTTAGTATTTTAAGACATTTTTTGTTTAGCTGTCTTTGATATGCCATACCAAAATCTCCCTCAGGATATTGTATTTTATTGCAGGTCTTTGATTGGCCAACTTCGAATGCTATTTGGCAGATGAGATATCAAACTTCATGAAACTCTAAATTGTTTGTAAAGATTAAAAAATTGAGATAATTTATTTGATCCCTTTTTAGTAATTCTCTGTCTGATGTTCCAAAGATGAGGTCTCCACTCCTTCGAGCTCAGTCTTTTAAGTACGACCATGGTTACAATAGGTAAGATAATAACATCAGAAAGGCTGAGGGCTTGGAGATTCACAAGCATTTTAAAAATGGTCGTAACCCTCGTCCTTTTATTTATTAAGAAATTCATTTCCCTCCTATTAAGTCAACAAGGAAAAACAGCTTTCTCCAAAATAAAAAGTTTTGACACAGCACAAAAAATCATATTTTACTGATAATCCCCTCCTACTCTGAAGCTCCACCCCCCCCCCCCCCCCCCCCCCAATAAAAGAAATTTTTATTTATTCATTTATTTATGGACAATATTTAATATGGCTTTATCTCTTGTAGAGTGTTTCGACCTTGTGATCTGATTATTGGTGAAGAAATAGGACGAGGGTTCTTTGGACAAGTGGTTAAGGTACCTAATTGAATGGGAAATATATTCAACTTCCATTCCAATTCCATTCTTTTTTTTTGAAGGAGAGAAGTGCTTCTTTTATTCTTCTCTTTGTTTATGTTACTGATAATGATAAATGATTGTGATGGGTACTGGTGGTGATGATGATGATGATGGTTTATAATGATGATAATGTCAATGACGATGATTGCATGATGCATGTATGATGGTTATAGTAGTAATGTTAATGGTGATACATGCATGATGGTGATGCAAGATGGTGATGCATGATGGTGATGCATGATGGTGATGCATGATGGTGATGCATGATGGTGATGCATGATGTTGATGCATGATGGTAATGTTGATGGTCATGCATGATGGCGATGCAAGATGGTGATGCATGATGGTGACGCATGATGGTGATGCATAATACTGATGCATGATGGTGATGGTGATGACATTGAATCGGTGATGGTATTGTTGATGGTAATGGTGGTTGTTATGACTGAGATGATGAACAATGATAAGGATAGGTCATGTAAATTTCCAAAGTACATCAAGATAACTCCAGACGCTAATTACCATATCTTATCTCGTCTCGTTAGGTGACACACAAACAAACAGGAGAAGTGATGGTCATGAAAGAGCTTCTTATGTACAACAAGGAAGACACAGATAACTTCCTAAAGGAGGTTTGTAGAAATGTTTGTCACTTGCAAGGCACAGATGACATCAATAATAGACCTTGGGCTGGTCAGTCAGTGGAAGCTGTGTTAACTGACGGATCAAATTGGAATTTACCATGTTAGGTTTTGTGAAGGGAGAAAAACTGAAGAACTGGGAAAAAACCCTCGAATCAGGGGAAATAACTAACAAACTCTACTCACGTATGATGACAATTCTGGGAATCGAACCTGAGTCATATATTCTCCCTTGAGATCCCCATGTTAAATCTTATGGAGGCAAGGAGATGCCAGCAGAGGAGGCTATACTACACCAGTCTTAATTCCCCTTGATTTCTCAAACAAACCTCACTTACGTCACTTGATTAGCTAGCGTGCAACCCAACTTAACTGGCTGATTTGCACAGTTTTCCCACCAGCTGTAGAACTTGATGTTGAACAGTGTCAGTATTGTAAGTCAGGACTGTATGTCTGTCTCATACTCAGAATAAACCCACTTGATGCCCAAGAGGTGCACAGCAATTTCTCATTGCTATTACTACAGCTGTACACTATATATAAGTAATACTATACTAAAGAACATTTTCTGAATTAGGTTGCACTATTGAAGAGCCTGCGTCACCCGCACGTCTTGCGGTTCATTGGTATACTCTACAAGGGGAAAACCCTAAACCTCATTACAGGTTTGTGGAGGTGACAACTTACCTTTATCAGTGCATGGGGGAGGGGGTGAGGGGGTTGGCAAAATAACATGGAAAGCTTTACAAACATAACCCAACTCCCCCCCTGGAAAGCTTTACAAAGATAGCCCAACTCCCCCCCCCTCCCCCTCCATGGTAACCCCCTTTTATCATCCTGTAATAGTTCTCGACCCCATCAATATTTGAATCTCTATTAACTGACCATTTATTAGGCGACCATTCTCTATTTAGTGACTAGTTAGTAGCACTACTTTATACCTTATTATAGCGACCATTGATGTCCCCATGGAGGGCTGCTAAATAGAGGTCATTGCGAGATATCTCAGTGATCTTCGTCTTCACGTTCCTGGGGCACAGAGAATTGATTCTTATGATATTCACATATTTTGGTTTTTGTTTAGAATACATTAGAGGGGGCACTCTACGAAAAGTCTTAGAAGACAAGGTGATTATTGAAATCGGTTGTACATTCTTTATACTGGTGCTCATGTTTGGTCGTATACTGTATAGGAAGATCAGTTGTGGTGCTTGTATTACATCTGCGTAATGAGATGTCATTGTTGCAAAGAGTAGAGATAGCTTCTACTTCTTATAACAGAGAAAACTTAGCAACATTGGCTCTGCAACTAGCAACACAGTGAAGTTGCGTGACAAGTTACACAATTTTGTTGCCTTTATCGCTACGCCAATCATTTTCTACACATACGAATGTGACGTACCATTTTTCTCTTGAAGGTGATACCACTGTCCTGGACCCAAAAGGTCAAATTCTGCCGTGACATCGCAGATGGAATGGTAAGGAGATACTTGCATCAGCCCATTTATTTTATTTTATTTTCTTTTTCTTTTTTGTGCTCAGGGATTTTGTTGAGAGTTTTTTTTTGTCTTTCTGTTCAGGCGTACCTCCATGAAATGCATGTTATGCACCGGGATTTGAATTCCAACAACTGTCTAGTGAAAAACGACGAGGTAGGTGCTAAGGGCAGTTTTCCATTTCTGATCAGTGCCAAGAACACGCTCCAATTACTAAGAATAAGGCTGCGTTCATAATGTATGGCAGAGGAGGGGGCAGGTGAAATTGAGGGGGGTTCAGGGAAATTTTGGTAGGAAAAAGGGGGGATGGGTAAATTTTTATCAGAAAAATGGGGGGATGCACAATTTTTGGAAGAAGCTACAAGCTTTGCTTAGGGGGGTCGTATATTTTTTTTACATAACTTTAAGGGGGTGTTAAGAATTATTCTGGACATTTCAAATTTTCACCTGCCCCCCCTCCCCCACCCCTGCCATACATCATGAACGCAGCCCAAATATAGAAGGTCTGATAAAAAATGCATGAAAATGTTGAGTAGTCTTTGAGTAACTTTGAGTAGGGGCATCTTTTAAGCCAATCAAAACACGTGACATTACTGCCATCAAATGAAAATGCAGTCAGACACGGCACGTCACGTCCAAGCAGTAAACTCTTCCCAGTCAAACGAAATAGATCCTTTTCGAGTTCCAAATTACCGCTATGTTTCTTGATTACAGACTCATTTACTCAGGCTTAGCCTCGATTTTATGTAGAATATTCAGGTGTCCCAGTCAAGGTCCGTCAAGTTTCAAAGTATTCGTATTGTTGAAATTGTGCATTCTTTACTTTACCTTTGGTATTTGTGAATATTTAAACACTGATTCGAGGCTAAGCCTGAGTAAATGAGTCTGTAATCAAGAAACACACCGGTAATTTGGAACTCCAAAAAGGGTCTATTTGCTGTTTCTACCACAGTAATTCTTCTTTATTTCTCATTTACCTAACCATAGACCAGTCTAACATCTTAGTTATATTTGCAGTCTTAAACAGGATATCACTCGCAAACCTTTATCTTTTAATATCTTGACCAGGAAATGACAGTTGTTGTGGCTGATTTTGGTTTGGCAAGAGTGACAGAAGAACCACCATCTTATGTAAAAAACGGCGCGAATCATTCATCCAAGTCGCCAGGCGGAAAACCACCAGGGCCAAAGAAAAGGTGCGACAAGATTCGTTGACTGCAAAAATTTCATTCCTATGTTTGGTGTTCCTGGGAATCTAGGGTGGTTTAAAATAGCGTAGGGAGGGCGCGAGCGCTTCCATCATTAAACCTCAGGTTTATTATTTTTGATAAGAAAAATCGAATTAATACCATGATTTATTGGTGGGGTTCCTGTGGTTTTGGCGGGAAACTTTCACGCGCACTCTTCCCTCCATCGCTATTTGGCGGAAACTTTCGCTCTGCCGCTATTTGTGTAGTTGTAGCGCACTTGTGTCTCACTACTAGGGTCTTGGATTCGATTCCCGGGTACGGGATCACGTGTGCAGAGTTTGTTGGATCTCTCTTTCGTCTTTCTCTGGGTTTTCCCTTTTTTCCCCGACTTGCCGTCGAATATGGTTGATTATAATAAGGATAATAATTTCATGCAGGTATACTGTAGTAGGAACACCGTTTTGGATGGCACCAGAGATGTTAAATGGTTAGTTCTTATTGCACTTGTTAGATTTATTGAACCTCGTTACATAGATGTATTTATGTAGTTCCGATCAACAAAAAAAAAACATGTTTTGTGTATGTGTTGCCTGCAGTATTACCTAACAGTCTTTTAAATTTCAATTTGAAGGAAAAGATTACGATGAGCGAGTCGACGTGTTTTCTTATGGGATCGTGATGTGCGAGGTAGGTTGGCAGTAATCATCGTCATCATTATCAACATCACTGATGAGCATCATCTTCGCTGTCATTGTCTCCATCACTATGTACCAATAATACCACAAGTAACTTTAGCATAACCACCCACTACCACCACCACCTGGATCAGGTCCGTAACCAGGGGGGAAAACAGGGTGCACGTGCACCCCCCCCCTCCCCCATAAAAGCTTAAAGTCCGCTCATCTATCTCCTTTTGCTTTAAAATTGCATGTAAATGTTTTTTGATTAAATGAAGACCATTTTCCGTCTGCATATTGTAGCATTTTTAAGATTATCCATTATCCATTTTTTTTTTTTTTTGGTTCTGCTTTTTTTTGGTTACTTTTTCTTTTGCGTCTGCTTTTTTTCTGTAAATCATTGCCTGGCACCTCCCCTGCAAGATTCCTGGTTACGCCACTGTGGATTATCCTCGTCAATATCGTCACCACCATCACCACCACAATCATCATAATCATAACTAATATTACCAGTAATCACGATCATCATCTACATCACCGACCACCAACACCACCACAACGATTATTACCACCATCATTAACATCATCGCTTCCGTAATCCCCCCAACCCATGCACACAAGTAAACAAATTCGACTTTAGCACTCATGTATTCACCAAATAATATGAGATAAACTTCATGAGAGCCGTATGTTAGATAACTATTGTAAGTTAATACTTCTTATCCCTCTTGTAAATAAAGTCATCATCATCATCATCATCATTAGACCATCATTCTCTTACTAGTGGCTGTGATTTCTAATGAACATTTTTATCTTAGATCATAGGAAGAGTATATGCTGATCCAGAGTTTCTTCCAAGAACAAAGGTTCGTGGTCGGTTCGTGGTCAATTTATCATAAGATTTAGTTTGTACTGTATTTGTTTTTGTGCTAACTTTTTATACTTCTAAGGTATTAATACATAAGGTTTTATTTGTATAGTATTTCGGTATTGACGAAGAAGCTTACCGTAAAAAGTTTTGTACTGAATGTCCTGAGGTGTTCTACCAAGCAGCGTTTAATTGTTGTAGCATGGACCCCGATAAAAGGTAAAAAAAATAGCTGGAAAATTGACTCAAAGAAAACCATAGACTCTTTTAAATCTTGGATGCGAGGCTAACAGAAAAAGTTTAGTTTCTGAAGTGGTCCGTGTAGATATATATTGTTGTTGCATGAGAACGTAAAGGACGTTAAGAACTACTGAGGATGTAAAGAGACCCTGGCAGTGACCACCCACAGTGCCTACGCCTCATAATAACCATCTCTCATGTTCGTAAATGGCATAAAAAGCTATTTTTCTGTCTCCCGCACACTACATTGGTTCAGGACTCGACCACCTTCTATAATACTAGACACATTCTTTTGATTGGTATTTACGCAGGCCCACATTCAGTACAGTCGAAAATTGGATGGAAGCTATAATATTACATCTCGAGGTTGGGCTTCCTTTGCCTTCTGAGATAGAATCCTCTCTACTCCCAAACTCCTTATCAAAGGTAACTGAGTCTAAATAGAGCGCAAGAGGAATCGAAACGAAACTTAAACTTGCGCAAGGCAGCCAGAAAAGATCCCTAAAGACATCATCGATGGACTAGTCTGTAGAAGGACCTCCCGATAACTAGCCCGGAGAGTTAAGGAGGCTGTGGGTAGTTTTGGTCTTGGACACCTAGCCGCATTGAAACGGCTACAACTTCGTCTTGAATAACTCGATCTGCAAGCTCTTTTCAATGAGGCTAGGTGTGCCAGACCAAAACTACCCACAGCCTCCTTAAAAAAGAGAAAAATACCAAATAGGTTTTTTCAAAACAGCATAATACCAGTAAGATGGCCCTAAGTATCAGTATGTGAAGGTTTGATAGAGTGATTTTACTTTGCCCATGAAACAAAGCTGTATGATTAGTAACTAACAGTCAAAGTATAACAACAACAAAATGGAATTTTGGTCTACTACTATGTATTACGTTGACTATTCTTTCGTGGTCGAAGTAAAATCACTCAGTAAATGATAATCGCACAAGCATTGTCAGTGGACGATGTGTAACAAACATCGCCTTTTTCAGTTTCTATGCACGTGACGACGAGAGTATATGTCACGTGACCAATACACCCAAATATGGGTTGATAAAAATAAACGTAAGAAATCTTTAAAACTACCCAGTCGCTTAACACGGAAGAATTTTAATAATTCATTAAATAGTATTATTTATAACAAAGAATTAGACCAAAAAAATATTTAAAAAGTTTTTTCGGGCTGCAATATAATTAGATCCAAGGCGAAAGCAAATTCAAAGCGCATTATAGAGTCAAAGAATTAAGCTACGCACACACGGTGCAACATTGCGCGCGTTGCAGGCAATCGGTGTTGCGAGCTAGGTCACACGACGCAACTTGTTGCACGCAATGTTGTTGAAGTAGAAAACGATTCTAATTGAGCAGCATTTCCAATCTCGTACCCAGAGCCTGCGTTTCTTCTGGCCTGCAGCGAAGAACGAGGGCTCTGGCATAATCCAATTTGTGAGACCAGGATTTCTTGGACTTCCGGTTCAAGAGCGCATGCGTTCAAAGACTTGCCAAATATTTTCCCGATTTCTAATTTTTCCTATGATCTTTACTTTGATTTTTGCTTTGATTTTTGTTTTGATTTAATTCTTACTTTGATTATTTTGATCGGTTATATATCTCTTTTTCGAAAATTGCGCATGCGCCAAAAAATGGATCATGCCAGAACCCTCGTTCTTCGCTGGAGGCCAGAAGAAACGCAAGCTCTGGGTACGAGATTGCAACATTTCTTGTAATATTGCGCGCAATGCTTGCGCGTAAAGTGGACCTGCACTTGATATTTTTGCGAGGATTCCTTTAGCAGTAGACAAATTTAACATCAAAAGATATAATTAATTATATTTAACTTAATATCAAAAGATAGAAAAGATAGATACAGTCAATGTCATTAACGTCGTCCACCGAAAAAAGACATTTACACATTTAGACTAAAAGATATATCACGTGTTTCATTGTGTATTCTTTGACTCGTGTGTGTCAGCCTGATCTTTAAATGTAAAATTCAACTCGTGAATCGAAAATCCAGAATGCCCTGACCATTTAGTGAGGATTTAAGATGGAGAATGGTATTTGAGCATTTGTTTTATGCCAGAACCTTCGAGGAAACGAGTGATATTTTTTTTAGTCTAAATGTCTAAATGTGTAAATGTCTTTATTTGGTGGACAACGTTAATGACATTGACTGTATATGAGTTTTTTGTCTAAAGGTTCAAAGCAATTACGGATGGTGCGACTCGTTGTGCGACATTTTAAAGTTTTTTGCAGGGCTAATACGCTTCCATTTAATATATAAAATGCAGCTCATAGTGCTAGACGGATTGCGCAACAATTGGTACGGTTTTGTTGTCGCTTTACTATTGTTATTCTATCCAACATGGTTAGCGTATCATCGCAATCAATCCAATCCAGTCGGTGTTCATTCAGTCGTTAGTTATTTCTTACTTTCATTGCCTGTAAATATAGTTGATAACAATTGCACCACCGTTTTATTTTCCGTCTAAGCAATTAAAAATGATAGGTATTTTTATAAGAATAAAAATAGATGAATAAAAATGAAAAAAATATATTATCTCGTTTTTTATCCATCTGATTCGATTGCTCTTTTAAATACATGAGTTCTTCCACGTGCCGTATAAACAGAGGATATTACATGGGCGCGCGGAGATACGAATTTTATCTTCGAGTGTTCAATTGATATCTCACGAGTGAGCGCAGAGTCCTCTTTAACCAGAGCAATTTTCCATAATTTCAGACAAATTGACCAACAATCTATAATTTTTGCTCTGAGTCTAAGAGTTTATATATTGATAATATGCTTCCAGAGCAAGGGATAAACCTTTTTCAAGTATCTCTTTCACTCGTTATGTGAAGGCTTTATACACCTAATTCAAAAAAACGTTGTCATCGCCAATTAAAGGCGATAGGCGATAGGTGAAAAGCGATAGGATGTATGTCATTTCAAGATCCAAGAATAGCTGGAATGACTTGTGTTTCTGCTTCTTATTCTCGTCAAGAACATGGACCTTAGTGTTGATACTGATTCGATGTTTTTTGTATTCAACGAAACCATTTCCATGTCGGAATGACCTATCGCCTTTGGCGACGACAACGTTTTTTGTATTAGGTGTATCTAAGTGCGACCAAGTCTCCGCTCAAGTAACTGGGCCCACAGTACACAGGGTGCCCATCCACAGCAGGTGTCCACATGCCAACCTGCTCCTCGCATGACCAAACAATCGACATAACACTCATTTCCTCAATTAATAAATCTTTCTGGAAACGACCGGACTATGTGAATAATTAATCAAAACACCCTACGAAATTATCGGATTTCTTCTGTTAGTTTTAGCAGCGGCTTCATGAAATAGAGAAGACTCGGAAATCGCATTTAATTGAAGCCGATGGTGGCCAAAACCTTTCTTTGAAGATTACCAGCGATGGAGAAGAGAAGAGGACACGAACTAGTGTGAGGAACAGCCGACATGAGATAACGAGGTAAAGATCACACTAACTGGTAAATTAGAACAAAATAATTACTCGCCAACACAGGAATTGTTAGAACAACATTCCATACGAGATATCTCCGAAGAAAATTGGCTTTAGAAACCCTTCAACTTTGGCGGGAAAAGGGGAAAAGACTTTGCGGGCGATAATCACATCGGTGAATAACTTGCCGTGAGTGAATCTTCTCTATGATCATCTACTTAACCTGTTGAAGTTTGTAAACAAACCGTGAATTTTCACACGTTTTTGGTTTCTCACTTTTCTTTTTATCTTTTCCTCAAGCTTCAGTCACAAATTAGACATAGTTTTGAAATTGCTTTTTAAATCAGCACACAGGTAATATCACGACCAATTTTGCTGTTTAGCGTTGATGACACTTAAAATAAATTTTCTCCACATCCTTTTGTTGATTTTGTCTTCACACCTCATCTGTTGGTAGCCTTGCAAACCAAAACTAATGTCAAAACTTATGAAACTTCCCCAGAAAATTTCGTTTGTATAGTGTTAGTAAGCGTTACTAGCAAGAAAAAAGGAAAAAATAAAAAGGTGTAGCGATTTATTCCTGTGCTGAAGGTATTACCATCGACATTAAATGTTTTAAATGTCTTTTTCTTTAGAACTTACGAAATTTTATTAGCAAATATATATCTCAACTTACTCATGAGAAAATATGAATTTCCCCCTGAGATTCATTATTCCTGATTTGTTTTCAGTGTTTATTTTATGCAAATATTTTAATTACGAACAAACAGTCGGATTACAAATGAGTACAGTCTTTATTTGCTTTGAGAAGAATAGGGAAATTCTTAACCAAGCAATGACAATGAGATATTGGGTCAAATTCTTTCCAAGTGACTCGGAAATGAAATCACCTGTCTTTTAACTTGATGCTATAATGTTGTTTTGAAGTACCGTTACATAATATCAACCATATTGCTATAAGATCAAAGAGATCATAAACCACGGTCAGATAAACCAGCAGGTTTTTGGCATGTTGTTGTATCAAGTTCCAATCTTACTACGATACTTACTGTTCTTATTTTATATTTATTTAGTTGTTTTTCTGTATCGCATGTCTGACTACGACAATATAACCAATATGGTTTCAGGGGGAGTCCGGCTCGCGCTGTAAATCTTAGAAATAATTTTGGCAACGTATATATAAGACTAGATAATAAAGTTTACAACTAAGAGACTTCTCGTGCGAGCAAATCCAGATAACTTAATTTTGGAGTCTTGCTCGGTTTTGTGCCGAGTACGCGCACGCTGATTGGTCGAAAACTGTGCTTTATTAGTGAACGGAGTACAGTGCTCACGCCATCCGCGCGCGCGAAGTGCTGTTAGATCCTGCGATATTTTTCTTTTTGTGAAAATAAATTCAATACCGAAATAAAATTAGTGACTTCTTAATAAAATGGCTTAGGAATCGCCGTAAGCACTCAAGAAGTGTGAGAAGCACTCGCCTACAGTTCGTGCTTCTCCTTACACTTCTTTCGTGCTTACGCCACAAAAAACAATGTTTTATATAGTTATCAAATAAATAATAAAAGCTGCGCACCACTTGCACGTAGAACGTGATGAGACGCAGTCTCCTACGCAGCCGCTATTAGTGTCGTCACGAATGGCGCACCGCTCCGACAGTTGCTGCGTAGAAGACTAGATCGGTCGCAGCATACATATTTTTTCTTATGCGGCCTTTTTCCTTCCTTAATTTGGTTGCTTGGTTGTTTGGTTGGTTGTTTGGTTGCTTGCTTGCTTTTCTTTTTTACTCTTCACGCATTTGTAATACGAAAATTCCCACGAATGTAAGACTTTTTTTTTTTCTGCTTCCAGATTTATTAGAATCAAAACTTCAAGTAACCAATGGCTTGGGACGGCAGAAAAGTCGTCAAGTCGAGTGTGATTGGATTCACAGTGTTGTGTTTTCTCATCGGCTTGGTTCTGATCATATTCGGCGACACAATAGCCACTCCATTTGGAGACTACTTCACATTAAAAGCAGAAGCCTTTAACGACAATCTTGGGCTAAGGATCGGTCTGATATTCCTTATTCTAATTATAGCAGGGATATGTATTTTCGCAGCAGTAAAAGAAAACAATAGACTATTGACTGTGATGGCAGTGTTATTCTTTATAATGTTCGTAACGGAACTTGCTTTGGGAATCGTTTATTTTACGATGCGAAACGAAGGCGTTCTTAAAGAAACAAAGTCAGCCAGTGGGCACCAGTTGCTAAGCATGTACGGGACTGATCCAGGCGTTACTAAGGCGCTGGATGATATACAGAGAGGGTTTGGGTGCTGTGGTGTGATGGACTATCGGGATTGGTTCACCTCAGGCTGGGTTGCCAAACAGGTAAGTTATTTTTGATAGACGTATAGGTAGATTTCAAAAAACTTTGCAATATCACGGCACGGCACAGTAAGGCACGTCACGGGACAGCAATGGACAATCCCGGGCCGGTGTTCAATCTGCTCGTCCAATAAGAATTCTCAAGAGCAGACGATGGCACTTCCCAACTATACAGCCGAAAAAGAAATTTCTCACCCCAGGGTTTTCAATGTGACGTCATTAATCCATCGTCGTCTCGTGTTTCGTTACGTTGATGCTAGCGACAGCGCACACTATGCCGCAATGCCGCGAATTTCTAAACTGATAATATTGTTTCTTGAAGTATTATAAAGAGCACCGCCGTCATAGTCACGGCACCAAAACCCGCAGTGCCCACCACGAATGCGCACATTTCTAAACTGATATTATTATTTCTTTAAGGGTGTGAGCAATCGTGTGCCCAGTTCATGCTGTAAAGTCCCATCACCCACATGTGGCTGGGACATGGACATCAAAAACCCGGTCGATGTCATTAACATCGTAGGCTGTACAGGGCTCAATTATTTCCACGACAAAAATCAAAGGATTGTCGGTGGCGCAGGACTGGGCGTGGCCTTCATTCATCTCGCGACTATCCTATGCTGCTTCGTATTTAGCTGTTGTTTCAACTCGGTCGGGGGACTGAGTCCAGTCGATGCGCTGAAGGGCAAGGACCCGGAGTATTCAGATGAAGTTACTGGTGATGGGTCAGGATCGGGCAAGTCGATGTCTGGATCGGGGAGTCCATCAAAGCGGCAAAGTAACCGCAAGAAATCGATGCCTGCATTTCAGGAACCGTTTGATGATGATGATGATCTGCCGGAGAACTCGTCTCAAGATTTACTCGACAAATCCAAAACTGATTATTAATGTCAAAAATAGTTCCACCACCCCGAACTTTAATCTTAAAAAAGTTGTAAGCCAAAAAAATGGACCAAGGGATGACTAGATGAGAGTGACTGGCCTATGACGAGAAGTGAGGAAAAGTGGGCTATTATGTGTGAGAAATCGAAATCGAAAGAGCACCTCCATATTAGTAAGAACGCAAAGTTGTAGCTTATAATGTTGACCATAGTAGAAATGGCATTAAATATAAAATTGAAATTGAATATTTTATAATATGAGGATTTGTATGGGAAAATATGATGCCATCCAGCACATTTCCCCATACAAATCCTAATGTTCGATTTTGTATCTAATGCCATTTCTCCTGTGTTACATGTCATAAGCTGAAACTTTGCCTTCTTACTAATATCGAGATGCTCTTCCGATTTCTGTTGTATTAGAATAACAAACTTGTTGGGGTTCCTGTATAGAAATTTATATCTAAAAAGTGCAATAGAAAAAGAAAGTAGGTTTTTGGTTCCATGAAGCAAAACCAAAAAAAGTTCAAAGTATGGAACTTATTGTTTGGAAGCTACTTAAAAGCCGATAAGAAAATACAGTAATTTTGTCTTTGCTTGGGCTTCCTGTGTTTTGGGAGATCTTTTAGGAAAAATTACACATATGCATAAAAAATGTGTAACCAATAAGGTAATACTAATAATATAAAATGAGTGACCCTTAAATAAAATAGTTTTTGAGAACATTTATAAAATATATTTTTTAACTGTTTTTAAAATATTTCCATTGCATAATTTTTTGGAGAAGCCGCTAAATTTTTCCTTAGAGAAAAGAAAGTGAATCCTGAAGGAAGGGAAAGTTTACATGAAAGAGGAAAAAATATGTGCCGAAACCCGGGATTGTTCAGAGTTCCTACGAGCTCTCCGGTTTGAACCAGGGACCTTCAGATCTTCAGTCTGACGCTCTCCCAACTGAGCTATTTCGGCAGATGAAAAGAATCGTTCATAAAACTATATTTCAACACCATTGGTTGAATCCTACATCCGCGCATGTCAAACAAACGCGTTCGTTGCTAAGTAATATATTCAGAATTTCAAAATGGCGCTACCAACGTTACAGCCATACTGGATGAAGAATTATAAAAACCTTTCAGAAGGGATAATGGTAAGAAGACAGCAAAATGAAGCAGACAGAAGACATGCCTGGGATAATAACACGGATTATTTTCGAAGAAATGAAGTAACGGCAACTAAACAGAGGGCTTGGGGTTCTGAAGGCTCCTTCCAAGACAGGTAGGCTTTGGTAATACGGTAATACCAGAAAAAAAGCTTTATTTTTCTCGTGTTTGACTTTCTTGTATTCATTTAAAAGGTTAAATCTATCGATTCATCACTCTTACTATTCGTTTAGACGTTTTCCTGATACAGTTTATTGTAGTTTTGTAGTAACACAGCAACGAAGGTTGTTGTTATTGATCTGACATGAATCATTCATGTCGCTTGATCTTGTGTGGTTCAAATTCAAAGCCTTTCATTCCCCCTTCGATAGTATAACTTTATATTCAAACAAGGGTTTTTGAGTTGTTTCCAACTAAACAGATTTTTATTTGACTTACCAAGAATACTGATTGTTCACATGTAAACTTAATCTAAAGAACACCAAAATTCTGTAAAGTTATTAAAATGCACGTAACGCCTGATACAATACTTTCAGTATCGATTCTACATATAGTGAATAGTTGAATGGCGAAATATTTCTTTATTTGAATGTTGCGTCTTTAAGTTATGAAGGTTTATATTTCCAATATGTTACTGCTGGACTGTGAAGTCACCCCAAGCTTCATTAAGTAAACAAATTTTGACTGGTTTATACAAACAGTTTTCAAAAAGAATCATTATTATACTAAAGGTTTCCACAATGTTTATTGTAAATCTGATGTCTCATAATGGCTAGTGGTTAGTATTAAAAATTAAAACAAATACACTCAAATACTCACAGTCAGCAATGTAATGGAAGTATAAACCTTCATAACTTAAAGATGCAACATTCAAATGAAAAAGAAAGAAAGCACGCGGATTCGAGCAGGGCCGGACAAGTTTTTCCGGCCCGCTTACGTCAACCCGTCCGGGCCCCATCATGTGACTTTTTCCAATGGTTTTATTAGAGCGCGCGAGCAGGGCCGTACGGGTCATATGATAACTATGCTTATCTATATTTTACAGAAGGATAGTGTTATTTGTATTCTTGAAGTGTAACCACATGACTCAAAATCCTTTATATAAATAACAACGAAGCAGCTTCCATGTCAGTTAATCAAGCAAGAGAAGCTAATTGGAATGGAAATTATTTGTTATTGTCAACTAACATGGCTGAGCAATGATACATACATATACACCCAAGAATACTTAATCAGGCTATAACCACACTGATAATGTTTAGTGTATGGAGAAAGAGCACTTCTATTGAGAGTATAAAATTCATCTTGTGCCACATTCCCCTTCCCCTTCCCCCCGAGTGAATAGCCTAACAAACTTGATGCAGCTTGTAAAAAGTTGTTTTCAAAATGCTAAATAATAATTTGTCGTTCATCTACAGTATGAATGCAATTGATAATTTATATAAAGACAACAGTAAAAAAGAACAGCTGGTTGAAAGAAGAAAGCGACTAACAGAGATGCTGTTAAAGGAAAAGCAAGATCATGAGGTTTGTTTTGCTTTACTTATAGAAGTTTTCAATATTATGCAAACTGCCCACGGGTAGTTGATAGAAGCATGCTAAAATCTGGTGTTTTATTTGCTTTGGTTTTTATTTTCATGACTGGCGACAGTGAAAAACCAAATTCCAACTGGCAACTCACAACTACATGTACAGTGTAATATTGAAAATTGCAGTAAACGTATTGTCTCGGATGTAGGCTAAATTTTTTTTTTCTGAGAATGTAAAGGTAACTTAATTTTTTCATATTTAGAGAGAACTGAGGGACCTACGGCTAGGTGGAGCTGGAAAAATATTTGAGATGAAAGCAAGGTACAGTATATAAAATGATAGCAATCAAGTGCTTATCATGAGATCAAGAGAAATGTTTAAGAAATCCATATTCTTCACATTTTCTCATGGTTTAGCTTCTGTCCATCAAATATACAATTGTGTATGCTAAAATCCCAGTCACCCAGAAGTTGTCTTTAGACTGATTTAGCAAACACAACTCCACATAAAAGAGGATCGTGTGCATTGACGATTGGCTTTCAAAATGTCAGTTTACATCATGACATTCTAAACAGGACATGAATGCCGTCCTGAATGTGGCATCATGATGTCAATGGCCATTTTGAAATCCATTCGCCAGTGTGTTTTTGCCATTTTTGTACTCTTTCACATCAAGTTACTGCATGTTTGGTAAATCAGTCTCTTATGCATGGTAGTTAATTGACTCTGGTTATGGGAGTAATGATAACGATTTAATTTAATCACTAGATATAAGTTGTATTTGGTTATCTCCTGGATTTAGTTGAGATGTGTAATTATGATGAAAAATTCTAATATTTAATTATGTTTTTCTTCAAGAGCGGATGAACTAAAAAGTGAAAAAGAGGCTAGGAGAAAAGAGGTAAATCATTAAATAAGTTAACAATAAGACAGTGTGTTTTTTTATCTCTCTCTCCATAATAGTATGCTCACTTATTCTTTATATGCCATCCACATAGATAAACTATATTTTATACAATGAAGTTTTTTTTTTTATTGAAAGATTGCTGAACAAAAACTTTATGAACATTGGAAACAAAATGCACCAGAACTAAGACAGGTAAGTTCTAATATACTAACAGGTATGTGACCCTACCTTCCTTAAACCAAGCAGTTGTGTGAAAACAAACTTAAATAAAATATAAATGAAAAGAGCAGCTCAACATTAGCAGGGGAGTGAAGTTTCAGCTCATGATGTTGACTACAGGAGAAATGGCATCAAATATAAATTGGAATATTTTAGAAGGATTTGTATGGAAAAATATGCTGAATGGCAATTGATTTTATATTTAATGTCATTTTTCATTTTTTGCTTGTTATGAGCTAAAACTCCGCCACCCTACTAATATTGAGGTGCTCTTTTCATTTCTGTTGTTCATTTTAACACAGCTGTTCCTTTTAAGAGAATTAGGGTCATGTGACCTGTTGGTGCAAGTAGTCTGTACAACACAAAGAAGAGAGGAAATTTTGAGAAGATCTGAAAGATTATCTTTAAACAATCGCAAATAAGTTAAATGTCTCCCCGATTAGTAGGGCACTTGTGCCCGGCTAGAAGATTAGAGACATTAATAAAGTTATTATTATTATTATTATTATTATGATTAACTGGGTGTTTAAGCTTAAGCTTCTTATTCACCAACTACTCCAAACTAGCTAGTAACCATTTGTCATTATCACAAAAATCTCTTTGAATCCACTAATTTTGATGTCTCTTTTATCAAGATTGAGTCTGAACAACTGAAAGAGCATGTTGTAGAAGGATGGGGTGAACAAGTGGATGATAGGAAAAAGGTAAAAAAATTATTTTTATTAACAGTACAATTAAGTTGTTAAAATTTGTTAATTGAAAATAAATGATTGTTTCAGATTTTACAAAGTGCCAGAGATGAAGAAAGAAGGTTTGTTTTTATCTGTAAAATAAGATTTGTTTCTTAAACAAAGCTCAGGTACATGTACGGTAGGAGGTGAGCTTTTGGGGGTCAGAGCAGGCCAATAGCAAGGGGAGGCTTGGGGGTCCTAAAACTTCTGCTTTTTTGTAGAGTTGGGATCGGGAAAATGTTTCTTTTTGTGGGATACTCCCCCCCGCAAAAAAATATCCAGGTTTGCTACAGGCCTGCACAGCCCTGCACAGCCCTGCACAACCCAGCTTATGCAAGCTTAAAGAATTAACCATTGCTTAAATGAATTTATTTAGTATTAAGATCTAGGTTTTTCCATTTTTTAGTGTAAGAGCAATAGTTTTCAGTACTTGAAGATAACTCATTATTCATTCATTCATTCTTTCTAGGATGGACGCAGTAATGGAACGTGAACGGCTGTTAGCATTAGAGAAGGAAAAGAAGAAAGAAGAAGCTAGACTAAGGTAATGGGTCATCCAGTAATTGTACATTTGTGTATCATTTAATTAACACATTCGTATCCTAACCTAGAATTCTGCTAACTCTCTTTGCATGGACCTAAAGACAGTCAATATTTTTTGTTCTTTATCAACAGAGATGAAAAAGCTGTTGCTAGTCAACTAAAATCACAAATGGAAGAACTGAAGTTGAGAGAGGAGGAGGTAAGAGAAAAGACGAAAACAAAATGAAAAAAAGATGGGGGAAAAGATTGCATGAAACTGGGAAAGGATAAAGTTTGCTTTTTGTGCTAACATTTTTACAATTATTTTTCGGATATTCTAATTAAAAAAGTAATTTGGAAGGATTTCATGATTTACAATGATTCTTGTGTTGTTCGTAGGCTCAGATGCTTAAACGAGAACAAGAGATTCTTCTTGAAGAACAAAATAGGATTGAAGAAGCAGTAAGTTTGTTTACAGTTTCATGATTTTAATGCCATACATGCTACAGTGGGAAGTTTATTTTTAACTTATTTTCACATATTTGTAGAAGAGTGATTTTATTTAGCTAGCTCTGTGGCATTGGCTGCACCAACATCCTGTAAATTGAGAAAATGTAAGACAAGAAGAGACAATTGAATAGGCCATTTTCAACAAAGATTCATGTAGGAATTAATTCAGCCAAAGCACTAACAAATAAATTCAGCCAAAGGTCTCTTGGAGAAGACTCTGTTGGATGGCAAACAAACTTGCAAAATTGCTTTGTATCTTGAAATCGAACGGATCTCATAAGGGGAAAATCTATGAATATGAAAAAGGTTTTGGATATGACATTACATGTAGTAATCCAACCAAAGTTATTTAAATAAAGAAAATCCAATTTTTTTTGCCATCCAGTAACAGTCATGTGATTATTTCCTGCAAATGGCCCATCATTGACATTCTACTACTATCTATTGCTTAAAATTCAAAGGCCAAGTTATATCACTCAAATGATGATGATAATAGACCTATCCCGAATTCGCTTGACTGACCACGAAACAATGGTTTGAAGTCAAGATTGAACTTGATTCTTTTATTCATCAAGTTCAACCTTGACCTGAAACCATTGTTTTGTGACCAGTCAAGCAAATTCATAATCATATCTACTTTGATTACTCCCATAAGCATAGTTTAACATTTTTGTTTTTCAGGAAGAAGAAAGAAGATTGCTAGAAGAAGCAAGAAGAAAAAGAGAGTTTGGGTAAGATTATATATTTTTTTATTGCATGTAGTTCAGACTTCCTCAGGTTTGCTGAATCAAGAATAACTATGATTTAGGTTTAACCAATCAACAGCTGTTAGCAGTTTCACTTTCTTTCACATTGAATTTATTAATCTGACGGTCAAAAAGTCCAATCTTCCTTCTATCAACCACCTCCACCCCTCCCACTCACCAACCTATTGTTACAAACATTTTGTATTGTTTTATTGCAATAGGCCTTTTCTGAGTTCGATAAACAGGATGCATTGTGGTCTAGATTTGGCACAAGCAACACCATATAAGACATGATGTTTGTACCCAAGCTACACCACAATGCACCATGTTCGCTATCTCAAAGAAGGTCTATGGATAAAGAAAAACGTGATGAGATTCATGTCATAAAATTGTCTTCATTCTTTTCATTTTCAGTCGTGTCTTAATCAGACAACATAAAGCACAAATGAAAAGAAAAAGTCAAGAAATACAGAAGGCGCTGGTTTGTAGATATTCTTGAGCATTTAACTTATAATAAACATTACTATAATTTACTGTGCAGTACTTTATCTCACTTTTTTGCCTCTGTTTTTTTTTTCAGGAACTTGATCTCAAGATCCTTGAAGGTCTTTCCAAAGAGGTAAGGACAGTCTTCAGATTTTAAAGTAGCAATGACCTAAATGTTTCCCACTTTCTTTTGACAAATGTTTGTTTTGATTTTGTAAAACCAGGAAGACAAAGAGAAGGCTATTATGACGTCAAGAAGAGAAAAGGCAAAAGCTGATGCAGAATACATGAGACAGGTAGGTTCACTTGATTTAACAAGAAGTCAAACCAACAGACTTCTATCACAATCATATCACTTAACAAGTATAAAATATTTTGCAGCTAAACTACTTTGCTCTCTGGAGGTATAATACTAACATACTAACAAACCACTCATGATTGTAAGCTGCATGGCTGCTACTAGCACCTTAATATGCAGCCTGTGAAGTCCTCCACTGGTATTATTCGTAAAACGCTATGAACAGCTAATGATAAAAGCGCTATAGCGCGATCTAATTTCTTAGATTTTATTTTACATGTATAAGAAGAGTAGATGAACAACTATTAACATTTAATTTGGTATCCCTGTGGTTTTAATGTGAAGGAGGACTATTTTTATTGTTTGATTATTTACCAGGTCGTTGCCCAGCAACTTAAACTAGAGCAAGAAAGGGAAGCAGAGCTCGACATGCTTTACAGGTATGTTTGTTTGTTAAATCTTTATTATCACTCAATTTAGATGTACTGTATTCTTAGGCTCAAAGCACCCAATTTTAGTTATCCATGTGTAATCCTTTAACTACTCCTTCTCTTCCTACATCTCTCCTTCTTCTATTCCTTCTCTTCCTCAGCATCTTTCTTTTCCACCCAACCCTCCTTTTGCATTTCCTTCTCGTTCTCCTTCTTGTTCTCCTTTTCCTTCTCCTTTGTCTCCTTTTCCTTCTCGTTCTCATTCTCCATCTCCTTCTCCTCAACTTAATTCTTGACCAGTTCTTTCATTCTTCTTCAACTAACTTTATTCATTGGTGTTGTTTTAGAGATGAAGCTGCTCGCATGTGGTCCAAGAGACAAGCAGAATGGGAAAGAGAACGACAGGCTAGGGAACGACTCATGGCTGAGGTAACTAACTGCCTTGTCTATTGATTTCCTAGAGAAATTGTTCTGGGAGACAGAACAATAGGCCGTCTTTTCTAATGTAAAAAATCCATTGTTTTGTCCCCCAGAAGAATTCCTTTAGGGACTCAGTGTAAGGGGTCTATGATGAACGGTCCCTACGCTGTCTGCTCTTTCTGGACCCTTCATCATTTTGTCACTTTGGTTTTCATCTCAATAACTATAATTATCCTTTGCCAATGTAGGTTTTGGAAGGTAGGAAGGAACAAATAGACCGAAAGATGGAAGTACTGAGACGAAAGCAAGAAGAATCGATAGAAAGTAGAGAAGAGCTTCTTAGAGAATTAGAAGAAGTTCAGAGAATGACTGCAAGGGAACGACTAGAAGAGGACAAGAGACGAAGAGAATTGGACGAAGAAATGAGAGCACAAGTAAGTTAGTGAGAAATAGTACCTATTGGTTGTCAAATCACCGTAGGAACTCAAAGTTAATTCTTTTGATTTTATAAGGTGGTGGCTAGAAAACAAAAAGATATGGATGCGCACCTGAGGGAGCAAGAAGAACTAGATCGTCAAAGGTAACGGTTTGGGATTCAATGTTATTAATCTACTTTAGGAGAAAAGGGAACTTGGTTTGTCGTTATACAAGATTATCAATGTCCATAAACTATATGGAAATAAGTCGAATTTCCAAGACCTCTTTAGCTTGGGCGTAAAGTTTTCCCATTTGAGACCACGTGTTATTCACTTGAGAATAAGATTCTTTGTTTGAGTTGTATCCATATTCATGTGTATTCTCATGTGCACCCGTTGAACAAAGAAATCATGATAGTGTAGGGTAAAAGTGGTCTAAAATGGGCAATGATATTTTTTACGCCCAAATAAAGAGATGTTTTTCCAACAGAAACGACAACAACATCATCAACAACAACACTGACTTCATTCGAGTTTCTTTAAACGAAGGGGGGACAATGTTATAAGACTACCTTAATGTTGGCACTTCAAACTTGGGTGTACTAGTTCACTACGTCATTGAAATTATTTTATTTTTGTATATTATTTAAAGGAGAGAAGAAGAAGCTTACGAAAGAATGTTGAGAGAAGAGGCTGGTAGGATGACAGCTAGGGGACCTCAAGCAAGGGTATGTACAGTGGACTTGTATACCTCTTACGTTACACCTACTTTCATGATAACCCGACAAACTCAGCCTATGACGTCTTGGTTTTGCCATTGGCTTCCGCCAATTAAAATAAACTAACTCAGACGAATTATGGCTAGCAGTCTTGGACTGCTTAATGTATGAAAATGGGTGCAACCAAAATATCGCAAACCAATTTGATTGTCAAGTTTTGGCTAAGAAGACGGCGCTAAAACTGTCCTTTGGTGCGAGCGCTTTTTATAGTAAAACCTGTCTGGCAATAGCTTCGTCAGTGATTTTTTTTTTTTTTTCGAAAGTCTTTTAAGAAAGTTATTATTGCTGCCCACTTGTAAAAATGCTTATGCGGTCCCTATTGTTTGAACAAAGCATTTTTATGCCATGTTGGTGAAGGACGGGAAGAAAGGCCATGTCAAATAGACCTCAGTTGAAACTTGCGTTTACGTGGGTGGCCTTTGGTCGCCACCTTGCACGAATCTCTCGTTCACGCGCCTTCCTTCTACACAACTACACAATTCACAATAGAACTTTCCCCAATTCGTTTGGGTGACCCAAAACAATGGTTTCAAGTCGAGTTTGGACTTGATCAATAAAAGAATCAAGTTCAGTCTCGACTTTGATTGGAACTGAATGACTTCCAATGAAATTCATTAGAAAAGGAACATGTTCTAACGTCGCTTGTTGTGAATGTTTCGTTTTCAGTTCGTTCCAAGACGAAGAACGGCGTTCGAATAACAAGCTGGAGTCAACTTTCAAAATATATTTTTAATAACAAGGAGCTAGGTCTTCATTTGTGCTCAATGTACACAAGATTCTATAAAGTGCTCCGTCGCACGCACAGCGATCAAACGACTGCCTTGGCTGATTTTTCAATTTGCTACAAGAATAGAATATTCTATAATTTATTAATAACAGAGAAGGACATGAAAATAAAGCATTGAATGCGACACGGTCACGACATAGAATCGATGACACACTTTGAACCAATCACAGCGAGCAGGGTGATTCCTCGTCCAATCAAAATTCTCACGGTAGCGTACGTCAGCCAATGAGCCAATGCGTTTTCCACAGTCATCCGAACTTTCCTCTTATGACTATCAACGTTAGCATGGTCATCTTAGAGTTTACTGAAATAGTTGAATATACAGAGTGGGTGTAATATATTATTCTGGGGTATACTAGTGGCAAGATTGCTTATGCACCGCGATGATAAGCGCGCTCTATAAATCTAGGTGGGTAAACAGTAATGAGAATCACAACTTTGTAAATAGGCTATCAGAACACTGAACAATAATTGTAAACTTTGTAAATAAGTCAGAAATAAAGTTTGGATAATGTATTTTTCCGCTGCAATAATGTTTGGGCGTGTGGCAAATGCTCAAATACCTCGGGTACAGTTCCTGGGCGATGAGAAGTCCCTAAGCCATGAAAAGTTAGTTCCGGCGTTTATATTGAATCCTAAACCTTGCAGGCAGTTAATGCAACGCGTATAGTACTGGCGCCAGTATATTACAATATCTAGGTGTATAGCTTGGAATGCGCGCTACCAAAGACTCTGTAATTTAGAGAGATGCACTGTTCGTGCTCCATACAAGAGCCCATTACAGTAGTCAATGCGCACCACAATCACAGCCTGCACAAGCAATTTGGTGCGGTTGTATGATAAGAACTTCCTGAATTGTAATTAGTCACCTGAAGACCAGTAAGGATTATGACTAGATATATTTTACGTTTCAACCGCTTGATAACTGTTGATGGACTTGACATCTTTTAACAGTTAGTTTCATCTCGTGTGAGCATCCTCAAAAAAGCTGTAGTTTGTATCAATTCATTTACTTGTTGGATATGAAATGTTTCCCATAATCCCCAGCGATCGCATCATTGTTTGGTGACTAACTTTATTGAAATAAGTATATAACAAATGATACAGAACACCGATCGAAATACATGATTCAAATACAAATTTGAACAGAAATACAAAACCAAGAAACAGCCCAAAATAACCCAAAAGGGACATAGCTACAAATAAAACGAGACAAAATCCCGAGAATGGAAACCAAGTGGGGTAAAAGCTCTTGTCAGTAACATTTTCCCAGGAGGCAGGAAATATCAGGAAATACAATTATTTTCCGATCGAGATTGCTTACTTAAATATGAGTAAAAAGGAATAGGGTAGTCTCTTTCTAAAAAGATATTGCGAAGTTGATAATATGAATTAAAAAAAGAAATAGAAAATCTAATCTGAATACGATGGGGTTCGAACCCACCGACAGAAATTTAAAAAAAAAACGATTCAACTTTGCCATACCCCCGAGACATCCGCAGAGCTGAGGCGGCGTATGGACTTCGGACCTGACGGCGATTAAATCCTTCTGCCCTTGGGTGTACGAATTACGCAAGAAAATGTTCTAGCCGAAGCATCAGGGGAGAGACCAGCCGGCCCCCAGACCATATCGGCTAATCCCTTGCATCTCTGCCACGCACGGAATCGGTTGAATAGTTGATGTTAAAAAGTCTAGTCTATTCGGTGCATCGTTTTGACGACTATTGTTATGCTGATTCACCTGGAACCGTGGTCCAGTGGAAAAAACTTGGGCTTCCATATCCGTGACATTGAGTCAAGTCCGGTTGAGGAAAGTTGGTACCTGGATGGGTGACCTGAAATTTATGCCTACTTAAACTATTTCAAATTTTTTTTTTTCGTAAGTTCCAGTCGATTAAAGTCCGTTTACGTTGAGAAACTGACGAAATTAAAAACCGACGAACAATATAATCGGTGACCGGCAGTTTGGCAATCATGAGCCATTATTCTAAGTCATTGTTCGTATCGTTCCGGCTTATTCTGTGACGAGGGAAGACAAACACAGCAAGCTTAAGTTTCTCTAGAACTTGGTCCATAACGGCAAACTTATCCGCGTTTGACATGTAACACCCTAGTCTAATTAGCAACTCGTTTCTTATTTGTAGCAACTCGTCTAACTTGAAGCACCGGTATATCAAACCTGATTTAGGAGTATCCCTTAACTGGATTTATAGGAGTATCCCTTACCCTGATTAAGGAGTATCTCGCAACCTGATTTAGGACAATCCCTTACACTGATTTGGGAGTAATTCAAATACATATTTCCCCCACATTTCATCCATTACGCAAGCTTGATACCTGCGCACGTCACCGTATTTAAATTTTAGTTAAATTATTATTATAATAATATAATAATGATTTTAAAAATCTTTAAAAATTATACTTTTTTTATAGTGGGGTAACAAATTCATTATGAACTGGTTTCCAATTAATTTGGCCCACTTTCATCAACACACACTACAGCTACGTACACGCAATATCGCGCGGCTATGGGCGCAGCATACTCATGCAAGCTCGTGTTCGTTGATCCTTACAGGGGGAGAAAAACTTAGGGAAAATTACCCTTGTGGCAAGGGAAAAACCCTTTCTGCAGGAAAAATATACAAAATTACCGAATCTGAACTACGGAACGACTGCATGTTTATACTAAATCGTATACCAAGTGCTGTGAAGTCAAACACACGGCGCACGGCAACATATTGACCAAGTGCTGCAAGTCATTATTTGTCTCCGTCTATTCCCGTATCTTTACACAAACTTTGAAGGGTTTAGGATGCATCACCACACCTCTGTCTCCTTCCAGAGAGGGAAGACCGGCGCCAGGAGGATTTTCAAACTTGAATTTCTGCAGAAGACGCGAGAGAAACAGAAACAGCTCTGACCTTGCCAGTACCTCTCCCATGCATGTCCGGGGTCCGGCACCAAACGGCAACAGCGTTCCACCGGGTGGATTTACAAATTTACCCTCATCGTTAAGAAATCGCTCCAAGCTGAACTCAAATGGGTCTTTCCAGAAGGTCGAGTCATGGTGCAGTGACCACAAGTTGGGTACAACGATGGTCCCCTTCGGAAGATGATACCCCATGAAGGAAGTGTCCACTAACGTCTTGTGCGGGAGTGACAGAGGCAACAGCGAAGACATTCTAAGCGTTTCGGCTATAAATGCCTCGAGAAGCGGTAAATCTTTCTTGTTCTTCAGTGTAGGGACTTCATCACCACCTAAGACCTCATCAATCTCTTTTTCGAGTCTCTCTTGTACTTTGGGGTTATATAGAAGATAAACTACAGCCCATGACAATGTCGTCGATGTTGTCTCAGAGCCCGCCAGAAATAAAGTTGCCAACCCAGCCATTATTATTGCCTCTTTTGTTAAGTGTTCTTTGCTCGACTTGTCTTCTTCTTCCGCTTGTGTCTTGGCTTTCAACAAGGCGTCGGTGTAGTCGCGAATGTTATCTGGATCAAAAGTCTCTAAGTGGTCCAAATACTTTTTTTCAAGAAGGTTATCTCTACATACTGCACTCTCTTCAACTTGTTTTTCTCTTTCGCTTGTCGGGAAAAACAATCCCAAAATCGGGAAAAAATCCAGTAATGAGTTCTGGATTGGGGATCGAGTGATTAGATCGTGACATTTATGCACTTGGATTAGTTCTTGGTCGTTGACGTCATATCGGGTACCGAATAACTGATTACAAATGACATTTGTAACAGATATGCCTAATTCTTTACTGATATCCATCGCTTTCCCCTCAAAATCTCCAAGCCTTTTACAGAGCTCTTCTACTTCTTCATGAATGACTTTTTCCAAGCGGTTCTCACCGTAGACTTTAATAGCGGAATGGCCAAGTTTTCGAAAGAGTCTCCATGCTTCGCCGTAATCCATCAGGAACAATGCAGGGCTTCGGTGCTGTTTGAACCTAAATAAACTCCTAGACGGACGATCTGCGAACTCTTTTGGTCGTTGAACGAGTGCATTTTTAATTGCTTTGCCACTTAGTACAACCATCAGCTTGTGGCCCATGTACACACGGAAAACGTTTCCAAATTTACTTTCGAGATCAGTGAAACATAAATGCATTCGTGAATTCATGAGGAAGGCATTTCCAACCAAAGGCCATGGTCGTGGGCCTGGCGGAAGTTTCGAATCGTTGAACTCAAAAAATAAATGATAGATTAGAAATGCTAACAAAGTTAGCAAGGTAAGTTCTAAAAACATGGCGTATGCTTTTGCAGATCTTTACGAGCTGGCAACAATTAGTCTCCCCCACAGCCGCTTTAAGTGTTGTCACGCAACGCTTTCTCCCCTGAGTAGGCACTGAGAGCGGCTGTGGGGGAGACTAGGCAACAATACGTCTCACTGCTTGATTGGCCTTTTAGAATTATGACACAGGAGCCCCAAGCAAGTTCTCCCTCCCCTTCCCCTTCCGCCGCTACGCAGGCTACGATTGGCACAGTCGACTGAGATAAGAATCGGGATCATCGGGATCAAGATCTGTGTGTTATGCAATCGTGACTGGGGGAAATTTTACCCCAATATGTATTATTTATTTATTATTTATTTATAGAACCCACCTATCACATTATAAAGAAACATAGATACTTTTTTTAATGGATGTAAAAGTTTACTAATTCTTTAAAAGCCTTTAGCATATAAAAGTCCATTTTGAGACAAAAAGATAATATTTGTAGTTATTAGAATTTAATAGCATTTTTTGAAGATATGGCTTTGGGCTTCCTATGTGCGCCAAGGGAACCAAGAGGGAGCCCGCGATACCAGTTAGGCGTCGTACAAGATGGCGGTCGCGAGTGACCATCACGAAGGGTGAGAAAATTCAAGCCTTTATTCTAGCGTTTTTATTCAACTAACAAGAGTATTGTTTGCACAGATCCTTACAAGAAGAAGTTGAATTACTAGAGGCTATTTATATTCATGAATTAACAATAGAAGGACTGAAAGACAGGTAGGAATCGCGGAAGCATTTTTGATGATTTTGAAATTTTTAGGTATAAAAATGTTAACATTTTTGATATAAAATTATCCTCAAGTATGAAGTATTATTCTTCAGTTGTGTACGCATTGCATGTGATAGATGCCAAGAAAGTTATATAAATTGGTAATATTTTTCACTTACTATATAATAATAAGGGCTCAGTAAGCTGTACTGTTGCTATGCCACTCATTTTTCCCAATATTCGTATTATTTTTTTACAAGTCGTAATTTTCAAACTATTAATTAACTCTGCATATTTTTCTTATCTATATTTAATACCATTACTTTGTTTTTTCATTTTCAACTTTGTTGCTTTACTCTTCCTTCTTTTGCTAATCTCTTTGCTCTTCTATTCATGCTATATATATTGTTGTTTTTCAGACCGTCATCTATCAGCCTACTTCTTCATCCAAGTACAGGTGACGAGGGAGAGAAGCAATATGTTTGTCTAACACTACAGATCTTTCTTCCAAATGAGGTAATTCAAAGATTTATTTGCCCTACATATATATGGTTATCAAGAATAACAATGAATAATTACAGAGGCATTGTATTTCATAGCATTTCTTAGTTGAATGTGTCTGTTTAGGGAAGGGAGGGGAGGGGGTACTCTAAATGCCCAAAACAGCAAGCCAGGTCATGCTTCTCCTCTTGTAAAGATTCTCATGCCATCATGGGGACAGTACTACAAGAATTCTACCTTTATTTTTACCCCTGATTCTTGGTATTGTGTTGTTGTGAGTATTACAGTGAAGAATCACTAGAAATGTGAACACTGTGAAAAATTTTTTTCCATTCAAGTGTCATCGGTATGATAATCTCTATATACGACACTGAGACAAAACATGTAAATTAATATGGACGATAGGCATATAAAGGAGGGGTTGCATAGGGGGGAAGGGGTGGGGTGCAGGGCTACTCCTTTTTCAGTTTCAAAAGTGTTTATTTAATCAGTGCATGTCAATATTTACAGGCATAGAATTGATGATACTACATTCAATCTTTATATATATATGAAGTAGAAAACCATTTAAATATTATAATATTTAATTAAACAGCTTCTCATTAATCCCATATAGGTAACTGTCCAATTATTTTCTTAATTGGACAGGTCTTGTTGATATGGGATTAATTAGGCAGCTATATAATTAATAGGTAATGGGATTTCATCCTCCCCAATCAAGAAATAATTAGACTCGAAAAATTCCTCTGACTGCCAAATTGGACTCGGCCAACGGCCTCATCCAATTTTGTTAGTCCTCGGAATTTTCCTTGTCCAATTATTTCTTAATTGGACAGCATGGAGTCCTATTACATATACCAATTAATGTATTTTTCTTTATTAGTACCCCAATGCATTACCTGGTATACACATTAGCAATCCAAGAGGTCTCTCTGATGCTCATGTGGAAAGGTAATACTTCTAATAATAGTAATTATTACTGATGTTTGATGAATTGATTAACCATATATTTTTCTTTGTTACGACAGTATTATCTCCAACTTAAGAGAACTTGCAGAAAGCAGACTTGGATCTCCCATGTTGTATGAACTCATTGATGTAAGACATGGATCAAAGATATAATTCTTATCATATTAAATAATTGTTATTGATATTCTCACATGGTTATCCTTGCCACACGTTGGTTAAATTTACAGTATAGACATTTCAACTGCACCACTTTTACAAAGTTAGCCAATCACAATGTAGAGTGAAAAGGAGAGAGAAGGGCAGAACATATTCATTTTCATAATGACCTCAGCCAATCAGGAGAAAGTATAAGCAACATATTATATTGACCTCAGTCAATCAGGAGAAAAAGTATAAACAGGACTATATTGAACTCAGCCAATTAGGAGAGAGCATAATCATTATCATATTCACCTCAGCCAACTAGGAGAGAACATAATCATTATCATATTGACCTCAACCAATCAGGAGAGAGCATAATCATTATCATATTGACCTCAGCCAATCAGGAGAGAGCATAATCATTATCATATTGACCTCAGCCAATCAGGAGAGAGCATAATCATTATCATATTGACCTCAGCCAATCAGGAGAGAGCATAATCATTATCATATTGATCTCAGCCAATCAGGAGAGAGCATAATCATCATATTGACCTCAGCCAGTCAAGAGAGACCATAATCAGTATCATATTGACATAAGCTAATCAAAATGTATAATTCCTACAGTTGTTGATAATATATAAGTTGTTTGACAGATCTAGGTTTGTTGCTTGCTTCTGATTGGCTTAAGTTAGCTGAATCAATCACGTTCATCATCAAATTATCATCTTCCACTAATTGTATAATTTCATACATGTACACTGTAGTCCTGATAACAAAATGTATTTCCATGTAATATAAAAAGATCATCATTTTTTTTAGTATGCCAAAGACAGCCTTACAGACAACAACATTCCAAGCTGTGCCTGTGCAATATGCTTGTCACATTTCCAGGTTAGAAACTTATCCAGTTCTAATTTTGCTAAATCTCCAACATTTAGGTTTTAGGTGAACTTGCTTTCTCTTATTTAAGATTAAAAGGTTATTTAAAAATTTCTGTGAATATTGAGAGAAAAGTCACAACAGGAAAATAAAATCAGACAATAGACTATGGTCAATCAAAAATAACATTAAAGTACTCTCTCTGCTCATTACCTTTATTGCCAATTGACTCTTGCTTTGATCAGTGCATACATGTACAGTAGCAATCAAAACAGTGCTGTAACTATTGCTTAATAAGATTTTTTTATTGATTTCTGTTTATGATCTTGAATATTTTTTCTGTTATTTTAGGACAGTCACTGCTTTACCAAGACTGAATGCTACCACTACTTTCATTGTAGTTGTTTAGCTAGATACATAGAGTACATTCTTAGGAAAATCAATGAAAGTGACCAGGAAGACAAACAGGTTGGTTACTGGAAAAAATGCATATTTTGTGCTTAGAGGGGGGGGTATCAGAATTCCAGGAATTTTCATGTAAAAAGTGTAAAATTTCTGCTTAAAAACATATGGTCTTTTCAATTCTTGATATTACAAACAAGAAATATATTCAAATTGTTTTTTTAATAATATGTAATATTTTATAAGAAAGAGAACAAAGGAGTTCTTTTAAACAGTTTTCAGTAAAAAATGAAACCAAGAAGATTTTATCAAGTATAAAAGTTCATCTTTGTGATGTATGCATCTAATTTGACCAAAGGTTGGTTGATTATTCCTCAGTTTTTGTACCCTGGTCCCAGAGGCTCGACGATTTTTCTCCACGCATAATTTGAGCCGCGAAGCTGTTCAATAAACTGTGACCAATGAGCATATATAATTATAATAATAATTAATATTTAAAGATACATTTTTTATACTCTAACAAAAAGATTTCCTGATTGTTTTTTTTATATTTTTTTTACCAGATTGTGTGTCCTATGTGTCGGTTACCAATCACTTATGATCTGGAAGCTTTGAAGATGGCACCAGAAGATCTGTTTAGTGATAATGAGGTGTGTGTCGTAATATGTTATACTAAACTTTAGTAGGAACAGGGTATTGGGACGGGGGCATGAAGAAGAGAAGATCTATGTCCATTACCCGCCCCTTCCCAAATCGGTATTCGTTCTTTTACTTCA
Organism: Actinia tenebrosa; assembly: GCF_029948245.1. Classification (NCBI taxonomy): domain Eukaryota; kingdom Metazoa; phylum Cnidaria; class Anthozoa; order Actiniaria; family Actiniidae; genus Actinia; species Actinia tenebrosa. The sequence continues at coordinate 18,429,519 of NW_028292578.1, forward strand.
AAAATATGTAGAGTGGAAAAGACTTGGTTTGCCAAGATATGTGAAATTTTACCGTGGTTGCCAAGTAACGAGACCTGCAGCTGAGAAACGGCTCTGGAACAAGAGATACTTGGAGAAGTGCAATTGATTTTTGCAAAAAAAAAAATGTTATTTAACCTGTGATCAATCCTCAAAAGTCAGGGCACGGCTGTCTCACAAATCTAATTATGAGAAAACTAGAGAAAACCCTCGAATCAAGGGAGACACCCAACGAACTCTACTCACGTATGATGCCGAGTCCAAGAACCTTAGATCCCAGTGGTGATAGCCGCGGGTACCACCCCAACGATCATCCCTTGATTGTTGGAGTTGACATCTGAGTTCATTTTAACTCCTCTCACTTTTCATATGTTTCGGCAGGCTTCCTATTCTTCTGACAAGAAAATGAAACGGCTCCAGAAGGAGATGGCTGAACTTTTCGACAAACAGCTTAAAAAGGGCGGAATAATAAATGTTGAGGAAGAAAAAAACAGATTTTTGATTGAAATCAAAACGGTAAGATAAGTGCAAAACAAACTTCTTGAAATAACTTTATACATTGTTTGTGCCAAATTGTACTAAATTGAAGAAATAGAAAATGGCGTGCGTGCTACGTGGAGCTATTAAAGTGCAAATGAACCCTTTGACAATACATTCAGTACTAGTTCTGCATAAAGTAAATAGTTGATTGGTAAAATATTTCTTGATTTGAGTGATGTGTCTCTAAGTTATAAAGGTTTATACTTCCAATATGTTAATGATGATGACGTCAGGTAAGGTATTTGAGTGTTTTTGTTGTAGCTAGTAATACTAAATGCTGGCCATTTTGAAAATAAAAATTTTGAATAGCTTTCATGTAAACCTTGTGTAAAATAATGATGCTTTTTAAATACTGTATCTACGAACCAGTTCGATTTTGTATATTTAATTAAGCCTTAATAGACGTCACACTCATTAGCATATTGGAAGTATAAACCTTCATAACGTAGAGACGCATCACTCAAATCAAGAAATATCTTACCAATCAACTATTTACTTCATGTAGAATCAGTACTGAAAGTATTGTCGAAGGGTTCATATGCACTTTAAGGGATGATTGGCAGAACACGAGTGAAGTGTTAGGAGAAGCATAACTACGTAATGCAGTAGACTTGAATGCACAGGTGTCGCTCAGTGGGTTTTGGTGCCACCTGATACCTAAACCAAACCTCTCGCTAAGTTTTGTCTGCTCTATGCGATTTTGTAGGCTCCTGTGCAACAGGATACCGAAGACACTACAGTTGACGATGATCGTGCACTTGACAACGATACTGATACAGGTAAACCAAGTAGTGCTGATGTTGTAGTTGATCAGAATAAAAGTACGAATTATCTAGACAAAGGCAGTGAAGAAAGGAGACGAGAAAGACCGTCATCTTCACGTAAAAACCGAGGGAGGGGTAGACAACATAGGCATTATAGAACTGACGGACGCTGGGACGAAAGGAATGATGGACCGCGGAATGAACGACCAAGTAACGAACGACCGCGGAATGAACGACCAAGTAACGAACGACCAAGGAACGAGCGACCAAGGAACGAGCGACCAAGGAACGAACGACCGCGGAATGAACGAGCAAGGAACGAACGACCGCCTAATGAAAGACCAAGTAATGAAGGACAGCGGAATGAACAACCAAGTAACGAACGACCGAGGAATGAACGACCAAGTAATGAACGACCAAGGAACGACCGACCGCCGAATGAACGACCAAGTAACGAACGACCGCCGAATGAACGACCAAGGAACGAACGACCGAGGAATGAAAGACCAAGTAATGAACGACCAAGGAACGACCGACCGCAGAATGAACGACCAAGCAACGACCCACCGCAGAATGAACGACCAAGGTGTAATAACGAAAGAGGATTCCAAAAGGGTCAACGAGATAGGGAAGTTAATCAGAAAACACAAGGTACAGAGAAGTATAAAGGTAGTCAAGGGAATGAAACAAAGACGAAAAATGACAGGTCTGATGAGAATAAAGCGGTACCTGGAGAAATTAATGGATTAAAATCGTCTAATGTTCAACAAGATCAGAATGTTCAACATGTTATTGATAAATCAGATGTGAAAAGTGTTAAGTCAGGAGATACCACTGAGGCCACTATTAGCTTGGAATCAAAAAACGATGATAAAAGTTCATTGAAAATAACTGTAGCACAAAAAGACAATTATCAAGGGACGAAAAGAACAGAGAGTGGGTACGGAGAGAAACATAGCGACAAAACTACGGGTAGAAAAGAGGACATACCGAGTCACAAGAAAGATTTCTCACATCGACGAGACGAACCAGTTGATCAGAAGGTTGGTAGTCGTAGCAAAGGCGCTAGGAATGTAAGACACTCGTCACCATCACGCGAAACTTCTTCTAGGACAACAGATAGAGAAAAGATCTATGATGATGACAAAAGTAGAAGAAGACAAAAGAGACCAAAGAGACCCGAGCAAAAGGACAAAGATGTTAAAATTTCACCTTCAAACGACGGACAATACTCGCCTTCCAGAAATGATATCGAAAATGCTAAACCATTGAAGCTTCACTCGCAGAGCGAGTTGACCCGTGAAAATACGAACTTATCGCAATCTAATGTTAAAACGGACGATAAGTCTGCTGCTGGTGTTGCCAGACCTCCCCCGGGGTTTGATAGAATAGAGATAAAATCCCGGGGACCCACCGGTCCACCACCGGGCTTCGAAAGTAATGATTCATTGGTAGGAAAGCAGCCACCTCCAGGATTCTGAAATCGTCACTTGGTGATAATAACAGATGTATTTACATTTGGATTTCGTTAATCAGATTATATTGGTCATGGCTATAAAATACGTTGGCTGGTTGTCAATACCAGTTGGTTGGATTAGATATTCTGTGCTTCGTTGGTGTCATTAATTAAGTGCTTTTGCATGTTTCGTTGGAATTGACAATGTGTACAGCTATTTCAAAAAAGGTCGGTGAAGATTTTGTTACATGCTTCTTACTTAGCTTGAAATGTATTATATTCGTATGTAAATAATGACAGCACTGAAGAAATTATACCGGTAAAAAAGTGTAGGCAAAGTTTGGTATATCCATTTTGTTGTGACCTTTCACTAATTGCATTCACATTACCCATAGTTCATTTCGGGCTTGGTATGCAACATGCATTATGTAACAAAACAACCTTTACCAACCTTTTTTGAAATATTTGTTGTATATGACTTTGTAAGCGATTCAAGTTGTGGTGTGCCACACAGACTATTCTTTGGTCCTTTTTCTGTAGTTGGTTATTTTTGTGTTTCAGCGATAAAAAGTTAATAAAATGTCTATTTAGTTCTCTAACATCATTTTAACTATGGTTTTCCTGAAGCCGGATTCATCTATGGGGCCTTCATAAAAAATTGAGCAATACTATAAAATGTGTTTTACTTTCTTCTAAACTATTACTATTTGACTATTACTAATGATTATTACTACAAGTTCTGACTGCAAAACGAGTTCTTCAAAGACTTATCAGTGCTTTCGTTGAAAATTGAATTTTCTTTATCTAGGCTTGACTGAGAATGTTTGGACATTACGCTGCTTTTTCCGGTACCATTCGAAGGTTATCACGACAAGTATGTCTATGAATTCAAGCAATGTCAGAACACTGCATCCTAAAAACAGTCCCATGTTTCCTCCAAATCCAGCTGCAAGAGGAAAATAAGTTTTCAATTAGTTTAAGTTCCATGGTCTTTGATTGGTTATTGAGACGCACGCGCAATAAGGTGGAGTCGATAATAATCCGGCATCCTCTACGGGCCCATTGGCAAGAAGGGTAGGATTTTAGGGATTTCTGGGCTGACTTTGTTTTCAGTAGCTGTCCCTTGCTGACTAGGGTTATCCTACAGATAAGCCATATGGTGGTCAGTGACATTTTCCAGCTATCAAAAGCCATTTCTCATTCACCTTTCCATTGAACCCACTGGAAAATTTCCTACCTGCAAAATCGACGAAGTCATATGCGGGTACTTCTCTCATCACTTCTGTATCGGCTGAGTGGAAGAATATATTAACAAAAGCAAACCTGCTCCTGTAGGGCAATGAAAATGTAATATGAGAACCCCATGGCACGGTAATACGGTCATATGAATCAGGGATGTTACCTGTACCAGTCGTGAAACGATATATTTGTTCCATTGGAGGATTTGTACATGCTTTTAATGTTGTCTGGTGCATTTTCCAACACGTCCCGGGAAGGGTATATAAGTGACGATGTTTTGATATCATATTTCACTGTATTACATGGCGGTGGACACTCTTTTGGATCGAAGGTTATGTGGGCTGAAACATATGCAGAATATGAATGATACGCATTACGAACATAGCTAATACGAAGGATAGGGTCAACTGATCAAGGGTCGTGTAGCTGTAGAACTCTTGCCTCTGACCTCTGGGGTCTTGCGTTCGATTCCTGGACTGTGTATCTGATGCGAGTAGTTGTTGCCAGTGTCTGCCTTGATTTGACTTTCAGTTCCTCTAGTTTCTTCCCTTTGCAAAATCCAACAGGCTAAATCCCTATTCGGTGTTGGCTAGGACGTACTATTTACTGATCAATAAAAGGGTTTTTAGGGTCTTTTGGAGAACTTAAAAGGAGTTTAAGCAATCCTTGACAACTTATTTTTTTCAAAATCCCGATCCGCCCCTAAATCATAAACATTATAGACTTGATCTTAGGCAACAAGCGTAATAGAACTGTTTTTCAAACTGTTTTTTGACCAACAACTTACCGAAAAATGGAAACGCACATGTAATGGTTTTTTCCATCGAGCAAAACCTATTGTCCTTTTCGTCTAAAACAAACAATGTTAGTGAGTACAGCTTGATCAAAATATGAAAAGATTGGCAATCGTCGATACGCCAATCGCTTCTGCAATACTAATTGTTATGGCGTTCAGAAATAATAACTTTAATAACTTTTTTAACAATAATCAATTAGTAGGTCGAGATGCCCGGCCTAAAAAGCATGATTTTACAATGAACAAATATAAAACAAAGATTGAAAATATAAATTACGAAAATTGCTAAAATTTTCACAATGAAATTGTCTCAAAAATAATGTGTAATTATCTAATTGCATTACAGCAGTTGGAATAAAAGCATTGGAAAATCTCTTTGTTCTGCTTTTGATATTTGGATATGTTCTTGGGTTACGTTCCTGAGATTGTAGCGATGTTCCTTTTTTCCCGGTAGTAGGCAGTTGAGCTTGTTGGTAGGCTTGGAAGCGGTTTTATACAGTTTGTGACATAAATTTTCTCTGCGCTCAAACAGCGTAACTAGCTTGGCTGTAACCAGACTTTGCTGGTACGAATCATTTGGGAAGATGGTTTTAAGTGCTCTTTGATGAATTTGTTCAATTTGGTCACGAATTTGACTGTTGGTGATGGAAAAATGCGTACTTCAATAATGGTCTTACGAATTTCATAACTCAAAGTGTTTATAAAAAATAAAGTGTTCAAAAAAATACTGAAGTGGTGTTATGTGAATGTTGAAATGTTTAGAGCAGTTTTCGCAGTAAAAACCTCATTTACGGCTGTACCATATAATGTGGATCTCCCTTTAAAAAGCCTAGATAATTCACGTCTTGCATATTCAAAAAACGCTACGCCAAAGTAATAGCTGCAAACCTCCTAAGATAAAATGACCGTGTCCATGATATACCTACCAATGGCGGGCATCCCAAGTATTCGGCACCCACATTTATCGAGAGATTTGATTGTGTGCTTCTCCCAGAAACATGAGGTTTCTGAGTACGTCTTTCTCGTTTGTAGTTTTATCTCACCGCATTTGGATGGATACGGGGCAGGCTGTCTTATTATCTAGGCCCAACAACAGATTATAAACTTCCATGAATAATCACTGTCAGGGATAAAAATTAAGGAAGAGAGAAAAAAACGACTGCGTAATTCGAGACTCCGATGTTTAGGAAAAGATATGCCGGCTCTTTTTATCTGAATCCAAGGCTGCATTTACTCACTCACTTACTTCCTCTCTCCCTCTCTCCCCTCTCTCCCTCTCTCCCTCTCTCCCTCTCTCCCTCTCTCCCTCCTCTCCCTCTCTCCCTCTCTCCCTCTCTCCCTCTCTCCCTCTCGTCCCTCTCTCTCCTCTCTCCCTCTCTCCCTCCCCCTTCTTCTCCCGTCACACCCGTTTCCTTCTCTCTCCCCTTCGATCCTCCTGCTAATTTGTAGCTGGCACCTTGGGGTTTTGGAATCAGCATCTTACCTCTTTCCGTTTAAGAATGAAGTTTGTGGCAAATCCTGTCGGGATGTCGAATCCATCCAGCTCTGATGTCGGTTGGGTATTTTGGTCGTGTACCATGACACTTAATCCAATACCGTCCCTCTTGAGTCGACCGTAATATTCGTCTGGTTCGGCATCTAGGAGCAACCTAATACCGAATGAAGCTCCTTTCTTTTTGAGCTTAAAGCTTCCGTTGCCATTGAATGTGTAACACAATCCTGACTGTTGATAGAAAAATAGACACTGCTGAGGGAACCCACCATGGAAATCATTTTACAGAAGCGCGAAAAAAAAAGCAAGAAATAAAATAAATAATAACAGTAAATACTGTAACGTAAATGCCACAGGGAACCCAATTTAGATTAAAGTGAATGGTGAAAATAGAATCGGAAAAATTGAAAAATTGATTCTTTTTTTAAATTCGAGGTCAAGATAAAGTTCTCCGTAATACGAAAGAATGAAAAAAGAATTCTTAGTCTACATACCAATGTATCAAAGAAATGATCAAATTCGCCGCAAGGTTCTGGTCCAAAGCAACCCTTCACCATGTCTTTAAGTTGGTGGCCATTCTCAAGGACAGCTTGTTCGATATTAAAGGAAGAATTCATCATTTGACTGTACTTTTTATATGACCGCATATTGTCAAGTGCGTCGAGATACCGCTGGCTATCAGTACCGCGGATCCTACTTCTTTTCATCATGTTTTTGTTACAGATGGTCACTGCTGGAAATGGCAAAGAACTGACCTGGGGGGAAATGATCGTGGAAAACTCGTTTAGATTGGTATTTGATTAACAGGCATGCCAGCCGGTTTGATTAAAATCGGGAAATTCGCGGATATAAAGGGCTCTTGATTATATAATTCGAACAGAATTCTGACATTTCTAAACGATAAAATCGAATCTTTGATTCAAAAGCCGCTAAACTATCATAGGGTTTGATTAATTTTTGGTCAAGGAATGTCGTTGAATTGATGATGCGTACAACGTTAACTCAAACAGCCTATCACAACCAAACATTTTTTAAGACTGAGCTGGAAATGTAGGGTTTTTTTTTTTTTCGTTTTTTTGTTTTTTGTCTGACTAGCATAGTACTGACACCTATCATTTCAAAGTCTGAACCCCGTCAAATGTGATTCATTTGTAAACCTATTTCATAATGCAGTTGTGCTACAAGACGAGGGCTTTTTGGTTTCGTCGACTCAAATCTTCTCAGACCGCGATTCTTTTAAAGAAGCCAACACGTAATGTTCTTCATCTAAGAGGCTTATTGTATTGCATATTCAGTGCAAAGATATATGGATTACTTACGTCGTTGATTTTGATTTCCGTAGTTACGAATACTTCGTACTTGCGCCATTTTGTCCAACCCCAGTATGCCAAATAGACAAAAATCGCCGTAGCACTGCACAGGAGCAAAAACCATATCAGCTTCCTTACATACGACGATGCATCCGCCAAAAAATGTAAGCCATGGAGAGTACTATAGCCGGCAAAAGTGTCCAATAACTCCTTAATACTCGGTTTCTGTTCTTGGGTTTTTTCAGCCTCCATATCTTCGATCTTGTTTAGTTGTACTTCAACGCTGAGGTCAGTTTGAGCGAAAAGTCGATGACAGAATAATAATGCGTTGTTACTTTTTAAGGATAAGAAAGTATTGAAGTTTAGGACTTGAGATGAGGGCTCAAACTGGAGATCAGTATGAGATGAAATATTAATGAGCCCCGAACAAGTGTTTTTTTATTTAGAAATAGTCAATAATCGCCGAAAAAAATAATGATTTGAAATAATGACTACCCACCTGAAGCAGAAAAACTTGTCCAAAAATGTAGTTCATGGTTTAGTGAATTCTCAATCGAGTGTTGTAAGGATTTTCTCTTTAAATGAAGAATTCTCGTTTCGTTATTTTAGTTTTCGGTACGTCGAAGCTATTTCGTCAGTATGTTAGTTCCCACATACATTAATTTATTATACTGAGAATCTTTTCCCTCTTTTTTCGCGCCTAATGAATAAGAAGGTCTGCCTATACACGTTTTACGTAGTGCTATATCCGTATTATAGTCCGGTGATAACAACAGAGAAATAGCGGAGGAAAGATAGAGGCGTTGCTTATCTTACCTTGGTTTTAACTAATAAATATAGTGCTTGAAATTCAAATTAAAAGACGATTATTTCTTTAGATAAGATGATTTTAAATGTGAATTGGATTGTGGGGTGTTACCTAGTGGTGACAACAAAGGGCTATTATTCCTCGCTTTATTTTAAAAAAAATCCTGTTAGGAACCATAAAGACGGCTGGAAACGAACATATATATATGTATAAAAGGAATTCGAGGTTTTACTATGAAGTATAAAGCCTTAAACTATTATCAGCAAGAAGTGTCCGTCACTGGGAAAGAAGAGAAACGAAGGAAGGAAGAAAATAAACTGAAAAAGAAAGAAGGAAAGAAAGATGAAAAAATTATGGAAGAACAAACGAAGGAAAAACGAGACAAGAAAGAGAAAAGAGAACCATTAAGATCCTAAATCATCTACTCTTGTCCTCGCCTTTTCCGGCTTTAATCAAACTTCTATTGTCATTTAAACTACTCGTAAGTCTTGCCATCAACTCTTTAATTAAGTTTTCTGAGCTTTTTTAACGTATTTGGCACGAAATGCAGAAATAGCATGTGGTCAAAGTAATTAATTTTTTATTGTAGCTCGAGTCGGTGAGACTTATAGAACAGTGCACGATACCATCGAAGGCCTCCTTAACGTTAACTACACATCTTTGACCGTCAATGTTTTTTTGAAATTTAAGTTTTAAAAACGTCAAAATATGTTATTCACATATGTGGTTCTAATAAATAAACTCAAAAGGTTGAACGTGCTTTGTGTTTGTTATTAAAATTTCACAATCGTAATATAGTTTAGACAAATAATCTCCAGGACGTAACTTGTTTTGTTCAGTTCGATATTTAAATTTCGGCAGTGTCATCAGTTGATAAAGTTTTAGACAAACTCGAGGTTACTTATAGGTTCTTGAACAATTTCGCATACAAGGCTAGAGGTTTTACTTAATGTTACTGATTTATCGTAATTCATAAAGCAAAGATTTTGGATTCATTTCATTAAATAAGCGTTAAATCCCCGGAGTCATTGCGTTAATTCCCCGCCCTGTTCCGTGGGAGGGGAGGGGAGGTGGGACAGAGCAGGGGAGGGGGGACGGGGGGCGGTGGAAGAGACGGAGGAGGGAATGGGGGACGGGGGAGGGGAGTGGGGAACAATTTGACTAACGCATTAAGCAAACATTTTGTACCTTTTTACCAAGTTCTAATTCATTTGTGTTCGACAAACTCAAAGAAAAAAAATATCAAAAAAAAAATGCAATTTTTGGAAATACTTTGAAAGAACAGCTAAAATCTGACTCGGGCGAAAAAATCGTGCGCGTGAGACCGGGAGACATTACGTTAAGTTCTAACCAATCAGAGCGCTTGTTATCATTTGCAATTATTTTGTAAAATTTTAGCTTTACAAACCCGTTGAGCGGTGAAAAAATAGAACGTTAATGATTGTACTTAAGATAAGCAGGTCGGATTAGCAAAGTGCGAATTAATTGGATGAAAAACAACTCTCTACTTAATGACATATGCCAAGGTTTGATATATCTCAACAAGTGTACGACGTCAACCAAACATAAGCTCATTCATTAGTGATTGCTATGGTTACGTATAATACTCGGCCATGTTTTTTTTTTCATTTGCTCTGGGTGTTGACAGCTGACAATTCTTTATTATCTCGGTTTTAAATGAATTCTACGCGTATGACCGGTTTCATTAAGAAAATCTAGTATTGTTCAACTGAAGTTGATGTTAATAATTAATCGTGTAATGCCTAACGTGCATGACTCAGTAGTCTCAGCTTGCTTCGGAAACAGTTTTTTATTTCATCGTATGAATGTTTACTCCTACATCCAACTACTCAAATTGTGAGGTAAGTTCGAGGCCGTTAGCCAGCTGCGATTTGTCCAAGTAATTTAACAGAGATCACCAGCCAAGTAAAGATCATTTAATTTGCACAAGAAACATGTTAGTTAACTTTGTAAGTTTTCAATAATGCTTGGTGGTTTGTCCGGAAAATGAACTATAATTTCACCAGAAAAAGCAATAAAAACTGATGTGCACCTTAAAAAATCCATACGGAAAGTTTAAATTTGGTATATTGATATTATCTAGCTATTTTACTTGCCTAACACTCGCTGAACAGATGGTAATTCACCTTTCTCGAAGTGGCCAAGTAATTCATTGAATTCAATCTTTAAAAGATCACCGAAAATTTCTTTAATTTAAGGTGGAATTTTCAAGCGCTTGTGTTGACTGGCACAAAGAACCAAGCGATTGATATATTCTTTTTATTTACAGGGTTTTTGTTTGAATTTGCAGGTTTGAAAAGTCAATTCGTTCTCGGTTACTTAGCATGGGCAATGCAGGCGTTGTGGGGTGTGGCTAACACCCACATACCGCGATAGGGCAGTATTCGTATGACTGTGAAAAGCTCACGGCACGCACATGATGATGACAGGTAGGGCATGCGCCAGACCAATTACATTGCACGAGAATTTACTCTCCGTCCAATCAAATGCCCGGAACACGGCACGAAAACACTGTCACACTAAGGTCACGGCAATGTCAGACCAATCAAATTGCGCAAGAGAAAAGAGCGGTAAATCAAAATTATAGAAAACTTCATGGTCGCGGTACTGCCTATACGGCACCGACTTTTTACAATCATAGGAAAACTGCTCTACTGTCGGGCGGGAAGGGTGTCACCAACGTCCTGCAGAATGCGCAGAAGTGTACAATCTGCCGTCGCGACAAAAATATTTTGATATCAATGAAGACGTTTCCATGACACTGCATTGTTATGATCACGTGTCGTTATTGGCCAGGAATGTCATAGCAACATTTTGATTGACGTCTAGGTTGTCCCGAGGCGGAGTGCTGCGAATGCTCGAGTGGACCGTTTTAACAATCAAACATTTAATTATTTGATTATGCGGAAGGAGTATTAGAGTGCAAACAATATAACCGTGAAACTTTAGTAATACTAAATAGCACAATTTCATGCACATTCCATTGTTTTCTCTTGTTTAATTAGCACTATTTTGTACTATTTAGTAATTAGTGTTTCACGGATTAATTGTTTGCACTCTATGGGAAGTGTCAATAAGTCTGTTGGATGTTAACATTATTATTTACAATCTCATATTTCTATAGGGGTTCGTGCTCACAGCTTGACTGAAGAACAACTCGAGCGATTGAATATTTTCTTTGCAATTGTTTTCCATTATATTTGCGCTCTCCTCAGTGTTAGAAGTTTTATTTTCCACTACCAATTTGGGATTAATTAGCACGAGTTACTCTTTCAAAGAGTTCGTAATTGCACGAGCCCGTAGGGCAAATTTGAATCTTTGAAAAACTAACGAGTGCAAATTAATCCCAAATTGAACAAGAAGTCATATTATTACTTATTGATGATACAAGTGCAAAAATTAGGACAAAAACTAGTAAATACTCCAGTCGTTCAAGGTCACGCGCGTAAGCAACGTTACGTCTTTATTGCTTATTGGTTCTGACAAATGAATTAATTTGAAATTTGTTCGTTCACAACCAACTAGTATATTCAAAGCGATTTTGGTTTCAAATACTTGTAATTCAAAGAGTTTTTAATTTGCACTGAATTACCTTTCTTTGCACTGTTTTTCAGCCAATCAGCATCAAGTAATTTTTGCACTTATATTATTATCGTAGAAATTTCCAATTTTGGGGTTTTTGCATCTCTGGGGTCTCGGGTTTGATTGCTGGACTCCGCATCACATGTAACCAAAGTTTGTTACGGTCTGTCACTTCTCGAAGGCTTTTTTCCGCTTTTCATTCCTTTGCAAAACCTGACCACGTAAATAGCAATTCGATCTGTTAGTTACTCAGTGCCCTGATAATTGATCAGCCCAGAGGCTGTTTTGGGGTTCGATAAAGTATAATAGATTAATAATATGTAGTCAGCTGCACGTACGAGACAACTCATCCCTCTCTCTCACTGAATCTAATAGAAGTTGGTTAATCTGGTCATCTAGTTCATTCTCTATCTTCCATTTGATAGCATTTTTATTTACCCACTGACTTTTAAAACCACTTCACCTGATGGGCAGTTCTCAAGTTCTAATGAGATTCATTAGCAAATCTAATTAAAAGATTCTCAAAGATAACTATTCGAAATGTTTGGTTTGCGTTTTAATGAAAAAAATCGAGCGTTGCCGATGGAAATCCGTACCATAAAAAAAAAGTAATTTAGGATACTCAAAAATCGAAATCGTTTAGGTTTTTTTCAACCTTGATGATCGAATTACGCATTCATATTGAAAGACAAAGTTTGCTAAGATTCATCACTGCGAACTGAGAAACAAGATCCGGCCAGTTTTACTAATGAAGATAAAGTGATATCATCTGCTTAGACAAATCTAGAGACATTGTTGCTGCTGTTTGAAATGACAAGACAAGATCTTCTCGGTCCTATGTAAAAGCCAAGTTGAAAACTTATGACTATGGCCGTGGCAGAATTGTAAAACGTTTCCTTTTCGTAGCTTGAATATTTCTTGCAAAGATGAGTATTTATTGTCTTGTTTTACTAACACCTAAGATTTTTTTACAGATGGCTTCGCAATTTTAAGAAGTAAATGATAGATCGAAAAAGCCATTTCTATTTGTAATTTAAAAAAGTCCAAACATTACAGAAACCGAGTTTTCTTAATTAAGATTACCGTTAAGTTTTATATGACTTTTGCCAAACTACTAGAATTCATCGATCGAATTCTTGCTTAATCAATAATAAATCTTTTGGTGCATTAATCAAAACATCATATTTATTTATATATTTATGTATTGTAGGTATTTCTCATTTTCTATGTTGTTTTTTATGTTTCAAAATATAAAATATAATTCACAAAACTCATTTTTAAATTGCATAACTGAGCATAGCTTAAAAAGACGAAGCACTACTCCTGAAGTGCAAGACTGCTTTGAATAAAAATAGATTTTTCACCAGACTGACGACGACGGGTCGTAGTCGTTAGCAAACAGAAAGCTGTTTCTTTGCACGACCAAATTAGCCGTGTGCAAATTAGTAGAGCTTCAGTGTTGTTTGACAGACAAGTACTGAATACGGCGGTTCAGCGTCAAATCACCAAGCAAACACTTGGCTGTGCAGACTGTCAAGTGTCTTCCTTTTTAAATAAAAGTCTTTTTACATTAGATATTAACAGTCAGCTGATTGGTTTATGTGTCCTATGGGGGGAGGGGGTAGATCATAGACCATAATATACTACTCAACTGAGTGCCCCAATTGGCTGGGAGGGAGGGGGTAAGTTCGTACAGCGTACTATTCTACTCAAACCACTTGTGGTTTGTTGTTTTATCTCTACACAGTATGGAAATGAAGGAAGAAAACACTGTAGAAGCTGAAGGACCTAAAAATATGAGCGAACCAATCAAAACCCCAAGAGAATTCTGGGAAGAACTGGGTTCCTACTCGACGCTCCATGGCGTCCAATTTACCTTCGACAAATCTTCCAAGCTTCGAAGAGCATTGTGGATACTTTTGATTCTAGGATCAGGAGCTTTCCTTGCTAATCAAATTTACGCCGGTTGGAAGAAAATGATTGCTTTTCAAGTGGTTTTGGAATACAAGAACGAATTTAGAGACGCACTCGATTTCCCTGCCGTCAGCATCTGCAACAATAATATGATGCGAAGAAGTCGAATCAACGGTACATTTGCTCAACGGTATTTGGACCTACTCGACCCTCAAAAGAGCAGCAAGAGTCCCGAACTTCAAAGTGGTTTGAACTATTCACTAAATCTGAAGTCGGCTGCTTTTCAGTATGGTCATAACTTGTCTGAGATGCTGCTTTACGGTCAGTGCAAATGGCCTGGGATACCTTGCAAAGCATACAACTTCACATCATTCTATGACTATAGGGTATGTTTTCTCTCGCGTTAAGTCTTATATACATACACACAATACTCCAGTATCAAGTTCTCTGTTGCTCAGGGTTAGATTCGAATATTCATGTATTCCCGTGAAGGTCCGTGAAATTTCAAAGTGTTCGTATTGTTGAAGTTGTGCATTCTTTACTTTAAAGTTAGTATTTGTGAATATTTAGACACTGATACGAGGCTAACCCTAAGGAAATGAATCTGAAATCAAGGAACACAGTGGTAATTTGGAACTCGAAAATGGTCTAGTGCTAAATCATTTTCAGGTTCAAAGTATAGAACATAGAAGCTAAGACCAAAAAGTATTGTGGGAAGTACGTTTATTAGATGTATCTTGTGATGCATCTCGTCATAGTAGTTAACTATGATCTCGAGCTCGTGGAATATGAGTTGTTGCACTGAAACATTAAATTGTCGACTGTATAAACACATCTAAGAGAAATTTGTCTATTTTGGAAAATAGCTCGAGGGTTTTGCTAGGCTATGTGTGTTAGCTCTGAAAGCTGTCCGCCATTTTGGATTTGGAAGAGCTGACCAAAATGAGTAGCTTGGGGACGAGGCTAAAGACATCCTATAGGATACTTATGTCATTTCCCAGAAAACCTTTGTTTTAAACCCGACAATGATTTTGCTTGCAATACTGTTGTATAAAACGTATACATACTGTCTTAAAATGGTTCTAAAATTCTCTTTCAGTATGGTCTGTGCTATACGTTCAACTCTGGCAAAAATAACAAAAAGATTTTAAAATCTACGAAAACTGGAAGCAGTTTCGGTTTGTCGATGGTAATAAACGCACAGCCCGAAGAATATTATGGACCATATAGTCGAGAAGGGACTGGGTTCAGGGTCATTATTCATGACCAGGAAGAACACCCGTCGATGGAGAAAAATTCCTGGCAAATCTCGCCTGGTAGTAGTGTAGAAATGAGGATTAAACGTAGAGAGGTAACATTCAGGGCTTTTGCTCTTTTAGGTGTAAATTATCAATTACCAAATATCTAATTAATTTTCAACTTGTAAGCGCTTGGAGGTTATTAAATGCACGTATATATAAGTTTTGAAGTCAAAACTACAGTAAGACCCTGAATTGCTTCTACGATATACCATGAGCGTATTAAGGGGAGGCGGCGAGGTCGCAACCCTTCCTTTCAAATTGGAATTAGTTTTTGTTTACCTTTTTGGGGGTTGAAATTTCCGCATAACTTCAGTAGATTCTGGATCTGCCTTCTGTACATTTATTTATCAGCAGAATGAATAGATTCACTGCATGCGTACCACTTTGGCTCATTTTTGGTTTTATCAGGCACGTGCTGCTAACAAACTATAACCAGGCACTAAACATAATGTATGCCACTAATGAACATTGTTGTAGATTTACAGCTTACCCGCTCCATACCCCAAGTCCTGCAGGAAAGGAAAAGGTCATTCACAAAGTGTCTGCTTACAAAAGTGCTTCACAGACATCATACTAAGAAGTTGCCACTGTCAGACTTTGGGGATGCTACGTTCAGGTAAGAGTTATGTTTTTAACACTAGACAAACACTGACAGAGGCGGTGGTCTCCGCCTTAGCATCGATAAACCATTGCTCTCTCTCGCTCCTACCCTCAAACATACATTATTCACGTTGCAAAGAACGACAATGGGAAGGTTGACCCGTCTGCATATCAGTGTTATACACCTCATGGTATACTGACTAGTATGGTCTCCTCAATCGAAACCTCGAAAGCAATCAGACATAATGAGTCCCCGTAGTTTCTTTTGTTTTCTTCTGTAGCCTGAACGGTGACTAGAAGTGCCTTTAGATTAATCTTTAATTAGCAGGGTAAATTTTGTTTGTAACGTAAGACCAGTAGATTCTTAAAGAAACAACTGAGATGGAGCTGAGGTAACAAATATATGTATTGCTTCAGAACCTATAGACTCTCCTTGGTGTACGCCTTGGCAGACAAGAAATTGCCTTTATGGCGCTTTTAGTGAGTATTGATGTGGTGTTAGTATAGTCATAGCGAAACGTTTACTTCATACCACCAGACAATAATTCATCAATGGTAGTTACCGACAACAACCAAAACCATACATAACATTACCGACAACACACATAATAACATCCCACTACAACCACAAACACTAACAACGGCAGCCCGCGATCAATAATAATAATATGGGCAACCCACACAATAACATACCACCACCACCACCACCACCACCAACAACAACAACAACAACGACAACAACAGCAACAACAATAACAACAACAACAGCAACAACAACAACAATAACAACAGCAACAACAACAACAACAACAACAACAACTGCAACAACAATAACAACAACAGCAGCAACAACAACAACAACAACAGCAACAACAACAACAACAACGACAACAACTGCAACAACAATAACAACAACAGCAGCAACAACAACAATAACAACAGCAACAACAACAACAACAACGGCAACAACAACAACAACAACAACAACAACAACAACAATAACAACAGCAACAACAACAACAACAACGACAACAACAGCAACAACAATAACAACAGCAACAACAACAACAACAACAACAACAACAACAACAACAACACCAACAACAACAACAACTGCAACAACAATAACAACAGCAACAACAACAACAACAACAACAACTGCAACAACGACAACAACTGCAACAACAATAACAACAGCAACAACAACAACAACAACAACAACAACAGCAACAACAACAACAACTGCAACAACAACAGCAGCAACAACAACAACAACGACAACAACTGCAACAACAATAACAACAGCAACAACAACAACAACAACAACAACAATAACAACAGCAACAACAACAACAACAACAACAATAACAACAACAACAACAACAACAACAACTGCAACAACAATAACAACAACAGCAGCAACAACAACAACAACAACAACAACAGCAGCAACAACAACAACAACAACCACACTGGACAACAGCACCTTTAGTAGATTCAATCAATAATACCGGAAACCCACAATATGAACATCAAAGACAATAACAATCCAACTCAGCTTAAAATCGACAACCTTAACCACTTCATCTGACCACCAATCTTAATTATAACACTGACAACGACAAAAATTCTTTTTAAGTTTTTTTTCTTTGGTTTTCCTTTGAAATTAGACGCGGTAAACCTGAAAAGCTGTAACTGTACTGTCCAATGTCATCGAGTCAAGTACGACGTCCAGACATCCTCTATGTATTTCCCGTCACATACTTTCCGGGAATCTATTGTTCAGAAGAACAACTTGAGCTCAGATCCTAAAGATATGGCTGGATACCAAGACTGGTTCAGGTCAGTATGTTACCATGCCAACCAACATGGTAAGCCTCACGCGTAATCGTTTAAGCCAGTCCTTCATTTCATAGTCCTATCATTGTTCTGGCTTTTGCTTTTCAAAACTTGTTTTTTTATTTGTCCCGTATCTAAAATGACCGTAAAACATTTGATCGTAAGCATTTGATATAGATTTTCATTTGCTGCTAGGCAACGTTACGTCAAGTTGAGCGTGTTTTATGGAGAACTTGAAACAGAGATAACTACAGAACATCCAGCTTATGAGTTGACAGATTTAGCAAGTAAGATAATCTAATATTAATAGAGAACAAAAAATAGCAAACAATGGTCGCGAAAGGCTCTGCTGAAAAATTAGCATAGGAAGAGGAGGGAAAAGAGAAGACCAAGGATTGGGAGAACCCGTTTATTTCCAGTCAGTTGTCTTGTTTGAGCCTGACGTTTTTGGGTTACCTCAAGAGCCTTTTCCCCTCTATGCTATCTATGGATGCTTACACCAAATCGCACTTTGTAGGTCTATTTTAGGAATATGATAACATGTCTAAGGGTGCTGTACGTCTATTCGTTATTCAGTGGATTTTGTACTTTTTAGATGATCTTGGTGGCAGTATGGGTCTGTTTCTTGGATGCAGTGTGTTGACTGTTTTCGAGTTTATAGACGTGTTGGTCTTGATATGCATTGCTCACTGGAGAAGGAAGCGGCAGACAAGCAGTAGACTGCAAGAAAGCCAGAAGTGTTCGTAGGCACGAAGGAAAAGGAATAGTTGATCATGAGAAGTTGCTTAAAGATCAACTTGCAATGAAGGGAGTTACTTGAGCAACTGAATCCTCAGAACACGGAATACTTCGTGTAAATCATATATAAGCAACATGCTATTTGACTGGGATTTTTGTACCAAAAGCTTTTAAAAAGATTAACTTTTAACAATCATTATAGAACCCAAGGCCTTAAAATGACAAGTATGATTAATATATTGATCAAAAAGCAGACTTATAACAGCCTTTGAGTCTACTTGTGCTTTTTTTAAAAATAAAGACAGGCAACCCAGTAGCACTGGGTTCTTGCATAATGTCATCTTTTGTCAAGAATCCAAGTCGAAAGTTTTCACAGCCAGCTGATCTGAGATCGCGAAGTAGAAATGACGTCATCGCAAAACTGAGATTGCATGAAGCCTGTAATGAAATTGACCAGTCGGAAAAATAAAAACATGACCACCATTGCAATAACAATATAACATTCATCAGTTATCGTGTAAGTATTATCAACCTGGTGGCCCACAGGCAGCCCAAACAATGCTTGGGTGGCCTGGAATCCATGATTTCAAGAGGAAAAGTGACACCTCAGTTTTGCAAATGTTCTCGATTCTGATTGGCTAACATTTTCTCTTGGATCAGCTGGAGGAGGGAGCCTCAATTTATATGTTATACGTTAGGGTTATTTTTTCACATAAATAATGTAGTTCCTTCATTAATCACATGTTGTCTTTCTCGTATTCACTATACATAGCCGCTGGCCAGTTATCAGAGCAGGCGTTGATTGGTTGATGTCTTTAATACGAGGATAGATGAGAATTACTATCATCGTAAGCAAAAAGTACACTATTTAATTGTTAAGTGCATTCATAACCGTTACGGATGTAGTCTGGAGTATGATTTTATCGATAAACAAATGTCATCAAAACTAGTCTTTCTATATCCTTCAATTTTACATTGTACCAAATGATTTTGAAAATATCGCATGAACATTAAAAAATATCATGGTTATATTCTTCTTTTTTCTTCTTCTCCTTCTGTTCCTTCTTTCTTTTTCATTTCAAAAAGGGATTGAAACTCGAACTAGCCATACATTGATGGCATCATATTCTTGATCTAATGACTTTTAGATTTTCTACAATTCAAGTGAGTGGCTCTTTTACATCCTCAGCTTCTACTTAAAATTACACATCAGATGACGTCCATAATCCTAAGAGGACGATAAGTGGGCAACATTAAGCCCAAGGTAAAATGACTGATGATTATATAATATCTCTTAGTCATCAGTAAATCTTCCATCAAATAGACAATTCTCGAGTTCCAAAATAACGCTCAGTTCCTTGATTACAGACTCATTTACTCAGGGTTAGCCCCGAATAAGTGTCTAAACATTCACAAATAACAAAGGTAAAGTAAAGAATGCACAACTTCTCTAATAGAAACATTTTGGACTTCCCCGGACCTTGACTGGAACACATAAATATTCTGCACAAAACCGAGGCTAACCCTGAGCAACAGAGAACTCGAAACTGGAGTATTCATCATTTCCATTTTTACGGGTAAATAGCGTGATTGGCAGCTCTCCAGTTTTCATGATATTAAAACGCATATACTAGAACACCAAGACCAGAGCCAGCCATTGTAGGCGGCGATTTTAATTGTCTCATGAATAAGGGATGCTGTCTTGCAGTGAAATCGAGAAAAAACGCCTCTATCTCAAAATCTTCAAGAAGTTCGATAACAGAGTAGTGTGCGGGTTTGTTTGTCGTAGTCGAACTGGTGATCCTGGTGATCAAGAAGATAGAAAATCCTCGAGGAATTTGAAAATATTATAGAAGCGAATTAGTAATGACTGGTGTAATTTGTTGAAATCACCGGCGGATTTTACTGGTGGTGGTGCTTTCATTCCTTCTTATAAACACCAAGATACTCAAGAAATCTGAAGAGAACTCATCCAGCACAAGTTAAACAGGTTAGTGTGGCTCTAACTATAAGGCAGATGTACTAACAATTAATAACAACTTGATAATAAACACTTTTTACTTAAACATGGTGAAAATATTTGTCTATTACTCGAGCTAGGTTACTGATAAAATCGTGACCCTCAAAAAAATTTTTTTCGTTCAGATGTCGTTCACTTATATAAACGCAATTTTATTGACATTTGCCATCCGACATTAAATTAAACGATGCCAATAGTTCACTATACCATCTTTTTTTAAGGAAATAAAAAGGACATCACTAGAAAATATGTTGTATATATGTTTATCTGGAAGTGCGCCAGCAGTATTTGAGCTCCTCTTATTTGTTGGGTTATAACTGGGAAGGCGTAAACTACTATTAATTAACCTTACCCAAAGCCAACACCACTAGCTATGGTCTATATAGTTTTATACATTTGCGGCACACAAATTTTGGAATATATCCCAATGACCATAAAGAGACCGTTTTTTGACAACATGATGTTTCGAATGAAGCTGTGGGAGTCTTCTTCACAGCTGCAGTCGAAAAATTGAAAAGAAAACCGTTAAGTCTCTCTTTTATCATTTTAATGAGATATTGAAATACCTCACGCGAAAGCTTAAAATCTTCTAATCTTATAGTGCTTATGAAGTTAACTATTTTTTATGTTTTTATATCAATATCTACTTTTACCATATTCGTATTGTTTCTAAATTTCTCCTCAGATTTTTCTCATTCGTTTGAATTTCTTAAATTATTTAATTAATATTTATAAAAGCGACTAACTCTCCTAACTGGAATGTGCCCAAAACTGGTTGAGTCTAGTCAAGAGCCTCTTCATGTTTGGCTGTTTGCCAACTGAACGTCGATTCAATGTTTGGGCCCATACTTCGGGATTCCAAATAGTCAGTTTCGAATTTTATATAATTACTGAATAAATTAATATTTGATATTAATATATGATTATAATTATGTGATATAATTATATAATTACTTGACTTTTCACAAATTCACAAGAAAGAAAGAAAGAAAGAAAGAAAGAAAGAAAAGGGAAGGGGGAAAACCGGAGACTACCTGGCGAAAAACCCTCAAATCAAGAGAGAGAGATATCTAACAAACTCCATTCACATGTGATATTGAGTCCAGGAATTTAACCCGAAACCCAAGAGGTGATAGGCGAGTGTACTGACTACCACTCACACCATCCTCGATTCCCAAAAAAGCTTGTTAAAGCGTACGTCATATCTATATATTTAAAGCAATATCTGTTTACAGCATGGAAATGAACGAGACAAAGCCTGCAGACACCCAAGACACGGAAACAAACCGAATGCCAAATAAAGATAAAACCCCAAGAGAATTATGGGAAGAACTGGGTTCCTACTCTACGCTCCATGGTTTCCAGTTTACCTTCAAGAAATTTTCCAAGATTCGGAGAGCATTGTGGATACTCTTGTTGGTAGGATCCGGGGTTTTTCTTGGCAATCAAATTCACACCGGCTTGAAGAAGGTTGCAGCTTATCAAATCTTTGTTCGACATCACAACGAATTTAGAGACGTGCTTGATTTCCCTGCCGTCAGCATCTGCAACAATAATATGATGCGGAGAAGCCGAATCAACGGTACATTTGCTCAGCGGTACTTAGACGTGCTTGGAGGGCAACCGAGCAGCGCCTGGCCTGATCTTGAAAGTGGTTTGAATTATTCTTTAAACATCGAAGAAGCTGTTGTTCAATATGGTCAGAATCTGACGGAAATGCTTTCAGACGATAAGTGTAGATGGAGTGGAAGTGTTTGTAAACCATACCAGTTTACACCGTTCTTCGAGTACCAGGTGAGTCTCTCTCTCGTCATCCTTTTGACTTTATATGTGGAAAATGTGCCACAATGGCTGAGAAAACGGGAGATCAACAGAAAACTACAAAACTAAAGACTGCACAATTTGGCAGGGTTACTAGGATTACACAGTGTAATTTTCATCCAATCAAAAAATAAATAAATGAATAAATAAATCAGAGCTTGTATAACTCACAGATCGAATGGGAATTTTGCGTGTTTGTTAGTTGCAGAGGGAGTAAACCCGAGTAGATTCCTGTTCACACCACTAAGAAGTCTATCTTCTCATCTCCATTGATCTCTCTTTCAGTATGGTCGCTGCTATACGTTCAACTCTGGCAAAAATAGCCAGAGTATTTTGCAATCTAGAAGAACAGGAAACACTTTTGGCCTGTTACTTAAGCTTGATGTACAGCCCGAAGAGTATTATGGACTATATAGTCGAGAAGGGACTGGGTTTAGGGTCATCGTTCATGACCAGGAAGAACACCCGTCGATGGAGAAAAGCGGTTCCTGGCAAATCTCGCCTGGTAGTAGTGTAGAAATGAGGATTAAACGTAAAGAGGTAAAAAATATTTTCTTCACAAGTGAATATTGCATATGTGCAACAGTTATGCAATAAAATTGCATTATAATTTTTCCAGATTTTTTTATTTTGGCAACTCAATCCTAGAGGTGTTTAATGTTAGTAAGCTGCATGCTAATACATCTCATTGGTGTAATCAGTGTATCAAATAAATGATACTCTAGGGAATGACACTTGGGTTGAATTGGAAAATATTATGGCCAGACACCTCTATTTAACAATTCCACCCAAAGCCCGAATGGTCTACGAGTCAATAGCCATTGAAAGCGAGGGCCAAATGGGCTATTGACTAACAGACCATGACTTAAGAAGCGCCGTAAGCACTCAAGAAGTTTGAGAATCACTCGCCTACGGCTCGTGCTCGTGTTTGTCCTTATACTTCTTTCGTGCTTACGTCACTTCCTCCGTGCTTTATTACTGAACGGAGCACGAAAAAAGCTGTTTTATTTGTTAATTTAAAACCGGCACTTTTCGCTACCAGTGGTTTATATAGACTATTAGTACTGCAGAGTCAATCAGAACGCAGATATTATTTAGCAAACGTGTTTAAGACAAAGTAAGTTTCGTAAGTGTTTCCATGACGATGTTATATCATTGTAATAATCCCCCTAAAGAATCAACATTGTTGTAGCTAAGCAGCTTACCAGCTCCATACCCCAAGTCCTGCAGGAAAGGAAAAGGTTATTCACAGACTCGCTGCTTACACGAGTGCTACACAAACATCCTACTAAGAACCTGCGGCTGTCAGATGCTGGGGATGCGGCTAAGTCAGTCAGGTGAGTCAGCGATGGGTTTTTAATAAACAGGAGAGAGGATTGGCCTCTTTAGCTTGGGCGTAACTGTTTTCCCAATTCAGACCACGTGTTATAACCTTGAGCATTATTTCTTTGTTTAATGGTTGCGCACGAGAAGACACACAAATATGGGTACGACTCAAAGGAAGTATCCTTTTTTAAAGATAATGACTTGTCGCCTGAAATGGGAAGACATTACGGCCAAGCTAGCTAAAGAGGTATATTGGCCTGGGAAAGGATTAAGTTGTCAAACAAAAGTTATAAAATGATGTGACCTCGTAATTTGTAAAGCATGAAACATTCTGTCCAAGTGCACATTAATCTTACTGTTAGTTTTTAAGTTGTTTATACGTTAATATTAAAGTGTATATGACACGAAAAAATTTTAATGTTAAGAATGTGTAGTTTATTGGCATTAATAAGAATATCACGGTTAAATTTGTTCCAAAAACGTATTTCTCTAGAAATTCAAAAAATTTTAGCACGAGTTGTGACGTCATTTTGTTTACAAGTCTCCAGATTTAGTTGCAAATACACGAAATATGTTTGAACATAGAATCTTAATTTCAAGTAGTACACTTTTCAATTTCCCAACATTGGAAGAGTACTACGTAAGCTATCAAATGAAGCTGACTAAAATATGTCTTTTGTTGTTAATTTATATGAATTACAATTTATATTTAGTACATTACTACTGAATCTAGAGTACGTGTCAACAAAATGACGTCACAAATTGGGATTAACTTTCGCAAATATCTCAAGAAATAAGCTTTTGAAACAAATTTTGTTACGATATATTCATTATTACTAACAAACTATACATTTTAAATGATGGAATGTTCTCGTGTCATATACACTTTAAAAACTCATTTAGTTTGTTTCTAAGTTTTGGTAAATTGGTAATTAATATTACATGTTTGTCGTATTGCTTCAGAACCTATTGACTCTCCTTGGTGTACGCCTTGGCAAATAATAAATTGTGTTTCTGGCACTTATAGTGAGTATTGATGTGATGTTAGTATAGCTATATATAACTTATAGAACAACTATAAAAGCTATGACATGAAGCTGCTTTTAACTTTAATTTAGCATGAGAGGTAAATCTATAGACCCCTTGCGTGTGATGTCAAAGCAGCTCGATCTGGGGAACAAAACAAAAGAATTCCAAACTTCTGAGAATTGGAACCTATTGTTTTGTCCCCCAGGTTGAGCTGCATTCCAAATTGCTGCAAGGGGTGTATGACCAGACTGAACGATATCTCTGACGTTTTTGAATTCTTCTTTTATCTGTGGACACACTAATCGGGACCACTTGAACGATATTTAAGATAAGGAAACTTTTCCCAATCAGGAGAGAGCAAAATCAGTATCATATTAATTTCAGCCAATCACGATCTTTCATTGACGTTCACTCACACACAGTTATTGTTATATCTATGCTTCGTTGCTCATTCCTGATTGGTTTATGCTTGACTTTGTTTTCACTCTATGTCGTGAATCTTCAACTTTATTCCAAGTAGTTCCGGTGAGTGACTCCGCACAGTAATTGTGAAGTAGCGTGTTTTGTTCGAAGGAATTATGTGTCGATTTGGCTCTACACGGGCATAGTTTAAAGGCTAAACTTTATTCACACAAATCAGTCCAATACCACGAAAAAAGATGCTAGGGAAAAGGCCCGGTGAAACCTAAAATTTCCAAAGCTAAAATTACAATGTATAAAGGGAAATGAAAAAGGAAAACAGTACAAAAAAACTCACCGAATTGACACCACGGTATACAAGTACGGCACACTACTTCAAGCACATGTAAAACATATACCGCGCAAAGGATTGCGGGACATTTATTTAGATTACGTAGAATAGAAA
This sequence comes from Actinia tenebrosa, assembly GCF_029948245.1. Taxonomy (NCBI): domain Eukaryota; kingdom Metazoa; phylum Cnidaria; class Anthozoa; order Actiniaria; family Actiniidae; genus Actinia; species Actinia tenebrosa. Next base: position 18,454,998 of record NW_028292578.1, read on the forward strand.
CATAGGAACGCGGGAACTCCGGAATACCCTCGTTGAGGATTAGTCTCAACAAATTGTTTGATAATATTTATCAACACAAAAGTTAAGTTTGCTATTTTTCCGTTTCTTGGGAATAAGTTTATAACATTTGGATAGATGACAGGACATGCCATTGGCTCTTGATCAGTCCAGGAAGTACTTGAGGGCGAGTACCAACAATAGCTATGGCGAAACAACAACAACCACAACAACTTCAATTGACTAACATCACACCATTGCATCAAAAAGAGAAAACTTGTTTTAAATCTTCATTCTTCTGTTTTTCTTCCTCTTTAAATTAAGGCGCAGTAAACCAAAAGAGCTGTAACTGTACTGTCCAATGTCATCGAGTCAAGTACGACGTCCAGACATCCTCCATGTATTTCCCTTCATATACCTTCTGGGAATCTATTGTTCAGAAGAACAACCTGAGCTCAGATCCTAAGCGTATGGCTGGATACCAAGACTGGTTTAGGTCAGTATGTTACCATGCCAACCAACGTGGTAAGCCCCACCGAGTCGTTCAAATCCTCTATTTAACAGAACTGGAATATTGGTCAAAATTGGTGCTCCTACACCTTGTCACGTGTTTGTTTTCTGAATTCGTCGTTATGTCATATCGGCCATGTTGTTGCCATTTAACAAAAGATTAGCATCCATTTTTTATCGCACCAAGATGTCAGCCATGTTTTTAACTTTTAAATCTTTTGGGAACGATAGCAAACCATCAATATTCCCCTTCTCAGTTCCCTGCGCCATCTTGAAAGGTAGCCGTGCCTTTGCATCGAAGCGAGACGAACGGTGAGCTTGCAGTGTTAGGGACCTTTTTTAACACCTTGAACAATTATTCACACGTACTCTATCATTGCAAGCTCACCGTTCGTTTGGCTTCGATGCAAAGGCACGGCTACCTTTCAATATTCAATATGGCGCCTGCAACTGTGAAGGGGACTATTGAAAGGAAGATATAACAAAAATTGGCGTGATAACACTAGCTTTAATTCAGTTCTGTAGGTACAGGTCTGGCTTAAAGTTGTTAGCTCCGTTCCGATGTTGAGGAAAAAACTGGGTGTAATATGTATTGCAGTGCATTCTGGGCCGTTTCAGGGGACGAAAATGACGTGAAAATATGTCCCCTGAAGTAGCCCCAAAATGCATTGCACTGCGAACTCGACCCAGATTTGTCTTCATCCTCGGAATCGCTAATACTTTATCTTCGTGGTCGTTTAACCTTTTTTTCAAATGATTTTTCGTTTGTGGATAGGAAACGTTATATCAAGCTTAGTGTGTTTTATGGAGAACTTGAAGCAGAGATCAGTACAGAAGTTCCGGCCTACCAATTGACAGATTTAGCAAGTAAGAAAATGTATCATACGATAAACACGCGCACTGTTTGTCTCTTTACTCTCTGAAGAACCCCCGTCCGGCCTTGTACCCCGGTTACTCGTTATGGCGAATAAATCATCCAATGAAATATCTTTTATCCTGCAGATGATCTTGGTGGCAGCATGGGTCTGTTTCTTGGATGCAGTGTGTTGACTATATTTGAGTTCATAGACGTGTTGGTCTTGATGTGTATTGCTCACTGGAGAAATAAGCGACAGGCAAATTATAGAGTAAACTGATTTAGCAAACAAAGCGACGTGTAAAACTAAGGACGGCGCGCGCGCTGACGGGTTAGGCTTCAAGAATTTGCAACATCCCCTGTGATTGGTTAGGTTTAGGGGCGGGGTTGGGGAAAGGTCATTGTTTTCTATTGTTCTTCACATGTGCGTCCTCCAATAGGATCACATCCTGCAAATTCGTGAAGGACGACCTGCGCTGACTATAGTAAAAACGACCTTTGACATCCGGACGCCACATCTTCATCTTCTTTATTAGCATAACTAATACAACTGTATTTTGGGATTTTCCCAAAATGGTAAGTCCACTACTTATAATACAATGTTCTCATCAAAGGTGAGGGTCAAACCGCCACAACTCGCGGAAGGATCTACCAGAAAGAATATTATTCGGGAGGACGATGGGCAGCTTTCGCTGATGTGGGCCTCCTTTCACTCTCACTACCACTACATTTACTATTTTATATAAACAACGCTCGAACCCCAAAAAAATTGTGGTTTCGGTTTTTCTTGGAGGATATACACCTAAGTCCAAAATGGCGTACGGTCGAGAGTGTTATATGAAAACGAGGAATCCAGGGCCATGTGCAAAGAAATAATATGGTGTCAATGCCAAGTATACACTTGTTCACTCGTTCTGTCTTTCTTTCCTTCTTACATTCAGGAACGCGACAAAGTTGTAGCATCAAATTATAAGAAAACACTGTAAATTTGTAAATTTGTAAATTCGGCCCTGGATGCCTCGTTTTCAACCGGTCGTACGCCATTTTGGATTTAGGTGTATGACGCATGTAAATCTGGAAAAGACGAATGTAAATACTTTGCCACAGGCAGCCCAAGCACTGAAAGTTTCAATATAATTTATAAGGCCATTATAGAATGAGGATTGTGGTGTAAAAGTACGTGTAAAAAGTTACAGTAAACTTTTCTTGCCTCCTAACAGTTGTTTGTACCTTGATTGGTCTTCTGGTGAATGCGCGCTTGATTACACTTGATGTAATTTCCTGTCTCTTGTGAAACGTTCTTTAGATAAATCGGATGTTTTCAGTGGATATTTAGATTCACTTAATAAGCGATAAAAATCAGATTCCAAGACATTTGTCGTAAACCAGTAGAGTGCAAACAATATTACTGTGAAACTTTAGTAATACTAAATAGCACAATTTCATGCAAATTCCATTGTTTTTTATTGTTTAATTAGCACTATTTTGTACTATTTAGTAATAAGACTGAAGCGAGATGACGTTTTACCCCCGTCTCTAGACCATAATCCTTTTCACATTGCTTTTGTTCTTCAATTATGACTATTGTCCCTGTATTCTCTAAGGAATCAAAAATTTTTATATGAAAGAATTTTTTAGAACTATTATGGTCTAGAGACGGGGGTAAAACGTCATCTCGCTTCAGGCTTATTGGTGTTTCACGGATTTACTGTGGTCACTCTAATTTTAAGCCGCATTTGTTTATTCGGGCGCGTACTAAATTGTAAAAACGAAAATCTGGGAGTTTTCAGATACTTTAAATGATTGATAAGCAGAGAAAACGAGAGATTTTTTAATATATCTTTTTTTAAAATATAAATTAAGATTGCTTTCTTGAACTTCCTGAACAAATAAAAATCAAGTCAATTTTACTCTAAAGAGTGCAAAAGGCGTGCAAAATATTCCTCCAATCACCGAGCAGATATTTAACATTCCACGCTTCCTGCCCTTGATGTCACGTGATAAGCATCACATGATCAGCTGATTGGGTATATAAACAATCTACACGCGTGCTCTCTCTCTTTCCCGCTCATTCTTCAACCACATGTTGATCTGGTAAGTTAATCTTCAGTGTTATTGCGCTAAATCTTTTTTAGTGTTTTAGATTTGGGTTTCAAAAAACTAAAGTATTTCTAAAATAATGAATAGATTCTGAAGTTTTCATGTAATATTTTTTTCTTGTTTTTAGAGTATAGCAAAATACTAAAGCTTTTTAAGGACGTACAATCTTTTGCTCTTAAATTATTGTGACAAGCTTAGCTTCTTTGTAAAACTTATGCCGTTCGACAAAATTTCCTTAATGATAATATAACTAGCATTTACTGCAACCATTTCACATGTAGTATTTTATAAAACTCATTTATTTATAAAACATGTAATATAAGGACGCCTCGTTCAATTCTATACCTATGTGAATTAATTTTAACACTATAGCTAAGAAATCTTTTTCATGAATGTTTTCTTCGTAAAAAGCATTAAAATTAAACTCGAACGAGGAACGAATAAAGGCTTTTTTGTTTCTGTAAGTAAAAGTTTTTCATAATTTTCATGTATGCATTTTTATCGCTCCCAAAACCATGTGAAGTTTTTGACTTTTCAATTGCTAAAGTTTTAGAGGTTATTGAAGAATGATATAATCATGGAGACATTAAAATGCACTAGGGCATTTCGCCGCGCATTCCTATTTGCATCTGGGGATGTTGTATTAGGAAGAATGCTGAGAACCATACATTTGTGTGCTATAATAAGATTTTAATAATATGAAAAATAGAAAAATGTTCTCCTAATGTTTTACTAAAGCATGCTTTTTCATTATTTGTTAGGTCCTCCTCGCGTTCCATAGCCGTAAACATGGCACAATCAACAGACGACACTAGGTATTACTGTAGGTACATATATTAACACAAGAACCTCAAACAAGCTATTAAATTCTACATATTTTGGCGTCTTTCCTATTGAAATTGTTTTCTTATTTTGCGTTTACTTGTTTGACGTGTCTTGTGGGCAGTATTCATATGTGGGACTAAGAATCTGTTCCTAAATCAAATATGGAACGTCACATTTTTTTCTAAATATATCATTTTTGGTTTGTGACCACAGCAATTTGAACTATTCTCTTAAAAAGAATTACCTCGGTTGTCACAATCCAAATATTTTTCATTTATATACAAACGTTATTTGTAAGTTAGGACTAGACTTAAGAGGGTTCCAGAAATACAAAGTATGGAGCCCAGCAGATAACATTAGAAGAAGCTACCACTTTTACTAAACTTAGCTGGGGTTTACTAGTGTTTTTGACTGGTCAATTGGCCAGGGTCATGGGACCAATTAGGTTAGCTTTTTATTAGGCCAACGAGTTGACAACGACTGAGGAACCGTACACTGGAGGCAAGCACTGGAAGATTCTTCAAACTACAGCTCGTCAGAGCATAAACTGTGTCTGTGGTCCTTGATTTAGAATTAGCTGGAGATCTGTCATTGTGTTGTGCAGTTGTGGTCAGTTAGCTATAATACTAGACACACATACACCTAGTGCGCCTATGGTTAGGTTAGAGTTCGATCCTCCGATAAGATTCTGGTCTCAATCCTCGGTTGGCACAGTCTGGGTTTGAATTGGTTTAGACATTCCAACGTGACTATTTGAATGAAATTCAATTTAGATCTTTTCGTAACGATGTAGAATTTGTACATTTTGAACTTCCAAAACTGTTTTTAATTAATATCAAAAATGTTCGTTAATCATTTGTACTTCTAATTTTTCATTGACTTTTCTTTTGATAAACCCTGACTATACATGTGTCGATCTCAATGACAGTCATGTCTCCATAAATACTAATCCTAAATGCCATGAGAGCCATCATATCGATGGAGATCATCAATACTATATTGATGTTATCCATCAGTTCATGTCCATGGCATTTAAAAACTTTGCTTTGCAGTTTGTCCAAGAACAACCAAACTTGGTTGCGGCGTTGAGAACAAGAGTCTGCGATAGTCTTTTTCTATTCAGTGGTAGCTTCTTTAGGGACTAGATTAGAGATTTTTGTTATTTATATGTGATGTCTGTCGTTCGTACAGCTACAACAAATGTTGTATTTGTATTTCTCGAGATTTTCATTCATCTTTGTTTGTCCAAGGGTGAATCAAAACGTCGTGTCTCACGATTGCGCAATCTCCACCTGTTTAAAAAAACGGGATGTTTCTGTTCATAATCGATTCTCTAAGATGATATTTCGGCTCGAACTTTATTTGGCTTATTTTGAAATTCCCGAGATCTATAGGTTAGGCTCATGATTATCTAATTTTTAAAGCATATATTATATTCTTAGTAATTCTAGGAGTTTTTTGTATTCATATATAGGGTATAGGATTTCTATAAGATAGTTAGATTAGATTAAATTTAAATTGGCATTAAGATTGTTCTCTTTTTTCTAACCCTCATACTTTATAAATAATTTTATAATAATTAGTACAGTAATTTATACGAGTTGTGTGCTTCTAATATTGAATATTTTAGTTATTTCAGAAGTCATATCGCTTCAGATATTATGTACTTATTGACTGAGTGGGAGGGCCGTACGGGAAAATATTTGGCTCGAGGTGATGCCGTACAAATGACCGAGAGCCAAATATTTTCCCGTACGGCCCGACCTAACTCAGTCAATAAGCATTTTATCATATGACCCTCACGAAAAAATCGATAAAAAATAGTGACGTGACTTTTTTCAATGGTTTTATTAGAGCGCGCGAGCAGGGCCGTACGGGTCATATGATAATCTATAGTATTGGGATGATTATTTTCTGGGAACGATAGATGCCTGCAGCAAGCTGTCTAATCTTTTATAATTTATAATTTACGATTTTTCAAGATTGTTGTCAAACGTTGTACAATTGAAATGAAAAATAAACTCAAATGTGTTGTAATGTGTTGTTATTTTAGTACTTTTGCAAGAACAGAAGTCATGTTATTGTATACTCATTCATATTTATCTCGTAACTTAATTCAGTTCAAAAATTGTAATCTGATGAAAAATCGATAAAATCTCTACAATATTGACTTATCAATTGCCATTTATTTATTTATATTTAATATTAATTGATTTATATGATAAAATGTAGTTCGAGGTATTCAATTATAACAATATTGTAAACTACTTACAATCAAGTATATTGTATTTGTAAACCATATCCACTGAAATAAAGTTTGACATTTTATTATTGTTGTTGCTTACTAGTATTGCGAGTGTAATACAATTAACAACGGTTGTTTTTTTTGCAGATGTTTCTTATTTATTCATGTATCGTATTTTTTGGGAGTAGTCTCCTGAGATATTCCCGTGCTTCTAGAAGTAAGTATTGGTGGGCTTCTTGACCCACTTTTAAGTTTCTGCTTGTCACAGAACGCTTACTTCTATCGGTATTGCAGAATATCTCCCCAAACATTCTTTCACTCGGGTTTCATTGACGGTTTAATGCTTTGCATATACTGACTTATAACTACAAGCATCACTGCACGTACCGTTGTTTTTCGTTCCAAGTGCAGTGAAAGCTTACCAATTTAAAATGCTAACTCATTTTCCCGTCTTATTTTACCTTCTTCAGGGAATTTCTTTCTTCGATGCAACGAATGTGAGCTGTTTTCTTGAACCAAGTGTGTGTGTGGCCATGGCGATCACGGAGATGCGAATAAAGCCTTAACGCGCATTCTAACGTATTTACTTTTTTGTCTTGACGATGTATAGTATTTCTGAAATGACCCAGTGATACCGCACTTGGATCTCAAAATGGTTAAAGTATAATACATCGTTATATATCTTACACAGTTCCACTCCAGACAAAAATTTTAACGTGGATTTTTTCTTTTTCGTTTATATTAAAAAGGCGTTCCTGAAAGCACGCATGACCAGTCCACGTGGATTTTCAAAGGGTTTTGTAAAATCAATCTTCTGTTAAATTATCATAATCTTTTCATACTTATAATTTGTTTTCTTTGTTTGCTTTTTTAATAGATGATGAAACATCGCCTGTGTTTTCACTTGAGTTTACAAGACATCCTTACAGCAACAATGGTACGTATATCTATTATAGTACATCTATTTTCTGACCATCCTTTTTCTTCTCTCTTCCTCGACTACATGATTTTTTTTCTATTTGTATTGTATCTTGTAGTTGTCGAGCCACGTGATGACCAATCCGGTATCTTGTGTAGAATCCATGATGTCATCTTGGCCATCAAGTCTCTGGGCGTAGATTATGACTTAGTTATACTAATTAGATATATAAATGTAGATGATTATTTAACAAGTATCATTGTCTATGAAAATAAAAACAACAACATAAACTCAGAAATGAATAACTCAAAAATAAAATAATGAAATAAACTTAAAATAAACGCGAAGACGATAAAATCAAGATAACAAAAAACTTAATAACGTTCAACAAGTTTGCAGACACTAAACCACGTACATCACCAACCCACAACCACAGACAAACTAAAGTAACGAGTGACTTGGGGTACACTGGGGATATTCATAGTTATATCACTAATATTGTGCATGAATGTAACAGAAGTTATCAAGTTTAATAAAGATGTTATTAGATATACAGAAAATTTGTGAGTGTGGTTTATTGGTTTGTCATAGACCTGTCCTATAGATATGCCACCAACGGAGTGATTGTCCTTGGCCTGCTTAAAATAAATAAGAGCAAGAGTCCACAATTCTGGGTTTTACAACTGAAATATGATTTCGTAGCCCCCCTTTACAAGCTAAATTAAACCCCCTTTCAAAATAATATAGATGATATTCGCCATTATAAGGTTGAGGAAAAGCTGGGTCGAGTTGGAATTATAGTGCATTATGGGATTTTCACACGAGATAGACGCCATCTTCTAAATATGTACCCTTAACAGTCCCACAATGCACTGCAATGCCAACTCGACTCAATTTTGTATTCGTCCCAGAATGAAATTGCACGAATTTGAAAAACTTAGAAACAAAACAATGCACAATTTCGTTAGTAAACTTGTTAATGTTTATAGAGTGAAGGCATTAAACCCGTGAAATAATAAATACCAATAGAATTAAGGTCTACTAAAGTGTATTAGTGTAATATCTATTTTACGGGTAAAAGCCTTCACTATATTGTATGCACTCTTAATAGAGTGACTTTTTTTTGAGTCTCTTCCTCTAGCTCCCTCTCTAGCTTTTTCCTATTCTTTTTCCATTCTCCTGAGACCGTAAAACAGTTAGTAGTAGTTAGTGGTGTATAATAGTAGAATAGATACAAAAGAAAACGATGGAAAGAAGATCTACTAACTCCATCAATCTATTAAAACAGTAATGATAAAAAGGTAAATTATACACCGTGAAAAGATGAAAAAACTTACTGATGTTTCGGACGCTAGTCCTTCATCGGAGTAAAAGAGAAAGAGATGGTAGAAAGGAGTGTTTATATGATAGAATAAGACAAAAGAAACCAATAGGAACAAGGTAGGCAAGGAAACAAAAACAAACAGTCAAAAGACAAAAGAAAGGGTTAATTCAAAGCAAAGCGTTCATTAATCCCATTGGGACTAACAGTGCCCAATAGGTGAATAAGCGGCATTTCTTAAACTAATATTTGTTTTCAAAAACATTTCCACCATAACAAGTCAGTAGTGTACAAGAGCACGCTCGATACATATCGAGAAGACTGGGTGCAATCCCCAGATGACAAAATTGGCCAAAAATCACTTGTTTTGGATACGTCATAAATAATTCATATTTTTTCAAAAGGTGTGAAAATGGGTCAAAATCAACCAAACCCATGGGCTATACTCCATGCTTTTTGACCAAAAATGGCCAAAAATGGCCAAAAATGACTTGTTTTGGATACGTCGTAAATAATTCATATTTTTTCAAAAGGTGTAAAAATGGGTCAAAATCGACCAAAACCATGGCCTATAGTCCATGCTTTTAGGCCAAAATTGGCCGTTCTGCATACGTCATAAATAATTCATATTTTTTCAAAAGGTGTGAAAATGGGTCAAAATCGACCAAAACCATGGGCTATAGTCCATGCTTTTTGTCCAAAAATGACCATAAATCACTTGTTTTGGATACGTCATAAATAATTCATATTTTTTCAAAAGGTGTGAAAATGGGTCAAAATCGACCAAAACCATGGCCTATAGTCCATGCTTTTTGGCCAAAAATGGGCAAAAAGCACTTGTTTTGGATACGTCATAAATAATTCATATTTTTTCAAAAGGTGTGAAAATGGGTCAAAATCGACCAAAACCATGGGCTATACTCCATGCTTTTTGGACAAAATTGGCCAAAAATCACTTGTTTTGGATACGTCATAAATAATTCATATTTTTTCAAAAGGTGTGAAAATGGGTCAAAATCGACCAAACCCATGGGCTATAGTCCATGCTTTTTGGACAGAAATGGCCAAAAAACACTTGTTTGGAATACTTCATAAATAATGCTTATTTTTTCAAAACGTGTGAAAATGGGTCAAAATCGACCAAAACCATGTGCTATAGTACATGCTTTTTGGCCAAAATTGGCCAAAATTGTCCAAAAATCACTTGTTTTGCATACGTCGTTAATAATTCATATTTTTTTAAAAGGTGTGAAAATGGGTCAAAATCGACCAAAACCATGTGCTATAGTACATGCTTTTTGGCCAAAATTGGCCAAAATTGTCCAAAAATCACTTGTTTTGCATACGTCATAAATAATTAATATTTTTTCAAAAGGTGTGAAAATGGGTCAAAATCGACCAAAACCATGGGCTATAGTCCATGCTTTTTGTCCAAAAATGACCATAAATCACTTGTTTTGGATACCTCATAAATAATTCAAATTTTTTCAAAAGGTGTGAAAATGGGTCAAAATCAACCAAACCCATGGGCTATACTCCATGCTTTTTGTCCAAAAATGGCCAAAAATGGCCAAAAATGACTTGTTTTGGATACGTCGTAAATAATTCATATTTTTTCAAAAGGTGTGAAAATGGGTCAAAATCGACCAAAACCATAGGCTATAGTCCATGCTTTTTGTCCAAAAATGACCATAAATCACTTGTTTTGGATACGTCATAAATATTTCATATTTTTTCAAAAGGTGTGAAAATGGGTCAAAATCGACCAAAACCATGGCCTATAGTCCATGCTTTTTGGCCAAAAATGGGCAAAAAGCACTTGTTTTGGATACGTCATAAATAATTCATATTTTTTCAAAAAGTGGGAAAATGGGTCAAAATCGACCAAAACCATGGGCTATAGTCCATGCTTTTTGGCCAAAATGGCCAAAAATCACTTGTTTTGGATACGTCATAAATAATTCATATTTTTTCAAAAAGGTGTGAAAATGGGTCAAAATCCACCAAAACCATGGACTATAGTGCATGCTTTTTGGTCAAAAATGGCCAAAAATCACTTGTTTTGGATACGTCATAAATAATTCATATTTTTTCTAAAGGTGTGAAAATGGGTCAAAATCAACCAAACCCATGGGCCATACTCCATGCTTTTTGACCAAAAATGGCAAAAAATGGCCAAAAATGACTTGTTTTGGATACGTCGTAAATAATTCATATTTTTTCAAAAGGTGTGAAAATGGGTCAAAATCGACCAAAACCATGGCCTATAGTCCATGCTTTTAGGTCAAAATTGGCCAAAATTGGCCAAAAATCACTTGTTTTGCATACGTCATAAATAATTCATATTGTTTCAAAAGGTGTGAAAATGGGTCAAAATCGACCAAAACCATGGGCTATAGTCCATGCTTTTTGGCCAAAAATGGGCAAAAACCACTTGTTTTGAATACGTCATAAATAATTCATATTGTTTCAAAAGGTGTGAAAATGGGTCAAAATCGACCAAAACCATGGCCTATAGTCCATGCTTTTTGGCCAAAAATGGGCAAAAATCACTTGTTTTGGATACGTCATAAATAACTCATATTTTTTCAAAACGTGTGAAAATGGGTCAAAATCGACCAAAACCATGGGCTATAGTCCATGCTTTTAGGCCAAAATTGGCCAAAATTGTCCATAAATCACTTGTTTTGCATGCGTCATAAATAATTCATACTTTTTCAAAAGGTGTGAAAATGGGTCAAAATCGACCAAGACCATGGGCTATAGTCCATGCTTTTTGTCCAAAAATGACCATAAATCACTTGTTTTGGATACGTCATAAATAAATCATATTTTTTCAAAAGGTGTCAAAATGGGTCAAAATCAACCAAACCCATGGGCTATACTCCATGCTTTTTGACCAAAAATGGCCAAAAATGGCCAAAAATCACTTGTTTTGGATACGTCGTAAATAATTCATATTTTTTCAAAAGGTGTGAAAATGGGTCAAAATCGACCAAAACCATGGGCTATAGTCCATGCTTTTTGTCCAAAAATGACCATAAATCACTTGTTTTGAATACGTCATAAATAATTCATATTTTTTCAAAAGGTGTGAAAATGGGTCAAAATCGACCAAAACCATGGGCTATAGTGCATGATTTTTGGACAAAATTGGCCAAAAATCACTTGTTTTGGATACGTCATAAATAATTCATATTTTTTCAAAAGGTGTGAAAATGGGTCAAAATCGACCAAACCCATGGGCTATAGTCCATGCTTTTTGGACAGAAATGGCCAAAAATCACTTGTTTTGGATACGTCATAAATAATTCATATTTTTTCAAAAGGTGTGAAAATGGGTCAAAATCCACCAAAACCATGGACTATAGTGCATGCTTTTTGGTCAAAAATGGCCAAAAAGCACTTGTTTTGGATACCTCATAAATAATTCATATTTTTTCTAAAGGTGTGAAAATGGGTCAAAATCAACCAAACCCATGGGCCATACTCCATGCTTTTTGACCAAAAATGGCCAAAAATGGCCAAAAATGACTTGTTTTGGATACGTCGTAAATAATTCATATTTTTTCAAAGGTGTGAAAATGGGTCAAAATCGACCAAAACCATGGGCTATAGTCCATGCTTTTAGGTCAAAATTGGCCAAAATTGGCCAAAAATCACTTGTTTTGCATACGTCATAAATAATTCATATTGTTTCAAAAGGTGTGAAAATGGGTCAAAATCGACCAAAACCATGGGCTATAGTCCATGCTTTTTGGCCAAAAATGGGCAAAAACCACTTGTTTTGAATACGTCATAAATAATTCATATTTTTTCAAAAGGTGTGAAAATGGGTCAAAATCGACCAAAACCATGGCCTATAGTCCATGCTTTTTGGCCAAAAATGGGCAAAAATCACTTGTTTTGGATACGTCATAAATAACTCATATTTTTTCAAAACGTGTGAAAATGGGTCAAAATCGACCAAAACCATGGGCTATAGTCCATGCTTTTAGGCCAAAATTGGCCAAAATTGGCCAAAAATCACTTGTTTTGCATGCGTCATAAATAATTCATACTTTTTCAAAAGGTGTGAAAATGGGTCAAAATCGACCAAGACCATGGGCTATAGTCCATGCTTTTTGTCCAAAAATGACCATAAATCACTTGTTTTGGATACGTCATAAATAAATCATATTTTTTCAAAAGGTGTGAAAATGGGTCAAAATCAACCAAACGCATGGGCTATACTCCATGCTTTTTGACCAAAAATGGCCAAAAATGGCCAAAAATGACTTGTTTTGGATACGTCGTAAATAATTCATATTTTTTCAAAAGGTGTGAAAATGGGTCAAAATCGACCAAAACCATGGGCTATAGTCCATGCTTTTTGTCCAAAAATGACCATAAATCACTTGTTTTGAATACGTCATAAATAATTCATATTTTTTCAAAAGGTGTGAAAATGGGTCAAAATCGACCAAAACCATGGGCTATAGTGCATGATTTTTGGACAAAATTGGCCAAAAATCACTTGTTTTGGATACGTCATAAATAATTCATATTTTTTCAAAAGGTGTGAAAATGGGTCAAAATCGACCAAACCCATGGGCTATAGTCCATGCTTTTTGGACAGAAATGGCCAAAAATCACTTGTTTTGGATACGTCATAAATAATTCATATTTTTTCAAAAGGTGTGAAAATGGGTCAAAATCCACCAAAACCATGGACTATAGTGCATGCTTTTTGGTCAAAAATGGCCAAAAAGCACTTGTTTTGGATACCTCATAAATAATTCATATTTTTTCTAAAGGTGTGAAAATGGGTCAAAATCAACCAAACCCATGGGCCATACTCCATGCTTTTTAACCAAAAATGGCCAAAAATGGCCAAAAATAACTTGTTTTGGATACGTCGTAAATAATTCATATTTTTTCAAAAGGTGTGAAAATGGGTCAAAATCGACCAAAACCATGGGCTATAGTCCATGCTTTTTGTCCAAAAATGACCATAAATCACTTGTTTTGGATACGTCATAAATAATTCATATTTTTTCAAAAGGTGTGAAAATGGGTCAAAATCGACCAAAACCATGGCCTATAGTCCATGCTTTTTGGCCAAAAATGGGCAAAAAGCACTTGTTTTGGATACGTCATAAATAATTCATATTTTTTCAAATGGTGTGAAAGTGGGTCAAAATCCACCAAAACCATGGACTATAGTGCATGCTTTTTGGTCAAAAATGGCCAAAAAGCACTTGTTTTGGATACCTCATAAATAATTCATATTTTTTCTAAAGGTGTGAAAATGGGTCAAAATCAACCAAACCCATGGGCCATACTCCATGCTTTTTAACCAAAAATGGCCAAAAATGGCCAAAAATAACTTGTTTTGGATACGTCGTAAATAATTCATATTTTTTCAAAAGGTGTGAAAATGGGTCAAAATCGACCAAAACCATGGCCTATAGTCCATGCTTTTTGGCCAAAAATGGGCAAAAAGTACTTGTTTTGGATACGTCATAAATAATTCATATTTTTTCAAAAGGTGTGAAAATGGGTCAAAATCGACCAAAACCATGGCCTATAGTCCATGCTTTTTGGCCAAAAATGGGCAAAAAGCACTTGTTTTGGATACTTCATAAATAACTCATATTTTTTCAAAAAGTGTGAAAATGGGTCAAAATCGACCAAAACCATGGGCTATAGTGCATGGTTTTTGGACAAAATTGGCCAAAAATCACTTGTTTTGGATACGTCATAAATAATTCATATTTTTTCAAAAGGTGTGAAAATGGGTCAAAATCGACCAAACCCATGGGCTATAGTCCATGCTTTTTGGACAGAAATGGCCAAAAATCACTTGTTTTGGATACGTCATAAATAATTCATATTTTTTCAAAAGGTGTGAAAATGGGTCAAAATCCACCAAAACCATGGACTATAGTGCATGCTTTTTGGTCAAAAATGGCCAAAAAGCACTTGTTTTGGATACCTCATAAATAATTCATATTTTTTCTAAAGGTGTGAAAATGGGTCAAAATCAACCAAACCCATGGGCCATACTCCATGCTTTTTAACCAAAAATGGCCAAAAATGGCCAAAAATAACTTGTTTTGGATACGTCGTAAATAATTCATATTTTTTCAAAAGGTGTGAAAATGGGTCAAAATCGACCAAAACCATGGGCTATAGTCCATGCTTTTTGTCCAAAAATGACCATAAATCACTTGTTTTGGATACGTCATAAATAATTCATATTTTTTCAAAAGGTGTGAAAATGGGTCAAAATCGACCAAAACCATGGCCTATAGTCCATGCTTTTTGGCCAAAAATGGGCAAAAAGCACTTGTTTTGGATACGTCATAAATAATTCATATTTTTTCAAATGGTGTGAAAGTGGGTCAAAATCCACCAAAACCATGGACTATAGTGCATGCTTTTTGGTCAAAAATGGCCAAAAAGCACTTGTTTTGGATACCTCATAAATAATTCATATTTTTTCTAAAGGTGTGAAAATGGGTCAAAATCAACCAAACCCATGGGCCATACTCCATGCTTTTTAACCAAAAATGGCCAAAAATGGCCAAAAATAACTTGTTTTGGATACGTCGTAAATAATTCATATTTTTTCAAAAGGTGTGAAAATGGGTCAAAATCGACCAAAACCATGGGCTATAGTCCATGCTTTTTGTCCAAAAATGACCATAAATCACTTGTTTTGGATACGTCAAAAATAATTCATTTTTTTCAAAAGGTGTGAAAATGGGTCAAAATCGACCAAAACCATGGCCTATAGTCCATGCTTTTTGGCCAAAAATGGGCAAAAAGCACTTGTTTTGGATACTTCATAAATAACTCATATTTTTTCAAAAAGTGGGAAAATGGGTCAAAATCCACCAAAACCATGGACTATAGTGCATGCTTTTTGGTCAAAAATGGCCCAAAATCACTTGTTTTGGATACGTCATAAATAATTCATAGTTTTTCTAAAGGTGTGAAAATGGGTCAAAATCAACCAAACCCATGGGCCATACTCCATGCTTTTTGACCAAAAATGGCCAAAAATGGGCAAAAACCACTTGTTTTGGATACGTCATAAATAATTCATATTTTTTCAAAAGGTGTGAAAATGGGTCAAAATCGACCAAAACCATGGCCTATAGTCCATGCTTTTAGGTCAAAATTGGCCAAAATTGGCCAAAAATCACTTGTTTTGCATACGTCATAAATAATTCATATTGTTTCAAAAGGTGTGAAAATGGGTCAAAATCGACCAAAACCATGGGCTATAGTCCATGCTTTTT
The DNA here is from genome assembly GCF_029948245.1 of Actinia tenebrosa. Taxonomy (NCBI): domain Eukaryota; kingdom Metazoa; phylum Cnidaria; class Anthozoa; order Actiniaria; family Actiniidae; genus Actinia; species Actinia tenebrosa. The sequence goes on from NW_028292578.1 coordinate 18,471,060, forward strand.
GGCCAAAAATGGGCAAAAACCACTTGTTTTGAATACGTCATAAATAATTCATATTGTTTCAAAAGGTGTGAAAATGGGTCAAAATCGACCAAAACCATGGCCTATAGTCCATGCTTTTTGGCCAAAAATGGGCAAAAATCACTTGTTTTGGATACGTCATAAATAACTCATATTTTTTCAAAACGTGTGAAAATGGGTCAAAATCGACCAAAACCATGGGCTATAGTCCATGCTTTTAGGCCAAAATTGGCCAAAATTGGCCAAAAATCACTTGTTTTGCATACGTCATAAATAATTCATAATTTTTCAAAAGGTGTGAAAATGGGTCAAAATCGACCAAGACCATGGGCTATAGTCCATGCTTTTTGTCCAAAAATGACCATAAATCACTTGTTTTGGATACGTCATAAATAAATCATATTTTTTCAAAAGGTGTGAAAATGGGTCAAAATCAACCAAACGCATGGGCTATACTCCATGCTTTTTGACCAAAAATGGCCAAAAATGGCCAAAAATGACTTGTTTTGGATACGTCGTAAATAATTCATATTTTTTCAAAAGGTGTGAAAATGGGTCAAAATCGACCAAAACCATGGGCTATAGTCCATGCTTTTTGTCCAAAAATGACCATAAATCACTTGTTTTGAATACGTCATAAATAATTCATATTTTTTCAAAAGGTGTGAAAATGGGTCAAAATCGACCAAAACCATGGGCTATAGTGCATGATTTTTGGACAAAATTGGCCAAAAATCACTTGTTTTGGATACGTCATAAATAATTCATATTTTTTCAAAAGGTGTGAAAATGGGTCAAAATCGACCAAACCCATGGGCTATAGTCCATGCTTTTTGGACAGAAATGGCCAAAAATCACTTGTTTTGGATACGTCATAAATAATTCATATTTTTTCAAAAGGTGTGAAAATGGGTCAAAATCCACCAAAACCATGGACTATAGTGCATGCTTTTTGGTCAAAAATGGCCAAAAAGCACTTGTTTTGGATACCTCATAAATAATTCATATTTTTTCTAAAGGTGTGAAAATGGGTCAAAATCAACCAAACCCATGGGCCATACTCCATGCTTTTTAACCAAAAATGGCCAAAAATGGCCAAAAATAACTTGTTTTGGATACGTCGTAAATAATTCATATTTTTTCAAAAGGTGTGAAAATGGGTCAAAATCGACCAAAACCATGGGCTATAGTCCATGCTTTTTGTCCAAAAATGACCATAAATCACTTGTTTTGGATACGTCATAAATAATTCATATTTTTTCAAAAGGTGTGAAAATGGGTCAAAATCGACCAAAACCATGGCCTATAGTCCATGCTTTTTGGCCAAAAATGGGCAAAAAGCACTTGTTTTGGATACGTCATAAATAATTCATATTTTTTCAAAAGGTGTGAAAATGGGTCAAAATCCACCAAAACCATGGACTATAGTGCATGCTTTTTGGTCAAAAATGGCCAAAAAGCACTTGTTTTGGATACCTCATAAATAATTCATATTTTTTCTAAAGGTGTGAAAATGGGTCAAAATCAACCAAACCCATGGGCCATACTCCATGCTTTTTAACCAAAAATGGCCAAAAATGGCCAAAAATAACTTGTTTTGGATACGTCGTAAATAATTCATATTTTTTCAAAAGGTGTGAAAATGGGTCAAAATCGACCAAAACCATGGGCTATAGTCCATGCTTTTTGTCCAAAAATGACCATAAATCACTTGTTTTGGATACGTCATAAATAATTCATATTTTTTCAAAAGGTGTGAAAATGGGTGAAAATCGACCAAAACCATGGCCTATAGTCCATGCTTTTTGGCCAAAAATGGGCAAAAAGCACTTGTTTTGGATACTTCATAAATAACTCATATTTTTTCAAAAAGTGTGAAAATGGGTCAAAATCGACCAAAACCATGGGCTATAGTGCATGGTTTTTGGACAAAATTGGCCAAAAATCACTTGTTTTGGATACGTCATAAATAATTCATATTTTTTCAAAAGGTGTGAAAATGGGTCAAAATCGACCAAACCCATGGGCTATAGTCCATGCTTTTTGTCCAAAAATGACCATAAATCACTTGTTTTGGATACGTCATAAATAATTCATATTTTTTCAAAAGGTGTGAAAATGGGTCAAAATCGACCAAAACCATGGCCTATAGTCCATGCTTTTTGGCCAAAAATGGGCAAAAAGCACTTGTTTTGGATACTTCATAAATAACTCATATTTTTTCAAAAAGTGTGAAAATGGGTCAAAATCGACCAAAACCATGGGCTATAGTGCATGGTTTTTGGACAAAATTGGCCAAAAATCACTTGTTTTGGATACGTCATAAATAATTCATATTTTTTCAAAAGGTGTGAAAATGGGTCAAAATCGACCAAACCCATGGGCTATAGTCCATGCTTTTTGTCCAAAAATGACCATAAATCACTTGTTTTGGATACGTCATAAATAATTCATATTTTTTCAAAAGGTGTGAAAATGGGTCAAAATCGACCAAAACCATGGCCTATAGTCCATGGTTTTTGGCCAAAAATGGGCAAAACGCACTTGTTTTGGATACGTCATAAATAACTCATATTTTTTCAAAAAGTGTGAAAATTGGTCAAAATCGACCAAAACCATGGGCTATAGTGCATGTTTTTTGGACAAAATTGGCCAAAAATCACTTGTTTTGGATACGTCATAAATAATTCATATTTTTTCAAAAGGTGTGAAAATGGGTCAAAATCGACCAAACCCATGGGCTATAGTCCATGCTTTTTGGACAGAAATGGCCAAAAATCACTTGTTTTGGATACGTCATAAATAATTCATATTTTTTCAAAAGGTGTGAAAATGGGTCAAAATCCACCAAAACCATGGCCTATAGTCCATGCTTTTTGTCCAAAAATGACCATAAATCACTTGTTTTGGATACGTCATAAATAATTCATATTTTTTCAAAAGGTGTGAAAATGGGTCAAAATCGACCAAAACCATGGCCTATAGTCCATGCTTTTTGGCCAAAAATGGGCAAAAAGCACTTGTTTTGGATACTTCATAAATAACTCATATTTTTTCAAAAAGTGTGAAAATGGGTCAAAATCGACCAAAACCATGGGCTATAGTCCATGGTTTTTGGACAAAATTGGCAAAAAATCACTTGTTTTGGATACGTCATAAATAATTCATATTTTTTCAAAAGGTGTGAAAATGGGTATAAATCGACCAAACCCATGGGCTATAGTCCATGCTTTTTGGACAGAAATGGCCAAAAATCACTTGTTTTGGATACGTCATAAATAATTCATATCTTTTCAAAAGGTGTGAAAATGGGTCAAAATCCACCAAAACCATGGACTATAGTGCATGCTTTTTGGTCAAAAATGGCCAAAAATCACTTGTTTTGGATACGTCATAAATAATTCATATTTTTTCTAAAGGTGTGAAAATGGGTCAAAATCATCCAAACCCATGGGCCATACTCCATGCTTTTTAACCAAAAATGGCCAAAAATGGCCAAAAATGACTTGTTTTGGATACGTCGTAAATAATTCATATTTTTTCAAAAGGTGTGAAAATGGGTCAAAATCGACCAAAACCATGGGCTATAGTCCATGCTTTTTGTCCAAAAATGACCATAAATCACTTGTTTTGGATACGTCATAAATAATTCATATTTTTTCAAAAGGTGTGAAAATGGGTCAAGATCGACCAAAACCATGGCCTATAGTCCATGCTTTTTGGCCAAAAATGGGCAAAAAGCACTTGTTTTGGATACTTCATAAATAACTCATATTTTTTCAAAAAGTGTGAAAATGGGTCAAAATCGACCAAAACCATGGGCTATAGTGCATGGTTTTTGGACAAAATTGGCCAAAAATCACTTGTTTTGGATACGTCATAAATAATTCATATTTTTTCAAAAGGTGTGAAAATGGGTCAAAATCGACCAAACCCATGGGCTATAGTCCATGCTTTTTGGACAGAAATGGCCAAAAATCACTTGTTTAGGATACGTCATAAATAATTCATATTTTTTCAAAAGGTGTGAAAATGGGTGAAAATCCACCAAAACCATGGCCTATAGTCCATGCTTTTTGGCCAAAAATGGGCAAAAAGCACTTGTTTTGGATACTTCATAAATAACTCATATTTTTTCAAAAAGTGTGAAAATTGGTCAAAATCGACCAAAACCATGGGCTATAGTGCATGGTTTTTGGACAAAATTGGCCAAAAATCACTTGTTTTGGATACGTCATAAATAATTCATATTTTTTCAAAAGGTGTGAAAATGGGTCAAAATCGACCAAACCCATGGGCTATAGTCCATGCTTTTTGGACAGAAATGGCCAAAAATCACTTGTTTAGGATACGTCATAAATAATTCATATTTTTTCAAAAGGTGTGAAAATGGGTGAAAATCCACCAAAACCATGGCCTATAGTCCATGCTTTTTGGCCAAAAATGGGCAAAAAGCACTTGTTTTGGATAGTTCATAAATAACTCATATTTTTTCAAAAAGTGTGAAAATGGGTCAAAATCGACCAAAACCATGGGCTATAGTCCATGCTTTTAGGACAAAATTGGCCAAAAATCACTTGTTTAGGATACGTCATAAATAATTCATATTTTTTCAAAAGGTGTGAAAATGGGTCAAAATCGACCAAACGCATGGGCTATAGTCCATGCTTTTTGGACAGAAATGGCCAAAAATCACTTGTTTTGGATACGTCATAAATAATTCATATCTTTTCAAAAGGTGATAAAATGGGTCAAAATCCACCAAAACCATGGACTATAGTGCATGCTTTTTGGTCAAAAATGGCCAAAAATCACTTGTTTTGGATACGTCATAAATAATTCATATTTTTTCTAAAGGTGTGAAAATGGGTCAAAATCAACCAAACCCATGGGCCATACTCCATGCTTTTTGACCAAAAATGGCCAAAAATGGCCAAAAATGACTTGTTTTGGATACGTCGTAAATAATTCATATTTTTTCAAAAGGTGTGAAAATGGGTCAAAATCGACCAAAACCATGGGCTATAGTCCATGCTTTTAGGCCAAAATTGTCCAAAATTGTCTAAAAATCACTTGTTTTGCATACGTCATAAATAATTCATATTTTTTCAAAAGGTGTGAAAATGGGTCAAAATCGACCAAACCCATGGGCTATAGTCCATGCTTTTTGGACAGAAATGGGCAAAAATCACTTGTTTTGGATACGTCATAAATAATTCATATTTTTTCAAAAGGTGTGAAAATGGGTCAAAATCCACAAAAACCATGGCCTATAGTCCATGCTTTTTGGCCAAAAATGGGCAAAAAGCACTTGTTTTGGATACTTCATAAATAACTCATATTTTTTCAAAAAGTGTGAAAATGGGTCAAAATCGACCAAAACCATGGGCTATAGTCCATGCTTTTTGGACAAAATTGGCAAAAAATCACTTGTTTTGGATACGTCATAAATAATTCATATTTTTTCAAAAGGTGTGAAAATGGGTATAAATCGACCAAACCCATGGGCTATAGTCCATGCTTTTTGGACAGAAATGGCCAAAAATCACTTGTTTTGGATACGTCATAAATAATTCATATTTTTTCAAAAGGTGTGAAAATGGGTCAAAATCCACCAAAACCATGGACTATAGTGCATGCTTTTTGGTCAAAAATGGCCAAAAATCACTTGTTTTGGATACGTCATAAATAATTCATATTTTTTCTAAAGGTGTGAAAATGGGTCAAAATCATCCAAACCCATGGGCCATACTCCATGCTTTTTAACCAAAAATGGCCAAAAATGGCCAAAAATGACTTGTTTTGGATACGTCGTAAATAATTCATATTTTTTCAAAAGGTGTGAAAATGGGTCAAAATCGACCAAAACCATGGGCTATAGTCCATGCTTTTTGTCCAAAAATGACCATAAATCACTTGTTTTGGATACGTCATAAATAATTCATATTTTTTCAAAAGGTGTGAAAATGGGTCAAGATCGACCAAAACCATGGCCTATAGTCCATGCTTTTTGGCCAAAAATGGGCAAAAAGCACTTGTTTTGGATACTTCATAAATAACTCATATTTTTTCAAAAAGTGTGAAAATGGGTCAAAATCGACCAAAACCATGGACTATAGTGCATGGTTTTTGGACAAAATTGGCCAAAAATCACTTGTTTTGGATACGTCATAAATAATTCATATTTTTTCAAAAGGTGAGAAAATGGGTCAAAATCGACCAAACCCATGGGCTATAGTCCATGCTTTTTGGACAAAATTGGCAAAAAATCACTTGTTTTGGATATGTCATAAATAATTCATATTTTTTCTAAAGGTGTGAAAATGGGTCAAAATCATCCAAACCCATGGGCCATACTCCATGCTTTTTAACCAAAAATGGCCAAAAATGGCCAAAAATGACTTGTTTTGGATACGTCGTAAATAATTCATATTTTTTCAAAAGGTGTGAAAATGGGTCAAAATCGACCAAACCCATGGGCTATAGTCCATGCTTTTTGGACAGAAATGGCCAAAAATCACTTGTTTAGGATACGTCATAAATAATTCATATTTTTTCAAAAGGTGTGAAAATTGGTCAAAATCCACAAAAACCATGGCCTATAGTCCATGCTTTTTGGCCAAAAATGGGCAAAAAGCACTTGTTTTGGATACTTCATAAATAACTCATATTTTTTCAAAAAGTGTGAAAATGGGTCAAAAACGACCAAAACCATGGGCTATAGTCCATGCTTTTTGGACAAAATTGGCCAAAAATCACTTGTTTTGGATACGTCATAAATAATTCATATTTTTTCAAAAGGTGTGAAAATGGGTATAAATCGACCAAACCCATGGGCTATAGTCCATGCTTTTTGGACAGAAATGGCCAAAAATCACTTGTTTTGGATACGTCATAAATAATTCATATCTTTTCAAAAGGTGTGAAAATGGGTCAAAATCCACCAAAACCATGGCCTATAGTGCATGCTTTTTGGTCAAAAATGGCCAAAAATGACTTGTTTTGGATACGTCATAAATAATTCATATTTTTTCTAAAGGTGTGAAAATGGGTCAAAATCATCCAAACCCATGGGCCATACTCCATGCTTTTTAACCAAAAATGGCCAAAAATGGCCAAAAATGACTTGTTTTGGATACGTCGTAAATAATTCATATTTTTTCAAAAGGTGTGAAAATGGGTCAAAATCGACCAAAACCATGGGCTATAGTCCATGCTTTTTGTCCAAAAATGACCATAAATCACTTGTTTTGGATACGTCATAAATAATTCATATTTTTTCAAAAGGTGTGAAAATGGGTGAAAATCCACCAAAACCATGGCCTATAGTCCATGCTTTTTGGCCAAAAATGGGCAAAAAGCACTTGTTTTGGATACTTCATAAATAACTCATACTTTTTCAAAAAGTGTGAAAATGGGTCAAAATCGACCAAAACCATGGGCTATAGTGCATGGTTTTTGGACAAAACTGGCCAAAAATCACTTGTTTTGGATACGTCATAAATAATTCATATTTTTTCAAAAGGTGTGAAAATGGGTCAAAATCGACCAAACCCATGGGCTATAGTCCATGCTTTTTGGACATAAATGGCCAAAAATCACTTGTTTAGGATACGTCATAAATAATTCATATTTTTTCAAAAGGTGTGAAAATGGGTGAAAATCCACCAAAACCATGGCCTATAGTCCATGCTTTTTGGCCAAAAATGGGCAAAAAGCACTTGTTTTGGATACTTCATAAATAACTCATATTTTTTCAAAAAGTGTGAAAATGGGTCAAAATCGACCAAAACCATGGGCTATAGATAGTGCATGGTTTTTGGACAAAATTGGCCAAAAATCACTTGTTTTGGATACGTCATAAATAATTCATATTTTTTCAAAAGGTGTGAAAATGGGTCAAAATCGACCAAACCCATGGGCTATAGTCCATGCTTTTTGGACAGAAATGGCCAAAAATCACTTGTTTAGGATACGTCATAAATAATTCATATTTTTTCAAAAGGTGTGAAAATGGGTGAAAATCCACCAAAACCATGGCCTATAGTCCATGCTTTTTGGCCAAAAATGGGCAAAAAGCACTTGTTTTGGATAGTTCATAAATAACTCATATTTTTTCAAAAAGTGTGAAAATGGGTCAAAATCGACCAAAACCATGGCCTATAGTCCATGCTTTTAGGACAAAATTGGCCAAAAATCACTTGTTTTGGATACGTCATAAATAATTCATATTTTTTCAAAAGGTGTGAAAATGGGTCAAAATCGACCAAACCCATGGGCTATAGTCCATGCTTCTTGGACAGAAATGGCCAAAAATCACTTGTTTTGGATACGTCATAAATAATTCATATCTTTTCAAAAGGTGATAAAATGGGTCAAAATCCACCAAAACCATGGACTATAGTGCATGCTTTTTGGTCAAAAATGGCCAAAAATCACTTGTTTTGGATACGTCATAAATAATTCATATTTTTTCTAAAGGTGTGAAAATGGGTCAAAATCAACCAAACCCATGGGCCATACTCCATGCTTTTTGACCAAAAATGGCCAAAAATGGCCAAAAATGACTTGTTTTGGATACGTCGTAAATAATTCATATTTTTTCAAAAGGTGTGAAAATGGGTCAAAATCGACCAAAACCATGGGCTATAGTCCATGCTTTTAGGCCAAAATTGTCCAAAATTGTCTAAAAATCACTTGTTTTGCATACGTCATAAATAATTCATATTTTTTCAAAAGGTGTGAAAATGGGTCAAAATCGACCAAACCCATGGGCTATAGTCCATGCTTTTTGGACAGAAATGGGCAAAAATCACTTGTTTTGGATACGTCATAAATAATTCATATTTTTTCAAAAGGTGTGAAAATGGGTCAAAATCCACAAAAACCATGGCCTATAGTCCATGCTTTTTGGCCAAAAATGAGCAAAAAGCACTTGTTTTGGATACTTCATAAATAACTCATATTTTTTCAAAAAGTGTGAAAATGGGTCAAAATCGACCAAAAACATGGGCTATAGTCCATGCTTTTTGGACAAAATTGGCAAAAAATCACTTGTTTTGGATACGTCATAAATGATTCATATTTTTTCAAAAGGTGTGAAAATGGGTATAAATCGACCAAACCCATGGGCTATAGTCCATGCTTTTTGGACAGAAATGGCCAAAAATCACTTGTTTTGGATACGTCATAAATAATTCATATCTTTTCAAAAGGTGTGAAAATGGGTCAAAATCCACCAAAACCATGGACTATAGTGCATGCTTTTTGGTCAAAAATGGCCAAAAATGACTTGTTTTGGATACGTCATAAATAATTCATATTTTTTCTAAAGGTGTGAAAATGGGTCAAAATCATCCAAACCCATGGGCCATACTCCATGCTTTTTAACCAAAAATGGCCAAAAATGGCCAAAAATGACTTGTTTTGGATACGTCGTAAATAATTCATATTTTTTCAAAAGGTGTGAAAATGGGTCAAAATCGACCAAAACCATGGGCTATAGTCCATGCTTTTTGTCCAAAAATGACCATAAATCACTTGTTTTGGATACGTCATAAATAATTCATATTTTTTCAAAAGGTGTGAAAATGGGTCAAGATCGACCAAAACCATGGCCTATAGTCCATGCTTTTTGGCCAAAAATGGGCAAAAAGCACTTGTTTTGGATACTTCATAAATAACTCATATTTTTTCAAAAAGTGTGAAAATGGGTCAAAATCGACCAAAACCATGGGCTATAGTGCATGGTTTTTGGACAAAATTGGCCAAAAATCACTTGTTTTGGATACGTCATAAATAATTCATATTTTTTCAAAAGGTGTGAAAATGGGTCAAAATCGACCAAAACCATGGGCTATAGTCCATGCTTTTTGGACATAAATGGCTAAAAATCACTTGTTTAGGATACGTCATAAATAATTCATATTTTTTCAAAAGGTGTGAAAATGGGTGAAAATCCACCAAAACCATGGCCTATAGTCCATGCTTTTTGGCCAAAAATGGGCAAAAAGCACTTGTTTTGGATACTTCATAAATAACTCATATTTTTTCAAAAAGTGTGAAAATGGGTCAAAATCGACCAAAACCATGGGCTATAGTCCATGCTTTTAGGACAAAATTGGCCAAAAATCACTTGTTTTGGATACGTCATAAATAATTCATATTTTTTCAAAAGGTGTGAAAATGGGTCAAAATCGACCAAACCCATGGGCTATAGTCCATGCTTTTTGGACCGAGATGGCCAAAAATCACTTGTTTTGGATACGTCATAAATAATTCATATCTTTTCAAAAGGTGATAAAATGGGTCAAAATCCACCAAAACCATGGACTATAGTGCATGCTTTTTGGCCAAAAATGGCCAAAAATCACTTGTTTTGGATACGTCATAAATAATTCATATTTTTTCAAAAGGTGTGAAAATGGGTCAAAATCGACCAAAACCATGGCCTATAGTCCATGCTTTTTGGCCAAAAATGGGCAAAAACCACTTGTTTTGGATACGTCATTAATAATTCATATTTTTTCAAAAGGTGTGAAAATGGGTCAAAATCGACCAAATCCATGGCCTATAGTCCATGCTTTTTGGCCAAAAATGGGCAAAAAGCACTTGTTTTGGATACTTCATAAATAACTCATATTTTTTCAAAAAGTGGGAAAATGGGTCAAAATCGAACAAAGCCATGGACTATAGTGCATGCTTTTTGGTCAAAAATGGGCAAAAAGCACTTGTTTTGGATACTTCATAAATAACTCATATTTTTTCAAAAAGTGGGAAAATGGGTCAAAATCGACCAAAACCATGGACTATAGTGCATGCTTTTTGGTCAAAAATGGCCAAAAATCACTTGTTTTCGATACGTCATAAATAATTCATATTTTTTCTAAAGGTGTGAAAATGGGTGAAAATCCACCAAAACCATGGCCTATAGTCCATGCTTTTTGGCCAAAAATGGGCAAAAAGCACTTGTTTTGGATACTTCATAAATAACTCATATTTTTTCAAAAAGTGGGAAAATGGGTCAAAATCGACCAAAACCATGGGCTATAGTCCATGCTTTTTGGCCAAAAATGGCCAAAAACCACTTGTTTTGGATACGTCATAAATAATTCATATTTTTTCAAAAGGTGTGAAAATGGGCCAAAATCGACCAAAACCATGGCCTATAGTCTATGCTTTTTGTCCAAAAATGACCATAAATCACTTGTTTTGGATACGTCATAAATAATTCATATTTTTTCAAAAGGCGTGAAAATGGGTCAAAATCGACCAAAACCATTGCCTATAGTCCATGCTTTTTGGCCAAAAATGGGCAAAAAGCACTTGTTTTGGATACTTCAGAAATAACTCATATTTTTTCAAAAAGTATGAAAATGGGTCACAATCGACCAAAACCATGGGCTATAGTCCATGCTTTTTGGCCAAAATGGCCAAAAATCACTTGTTTTGGATACGTCATAAATAATTCATATTTTTTCAAAAGGTGTGAAAATGGGTCAAAATCCACCAAAACCATGGCCTATAGTCCATGCTTTTTGGCCAAAAATGGGCAAAAAGCACTTGTTTTGGATACTTCATAAATAACTCATATTTTTTTAAAAAGTGGGAAAATGGGTCAAAATCGACCAAAACCATGGACTATAGTGCATGCTTTTTGGTCAAAAATGGGCAAAAAGCACTTGTTTTGGATACTTCATAAATAATTCATATTTTTTCAAAAGGTGTGAAAATGGGTCAAAATCGACCAAAACCATGGCCTATAGTCCATGCTTTTTGGCCAAAAATGGCCAAAAATCACTTGTTTTGGATACGTCATAAATAATTCATATTTTTTCAAAAGGTGTGAAAATGGGTCAAAATCGACCAAAACCATGGCCTATAGTCCATGCTTTTTGGCCAAAAATGGGCAAAAACCACTTGTTTTGGATACGTCATAAATAATTCATATTGTTTCAAAAGGTGTGAAAATGGGTCAAAATCCACCAAAACCATGGCCTATAGTCCATGCTTTTTGGCCAAAAATGGGCAAAAAGCACTTGTTTTGGATACTTCATAAATAACTCATATTTTTTCAAAAAGTGGGAAAATGGGTCAAAATCGACCAAAACCATGGACTATAGTGCATGCTTTTTGGTCAAAAATGGGCAAAAAGCACTTGTTTTGGATACTTCATAAATAACTCATATTTTTTCAAAAAGTGGGAAAATGGGTCAAAATCGACCAAAACCATGGACTATAGTGCATGCTTTTTGGTCAAAAATGGCCAAAAATCACTTGTTTTCGATACGTCATAAATAATTCATATTTTTTCTAAAGGTGTGAAAATGGGTCAAAATCCACCAAAACCATGGCCTATAGTCCATGCTTTTTGTCCAAAAATGACCATAAATCACTTGTTTTGGATACGTCATAAATAATTCACATTTTTTCAAAAGGCGTGAAAATGGGTCAAAATCCACCAAAACCATGGCCTATAGTCCATGCTTTTTGGCCAAAAATGGGCAAAAAGCACTTGTTTTGGATACTTCAGAAATAACTCATATTTTTTCAAAAAGTGTGAAAATGGGTCACAATCGACCAAAACCATGGGCTATAGTCCATGCTTTTTGGCCAAAAATGGCCAAAAACCACTTTTTTTGGATACGTCATAAATAATTCATATTTTTTCAAAAGGTGTGAAAATGGGTCAAAATCGACCAAAACCATGGCCTATAGTCCATGCTTTTTGGCCAAAAATGGGCAAAAATCACTTGTTTTGGATACGTCATAAATAATTCATATTGTTTCAAAAGGTGTGAAAATGGGTCAAAATCGACCAAAACCATGGCCTATAGTCCATGCTTTTTGGCCAAAAATGGGCAAAAAGTACTTGTTTTGGATACGTCATAAATAATTCATATTTTTTCAAAAGGTGTGAAAATGGGTCAAAATCGACCAAAACCATGGCCTATAGTCCATGCTTTTTGGCCAAAAATGGGCAAAAAGCACTTGTTTTGGATACTTCATAAATAACTCATATTTTTTCAAAAAGTGGGAAAATGGGTCAAAATCGACCAAAACCATGGACTATAGTTCATGCTTTTTGGTCAAAAATGGCCAAAAATCACTTGTTTTGGATACGTCATAAATAATTCATATTTTTTCTAAAGGTGTGAAAATGGGTCAAAATCAACCAAACCCATGGGCCATACTCCATGCTTTTTGACCAAAAATGGCCAAAAACCACTTGTTTTGGATACGTCATAAATAATTCATATTTTTTCAAAAGGTGTGAAAATGGGTCAAAATCGACCAAAACCATGGCCTATAGTCCATGCTTTTTGGCCAAAAATGGGCAAAAATCACTTGTTTTGGATACGTCATAAATAATTCATATTGTTTCAAAAGGTGTGAAAATGGGTCAAAATCGACCAAAACCATGGCCTATAGTCCATGCTTTTTGGCCAAAAATGGGCAAAAATCACTTGTTTTGGATACGTCATAAATAATTCATATTGTTTCAAAAGGTGTGAAAATGGGTCAAAATCGACCAAAACCATGGCCTATAGTCCATGCTTTTTGGCCAAAAATGGGCAAAAAGCACTTGTTTTGGATACGTCATAAATAATTCATATTTTTTCAAAAGGTGTGAAAATGGGTCAAAATCGACCAAAACCATGGCCTATAGTCCATGCTTTTTGGCCAAAAATGGGCAAAAAGCACTTGTTTTGGATACTTCATAAATAACTTATATTTTTTCAAAAAGTGGGAAAATGGGTCAAAATCGACCTAAACCATGGACTATAGTGCATGCTTTTTGGTCAAAAATGGCCCAAAATCACTTGTTTTGGATACGTCATAAATAATTCATAGTTTTTCTAAAGGTGTGAAAATGGGTCAAAATCAACCAAACCCATGGGCCATACTCCATGCTTTTTGACCAAAAATGGCCAAAAATGGGCAAAAACCACTTGTTTTGGATACGTCATAAATAATTCATATTTTTTCAAAAGGTGTGAAAATGGGTCAAAATCGACCAAAACCATGGCCTATAGTCCATGCTTTTTGTCCAAAAATGACCATAAATCACTTGTTTTGGATACGTCATAAATAATTCACATTTTTTCAAAAGGCGTGAAAATGGGTCAAAATCCACCAAAACCATGGCCTATAGTCCATGCTTTTTGGCCAAAAATGGGCAAAAAGCACTTGTTTTGGATACTTCAGAAATAACTCATATTTTTTCAAAAAGTGTGAAAATGGGTCACAATCGACCAAAACCATGGGCTATAGTCCATGCTTTTTGGCCAAAAATGGCCAAAAACCACTTTTTTTGGATACGTCATAAATAATTCATATTTTTTCAAAAGGTGTGAAAATGGGTCAAAATCGACCAAAACCATGGCCTATAGTCCATGCTTTTTGGCCAAAAATGGGCAAAAATCACTTGTTTTGGATACGTCATAAATAATTCATATTGTTTCAAAAGGTGTGAAAATGGGTCAAAATCGACCAAAACCATGGCCTATAGTCCATGCTTTTTGGCCAAAAATGGGCAAAAAGTACTTGTTTTGGATACGTCATAAATAATTCATATTTTTTCAAAAGGTGTGAAAATGGGTCAAAATCGACCAAAACCATGGCCTATAGTCCATGCTTTTTGGCCAAAAATGGGCAAAAAGCACTTGTTTTGGATACTTCATAAATAACTCATATTTTTTCAAAAAGTGGGAAAATGGGTCAAAATCGACCAAAACCATGGACTATAGTTCATGCTTTTTGGTCAAAAATGGCCAAAAATCACTTGTTTTGGATACGTCATAAATAATTCATATTTTTTCTAAAGGTGTGAAAATGGGTCAAAATCAACCAAACCCATGGGCCATACTCCATGCTTTTTGACCAAAAATGGCCAAAAACCACTTGTTTTGGATACGTCATAAATAATTCATATTTTTTCAAAAGGTGTGAAAATGGGTCAAAATCGACCAAAACCATGGCCTATAGTCCATGCTTTTTGGCCAAAAATGGGCAAAAATCACTTGTTTTGGATACGTCATAAATAATTCATATTGTTTCAAAAGGTGTGAAAATGGGTCAAAATCGACCAAAACCATGGCCTATAGTCCATGCTTTTTGGCCAAAAATGGGCAAAAAGCACTTGTTTTGGATACGTCATAAATAATTCATATTTTTTCAAAAGGTGTGAAAATGGGTCAAAATCGACCAAAACCATGGCCTATAGTCCATGCTTTTTGGCCAAAAATGGGCAAAAAGCACTTGTTTTGGATACTTCATAAATAACTTATATTTTTTCAAAAAGTGGGAAAATGGGTCAAAATCGACCTAAACCATGGACTATAGTGCATGCTTTTTGGTCAAAAATGGCCCAAAATCACTTGTTTTGGATACGTCATAAATAATTCATAGTTTTTCTAAAGGTGTGAAAATGGGTCAAAATCAACCAAACCCATGGGCCATACTCCATGCTTTTTGACCAAAAATGGCCAAAAATGGGCAAAAACCACTTGTTTTGGATACGTCATAAATAATTCATATTTTTTCAAAAGGTGTGAAAATGGGTCAAAATCGACCAAAACCATGGCCTATAGTCCATGCTTTTAGGTCAAAATTGGCCAAAATTGGCCAAAAATCACTTGTTTTGCATACGTCATAAATAATTCATATTGTTTCAAAAGGTGTGAAAATGGGTCAAAATCGACCAAAACCATGGCCTATAGTCCATGCTTTTTGGCCAAAAATGGGCAAAAACCACTTGTTTTGGATACGCCATTAATAATTCATATTTTTTCAAAAGGTGTGAAAATGGGTCAAAATCGACCAAAACCATGGCCTATAGTCCATGCTTTTTGGTCAAAAATGGGCAAAAAGCACTTGTTTTGGATACTTCATAAATAACTCATATTTTTTCAAAAGGTGTGAAAATGGGTCAAAATCGACCAAAACCGTGGACTATAGTGCATGCTTTTTGGTCAAAAATGGCCCAAAATCACTGGTTTTGGATACGTCATAAATAATTCATATTTTTTCTAAAGGTGTGAAAATGGGTCAAAATCAACCAAACCCATGGGCCATACTCCATGCTTTTTGACCAAAAATGGCCAAAAATGGCCAAAAATGACTTGTTTTGGATACGTCGTAAATAATTCATATTTTTTCAAAAGGTGTGAAAATGGGTCAAAATCGACCAAAACCATGGGCTATAGTCCATGCTTTTAGGCCAAAATTGGCCAAAATTGTCTAAAAATCACTTGTTTTGCATACGTCATAAATAATTCATATTGTTTCAAAAGGTGTGAAAATGGGTCAAAATCGACCAAAACCATGGGCTATAGTCCATGCTTTTTGGCCAAAAATGGGCAAAAACCACTTGTTTTGAATACGTCATAAATAATTCATATTTTTTCAAAAGGTGTGAAAATGGGTCAAAATCGACCAAAACCATGGCCTATAGTCCATGCTTTTTGGCCAAAAATGGGCAAAAAGCACTTGTTTTGGATACTTCATAAATAACTCATATTTTTTCAAAAAGTGGGAAAATGGGTCAAAATCGACCAAAACCATGGACTATAGTGCATGCTTTTTGGTCAAAAATGGCCAAAAATCACTTGTTTTCGATACGTCATAAATAATTCATATTTTTTCAAAAGGTGTGAAAATGGGTCAAAATCCACCAAAACCATGGCCTATAGATCATGCTTTTTGGCCAAAATTGTCCAAAAATCACTTGTTTTGGATACGTCATAAATAATTCATATTGTTTCAAAAGATGTGAAAATGGGTCAAAATCCACCAAAACCATGGCCTATAGTTCATGCTTTTTGTCCAAAAATGACCATAAATCACTTGTTTTGGATACGTCATAAATAATTCATATTTTTTCAAAAGGTGTGAAAATGGGTCAAAATCGACCAAAACCGTGGGCTATAGTCCATGCTTTTTGGCCAAAAATAATCAATTGAATTTTTTCATGGTGTGCAAAAACTTTTTGTTTACATCGAAATTCAGTGAAAACCGCTAGTTCGCTTGAAATTCTCATTTTTTTTATTGAGAACCTAATATTTTAGTTATATAGCCATGGCTCCCTCGCATCCATCTTTGTTATTGGGCCTCCAAATGTGAATGCGTATAAGTATTATACGCTCAACGCCTTATCTTGGTTTTTGACGACTGAAATATAAAGCCATATAACCGTGGACACTCGACGCCTTAACGTATTTTCATGTATTTTTGTATTTTTAAGGAAAATGTATGATTGGATTTTTAAAATGTTATTTGGTGATAAATGTTATTAATATTATTTCGTTACTCAACCAAGATCATCTGGGGATTGCACCCAGTCCTCTCGACATGTATCGAGCGTGCTCTTGTACACTACTGACTTGTTATGGTTGAAATGGTTTTGAAAACAAATATTAGTTTTTGTGGCTTAGTCTGTTGAAATAGTTAGTAGATATTCTTTCCATCGTTTTCTTTTGTATCTATTCTACTATTATACACCACTAACTACTCTTAACTGTTTTACGGTCTGAGGAAAATCACAATATTAAGAGTGCATACAATATAGTGAAGGTGAAGATGAAATAGATATTACACTAATACACTTTAGTAGACCTTAATTCTATTGGTATTTTTTATTTCACGGGTTTAATGCCTTCACTCTATAAACATTAACAAGTTTACTAACGAAGTCGAGTTTGCATTGCAGTGCATTGTGGGATTGTTTAGGGTACATATTTTAAAAGATGGCGTCTATTTCGTGTGCTAAAAGAATCCCATAATGCACTATAATTTCAACTCGACCCAGCTTTTCCTCAACCTTATAATGGCGAATATCATCTATATTATTTTGAAAGGGGGTTTAGAATATTCAATATTTAGCTTGTAAAGGGGGGCTACGAAATCATATTTCAGGTTTTAAAACCCAGAATTGTGGACTCTTGCTCTTATTGTTTTTAAACAGGCCAAGGACAATCACTCCGTTGGTGGCATATCTATAGGACAGGTCTATGACAAACCAATAAACCACACTCACAAATTTTCTGTATATCTAATAACATCTTTGTTAAACTTGATAACTTCTGTTACATTCATGCACAATATTAGTGATATAACTATGAATATCCCCAGTGTACTCCAAGTCACTTGTTACTTTAGTTTGTCTGTGGTTGTGGGTTGGTGATGTACGTGGTTTAGTTTTCGCAAACTTGGTTGACTTTATTAAGTTTTTTATTTATTTTTATTTTTATATTTTTCGTCTTCGTTATGTTTAATTTCTTGTTTTAAGTTTAGTTTTAATTGTTTTGTTTTTCAGTTTTTTTATTTTGGAGTGTTTTGCTGTTTTTATGTTCATAGATAATAACTTATACTTGTTAAATAATCCTCTACATTTATATATCCAATTAGTATAACTAATAAGTCATAATCTACGCCCAGAGACTTGGTTGCCCAGATGACATCATGGATTCTACACAAGATACCGGATTGGTCTTCACGTGGCTCGACACCTAAAAGATACAATACAAATAGAAAAAAAATCATGTAGTCGAGGAAGAGAGAAGAAAAAGGATGGTCAGAAAATAGATGTACTATAATAGATATACGTACCATTGTTGCTGTAAGGATGTCTTGTAAACTCGAGTGAAATCACGATGTTTCATCATCTATTAAAAAAGCAAACAAAGAAAACAAATTATAAGTATGAAAAAGTTAAGATTATGATAATTTAACAGAAGATTGATTTTACAAAACCATTTGGAAATCCACGTAGAATAGTCATGGCTGCTTTCAGGAACGTCTGTTTAAAATAAAATAACTAACAAAAAAAAATTAAAAGTTTTGTCTCGAGTGGAACTGCGTAAGATATATATAACGATGTATTATACTTTAACCATTTTGAGATCGGTATCAAGTGCGGTATTACTGGATCATTTCAGGAATACTAAACATCAAGACAAAAAAAGTAAATACGTTAGAATGCGCGTTAAGGCTTTATTCGCATCTTCGTGATCGCCATTGCCACACACACACTTGGTTCAAGAAAACAGCTCACATTCGTTGCATCGAAGAAAGAGGTTCCCTGAAGAAGGTAAAATAAGACGGGAAAATGAGTTAGCATTTTAAATTGGTAAGCTTTCACTGCACGTGGAACGAAAAACTGAACAATGGTACGTTTGACGCGACAAGTGCAGTGATGGTTGTAGTTATAAGTTATATACAAAGCATTAAACCGTCAATGAAACCCGAGTGAAAGAATGTTTGTGGAGATATTCTGCAATACCGATAGAAGTAAGCGTTCTGTGACAAACAGAAACTTAAAAGTGGGTCAAGAAGCCCACTATACTTACTTCTAGAAGCACGGGAATATCTCAGGCGACTACACCCAAAAAATACGATACATGAATAAATAAGAAAAACCTGCAAAAAAACAACCGTTGTTAATTGTCTTACACTCGCAATACTAGTAAACAACAACAATAATAAAATGTCAAACTTTATTTCAGTGGATATGGTTTACAAATACAATATACTTGATTGTAAGTAGTTTACAATATTGTTATAATTGAATACCTCGAACTACATTTTATCATATAAATCAATTAATATTAAATATAAATAAATAAATGGCAATTGATAAGTCAATATTGTAGAGATTTTATTGATTTTTCATCAGATTACAATTTTTAACTGAATTAAGTTACGAGATAAATATGAATGAGTATACAATAACATGACTTCTGTTCTTGCAAAAGTACTAAAATAACAACACATTACAACACATTTGAGTTTATTTTTCATTTCAATTGTACAACGTTTGACAACAATCTTGAAAAATCGTCAATCATAAATTATAAAAGATTAGACAGCTTGCTGCAGGCATCTATCGTTCCCAGAAAAAATATCATCCTAATACTATAGAATATCTGAAGCGATATGACTTCTGAAATAACTAAAATATTCAAGATTAGAAGCACACAACTCGTATAAATTACGGCACTAAATATTATAAAATTATTTATAAAGTATGAGAGTTAAAAAATAGAAAAATCTTAATGCCAATCTAAATTTAATCTAATCTAACTATCTTATAGAAATCCTATACCCTATATATGAATACAAAAAACTCCTAGAATTACTAAGAATATAATATATGCTTTAAAAATTAGATAATCATGAGCCTAACCTATAGATCTCGGGAATTTCAAAATAAGCCAAATAAAGTTCGAGCCGAAATATTCTTAGAGAATCGATTATGAACAGAAACATCCCGTTTTTTTATACAGGTGGAGATTGCGCAATCGTGAGACACGACGTTTTGATTCACCCTTGGACAAACAAAGATGAATGAAAATATCGAGAAATACAAATACAACAACCGTTGTAGCTGTACGAACGACAGACATATATGAATAACAAAAATCTCTAATCTAGGCCCTAAAGAAGCTACCACTGAGAATAGAAAAAGACTATCGCAGACTCTTGTTCTCAACGCCGCAACCAAGTTTGGTTGTTCTTGGACAAACTGCAAAGCAAAGTTTTTAAATGCCATGGACATGAACTGATGGATAACATCAATATAGTATTGATGATCTCCATCGATATGATGGCTCTCATGGCATTTAGGATTAGTATTTATGGAGACATGACTGTCATTGAGATCGACACATGTATAGTCAGGGTTTGACAAAAGAAAAGTCAATGAAAAATTAGAAGTACAAATGATTAACGAACATTTCTGATATTAATTAAAAACAGTTTTGGAAGTTCAAAATGTTCAAATTCTACATCGTTACGAAAAGATCTAAATTGAATTTCATTCAAATAGTCACGTTGGAATGTCTAAACCAATTCAAACCCTGACTGTGCCAACCGAGCAGTGAGGCCAGAATCTTATCGGAGGATCGAACTCTAACCTAACCCTAGGCGCACTAGGTGTGTGTGTGTGTCTAGTACTATAGCTAACTGACCACAACTGCACAACACAATGACAGATCTCCAGCTAATTCTAAATCAAGGACCACAGACACAGTTTATGCTCTGACGAGCTGTAGTTTGAAGAATCTTCCAGTGCTTGCCTCCAGTGTACGGTTCCTCAGTCGTTGTCAACTCGTTGGTCTAATAAAAAGCTAACCTAATTGGTCCCATGACCCTGGCCAATTGACCAGTCAAAAACACTAGTAAACCCCAGCTAAGTTTAGTAAAAGTGGTAGCTTCTTCTAATGTTATCTGCTGGGCTCCATACTTTATATTTCTGGAACCCTCTTAAGTCTAGTCCTAACTTACAAATAACGTTTGTATATAAATGAAAAATATTTGGATTGTGACAACCGAGGTAATTCTTTTTAAGAGAATAGTTCAAATTGCTGTGGTCACAAACCAAAAATAATATATTTATTAAAAAAATTGACGTTCCATATTTGATTTAGGAACAGATACTTCCCACATATTAATACCTCCAACAAGGCACGTCAAACAAGTAAACGCGAAATAAGAAAACAATTTCAAGGGCAAAGGCGCCAAAATATGTAGAATTTAATAGCTTGTTTGAGGTTCTTGTGTTAATGTATGTACCTACAGTAATACCTAGTGTCGTCTATTGATTGTGCCATTCATGTACGGCTATGGAACGAGGGGGACCTGAAAAATAATGAAAAAGCACGCTTTAGTAAAACATTATTAGGAAAACATTTTTCTATTTTTTATATTATTAAAATCTTATTATAGCACACAAATGTGTAGTCCTCAGCACTATTCCTCACCAACAAAAGAGAAAAGATATTTTACTCCTAAAACAACATCCCCAGATGCAAATAGGAATGCGCTGCAGAATGCTCTAGTGGCTTTCATGAATATCTCACGCACAATTAACACTAAATTTAGCAATTGAAAATTCAAAACCTTGCTAACAAGAAAATTATCCAAACGTTTACGAACAGATGAAAAATCCCTAGCATTGGTCCCTCATAGTTAAATTCTAATGATTCTTTACAGTATTAAAACTCAGGCGTCCTTACGTTTCTTATAAATTAGCTAGAATTTATAAAATACTATACGGCTGAAATGTTTGCAAAGTCCTTTAAAATCTATTACATAATTCAATATTACTTAAAAACATCGGTTTCTTATCATTTTAGAAGGACTGTATAATTACTGTTGATGTTCTGGAAACCAAACTTTTAAAACGCAAGGAAGGGTTAAGCAAAGCATTAACAGTGAATCTTAACTTACTTTATTAACATCTGGTGGAAGGATTGGTGGCGGGAAAGAGAGAGAGATCAAACGCGTAGCTTGTTTATATACCCAATCAGCTGATCATGTGATACTTATCACGTGACATCAAGGGCAGGAAGCGTGGAATGTTAGATATCGGCGCTGTGATTGGAGAAATATTCTGCACGATTCTGCACTCTTGTGCAAAGAGAACAATCGAAGTAATTTTTATTTGTTCCGTTAGCTCAAGCAAACCTTAATTAGAAAAGATATATTTAATAAGATTTCTCTCACTTGTGCTCTGTTTATGAATCATTTGTAGTGCCTGCATGAAAATCTCAGACGTGCCCCCGAACAAGGCAAATGACGTCACTGCAGAACCCAGGTGTCATGAGCCGAGGCCGGCAAAAAATGACCAGCGGCAAATGTGCTCGTTTATTATTGTGTCACTGTTATCAAGTGCTTATTAGCAATGTTTTTTTTTTTATTGGATGGTGTGGAAATCCATAATTTCAAGAGGAAAAGTGACACTCAGTTTCTGATTGTCTAACACTTTTTCGATCAGATCAGTTAGGTGCCGGACAACGTTAGGAATCATGAAAAGTTTAATGTAACTTATGTGAATAAACTTTTTACGAGTTAGACCTCCTATTGATGGTTTTCACGTCGGCCATGTTGGAGGACTTTAACAAAAGAATTGTCAATGAATTCTTTAGTTATATCCTCTTATATATCTTTTGTTATTACATTCTCTTGGGAATGATTGAAAACCAGCAATAATGGCCTTATAAATCATATAGAAGCTTATAAATATTTAACGATTATTTGCCAAAGGCTCGTCAGTGGCGGATCCAGGGGGGGGGGGGGGGGGGGGGGGGGTCGAAGGGTTCCACGGAACCCCCCTTGAAGGTTTGATCTTTTAGGTAATAGAAATATGTCTTATATAAATTTTGCTTAAAGTATCCACAAAGATAATGTTGAACACGAAATGATACGGATATTTGCTGTTATAATGTTTGATTTACCTTTAAGTTCCGTTACTATAGTAAATTAGGTGATTAGAGTCAATTTTTTTTTGTCAAACATCAACTAAATTAAAGAGAATTATAAACAGTTTAAGAAACGGAAACCCCTTTGAAAAAAATCCTGGATCCGCCACTGTTATAGACGGCTTACAATAAGACGTTTTCTGAGATAGCGATTATGGTGCATTGTTGTGTAGCTTCGGTACAAACTACATTTGTCCATCATGCCTTTTTCGGTGTTGTTTGTACCGAATCTAGACCACAATACATCCTGGATTTGGAAACTCCGAATAAAAGCAAAAAGTAGTTGATTGGCTTGATTTGGGAATAAATAATTTGGTTTTCTTTTTTGCGCAGGCTTTCTATTGTTAAAAATAGTTTTTCTTTTTGAATTATGATGTTCAAATTTTTAACTAGATCCTTTAAGCGCTTCAGGTTAGATCGGTCAGCTTCGTCGATTTGCAGCAAGGGATTTCAATAGTTCAGTCATATACCGGTCTTCCAAAATCTTTTTATACAGAAATTCTACTTCACGAAAACATGTAAAAACTAGTTAAATAGTTTCATATAGGATTGGATATTATGGATCACCACGGAATCCCTCGATGTAGGTGCGCAGGAAGTGTGCGGGCTGACAAGATTTGGCACCATACTTTCATAACTCAACGCTAAAAAATTATATATTGAAAGCTAGCATTAGATATGCTGTAACTGCTTTTTGTGTTCTAAAGGTTAAAGAAGTTAAAAAACAAGGAGTAAAAGACTACAAAGGAGAAAGAAAGGAAAAAAAGAATGTGCGCCCAACGTGGGGCTCGAACCCACGACCCTGAGATTAAGAGTCTCATGCTCTACCGACTGAGCTAGCCGGGCACTCGTGAATATGACTGTTACTTATAATATATTTATATTCAAGCTTTTAAATATGTAGTGACTACTTCTGGTTTTCATGAAAATGAATAACAAGAATTAACGAGTACCAACGAAAAGTAATATTAATAAATAACCGTATCGATTAACAAAAAAGACGACGCTGTAATTAATTTTATTTGATTGTTTTCTATGAGCTACGGGGAAAAGATCATTTAAAATTTATTTGAGATTCTGACACAAGCTACAACAAATCCCTTCTATTAAATTAGAGATTTTAGCTTATGAGAAAAAGAAATTTTTTTAAACACTTTTTATTCTCAGTCGGACTCAATCATAAATAAAAACTAATATTGGGTTCCCTGTGTTAATGGCTTACACGTTGGGTTCCCTGTGGTACATTTTTCATTCTTCAAAGCTAATTTGTTATTTTGAGGGTTGATTTTTTTAGAAGTTTTAAATTTTGATTAAAAAATACAATTGAATTTGAGAAGCTATGATGGAAAAAAGCATAAGCATAAAAAGAATTTTTATTTCACTAACATCTAATTATATCAGTTAACAACCATTTTTTTGCACCAACCGTTTTTATCCCTTCTTTTTGATATTCATGTATTCTTTTTCAGTTATCACGAGTTAATTTTTGATTCATTAATTTGTCGCGTCATTTTCAATTTCCGAAAATTGCAAAATTAAAGGTTTCACGAATGGGTGCGCGTTGTGACTGGCTAGTGTCGTTCAGCTGGGTGCATGCTATTATCAATGAGCCAAAACTTAGTCAAAAATTAAACGGACGCACGTAAAGTATCGAGAAGAGAGAGGGTGTAAATAAAGCATTTGTGTAAAATGAACCTAGCAAATAATCCATCCTCTAGGGAATTATGGGAAACTTTTGGTTCCTACTCGACGCTCCATGACTTTACCTTCAAGAAATCTTCCAAGATTCGGAGAGTATTGTGGATATTATTGATGCTTGGAGCAGGAGCCTTTCTTGCTAATCAAATTTACCATGACGTTCTCAAAGTGTTGTCTTATGAAGTTCGCCTCAAATATCGATCAGAAACGAGAGAGTCACTGGACTTTCCCGCCGTCAGCATATGCAATAACAGCATGTTTAGAAGAAGCCGAATCAACGGTACATTCGAACAACGGTATTTTGGACCTACTTGACCATATCAAGAAAAGAGAGTGGCCTAGACTTCAAAGTGGTTTGAACTATTCCCTAGACTTGGAAGTCGCTGCTCTCCAGTATGGTCACAATCTGACAGAAATGATGTACAATGGAAAATGTGAATGGCCGGAGAATAGCCTCACATGCAGTGAGGAGAAGTTTTTTGAGCAGAGGGTGAGAACAATCGCTTTTAGCTAATGCTTATAGGTGAGGGTTTGACAGTATTGGCGTTGTCCCCTCCTTTGACCGCTGCGCTTTTTACAACACAAGGCTCTTGACCATATATGGTATTATTGATACCAGGTTCTTGACCGTATAAGATAATATTACGAGACGAGGGTCTTGACCATATATGGTATTATTGATACCAGGTTCTTGACCGTATAAGATAATATTACGAGACAAGGCTCCTGACCATATATGGTACTATTGATTCAAAGTTCTTGAAGATAATATCACGAGACAAGGGTCTTGACCATATATGGTCCTTCTAGTTCGTAGCCAATCTTGCGGTAGTAGTTACGTGTCCCTACACCTGTAAAATTGAAAATAGTTGAAAAATTTGACAAAAACAAAAGGACATCCACGGGTGTATCACACTGGCAAAAAAACTTATAATCAAACAACCAATGTGAATCTTTGACCCATTCTGGGAGTAGCTAGAGAGGGACATATGGGAAGGGATGATCTTTCACGTTAGGAAAAAAGTGGGAGGTAGAAAATGGAAAGTAGGAAGTGAGATGTGGAAATTGGGAAATGGGAAGTGACTCCCCGTGGGAAAACTTGGATACGGTTTTATTTACCTTCTAGTTGCTTAGTGAACTAAAAATAACAGCAGAATTCACTCTAAGGTCATGTCAGTTACCTGATATAACAGCAATTTTAATCGAACCATGTTCTTCTCGTGCTATTCTTTCTGCTTCTTCCATAAGTAGCATACCAAAACCCTTAGACAAGCAAATAAATAGTAACCATGGTCATAGGTAAGATGTATAGCTCACGGAGGAGGAAGACAACGAGACGGTAGAAGCAGAGGAGATGTAAAAGAAGGAGAAAGCAGTGGAGGAGGAGATCAAAAGAGTAGATAAAATGGCAATCAGAGTAACTGCCATGTTCATCAAACTCACCTGATGTTGGAATTTGCTGGGATCCCTCGCGCTGACGGGAACGACACTTCCATAGCTAGCGATAGGTTAAAGAAGAAACTACTCGAAGGACTCAATAAAACTAAAAATACATATCGATTTGATTTCCTTTTACTTTGAAATAACAAACAAAATCTATACCAACTACCTAAAGAACAATCCAACTAACCGACCACACCACCCGTCCCCACTCGCCCACCACCCACCCACCACCCACCCCACCCAACAAACAAACAAATAAACCATGAAACCAAAAAACCGACTGACCACTATCAACCAAATAACCACCCGACCTACAAAGCAAACAACAGCCCACCACCCACCACATCCAACCAAACACCCCACCCCATCCACCAAACCAACCAACCCACAAATAAACCCTGAAACCTAAAACCTAACCGACCGACCACTATCAACCTAACAACCAAATGACCAACCAACCTACCCACCAACAAACAAACCAAGAAACCAAAAAAACCGACTGACCACTATCAACTTAACATGCAAATGACCAACCAACCTACCAACCAACAAATAAACCATGAAACCAAAAAAACCGACTGACCACTATCAACCTAACATGCAAATGACCAACCAACCTACCCACCAACAAACAAACCATGAAACCAAAAAACCGACTTATCACTATTAACCTAACAACCAAATGGCCAACCAACCTACGAATCAACCTGTCGACCACCCAACTCACCCGACCCCACTCGCACCCAATTAACCAGCCAACACATACTGTAAACCATGAAACTAAATTCAACAGGCCAACTAACCACCATCAACCAAATAAACGATCAAGCGAACAAACAAACAAGCAAAAACAGGAAGAGGAATTTTACCAACAAAATTTCTCAATAACAAATGAATGAATAAGTTCGTATCAAAGAAAAGGATACACATGCAGCTCTCTGACAATAGAACAGCGGTCCTTCAGTTCAGGTCTGAAAGATTCCTCGGAGCATTTGCGGAGTCGAAGAAGACCAACCAGGATATCTTGAATGAAAAGAAGAAAAGGAAAATAATGATACATAAGCGTCTACATCTTGGTTTAGGACTCTTGTTCACAGAGAAGGTGCTGTCTGGTGTAGCTTTACAAACAGTTGCTGCATGGCATGCACTTAGACTTGTAGAGGGAAGCGAATGAATGCTTTCACAGGATTGTTTCATTCACGAATAATTCCTTTTCTAAGAAAGCGAATAACTTGCATTGTGGTCTAGCTTTAATACAAACATCTTTTTTGTTCACCATGTCTTGTATATTGTTGCTTTTACTAAATCAAGACCACAAGTTTCCACCTCGCTTATAAAAGCTCAGAAAATCCCTCTAGAGCTTTCTTTGGAGCATACCTTGGTCTGGATCTTCGTACGAGAGAAAAGTTTCCCAGCCATTGTTTGCAACATAATCTCGACGAATAAGCTCAATCTAAGGGGAAAAAGATTCTAATGATCCACAGGTAAACAATAGTAAAAGTATCTCTGCCCGCTCTATTGCAGTTGGTATCACGTACCTCGTATGGTCGAACTTTGTGGTGTATCTCTTGAATACCAACTTCTCTCGTTCGCACGTCTCGACACTATGCATGAATAATTAAGATTGCTTAATACTAAACTGAGTTTTATACACAACCGCAAAGACCATGCTGACAACTATGAAAATAGCCACAACAGCAATTACAACAACAACAAAAACGACTACAATATTAAAACAGCTAGAACTGCGATGACAGCAGCAACATTAACAGCAATGACCACAACAGCAGCAAAGGTAATGGCACAATAAACACGAAATTCATCAGTGATTCAGTCATCGCCTCATTTAGTATTTTTTTATACTTCCCAGCATTCCTGGCGGCATATTAACTTACCTGGGTACCTAAATCTTTCATTCTGGCTAGTGCCAGTTCCCTTAGGTTACCATGTTCTACGCCTGAACTCACTAGTGGCATGGGGATGTCTCTGGAAGATGAACGAAGATGGGCTTCAACAGTGAGAAAAAACACATATCATGTTCTGTGGCCTCGATATTTGGATTTTTGACTTCACGTCAATCAAAATCACACAATTGTAATTAAATGGACAGAGGTCAAAACATGAGAAAATGTGTGCCAATCTGGAATTTTCTGGGTAGCAGAAACACCTATAGGTTTCTTAACTGAGAAGACAAACTCGTAAAAAAGCCAAAGAATTTTTGCTTACCTTTGCACTCGATAGACTCTAGTCCATGGAGGAACGAGAGCAAGGATTCGAGCTACCAGATCTATTAAGGTGTTGGGAGGGTAGCTCTTGTACCGGCCTGTTTTCCAAAGCTCATATAGTCCTGAAATTAATGATAAAACAAAACAAAGTAACCTTATTAGTGACAATGGTCAAGAAGATAACCTGTTGTGGCATTCTGGGATGCAATAATGGTTTGAACAATCACTGGCGGTGGCCATATTGAATGACAAGTACAAGTTCTGCCATCCAACATGGTGGCTCATGCAAACCTCTAGGATAGAAGCAATCAGGATTTAATTGTTTACAAAGAAAGTTATTACAGTTTCTAGCAAAAAGAAAGGAATGTAACAACTTGATTCTTGCTGTGAGAGAATGCTATTTTTCAGTCTTGAAAAGAACAAAGAATTTGACATAAAATGTTTTTCCAGTGAAGACCTACCAGTGCCACGAATCACAAGTGTTGGATAAATCTTCAAACCATCTGCACGAAAAGCTGGATTCTCAAAAAATTCCTGAAAAGAGTCAAACCAGATCTTACTTCACAGGGTCAGCAAGTTTTTCACACATTGTATGTTTTCCATGTTTGATGCTTCTATAGGGAAAAGGGGTGCAAGTGTTGTCCTGAATGACAAACTAGTAGATGAAGTGCAGGGGGGTCCCTACAGTGTAACCTTCTTCCCATTGACAATTTATTTGTATGGTGCAATAGTTTTAATGAGAGACAAGGAAGATTGTTTTGTTATGCTTAGTTACATACATCCCTGGTACGGTCAACAGAGACATACAAAAATTACGATCTTTTTCCACAGAACTTCTCTCTTTTACATGAATAGACCTCGGATAGCCATATCGGCATCAACAACTCAATATCAGAAAGCATGGTCCTGGGCAAATTTGACAATCAATTTTAATAATCAAGTAAAAGGAGTTATTGATAATAAGATTTAGTATTTAGCATGTTCTGTTTGTTTTTGTGCCATTTTTCTTCTGCCCTCCATTTTTTATATTCATATTTATTACCACGCAGATCTATTGACCACTCTTAAAACTCCAGTGAATGTGGGCTTAGCCTCGAATCCAGGAGTAGCTAGTTTTGTTAATCTAATTTCTGCTTTTGTTTACCGAACTCAGAAGTGAGGCTAAGCCTGCATACCCTAGAGATTTGAGAGTCATCAATTCTTTCAAGGGGATGTACAATCAGATACTGTGGCTCGTAACTTACGATAAACTGATCAATATCTCTCTCTAAACCAACGTTAGGTAAATCTGGCATCATGTGTGCAACTACCTGTCAAATATCACATTAAAGGAATTAGTAAAACGAAGTCCTACAATGTTTGAAACCTAGAATATCAACCTAATTCTCATACTTACTTTAAAACCAGCATCTTTTGAAAATTGAAAAGACTCGCAGACAGCTCTGACTGTGTGCCCCCTGACAAACAGACGAAGAAACCAATCACAATTTGCAAACATCAAACCTGAATGATATCTTTACTGTAGGTATATTTAGTGTAACAGTTAAACCATAAAAACGTGCTGAAGTGCACGCAGACACAAACGTTTCTCTTGGTTGGTTTCTGTATCATTTCTTGTCAAAATGATAGGCTTTTGATCAACCACAACATGATAATGCTAGTCTGCAAAGATTCTTGGATTCTAAGCTACATGTACAGTACAAACAAAATGACTGACTCGTTCAAGGAGAGGGCAAGAGGGAGGGACGCAAACAACAGCACCAACCTGTTTGTATCTCTTGCTACATCCTCATATACACTTTGAACACCAATTTCAAGCCTTGTACAACCATACGACAACATAGAACTGTAAATATATTAAGATATCAAAAACTGTTAGTAAGTTTACGTCATAGCAGTTAACTTGTACTGTACATAAACTGTCAACCATGCAAATTGTATAGTACTGGCACAGGAGCCCACAAAAGATAAAAATGAAAGTTGAGAAAAAAATTGAAGAAAGATAGCCTTTTTGTTTTGTTTAAGTCAGAAGTAATTGTATTTCTGGTATGAACAATTAACTATTTTCCTTATTACAAGTAGATACCATCCATGAGCATGTACAGTGTACAATACCTAAGATGTTTCTTGAGGCAGTAATCAGGTCTTGTTTCAATAGTTATTCCAATACATTTAGTTTTACTTCTCTCAGAGTACCTAAAAATAAAAAAAATTCATTTTTTAACTGACTGTCTGCATCCGTATAACTTGTGACAACCATTACAGAAAGATGGTCCAAACTTGGTTCAACAGGCCAAATACCACTACCAAAAATGCTTGGCGAATTTTCTTTCTTATTTATGTATTCCCTCATGAGAATAGGCTGGAAAACAATATTGGTGCTAATTAACTGAACAAAAGAAAGTGTGCAAGGGAATCTGTAGTGGTAGTAAAGGATGCCATAATGCAAGTGTCCTACTGTTTCCATAGTAACATGGTTCATGCCATGAATAACAGCTTCTTCATCTTTGCTTTTGGTTTGATCAGGTGCTGTTGCCATGGAAACATGGTAGTCATGTCATGGGCTTACTGTTGGTACTGAGAGTTGTTACCATAGTAACATACTGGTAGTAAATAATGCCATGCAATGCCTTATAAGAGCTTCCTAATATTAGTAATAGGAGGTACAAAAAGATATAACTAGCTAAAAACTAGTGTGAGCTGCGTCGGTGTTTCTAATGAAACAGTAATGATGAAAAGGTAAATTATACACCGTGAAAAGATGAAACAACTTACTGACGTTTCGGACGCTAGTCCTTCGTCGGAGTAAAAGAGAAAGAAGTGGTAGAAAGGAGTGTATATATGATAGAATAAGACAAAAGAAACCAATGAGAGCAAGGTAGGCAAGGAAACAAAAACAAACAATCAAAAGACAAAAGAAAAGGTTAGTTGAAAATAAAGCGTTCATTAATCCCGTTGGGACTAAGAGTGCCCAATAGGTGAATAAGCCGCATTTCTTTGGTCTTGCGACAATCATTGTTGCCGTTAAGCAAAGAAAGACCGAAAACAATGAAGTCAGAAAGAGAATGGTTAGCTAGATTAAAATGGCGGGAAACTGGTTTGGTGGGATCGTTATTGCGAATATCATAAAGATGATTGCAAATGCGATCACCAAGACGGCGGCCAGTCTCGCCCACATACAAAAGATTACAGCGGGTACATTTAATACAATATACAACATTAGAAGTGGTACAAACAAAATGGTCAGTGATTTTAACAGTTGATTTAGGACCGACAACAGAAGTGTGAGAGACTATGTGAGGACAAGTATAACAACGTTTACGAGAACAGCGAAAAGTACCAGGTTCTTTGTTAGAGGGAAGAACTCCCTTGACCAAGAAAGAACGGAGATTACGATCACGTTTATAGGAAAAGAGAGGGCGGTTGTTGAAAATAGCAGAAGTGCCAGTATCAGAGTCAAGCACAGAAAAGTTGCGGTTAACAATGGGTTTAATAGGAGGTACAGTATTGTACATGTAACATGGTTTACCTCAGGGAGTTAGTCTAGACTAATAAGGTCTTGTACATCATTGAGTTAGTTCTAATACATATACTTACTTGACAGCTTCATCTACATTGTTGCTAGAGTGTCCTGACAAAGCATCATGCAGATTCCTGATGAAATAGTCTCTGTAGCTTTCATCCAGACACATAAATGTTCCACCCATCACAATGAATTCAACCTTTTGAAGCAAAGAAAACAATAAAAAAATCAACATTTCTGAATTGGACAAACTTTATACAATACACATTAAAAGTGAAAAGCTAGTAAAGTCTTAACACCATTTTAAAATCTGGTGATTCAAAATTTTATTTATGCTCAATTAAATTATAATAATATCAACACAATAAATAAAGCAACTGAAATGGATATTTTCCCTACAGAGCTTGAAATTGTAAATGGTTACAAATGTGATAAAAAATTTTGTCCTGAAATCAAAGTTTCACACCAAATCCCCACCCCCCACCCTCGAGCTCACAGGTATCCCATTAATTTGATAGCCACCAAAATCAACTGTTTGGTGATAAAATGTCTAGACCAGCTGATATCTTGCTGGCAATTATGTTATTTTCAATCATGCTTTCTAAAACTGGTTTACCTTGTCTACACTGTGTCCTAGTTGCTTGAGCTAAAGAAAAACAAACAGAAAATGAGATGCAAAATAATACTACTATTTTGCAAGTGCAGAAGTAATTATTAGTTGTATACAGTATTTCCAGAAAATATCAACACCTCCTGTAGAATGGGGGCAATTTTTTTCTTAAGGGGTGAGGATGGGGTGGGGGGGGGGGGGGGGGGCCCTGAAATTTCAGTCAAATAAACAACATCTTCTTCTACTGAGGGAGTCCAATGGTTACTTTTCTTACGTCATACAGTAGTATACAAATATATAATGGTCATAAAGGAGACCACCTGTATATGTATAGTACATGCATATATTATAAAGGCCAATTAATTGCTTTCTCAATGGCTAAATGAGGAAACAATGGTTACTCTTCTTATGTCATACAGTACACCTTTTGCTGTTCATTAAGAGAAAATGTACATTCATTTGTGCCAATAGTTGTATCAATAACGTGTAATGTACTTTCATCAACACCACAAGTAACATCATTAGCGCGGATCAACTTTCAATAACGATATTTGAATATGCGTGTACATTCATAGGCATCAATGGACAATCAATAGCGCGTTTGTACATTCATATGCGCGGATTGTATTTTCTTGTGCGCGAAATTCAACTTCAATAACACCAAATGACAAACAATTGCATTTATGGACAATCATTTACCCAAAAGTGAAAATTCATTAGTGCTATTAGCATAATCATTGACAATCTATAATGCGTTTGGACAATCATGAGGGTCAATGTTATATTCTATAGCGTGGTTCGACAAACATTTGCATGATTCGAATGAACAATAAGAGAAATAAAACAATCATTAGCGATTTTTGTTTATCACTTTAAAACGTATAAAAAAACTCAGGTAACTGCCTCCATAATAGCGGCTGCGTAGGAGAATAGCAGTTAGCTCACTTAAAGCAGCAATCAAAGCCGACCTCAGCCGTCCAGAGATCCAACAACATACGAACGATCGGGCTGAGGCAAGACGACAAGGGATTGCTCTAGGTCACTATAGAACGCAGTTGCTAATGGAAGGGCTCCAGAGAAATGTGGCAACTATCACTATCGCTAAATGTGGTCAGTGATTCAGTTATATGCAAACGTATTTGCCACGATGTATAAATGGCGAAGAAATTAAAGGCTAAAATAGATAAAAAATCGCTAATGATTGTTTTATTTCTCTTATTGTTCATTCGAACCATGCAAATGTTTGTCGAACCACGCTATAGAATATAACATTGACCCTCATGATTGTCCAAACGCATTATAGATTGTCAATGATTATGCTAATAGCACTAATGAATTTTCACTTTTGGGTAAATGATTGTCCATAAATGCAATTGTTTGTCATTTGGTGTTATTGAAGTTGAATTTCGCGCACAAGAAAATACAATCCGCGCATATGAATGTACAAACGCGCTATTGATTGTCCATTGATGCCTATGAATGTACACGCATATTCAAATATCGTTATTGAAAGTTGATCCGCGCTAATGATGTTACTTGTGGTGTTGATGAAAGTACATTACACGTTATTGATACAACTATTGGCACAAATGAATGTACATTTTCTCTTAATGAACAGCAAAAGGTGTAGTATACAAATATAAGGATGTACCAGTTCCAGATTGTCTAGTTTGCAGAAACGAGCATTTGTTCTATTATTGTATAGATTGTAGTATGCATTACCTGATCAACTCGATGTTTGGTCTGGAGGAATGGATTATACCTTGCCCTAATTGCTCTCATTGATGTTGGCTGTGTAGAAAAAAAAATCTCAATACTTGACCTAAAATGTTTGTATTTAGCAAATTCCATTTATCAATGACTTGAGCCCCCTTCACAGTTCCCTGTGTGATCTTGAAAGGCATGACTATGCCTGTATATCAACGTGAGGATGGCAGTGACCTTGCAATGATAGAGACCTTTTTTAACACTTTGGACAATTATTATTCACGTTTCTATCATTGCAAAATCACCTCCATTATTGCTTTGATGCAAGTCACAGCATTGTAAAACGAGAACTGTAACTGCATTGTTTACCTCATATCCTGTATATGACTGTGTAGAATATTCGAAATCTGAGTCTGGCCCACCTGGGCAATATCTATAAAAAACAAAACACATAAAAGGGATAAATACCTTAATAGTATTGATAATTAGTATTTCTTGTAGTTAATTAATTTTCTGATTTACAAAGTTTTACAAAGTGTAATCTACTGTATCCTTGTTTCCCATTATTCATCTTTACTTACACACATATATTTCCAGTCATGTTGATATGTGGACATCTGTGAGGTTTACACATGACAGCAACAACTGCAATCTATGGAGAATAATAAAATAAAATAAAATATTAGTAGTAATTACCCTGGTACCAATTTGTTGACAGATTAGTGGTCTCATAACCAGGTCAGGTGGACATAAATCATATACACAGGACTTTGTGGTAAACTATGTAATTTGTATCTTTACCCCAGATGCAGTTCTGACTGGTTTTGCTTTTAGCTTTGGTAATAAAACCTGAAAGACACAGGAAAAAAAACATAATTATCCAAAGATCAAGTTAATGCTCCAGTGCACAGAAACAAGGAGAAATAATGAAACAATGGTAGGTAGTGTTTTTCACTTTGATAATGGTGAGGTACAGAGTAGAAAACGTTGGACAACATACACATTAAAAATAATACTTTAGGGTTTGATAGTTTCCATAGTCATAAATGAGGGAAGGTATTTCAATCTGTAAACCATAGGGTCAGTGGGTTCGATGATAGACAACCTAGAGGCTTTGCACCATTTTGTGATGGCAGCCATGACTGTAGGTACGACAACAGTATTTTTTCTTTGTGAAATTGAATTCTTACTCATGTAAACAGATTAGACCTGATTCAATTGTTTCTATGAACCTCCTGTTAAGGCTGCCATCACATCCTGGTGCAAAGTGTCTAGTGATGGACACACATACTCCTATTACTCCTTGATCTTTTGTAACAAGTACCTTAGTAAAACCTACCTTTCGATAAGCCTGTGGAACAGCTGCTATAATATCTACTAATCTTGGTTGACTTGCCAAGCCATATTTACTTGCTGCTTCACCTTTTACTCTGTTTTCAGATATGTAAAGCAATGAGATTAATGGTTGTGGGGTACTTTGCAATGTACTTAATCATCATCCTCGCTTAATTATGCAACAACAAAAACAAGGGTAGTGTAGTTGTAATACACTTGTCTCTTCTAGCACTTCTGGGGTCTCAGGTTTGATTCCTGTTCAATAATAATTAATTGTCATCTGTGCTAATTGATTAATTGATTAATACTGGTAATCAATGATTAGTTGGTAAATAGAAAATGAGTGGCTTTATATAGATTAGTAGTCGATGTAAGTCAATGATAATCAATGATAGTCAATAGTAATTGATGATTATCAATATAATGAAAAACTTTCCTTTTTTGTAACTATCAATTAAAACATCAATTACCAATATTACCAATATTAATAGATATTAATTAATTTGATCAATTAATATTGATTTATTGATTACCAATATTTATTATTTCTAGAGCAAAAGAACCCTTTTGAAAGCAGTTACCACTGTTTTCATTGCTACACTCTGATTGAGAAAACAGTTGCGACAGGAAAATAGGGCAATACACTGCCGTAAATCAGAGAATATAAAGGTACCAAACAATTTAATTGATTGCTGGTAGTCTGTAGCCCGATTTCCATGTCGTAATTGCTGTCTTGATCAGCTCGTAGCAGTAAAAACAGTGGCAAACTTTTAAAATTACAATGTCTGCTTCCATCGAGTCTAGTGTTAATACTAACTTGTTTAGGTTAACATTCTCTCCCTTCTCGTGTGCATTGATAAGCTGTTTGACGATTTCTGATACTGTCATCACCATCAGCTCGGCTCTGGAAGCCTGAATCTCTCCTGGTATAAAAGGTACAACACAAACATCACCTCAATGAGATTTTTACATAAGCTTAACCAAACTTTCGTCAACTTGTTCATTGAAAACCCACACAAATATAATAACTGTTGGGGTTGATCTAGGTCATTTGTAATCTAATCTTACCTTTCTTTCTGTTCTTCACCATTTTTATGGCGATAAGAGTATTATTTCAATATTTTTATTCAAGAAGAAACAGTCACATGTTGTTCTTTCGAATACAAAATGGCTGCCACGAAGAATCCGCTGATAAATGACACAGGTAGCCCATAACCTTGTACAGTAGTATGCAGTTAGAATGTAAAATCAACAAAGGACCCCCATCCCCAAGAATGTGGACAAATTACGACACAATTTTTAGTGGTAAGTTTATTGAAGAGAAAAATTTCTCTGGGTTTATTTCATAATTTCACCTGCCTGGACCATGCACGACCCTGTAAATCCCACAGTAAGATCAGTAGCCAGATCCAAGGGACCGTGATAATGAGGAACTAGTCCTTCATGATGGTCTCTTGCCACATATCTTATTGCGCCTTATTGTCCTGGGTTACAACCCCTCCCCCCACTCCCCTCAGTATCACGTCCATAGCAACTGTCTACTATTAGGATTCTATTTGAATTCCCTTCTCATGAACCATTTTGTCATTGATTTTTAATTGTTTTGACCCCAAGATAAAAATTTAGAGCAAGATTTCTATAGACAAACATCACATATCGAACATCCGCTTGCTTGAGACAAGGTTTACAACATTGTGAAGTGGCCAGAAGACCGTTAACGTGCCCTCGCGACAGTTCGTTAACAATGGTGGTTATACAGCGTCTTCCTCGACGACCTCTCGCAAACTCCTGGTTTGTCGTGAGCTCATTCTCCTATGGCTAAGCATGTGTATCATCGTTCCTAGTGAGTTTTGAGTATTGGATCCCTGTCTCCTTGCGGAACGCGCCTGACAGTTAAACAGAAAGTTGATTGTTTGTCTTAGAGCCTTGCGGTACTTGGGCATGCGCCAAGCGTAGATGAATGGATCCACAAGGAACTTCAAGAATAGAAAATTATCAACAACAAGAGCCACATTTCGATAAGCCAACATTTGAGATTCTGTGCGCAGCTTTATGGAAAAAAGCCTAAGATACCAAATCACAGTGACAGGCAGACTTGTTATCAATAAACAGCCAATGAGCAAAAGGTTTACCATCAGAACCTTTCTGCTACCGGCTACCGAATTAGGGTCACGATGAACGCGCGATTCCTCTTGGCCTTGGATTTTGCTGGCAGTCATCAGTCGACGAAACTTGCCTCTTTGCCTTGTGTATGAAATTTGTAAGCAAACATAAGCAGCTATCAGGACAACAGTTATTCCAGTCATGTTCAAAAATACTTCAAGTTTCTGGAAAAGGTTGACAGGAATCCCCATGATATACGACAATGCAAATAAAATAGAATACGCTAGGACTAGAACGACAGCAAAACTTACAGACCTAATAGTAATGAGAGTTCTCTGTTTGTAAGGGAAAGAAATAGCTATGAGTTGTGTGCAGGATAAAGTTAAGACTATCAAATACGAAGCATTCATGGTGATTACAGAAAACACCGTGCCTACTTCAGCTAGTCTGTGATAAGCACTCCGAGATATGGATTTGAAATACAAGGAGAAGTAGATACTCGCATAGAGTGGATCTATTATTAACCCATTCAAAAAGTCCGCTAAGGCTAATGCAGCAATCAAAACAGTGACAGGCTTTCTGAAGTAAGGCTTGGAGTTCTTGTATATGGTCCAGAGAAGGAGACCATTTGCGCAGGTCGTAGTGAAAGCCAGTAAAGAGAGATAAAGTCCCGCAGATAGAAGCAAGCTGTAATACAACTGTACCAAAGATTTTGAAGCTAATTCTCTTGTGGCAGACATATTTATCGATTTTTCGGAAAGGTTAAGAGTCGTCATCTTTTTCTTTGAAGTATCGGATTCAATTGCAATCTTGAAAATTCTCCTTCAGCGTCTTTCACTCAGAATTGTTATTCAGCAACGGCTTTGTAAACGAGATCCCTTTCCAACTCAACTGAACTGCTTTGAAAGCAAGAAATAGTGAGCCCAGATTGAAGAGCAGTCGAAAACCAGACAAAATAACTTGATTTTCCAAAATACAGAAAGTCTTTTAGCTTGACAAGCCCTTCAGGTTTAACTGTTTTTTTTTTCTCCGCTCTCTCTCTCTCTCCTGGATGTTTTTGACACTATTTCTCTATTTCTAATTTTGTACTAATTTGTACATTTTCGCTGTTTGATTTAGCTTACTCGTTATTAACCAGACAGGAAACATTTAAGAAAGAAAGTGAAGCAAAAATAAACACTCTTATTATCAAAATACGGACCTTGGAGCGTGCCTATTATCTCTCCTTCACCTTGATACTGTTACCTATTGATGTCTATATTTGAACAGAAGCGCCTACTTTGTATCTGATCAAAGAAAACTGTCTTTTATATTTACCTTTCGTCGATTCATTATTTCATTCAGTTCTGTTTCATCGAATCAATTGTTTTTTACAATACTTTAAGTGCACTGCATTGCATATTATTTATGATGGACGTTTCGACTTTTACTCTCATTTTTGCGGTCCTTGGGGTTCTAGCTATCGCGCATGCGTGCGCATCGCGCGCGGCCTTACCGAACTCCCTGGCCATAGACCAATTCTGAATTGATAGACAGGATGCACTGTGGTCTAGCTTTGGTACAAACAACACCATATAACGCATGATGAACAAAAAATGTTTGTACCGAAGCTAGACAACAATGCACCATGTACGCTATCTCAGAAGAGGTCTATGGTCGATGGTATGCCAACAGTTTCGATATTTAGTTTCCTTGGCACTGTACAAAGACAAGAGCCCTCCATGATATCTGATAACATGTCTGTTTTTAGACTAGTGTTTACCCAGCACACAATTCATGTCATACATGTTAAGACTGAAGCAAATAGGACTGGCCGTTATGGACATTGGTGTCTTTAGTTATTCATTTAGATGATACAGTGGGAATTGGGCAGGTGAGAGAGGAAGCCAGGAACTAAAGAGGACTATAGATTCCCAGATGGAATTGCAGTAGGATGTCCCATATTACTAGTGACAAAAGACCTAGTCATTGCAGACCTTAAGGGTAAAATCTCTTATACTCTTATACATTTACCAGTCTCTAAGGAGTGCAGGGTGATGTACGGTAGTCACGTGCACTTGCCTCACCTCTTTGGTCCCAGGTTTGATGACTCCTGGACTCAGCATCAAGATAAAGCCTAGAGCTTGTTTGGTCTAAATTCATATCTAAGTTAGCCATGCCCTGCCTTACATCAGCTCAGAGGTTGTTTAGGGGTTTTCCAGTTATTTGACTCAGCTATTGGATTGAGAAGCTCTATCATATCACTTGCCACCTGGAACTTCTCATAAGGGAGGGGAGGGGAATGAAGGGGAGGGAGGGGAGGGGAATGGAGGGGAGGGAGGGGAGGGGAATGGAGGGGAGGGAGGGGAGGGGAATGGAGGGGAGGGAGGGGAGGGAGGGGATGGGAGGGAGGGGAGGGAGGGGAGGGAGGGGATGGGAGGGTAGGGGAGGAAAGGTCACTACCGATTACAAATAAACTACCAATGGGAAGGTTTACGATAAATAGCTAGGATCCCCTTGATATGCCCCCCTCTGCTCCCTGTGTATGTATTGATTGATCCCCCAATGGATTCCCAGGTGTACGTTTGATTCAAGTGTCACTGCTGTAAATATGGAATGCTGCAACTGGCTTCAGCTTAATATTTCTTTTATCTCTAACACTGTTCTATCTGAAGTGTTTTATCCATAAATATATATGGATCCAGGAGTTAGTTTCACCTCAGTACAGTACTGACAAGCACTACGATTACTGGCTAGTTTTTCCCTCACAACAAGGATTATGAAGTAGCCTTTTCCTACACCCAAGGGTTATCAGATTTGTCATTTTGGCAAAAATGATTTTCAGCCAAAATATTCTTCCAATATCCTCTAGATTTAACATATATAATAACAAAAGGAACTGGCTTAATTAATAACTATACATTCGTATCTTTAAAGTACACGTCATAAAAATTAATTATAATAAAATTTACATTTTATGCAAATGTTTTTCCCCCCAAGAAAACGACCCTAATAATTCTTGAAATTTTGATTAAATATAAAAGCTTTATACTACAGGCTTTCTTTTATAATTTTCTTCAATATATAATAGAGAACTTACATATTTTACTGTTGTCGTTATTTTGTCTATACTCAGTTCGTTACGTTCTGCCACAGGCAGCCCAATCTATCGTTCTGTGGTGTCGTAGTATTTGAATTCATGTATTCTTCGATTGCACATTACGTCATCGCGGCCATGTTGGTGCCATTTAACAAAATATTTCTCATTAGCATCCATTGTTAACGGCACCACAATGGCCGCCATGTCTTTGTCTTTTGACTCTCTTGGGAATGCTTGCAACCCATCAATGTTAACGGCAAGTATTTCATAGCATGTAAAATTAGTACTTTTGAGAATAAAAATGGCTTAACTTGATAGCTATTCTCAAAAGTACTAATTTTACATGCCGTTAATAACATACATGAATTCAAATACTACAACACCACAGAACAAGAGGTTTGTCTGCCTGTGGTTCTGCACATCGTTCTGCGGATTCGCGGTCATGTTTTAGTCACGCAAAGCTTCCACTGCAATATGTAACGCAATATCTGTGATATAAAAAAGTAGATAGCATGAATATGTATCTATATATATATATACTTCGTTGTTAGTTGCTACCAAAAACAGCAGAAAATATCTTATAAACGGGAAACTTTCTTTTTTCCGCTTTAAGAATTAGAGTTTTTTTTTTTCGAATACGAAGCTTTTTAGCTATTATAAAATTAAGGATTAGTTTTTTTTCGGATACAAAGCTTCTTAGCTTTAATAAAAAATATCATATTATTAGGCATAGGTTTCGTTTAAATTCTCGTAATTCCGGGACAATTTTCTAAACGAGCGAAATCTTGATCGCTTGATGAAGTTGAAGGTGGATTCTCTCGAATATCTCGGTTCGTGAGACGACATACTTCGAGATCTCCTTCCAGGATTTATTTTTTCTTCGCTTTCGCTATCCTCGGCTTCAACTGCTTGATATACACACAAATCTTTACGAGTTTTATTATTCTTCCCATGATCTAAAGCAGATCGACGAGGTTTCCCTGGAAAATGTTTTGACACAAGTTTAGAGTAATTCTCTTCGCGAATGATCAAAACAGCTTTTCGAAGCTCACGAATCCACTCCAAGCAAAGTGACTCAGAATCTGCCTTCAATAAGTGAACTCCTCGCTTTGTTTGGAGGCTAAATTTGAGATTTTCTCCTCTGTGTTTTCGTTTGTTAAGTTCAGCGATCTCTGTGTTTATTGTTGGGTCTTGGATTTCTTGTCCTATTCGAGATCCTTTAACGTGAAGATTGACTGTTGATCCTTCGTGTAGCTCAATGTTTCCTGCCCATCTACCATCATTTGGATTGGAAAATATCAGTTTATTTCCTTCCAAGAGAACATAGAAACCTTTCCAGCTATTCTTTCCGATTTTTTTCTTTAAATTTCCCTTGTATGAAACAGATTCTTGCATAGCTAACGATTCCATATCCGCCATGTTTACGTCGAAGATAAGTCGTACTGTAGCACATTACCAGAGGATCTGTACAATTTTGTACTTAAAATACTGAGCAGTATTGAAGTATTTTCTTTTTCCGCAGTTTATATTTTGAATAGCATAATACATGTCCAAACATGAGTGTTTTTCGCTTAGAAAGGCTGATGCGCTGACTATCTTCTTGTCTGCGACTACAACTACACTCACTGACACGCGACTACTATAGTTAATTAATGATAACCATGACGTCACGGGTTTTAGAGGTAGTTACTCAGTATCCTATTGGCTAAAACTTTGCTTTCGGTCCTTTTGCAAATATTTGGACACGCAAGAAAGGTAGAAGAAAAAATACTAGGCATTTCGAAAAGGAAAAGCGATCTATTGACTGAACTACAGGCATCTACTCCCACGATCGCGATAGCCGAGTTTGGGCTTCCTGTGATGACGTCAAACTTTGAATACCTGGGCTGGTCCAGAGATTATTCTCAGCTGGAGCCCATGGTAAAATTTCGTTTACGTGCGTGAAACAATATAAGTAAACGTATGGAAAAGTCGGGGGGAGATAGCATTCTTACCAGTAATGAGATTACTAGTAATATATCAAAATCATTTAGTACACATTTTCCAGAAATATAATTCTTTTCTAAGACAAAAATATGAAACACCATCTATTTTCACCATCGCGCTTGAGATATCGGAAAGCGCATCTTTTGCGAATTGCATGGGTTTCCTATAGTTCGGTTATAATGACCGTGTGACTAACATTGGACACTGAACTTTAATGACCAATCCCCCCCCCCCCGAGTTGGAGCCCGTTCTGCGAACAATAAACGCATGTTTTTGGAGTGTCTGCTTATTGACTTTACATACTTTATTTCCTCCTTTACGTAATACTACTAATACTAATACTACTAATGTAATACTAATCATGATGATGATGAGTCACGTTGCTATATTTCCTGCCAAAATGCATTGCAACTCTTTTTATAATAAAAGTTAGTGAATTAAAAAAGTGAAAAGCATCAAAGTTTTTATTTAAGGAACAAACAACTACTATGAAACAAATAGGGAGTGCGCCTGTGCAAAGATAAAAAGACGCAGACTTCGGCACTTCTTCTCCTTCTAAAAAATGAACGGTCCCATTACATGGTCTTGAGCTACATAAGAAAATACCACACCTTCGAAATCGAGCCCATATAGCCCAGATACTAATCGATGAAAGACGTCACAATAACCATGCAAGAATCTTTTTCCTCTACGAGTTCGATTAACAGCTTATACATTGAACATTTTCATACAGCATTTATTTACTGATTAGCGGCTCTAAATTTAGTGATCTTGTAGGTGAAGTGCAACTGAGATAGTGTCCAACCAGAACACAGCAAACAATGGTTTGAACTACAGTGAAAGAACGCCAGCTCCAAGAGCCCAGATAGTCCAGATACTGATCAATGAGAGATGAATGATGCTGACTCTCAAAGCCGTCGACGAACTGTTTACATCACAAGCCGAAGGTGGCGGTTGATATGGCTTGTTGAACGTAACCTTATTCCCAAGGTTCTTTGGGTCCATATGTTCCTTGGAAAATATAAAATAAAATAAAATAAAACATCCTTCGCAAGTCGCAATGACAAAACGCCTGTCTAATTGTTGATGGTACCTCTAGTAAAAGATGTTCCGGGTGACCTGAAAGCTCCTGAAAACATGGCGATGGACTAGCATTACCCCATTTAGGGGGTAGAATGCTCCTAAATGCTCCTAAACATTGATAAGCACCGATGCCGATGGCCACTACTCTCATCCATCCCCCTAACCCTGTGGGTCCCCATCTTTATTTTAGGGCAGAGTTTGAGATTGTTCCGGCGTGTAACTTACTGCAAATTTGACGGTAGAGTTTGCTTTGTCCGAGCAGTCTGATATCGTGTTTTCTTTATCGAGGAAATTTCTCAAATCGTTTGCCATTTCGTCGGTCCACCTGGGTTTAGCTGCGACAAGAGGGTTGTACCACCTGTTGGAATGAGCTTTGTAGGACCTAGGAAACAAAACAGATTAAA
The DNA here is from genome assembly GCF_029948245.1 of Actinia tenebrosa. Lineage (NCBI taxonomy): Eukaryota > Metazoa > Cnidaria > Anthozoa > Actiniaria > Actiniidae > Actinia > Actinia tenebrosa. The sequence goes on from NW_028292578.1 coordinate 18,515,535, forward strand.
AACCAATTAGTGAATGAATGGATGGATGGATGGATGGATGGATGGATGGATAATAATAATAATAATAATAATAATCTTTATTTAAGCACGGTAACTCTATCAATATCAAGATAAAAAACTTAATGTTGCTCTACCTAGAGGCCGTAAAAACTATATTAACAAATGATAATTATGTAAAATATACAAATGCTACACTGATACAATAAATATACAATTGAAATAAGATAATAGGTTAATTAGATATATTTCGTAGAACTAAAACGATTAAATATTAGTTGTCATCAGTGCAAAACCTATAGCTTTTTATTTTCTTTTTAAATACTTTTAAGGATCGTTCTTCTTTTAATGACTGAGGCAGAGAATTCCAAAGCCAGGCTCCAGTAAAAGCAAAACTATTTCTGAAATAGTCAGTTCTGGCTTTTGGAATTTGTAAATTTTTAGAAGAACGCCTTAAGTTGTAAGATTGAGTACCAATCTGGCTGGAAAACATATCTTTTAAATAAGATGGGACGATATCATTGACGATTTTGAACATCATAATGGCCTTTTGTTGCAGTCTTTGTTCATTTAAAGGTATCCATTTGAGTTCATTAAAAATTTGACTTGTTCGTACGCTTAAATACGGTGCGCCAGTAATTATACGGGCTGCACGGTTTTGTAGTTTTTGTAACTTGCTAGTTAAAGTTTCGTCGATACTGTCCCAAACTAAACAGCAATAGTTAAAGTAAGGCTCAATTATGGATGGATGGATGGATGGATGGATGGATGGATGGATGGATGGATGGATGGATGGATGGATGGATGGATGGAACCAACCACTTACGGGAAGTGTTTTTCAAGAAACTTGTAGGCTGCTGGCATGCTGCTACTGGTGCAGCTCGAACCCAGTCCTCTTAGCCGTGGATAATACGTGATAATGTTTAGGCACATTTCCTCTGATGTACTAATTCCTCCCTGAAAAGAAACCAAAAAAGATTAAATGCACATAGGGAATGTTCAAATAATACTGGTTATAGGTATCATATTATTATGATCCAGTACAAAGGTTCGCGAGAGGACTGGAGAGAGCGTGCCAAAGCAAGATACGTCACTGATTAACAGGACCGAGAGATAAGGTCATTTAAACTCACGAATGTTGTATTGGCACGACCCTTGGTATTGTACTTGCACTGTTGAATCATCTCGTCGCCCTGGTATTGAAATAAAAATAACATCAGATCAAATGATCGAGACATCAGCTTGAAAGGCAACTTATTAACTAAGCTTCTTACGGGTTTGAAGTGAGCCTCTTTAGGATGGATTTGCATCTCCTGGGAAATACAAAAAAAAAAAAAAAAAAATGATGAAAAGTGGAATGAATAGAGGACTAAATAAAAGAAAGAAAAACGGAAGGGAAAACCAACGACGAAATAAAGTAGAAAACTACCGTACTTGAAAATTAAAATCATAGTTGTTATCTCTTGCAATATCTGGTAGCTGAACACCGTCCCTGACATGTCGGGTCCAGATGGCACGACCTGCGTTGAAACGAACGAATAGAAAAATATCATTTATTTTTATTAGAATTAAGAAAAACATGTCGAAAATTAAACACTCTGCACTTATAGTTTTCTTTGACGTCTAACGGGCTATCTGCCCTGCAAGAGTGGTTTGTTCACTACACAGTATTCCAAGCCAGAGGCTCATTGCTACGACAGCGAGATTCAGAAGTGGCCGTTATGTGCGGAGGGGAGAAACCAGAGAACCAAGAGACAAACCCTCAAAGCACAGGAGAAAACCAATAAACATTCTTAGCCACATATTTTGGTTAGAAATCCAACACTGGTACACAGCGGCTATGGGGTCTTTGTAACAAGCCATAGATCCCAATGTCATAGTCTATCACGTATCTGTATTTTCACGCCCTTCACCCCCCCCCCCCCCCCAACAAAGTGATCCTCTGTTAAACCTAGCTCTTACCTGCTAAATGTGAGTGTAAAAAAGAAGCAATGATTTTGATTCCTTTCCCTGGAAGGGGACTGCTTTCTAGGGCCTTTTCAATAGAAATGAACAGAATTAGACAAAACACTCTTGTTAGTCTATTCAAAATGATTTCTTAATGCAATGCAGAGATACATTAACATCTCTCTCTCTCTCCCCAGACTATAAAAGATAAAAGTATCCATGTTTTCCCTCATTTCCCTCTATGTATAACGACAATCTACCTCTTGAGTGCATTCTTTTCTACAGTATCCTGTAGTGATCCAGTGATCCTCCACTCCCCTCCTCTCCCCCTACAACGACAATCTACCTTTTGGGTGCATTCCTTTCTACAGTATCCAGTAGATATCCAGTTATCCTGGTTGGGTGGTATGACCATCCATGATGTAACATCAGCCCCCACATTCAAAGAACCAGCATCGTATGTGCGCAGATCAGACGTGTAGTAGAACCTTACTCCGGAGCTGTCGAGCCGTCCTACAACAAACATTCACAATATTGATATATAAAATTACTTACTATCAATCACGTGACTTTTTGGAACTGACTAACAAGCGGTTGACTGGTGGGCAACTAGCGGATGTTAAGTCAAAACATGCCAAAATAGGTCCTCAAACTATTGTATTTGACTATTTCTACGACTTGAAACCAGAAAACAAGAGATCAAAACAACCTCCAAGATTCTACAAGCCATTACAAAAGCAGCTGTTACCGGAAATAACATCTATTGATAGCAACTGTTAATTTCAAGGAGTTAAAATAACTCCATAACTAGTTAGAAAAAGAGGTACAGAACGAATCCTCTATAGAGTATTAACCGTCTTTGCGTTCACCCCTTTGGTAAATAATATGTCTCTGAATTATCCCATAATACCCCTGGATCTTCCTAGCCCTCGTGGAAGTCGATGTTAGGGGAATTATTTCTGACATATTTAGCATGATATTTTACCTTCTATGTTTTTAGGATTGTCGTAATGAATTTCCACGATTATTACCGAGCCACTGTAGTTCGTTCCCACAGGGTACCCAACGTGTTCAGGATACACAAACGGCTGAAGAAATGAAAGAATCGTCAGTACAAGATATAGTATAGTGGGAATGAGAACCAACGAGTCTATATATCTGGCATGGCTGGAAACCAATATCCTAAATTATAGAACAAAGATATAATAAATCTTACCCCAGCACCAACACCCCAGGCATACATGATGTCCCCTAATTTACAATTCATTATCTCTGCGGGCATATTGGCATAGTCGACACAGCTTCCAGTGTAGTTAAGCAGATGATCAGGAACTTTTCCTTTGCATTCGTTGATGATGAAATGATGAAGGAAGCCTTCGTTGCCTGGTTGGACAACGGGCTCAAACTAAAAATAAATTTCAAGATTTCAAAATCCCGTTCAAGACTCAGTCTTATAATTAGCAGCTGCATAAGTTGCTTGATGTACTGCGCAGATCAGCTGATTAGATACATTATTTCCGTAGTACAAATATATAGTCTATATATTCTCATATACACGAAAATGAATTGTTTCGCACAGTTTATTTACAATAAATTGTTGGTTGTCCACATCAAAAATAGCAGTCTATATACTCTATCAAACTTACCCTCACAATGTGTTTCTTTCCTCCAAAATCGGGAAGCCTGAAGGGTCTGCACATGTAACTGGTGTGATGTTTTGGAATTGTCATCTTAAAGTAACGAAAAATACATTCACGTCAATAGATGTATTGCCGGAAATACCATACGTAAAACTTGTAATAGTAGTTGTAAACCTTTCGTAAAATTTAAATTAAATACTGTATAAGCATTCAATGAACGTTGACTTACATTGCTCATTAGTAGATCTAGTTTTTTCCAGGATGGATCAGGTTTCGATGTTTTCACAAAGTTTAGCAGGAGAAGGCTTCGTGAACCTCTGTAGGAATGCTTCTTCATGTTTGTGTCAGATGTGGGATCTTCGTCGTGATACGCAAAAATCACTCTAGTCGTTCCACCCTAAGAAATGAGAAAGCCCTTTGTATCAATAGAAAAATATACAACTGCACATCTATAGGAAAAGGGAACTGCACCTGTAGCAAAACACAACATTGACATACAGTCAACACTGAACAAACATAAAATTAGGCTACGCATACGAAAATAAATATATATCGCTATCACCAACCACTACAAAAACAATTCATAAAGTACCTCAAATTTATAATCTTGACTGTCACAAGTGTCAATCTTTCTGCTAAATTTCATCGTTGTTTTACCGTCTTTTTCCGTGCCCGAAATGAGTTTGTAATCCTGTGAGTCATCCATCGCGGGTACGAAGTAACCTTCGCCATATCGGTCCTGTTACGTTAAGATCAATAAGAAATACTAGTTAAGCAAATTGCAAGCGTGAAATAGAGGCCCTCTAGAGACACTTTAACACTTTAAAATTTCAGAGATAATAATTTCAGAGGTATTAATTTTTTATTATGCAATGACATCAAGTCTTTGCCTCGTCTCCTTTAGATCGATTCGCATGCATTACGAACTCCGTTATAGCCCCTATGTTTTGGTGGCATATGGTAAAGTGCGGACCCGGACCCGTGTTATTATCTATGAAATTACTATATCTGAAATTATTATTTCTGAAAGTATTATCTCTGAAATACGGAAGCCCTGGAGGGACATTCATACTTCGCACTTCGCACTTCTTATTTCACATATGTAAGTGGAAACTTCACACTTCATTCTTCACGCTTCACATTTCACACTTCATAATTCACACTTGAAATTTCAGTTATCAAAATTTACTTCAGAAAATCAGACAAGAAGCTAGAAAACCAACAAATATGGTAAGTCTATTTTTGCTAGGTAGGTCCATTTACTAGATATCTACGACTAAACTTTTTTGTTTTATTTTCTTTCTTTCTGTGTTTTTTAAGGTCGTGATCAGATGGTTCTTTACTATCATTTTCGTTATATACGTTGTTGGCACCGCAGAGACACAAGTGTTGCCACGGTACACTTTTTCTCGCTCCAAGGTTATCAAAGAGAAGAAATTGGAAGAGATGACTTGATTGTCAACTATTCTAATCAAGGATATTCCTATAATGAAATAATTTTCACTTTATTAAGTGTTCCTTAAATATGTGAAATAAGAAGTGCGAAGTGCGAAGTGCGAAGTGCGAAGTGCGAAGTGCGAAGTGCGAAGTGCGAAGTGCGAAGTATGAATGTCCCTCCAGGGCTTCCGTACTGAAATTATTATGTCTGAAATTATTATATCTGAAAGTATTATCTCTGAAAGTATTATCTCTGAAATTATTATCTCTGAAATTATTATCTCTGAAAGTATTATCTCTGAAATTATTATCTCTGAAATTATTATCTCTGAAATTATTATCTCTGAAATTATTATCTCTGAAATTATTATATCTGAAAGTATTATCTCTGAAAGTATTATCTCTGAAATTATTATCTCTGAAATTATTATCTCTGAAATTATTATATCTGAAATTATTATCTCTGAAATTATTATATCTGAAATTATTATCTCTGAAATCATTATCTCTGAAATTATTATCTCTGAAATTATTATCTCTGAAATTATTATCTCTGAAATCATTAATCTCTGAAGTCTCGGCTTTCGTAGCCCTTCACAAAAGTTCCAATTTTTACTAATGACCGTCTCCTTTTATCTCATTACGTTCGCCTCAGGGGTTCGGATCATGTGACGTGAAGTTTGAAATTCAAATTGCCAAAGTGTTTACCAAGAACACATCAGCTTACCGTTAAATACGGTTTTCCATCCTTAACCCATCCAATCACGATATCAGCCCCCTTCATTCTACCAGTACTGGGTGAGAATCCAAGGCCAATCCATCCAGTAGTAACGGCCTCCACAGCAAACGAGATGCTCTCTTCAGCTTGGTTCACAGTCCAGTAGAGTTTAATCTTCTGTGATGGATCTAATGCAACGAAATGGTTGTACTCAGAAGAAAGATCTGCAAGGCACTGGCCGATAAGACCGAAAACCAAGGCTGAGTAAAGCAACGACATCTTCATCCGTTAGGTAACAAATCAAAGAGTGTGTGTCTGAGAAAGGATCAACGTGTTTAGATTGTTTCGTAATCTACTATCTTTGGGTCCAAGTGTTTAAGCGTGTAAAATCCATTACGTCATACTATAGCAGCATGTCTGGCATAGCAACTATCTACTATTTTTTGAACCTTTTCATGCGTGATGTATTCCCTTGTCCATCAATCCCTCTTTTACTCCGACGAAGGACTAGCGTCCGAAACGTCAGTAAGTTTTTTCATCTTTTCACGGTGTATAATTTACCTTTTCATCATTACTGTGTCATTAGAAACACCGACGCAGCTCACACTAGTTTTTAGGCTAGTTATATCTTTTTGTCCATCAATTGTGTGTGTTCTGGTAACGCTTGAAGAGAAACGTCAATAGGTTGCTATCAATAGACGTCACTTCCGGTAATAGCTCTTTTTTGATGGCTTGTAGAATCCTGGAGGTTGTTTTGATCTCTTGTTTTCTGGTTTGATGTCGTGAAAATGGTCAAATATTATTCTGATATGTTTTGACTTAGCATCGACTAGTTGCCACCCAGTCAACCGCTTGTTTGCCCCCCAGTCAACTCCAAAAAGTCGCGTGATTGATAGTAAGCAATAGGAGTGTATAGTCAATAGATCCTGCAGGGGCGGATACAGGATTTTAAAAAGGGGGGTGGATAATTTTTAAAAAGTTCTTTTGGGCCTTCTTTTTACAGTACAAAGGTTTTTTTTATCTAAATGTTAGTCTATTCTATTCCTTTAAAGGTAAAAAAATGATTAAATTATAATATACAGTGTACTGCATACTTGTGAATGCAGCTAAATTTTTGACTCTTGACATGTTTCATAATTAGATGCAATCATATTCCTCCTTCTATTTTCCTGAAAATATTCACCTTCACTCTAAAAAGGGGGGTGGAAATCCTCCCAATCCACCCCCCCCCCTCTATCCGCCCCTGTCCTGAAACTGAAAAGACGACTAGCGTCCGAAACGTCAGTAAGTTTTAAGTTTTTTCATCTTTTCACTCTGTAAAATTGACCCTTTTATCATTTATGTTTTAAATAGGATGTTTTACTACCTCAGCAAATTTTCGTATATTTAATAATGCCTCCTATGACATCACACTTATTAGCATACTGGAAGTATAAACCTTAATATCTCCAAAATGCATTACTCAAATCATATAAAAATATTTCACCATTCAACTATTCACTTCAAGTAGAAGCAATATTAATAAATAAAAAAATAAAAATAGAAAAGGACCCAAGTCTTGCTTGTCAAATCTGCTAATAGTGACTCGGCAAAACTATTCAAAGGGACAAACAGCAGGAAACGTATATAGAAATATGAAGTTAGTAGCCCCATGCACGTTATAGTCATTGAAAGTCATTGAAGTGCATCATGTTTTTTCAGTCTTTATTGAGAACAAGGGGCGCAGGGTTCGTGCTGAGCTAACCACTTAGAATTCAAGGACTATTCAAGGACTATTCAAGGATCCCAAAAATGAATTTTCAAGGAGTATGTTCAGCTAACTATGCCAAGGATTTTACACGGTGGTTGCATATGCCGACTTTCAAATTTTCCAATCTTTCCGTGACTATAGGTGACTAGATCTATTTCAGAACCATGCAAGTAAAGATCAAAGCAAAAATTCAAGGAGTTTAGTTAAAATCGTAAAATTCAAGGGCTTTTCAAGTGCCCTTGAAAACGTGAATTAAATTGAAGGAGTTTAAGGCAGTAGCACGAACCCTGGGGGCGAGAAAAATTCCCTGCGGTGTTGTTATTATAATCATTACATAGCAATTTTCTAGAACAATTTTCTAGATCACGATGGGTATATATTCTATATGTTTTCGACCGGAACCTTCATTTTCACCCGATAAAATTGATATAGAGAGCAAAAAATCCCTCCAAGTGAATTCAACGAATAAACTTGCCGAAAAAGGTCAGCAGGATTTGATAATGACGTCACGGCAACAAACAAAAAACAGTATCTTTTTGCTCGACGAGTCCAGCATACATTTATTATTTTTATTTTTCAGTATTCATTTAAGTTCTTATTTACTGATTAGCGGCTCTAAATTTAGTGATCTTGTAGGTGAAGTGCAACTGAGATAGTGTCCAACCAGAACACAGCAAACAATGGTTTGAACTACAGTGAAAGAACGCCAGCTCCAAGAGCCCAGATAGTCCAGATACTGATCAATGAGAGATGAATGATGCTGACTCTCAAAGCCGTCGACGAACTGTTTACATCACAAGTCGAAGGTGGCGGTTGATATGGCTTGTTGAACGTAACCTTATTCCCAAGGTTCTTTGGGTCAATTACTTCCTGGAAGGGAAATAAGATATTCAAATTAGGTCGAAAACAACGGCAAGTCGCGATAAAACTCGAATAAAATGCAAAACAAATAGAAGGCAGAACCAAAAAGTGTGCATGTATGAATGAGTACCAACTAATTAATTGTTGGGGATAGTGAAAGATGTTCCGAGTGACCTGCAATCATGGCGATGGAAAACCATCTCATCCGGGGTGTACAATGCTCCTAGTCGGTGAACGCTACGAAGATAGGAGCACAGTGGCGCTGATGACGCCCCCCCCCCCCCCCTCTCCAAGCGCACCCCCAATGGTTTCCCAAAATTTCGTGTAACAAAGATACCTTACATGTTTTAAAAACTTTGATTTAAATCTTCCACCCCTCTCCCTGCCTCCCTCCCTTCTTTCCCCTACCCCATTTCGTTATTTCCCCTATCCCCTCCCTCCCCCCCTCTCCACCCCCTTTACTGCACTGTCCTCGATAAAGCCTATTCCGATGTGTTACTCACTGCAAAGTTACTACGGTTTGCTTTGTTCATGCAGTCTGATATCATATTTTCTTTGTCGAGCAAATTTCTCAAATCGTTTGCCATTTCGTCGGTCCAGTTGGGTTTAGCTGCGACAAGAGGGTTATAATACTTGTGGGAATAAGCTTTGAAAGACCTGAATTTTAAAAGAGACGAAACACATTAGAAAATAATAGCGAATGAATATAAAAAAGTTCAGGAAAGATGGAGGAATGAAAGAGGAGAAGGAGAGAAGCGGGAAAGAAGGAGGAACGACAGAAAAAAGATAGATCTGCGAGTCGAAAGAAGGGATGATTTGGACGAAATGAAAGCAACAACCACCTAAGGTAACCGACTTACGGGAAGTGTTTTTCGACAAACTTGTAGACTGCTGGCCTGTTGCTACTGGAGCAGCTGTTAAGTAGTCTTAATCGTGGATAGTATGTTATGAAGTTTATGCACATTTCCTCTGAAGTACTAAGTCCTCCCTGCAAAACACATCAGGCTGAATCAAAAGTCCATCCGACGCCACCCTAATACCAGATGGACACTAGTTATGAACTTCTAGTTATATGAATGTTGAAATGAGAGAGCTGGGCTTCCTATGTACACTGCTCGAAGACTGGGAAGACTATCGTCCTTTCTTCGTCCTTTGGCGGGATTTGGCCGCCAAAACACGCGTGCGCTTCTCTCGGTTCCCGCGAATTCACACACGCTACACCAATGATTATTTAGCAGGACCGACAGAAAAGGTCATTTACTAGACTCACAAATGTGGTTTTGGTACGATCCTTGGTATTGTACTTGCACTGTTGAATCATCTCGTCACCCTGGTAATGAAATAAAAATAACAACAGATCACGTGATCGAGGCATTACTCACACTGGGGGCAAATTAAGGCCCCGTCCACACGTATCCGGAAATTTTTGTATCTTACGGGCCTGAAGTGAATCTCTTTAGCGTGGACTTGAATCTCCTGAGAAATACGAGAAAAAAAAGAAAACCGAAAATTTAGTGATGAAAAATAAGAAAACCTAATACATGGTAAAACTTCTGTTGGCGACGTTATCTAAGAATAAACAAGTATGGTAGAGTGAAGTCACTAAACCCGTACAATAGATGTTAGACTAATACAGTGGCGGATGCAGGATTTTTTAAAGGGGGGTTCCGTTTCTTAAACTGTGTATAATTCTCTTTTGTTTAGTCGATGTTTGACAAAAAAATTGGCTCTAATCACCTAATTTAGTAACTAGTAACGGAACTTAAAGGTTAATTAAACATTATAACAGCAAACATCTATCGTTTCGTGTTTAACATTATCTTTGTGGATACTTTTAAGCAAAATTTATATAAGACATATTTCTATTACTTAAACCTTCAAGAGGGGGTTCCGTGGACCCCATCGCCCACCCCCCTGGATCCGCCACTGTAATATACATTAATATACCCTAATTCCACCGCTGTTTTTTGTGCGTGTCTATTTGACTCATTACACTTTTTGACTAGTATTTTTATTTCACAGATTAAATGCCATCATTCTATGTTTCATTTCGTGGGTTGAATGCCTTCGAATTCTCTCTAAAACTGTACCTGAAAGTTAAAATCATAGTTGTTATCTCTTGCAATATCTGGCAGCTGAACACCGTCCCTGACATGTTGGGTCCAGATGGCACGACCTGCGTCGAAACGAACGACAAATGAAACAAATAGGATAATTAAATTTTGTGGAATTACGTAGTTTAGTCGGCGCTGGCATTTAATTTGCACATTTTGAATGTCTTAACATTCAAAATACTTAAAAGCATCATAGCATATTATGGGAAGGATTATTTTACTAGAAAAAAGCAATGGGTCTTCTATGCAGTATTTATCAACTCCATAAGCCCCTCTACTCAATTCTCTAATAAATGTAGCTCTTACCTGCTAAGTGTGTGTGTAAAAAAGAAGAAATGATTTTGATTCCTTTCTCTGGAAGTGGACTGCTTTCAAGGGTCTTTTCGATAGAAGAAGGTTAATAAATATAAATATAAATTAATATTTGGTTTCCTCTCACTTCCATTTTCCTCACCAGGTCCCTCCCTCCTTCCCTCTATAAAATATAGTTAACATCGAATTATTTTTTTTAAGGTATTAAACTGGTCCTTCCTCCATGTTCCTCCTCACCTCCTTCCCCCCTACAACGAAAATCTACCTTTTGGGTTCATACTTTTATACAGTGTCCTGTAGTGATCTAGTGATCCTTCACTCGCCTCTCCCTCCCCTCCCCCTACAACGAAAATCTACCTTTTGGGTTCATTCTTTTATACAGTATCCTGTAGTGATCCAGTGGTCCTTCACTCATCTCCCCTCCCCCTACAACGACAATCTATTTTTTGGGTGCATTCTTTTGTACAGTATTCTGTAGTGATCCAGTGATCCTTCACTCACCTACCCTCCCCTACAACGACAATCTACCTTTTGGGTGCATTCTTTTCTACAGTATCCTGTAGTGATCCAGTGGTCCTGGTTGGGTGGTATTACCATCCACGATGAAACACCAAGCCCTACACTCAGAGTACCAGCATCGTATGCACGTAGATCAGATGTGTAGTAGAGCCTTACTCCAGAGCTGTCGAGGCGTCCTACATTTAGAAAAAATAAATCTTTGTATATTTCAAAATTGTAGAAGGAGATTCTGCTAAGCAGGATACCAAATGTTGAAGGACGTAAAAGAGAGAATGAGGGCGCAAACAAGCTCCTTGAGTGAGCACGAGTTCATGATTGTGAACTGACCACCCTCAATGTCTACACCTCATTAATGACCACCTCTCATGATTGTAAACTGACCACCCTCAGTGTCTACACCTCATTACTAACCACCTTTCATGATTGTAAACTGAACACCCTCAGTGGCTACACCTCATTACTAACCACCTCTCATGATTGTAAACTGAACACCCTCAGTGGCTACACCTCATTACTAACCACCTCTCATGATTGTATACTGAACACCCTCAGTGTCTACACCTCATTACTAACCACCTCTCATGATTGTATACTGAACACCCTCAGTGTCTACACCTCATTACTAACCACCTCTCATGATTGTAAACTGACTACCCTCAGTGTCTACACCTCATTACTAACCACCTCTCATGGTTGTAAACTGACCACCCTCAGTGTCTACACCTCATTACTAACCATCCTCTCATGATTGTAAACTGACCACCCTCAGTGTCTACACCCTTTTACTAACCATCTTTCCAGTAGACTATCCTTCCACCCTTCGGGTTCCCTATTTTTTTGGGGAAGTGGGCATTATTCAGCGATATATTTCAACATTTCTTACCTTCTACGTTTTTAGGATTGTCATAATGAATTTCCATGATAAGTACCGAGCCACTGTCGTTCATTCCCACAGGGTATCCAACGTGTTCAGGATAAACAAATGGCTGAAGAAATAAAAGAATCGTTCGTTTGAATTAAAGATTTACTTCTGGAAATGAGATACATTGCGTTTTCCTGGTAGGACTATCTTTCATCCCCAGAAACTCCTAACTTTAATAATATAGTCAAAGTGTAACTTACCCCAGCACCAACACCCCAGCCATAAATTATATCCCCTCGTTTACAATTCAAGATCTCTGCAGGCATATTGGCATAGTCGATACAGTTTCCGGTGTAGTTAAGCAATTGATCAGGAAATTTTCCTTTGCATTCGTTGATGACAAAATGATGAACGAAACCTTCGTTGCCTGGTTGGACTACGGGCTCAAACTGAAAATAAATTGTTACTCTCCCGATTATAAGGCAAGGCAAGGCAAGGCAAGGCAAGGCAAGGCAAGGCAAGGCAAGGCAAGGCAAGGCAAGGCAAGGCAAGGCAAGGCAAGGCAAGGCAAGGCAAGGCAAGGCAAGGCAAGGCTATATGCTCTACCAAACTTACCCTCACAATGTGTTTCTTTCCTCCAAAATCGGGAAGCCTGAAGGGTCTGCACATGTAACTGGTGTGAAGTTTTGGAATTGTCATCTGGAATTAACCAAAATAATTCCAAATGAAATGGCGATGATAATCCGTAGAAAATACCTTGCGAAATGAAAATGATAAAACTCATTGGAATTCATTTGGAGTTCTAGATCTCTCTTGCCCACACTTTGTCTTTTGCAAGATTACGTCGATATCGTTCTAGGAGTCTTCTATTTGCTGAAATCTGCTCTCGCGGAAGCACTGCGAGAAATCGTCCCATTTATGTTGAAAACTACGAATGCCGTATGCAAATTTTATTCAGTAAAGGACTACCATGGGTGCCGGGGGTTCCTTGTTGTTCCCGTTTCTGTTTGTTCATGTTTTAGAGGAGCGAAGCCATTGCTTAAGCTTTCTAGTACATCAGCCAAGGCGAATCCCGGGGGTCCTGCATGGATGCTTGTAACAGGTTATTTGTCCCACGTCTGAGTTTTAGAGAAATGGAGGGAGCTGGGAGGGGAGGGAGGGAGAGATGATTTGTAGAGGTTGAAAAGACTTAGTTTCTTTTCTTTTCAGCGGCCAATTCAAAGCCATTTTTGGAAATCCTATTTTCTCTTCTCATCGACCTAATTCCCATTCCCGGTGCATCAAATCGCATTAATTTTTCCAGTGCAAAAATATAAGCAAACATCAGTTCGGAAATTAGGACTTCAAATGAAGATGCTCTTAACTATCTGTAGAAATTTAATAAATTAATGCCATAGACATAATAGACTGACTTACATTGCGCATTAGTAGTTCTAGTTTTTTCCAAGATGGATCGGGTTTCGATGTTTTCACAAAGTTTAGCAGGAGAATGCTTCTTGATCCTTTATCAGAATGCTTCTTCATGTTGGTGTCAGAGGTGGGATCTTCCTCGTGATAAGCAAAAATCACTCTAGTTGTTCCTTCCTGAGGAAAAAAATGGGAATTAGCAGTGGCCTTTCCACAGAATGGCTCCACATGAGGCGAAATTTAACTGGAATTTAAAAGCTGAGGAAAACCCGGCCGTTTAAAATGAGAGGAATGTATGACTTCAGGCAAATAGAAAAATCAACTGAACACTTCACAAAAAACCCAACACTAAAATACAGAAGAAAAATCCCAAACAAACACAAAAAGGCCCAAAACACGCACCTTTACATAAACATAAAATGGGCGCCCCAGGGTTGGTCCATGTGGGTATTGCGCATGATCGCATCTAGATCGACAAAAAGATGTATGTAGGGTTGTTGGAAAACGGCCTCATATTTTTTTTTTAGGAACGGCGGAACAGTTTTTAAAGTACGGGGAGGGGGGGCTACAGTACTCCCCTCCCCTCCCTATCCCACCCACCCACCCATCCCACCCCTCCCTTAAAATAATTCCTAGACAAACTAAAAATGTAATTCTCGTAAAAAGTGGAGGTATCCGCCGTCCTGCATTTTCGGTTTATTATTATTTATTGTACGCCTCATTCAGAATTAGTGCGCGTGGCCTCTGTGGTGAAGAAATTTTCCAAGTGGGAAAAATACTAAGCCGTACAGACAAAACTGTAAATAAAATGATATTCTTTTGCTGTACTTATTGAAATATGCAAATAAAGAAACTATGCAATGAAATCAGCTTTACTCAACGATCCTACATAAAAGTTCTGAAGAAACATAAATCTAAAGTAAACATGACTTCGTCATTTTTACGCTGGTCCAGAACACCCTATTTCATATCTCATCACTAATCAACCAACCCCAATAGTATTGAAAACTCACATACCTCGAATTTGTAGTCTTGATTGTCACAAGTGTCAAACTTTCTGCTAAATTTCATCGTTGTTTTACCGTCTTTTTCTGTGCCTGAAATGAGTTTGTAATCCTGTGAATCGTCCAACGGCGGTAAGGAATAACCTTCGCCATGTCGGTCCTGTTTAAAGAAATACGAACTAATTTTAACTTAAAGTTATTAACGTTGGAAAATTATAGATAATCTATGTCATCGCTACGAGTGTAGCAATGCTCCATCCAGCTTGGCGTTTCGGAATCTATCTAGGCGCAGATTCTTGTGCAATTCTCGTGAAGAAGACAAATAAATATCAAATCTGCACGCAGCGACAATTATCGACATGGTCAAGGCCGCTAGCAACAACACAGTAGCTTTATACCGTTAAATACGGTTTTTCCATCCTTAACCCATCCAATCACGATATCAGCTCCCTTCATTCTACCAGTACTAGGGTGAGAATCCAAGGCCAATCCATCCAGTAGTAACGGCCTCCACAGCAAACGAGATGCTCTCTTCAGCTTGGTCCACAGTCCAGTAGAATTTAATCTTCTGTGATGGATCTAATGCAACGAAATGGTTGTACTCAGAAGAAATATCTGCAAGACACTGGCCGACAAGACCGAAAACCAAGGCTGCGTAAAGCAACGACATGATTCAGCTCAATAGAGAAGTTTGTCCGTTAATTATATTAATGCAGACGGATAAAAATATTTGTTTGTAGAAAGTTGGATCAGAGATTCGTCGTTCTGAACACATTCTAGATCATAGTCGTCATGCGGAAATTTTAAATCCTTACGTCAAGAGATAATTTTTTCAGGTCTCATTACTTATCCTATCATTTATCATCATGTCAATCATTCCTTTTTTTGCTGGTAACGCTTGAAAAGAAGACGTATTTATGCATTTGACTCAATCATCTTGATCAATATTCTACATCCACCGTTGTATCAGGTTGAGTGCCCAGCATCATTTCCAATATGAGATATGTTTTATCCTACATTTTCTTTTGCAATCGCATTTTAAGCAGTCCATTGATCTCTTCCGTTCATAGCTTTTCCACAAACACGCGGCCCCCCGGGGGGGGGTTATCCCCTATATTTGCTATACGGGTGGCTGCCGCCAAACAGAGTATGGTTTTCAGCGATTCTACTCTTAAACAGGGTATATAAAATCGCGCTCGCTCTGGAACAGGGTTTTCAGCGATCTTGCTCTGGAAGCAGGGTATGAATTTCAGCAATTTTTACTCTAGAACAAGGTCAGGGTTATGAGAGGCTCAGCAGCACATCCCTACCCTAAACGGGCAAGAGTACCCCCGGGCACGCGGCCTGACATGGGTAAATATTACGAACAAGCTGTCAGTTTGCCAATAAAATTTCACTACGTGGTTTCTTATCCTTGTCTTTGAGGAGGCGCACTTTCATCATAAAAGCATCCTTCATCCAGTGTGTATGATGTATCATTTATTATTCATAAAAATGTGAGGCTAATGAGCCAATTCGAAATATGCGTTGTGAACCATAAAATAGGCTGGGCCGGGGTAGAGCCAAGAGCGACATATTATCTCACTGATCAGAGGTCAAGTTATAAATTCGAAAAAAATCCATTAACGCGGTAACACTCACATGTTCATTTTCACGGAGGGAGCAAATCTGGAGAACTCGTACAAAAACACCGTTCAATCGCGAGAATCGAACCCCGTGACCCCAGGCATTGAACGGTGAGCCAGCGCTGTAATATTAAAAGAAAATAGCTAAATGTAATAGCCCATACTATACGATGTAAATATTCAGAAGCATTAGCATGAAAAATATTTATCAACTGAAATGGTAAGATAAACATAGGAAAAGGATGTCTGGAAAAATCTGCGCCTGAATGACTGTCCGCCTGAAACAGGTTAAAAACCTTGCACCTCCGAATTGAAATGGGGTCCCTGTGTTATGTTTATTTGCGGGGGATTGGGTACCAATTGCGTAATGCCTATACCGGTTTTATTGCACCACGTGTCGAAAGAAACTCGAAGAAACTTTATTTATCACTGTATAAAATTCGAAATCATCTTATTACTATGTTAATGAAAGATCGAGCGAGATGGGATCCTCAAATACTTTAAAATTGGAACGACGAAAGAGAAAAAAACTCAAGAGACTTTCTTTTAAAGAGACAGGAAGAAAAGATCAAAATGATGATCGTAATGGCGTCCTAAACGATGATAGTAGCTCAACATGTAGTAGCATGACTAGCGAATTAGATAGTTTCATTAAACAAGAACCTGTAAAACTATCATCCACCTCTTGTGGGGAAGTATTAGTTAATACCAGAGAAGAAAAAGCACAAAGTGTCCTTGCTATTGATTGTGAAATGGTTGGAGTTGGACAAGACAAGAAGAGTGCTTTAGCTCGTTGTAGTATAGTGAACTACGAGGGTAAAGTGATCTACGATTCTTATGTCAAACCAGATGCTATTATCACGGACTTTAGGACACAATGGAGCGGGATTCGACCAAAACATATGCGTAAAGCGATCTCTTTTCATACTGCCAAGATACAAGTCAAACGACTTATCAAGAACCACATACTTGTTGGACATTCGCTGCAGTCTGACCTAAATGTTCTAAAGCTGACTCATTCTTCTTATCTTATCAGAGATACTTCGAGGTATGTTCCTCTTCGAGTTTTCGCAGGGTTGCCAAGCAATGTCACACCTTCACTTAAAAGTTTGACTCGGATTTTGCTTAAGACTGATATTCAATCTAATGAACATTGTTCTGTTGTAGATGCTATTTCTTCGTTAAATTTGTATAAATTGCTTGAAAAACGTTGGGAAAATGATATACAAGGTGATGGAGAGAGTAATTCATATCTCTGTGATGCCTACTGGCCATCTTGGACTAACATGAACTGAAAAGAATTGAATTGAATTGAACTATAAGATAATTATTTTTGAATAAAATTGAATTGTATAATTTGAAATACAGTCGTTATATATGTTATTACAGCAGAAAGTATTTTTGGACTATTTTATTCTGATGGTTTTATATAACTAACTCATAAAACCAATGCAAAGCACTGAAAATAAATTTATTGTAATCAAGATATTCTAGAAATGTTTGACCACACCATTACATACTCTGATTGACAGCAGTGTATTGCCCGATTTCCTAGTCTCCCACGCATCCCTCCTGCGTTGAGTGACGACCGACACTAAAAACGGATGCAAGGGAGACTACCTGATTTCCCTGTCCCAACTGTTATTTCATTCAGTATGTAGCAATGAAAACAGTGACATGGTCCTTGATATATAATATCCAATAGATCCATTTAATTTTTTTTTCAATTATCTCTTCAATTTGATATTTTTTACACAAAAAATTATCTAGTATAGTCTATTAGTCAAGAGCTGCACTGTATTACTGAATGGAGCAGTGCTGACAAAATTTGCATGTGCCTATCCAGCTTTGAAAAGAAGTGTAAGAAAACAGCACTAAAGAGTACAATCTTTTTTTTATATATATAAAGCTATTTCAAAAAAAATTTTAACATTTTTTGAAATAGCTGTATAAAATAAAGCAGTTTTCTTTACTCCTTTAGTAAAAGGCATATCTTTATTTGTTTTTTTTTTTCTCATTAGCATAAAAAAATTCAAGTTACAAGTAATTAACCAACTCCAGAAATCAAAAGAGAATGTCCTATTTAATAACATTTGAAAATTTGAGAGTAATATGTTAAATATTTTGGGAGTAATTTTTTTTTGAAAACACTATAAATTACAAAGAAATGTATTAGTTGTGTGGCAAGTCTTGCCAAATGACCATACATTTCTTTGTAAATCACTGCTTTACAAAAAAATGTCAGCGAATGACAAACATTACTTGATGGGGGACTGGTCTAGCCCTACTTAGTCATTTAAGAAGAAAAATTCCACAAGTACATTATTACTAAGGGACTGTTCATTAACTATGCCTTGGGGGGGGGGGGGGGGGGGGTTGCAGCTGGAGGAAAAGTATGGGAGGCTTTGGAAAAAAAGTCACACAAAGAAGGGGGGGGCTTTAATAGTATTGGCTGACTTAAAGGCGGTGGTTGAAACAAATAATTAAGGTATGTCTGAAAGGTCACAAGGAGGGGGGGAGGGGGAAAATGTTTAGATAGAATTGGGAGGGGGAGGGTGGTTGTAAATTTTTCCAAGGTTTTTTTCGATTTTTCCTCCAGCCCACCCTGAGGCATAATTAATGAACAGTCCCTAAAGAATTTACTGAATGCAGTGACATGAAATACGCTGCAAATTAAAGATACTAAGTATTGTTCAAGTAAAATTTAAATTTAAAAAAATTAAAATGTAAAGCACAATCTTTTTCCATTTCAGACCACATCATTCCCTTAAGGAAAAGATCCTTAATTTAAGTTGTATCAATATTCATGTGTCTTGTCATGTCAATAACTTTTAAAAAAAGAAATGTTACTTTAGGGAATGACAACTCTTTAGGTTAGGAAAAATGTTTTTTTTTTTCTAATTCAGACTATGAGTCATTAACTTGAATATAATATTCGTTTTTGAGTTGTGTATATAAACAGTGGAAACTCTCCTTAAAGACATCTCTATAATACAGACACCTCTATGATACAGACACCTCTATAATACAGACACCTCTATACATTCAGTAATACAGACACCTCTATTTTATGGATAGCTGTTTAGGTTTTGTCAAATTAAATCACTTTGTAAGAACAACTTCTATATTACAGATACCTCATATTACAGACACTTTCCTCTGGGCCTTTGTTGTCTGTATCAGATTAGACAGGTTTCACTGTAATTCATGTGTCTTCTCTTTTAATCAAAGAAATGCTACTCGAAGAAATGACATGTGGCCTGAAGCTTAAGCCATGGAATTTAAAAATCCAACCCCATCCCTTACTACTGAAAAATTAAGTCCCTTATTTGTGGCTGTTGATCTATAATACTGTTAATCAACACTAATATATCTATGTTTCATGGGTTTAGCATATGCACTCTTTTAAATTATAAACTTGCATGTGAAAGCTTTTTAAGAAACATCTCATGTTCCAATAATGTTGCTAAGAGTCCATCCTTATTTTTAATAGCTCTTTCATTCCCATAGTTTATTCTCTTTCCATTCAATGTTGTCATTTTTCCACCCATGGCTCTCAATATTGCATCTCCAGCACATATATCCCACTTTTTGATAAGAGTTAAATGAACATAAGCATCAGCATCATCTCCAAATAATGCTAAAACTTTGTATCCCGCACCCCCTGCATTGGTTATCTTTGCATTTTTACCAAATGCTTTTTGGATTCGGGCATTTACTTCACTGCCAGGATGCGATCTAGATATTATAATTTTAGGTTCCTTTTCCAACACCTGTGAAGACGGTTTTTTTAAATCTGGTGAATGGCCATGTTGGACCCATCCCCAGGAGGTATGTTTTAGAAAAGGACTATGGATAACACCAGCCACAGGATTCCCATTCACAGTTATACAAACCATTGTAGTGACATATTTCAGTAGATTTTCTGTGTATTCTTTTGTTGCATCCAGTGGATCAATCCAAACAAGGACACTACTGGAAGGAACGTATTCATCTTCTAGATTATATAAATGTTCATTAAGCATGACAGCTGATGTCGTAGGTGCCTTAATCTGGGTATTCTCAAATGAAGCATTTTCATGCTCTTCTGATACAACCTTGATGTTTGGAAATGCCTTCTCAAAGCCATAAAAAATAGCTCTGTGGGACAAGAGATCTCCTTGTGTTACAGGATCATCTGCTCCTTCTTTTGTCTTACCTTTGCTTTTTTGCTGAAAATATCAAAAAAATACAATTCCATTATATACCCCTTATGATATGTATTATATATTTTGGATGCAAAAGTAATTAAAGCCCTGGCTAAATGAGGAAACATATTTCCAGAAACATTTAGTTTAGCGCTATTTTAGTTTTTTAAGAAATGGCATAACTAAGATTGGTAAAAAACCAACCTCCCATTTCAAGGTCCTGGCAACTGCCTGCAGGCCTGGTGTGGAACTTGTCTCACACAAAAGTTTCAGCTAAAAGCTTCAATATGTAAAGGTGGTGTTACAGGAGGAAATTTTTCACACAACATTGCAGCGTTAAAAGTTGGCTTCGCGTAACTAACATGAATGGCAACAAATTTATAGCAACATTGTTGTGAGTTTTGAAGTAATATTTCAAAGTCGACAATTCGCCTTGGACTGGAACTAATTGCGCAGGCTTGAAATCCTGTCCAGTCCGATATTGGAGGCTTTGAAATGACTTCTCATGCTCATTATTATTCAACTTGGAGTAACTGGAACAAAATTAATTTTGTTCCAGTTACTACAGACTGAATTCAGTCCTTTCACATGACTTTACCAGGTTTCAAGTAACATCATCAAGTGACCCAAAAATAGGCTGATTGATTAGCTGGTTTCCTCATGTATTATTAATGAGCATGAGAAGGTTATTAAAAAATCTGCAATGAATCATAGTTAATTATTTTAACCAATTGCCATGTAGATATTATATGAGGCCAAAATTTAACGCAATAATGTGGCACGAAACTTAATATATCGTCTCGAGTAACACCACCATCTGTAAGTAACACTCTGCACCCCTTGTAACAGCTGGGCCTTAGCCAGGAAATAGAAAGGAAATAACACTTTTTCACAATGGAATTCCTGTCATTTCTTTCGTATTTTCCTGTTAGCCTCGCTTAGCAGATAATTTAAAAAGGGGTATTTAGGTCCATATAGATTTTGATTTGACTCTCTAATAGAGCTCGTAAATAATATACTATGATTACTTCCGGCGCCTAACATGGCAGCCACATATTCTTTGTCTGTATATACGTTATTGTTTTTTATGGTTTGTCGCTGTTATGTAGTCCCTTTTTCTTATATTGATAATTATAACATTAATCGTCATTTGGATCTTGAAAGAAGTAAATCTCTGCACTTTGGTTTAGTGATTAATTCAGTGGTTTCAAGTTCATCTCCCTGGAATGTTTGTCAGTTAACTTCGTTTCGTCTCAAGTCTGGTTTCTACAAGTCTCGTATTGCCGTTGGAAAAATATCTAAGCATGGTTATACTTCATTATCTATTCCTGGTCATGATCCTCCAACTGATATTACTATTTCTATGGATATTCATCGTAATCCTGGCCCTTCTTCGTTTAACTCTGACCTCAAGACTACGGTTCAACGACTTCATATGGTTCATCACACAAATAATTATCATCGTTCATTGGATATGCCTCGTCTTTCTTTACAACATTTAACATCTACACCTGTGTTATCCCATGTCTTTTATGGCCATAACAGAACATCGGTCCTTAATTACAATAAAGAAATCCTGGATTCCACAGCTGGAAATTCAAATCTTAACCGTCAACTGCCGTTAATAACATACTCAAGAGCAAATCTTTTCGAACTTCGCCGTAATACAAAAGCTCCTTCATCTTGCTGCTCCTCTGCTCTTAAGGAATTAAAGCTTTTTCGATTTCGTGGCAAGCGAGGTGGTCATCGTACAGATCGTTCTACAATTTCATCATCACCTGCTTCAACAACAAACATTAAAATTCCTGCATCACTTGAACCTGCTTCAATTTCTACCTCAACTGCAAACTACATGAAATTTTGTCTCTTAAATGCTCGTTCAATAAACAATAAATCTCTTTTAATTAAGGATTATGTTGTTGAAAGAGACATCGATATTCTCGCTATAACTGAAACCTGGCTAAAAAATACTAATTCTGATTTTATTGTGCGTGATATTTGTCCTACTGGTTATTCGTTTTGTCATGTTCCTCGTCAAAATCGTACTGGTGGAGGTGTTGGCATAATGTATAAAAATAGCCTGAAAATCAATCATCATGTAACAATGTCTCACACGTCTTTTGAATTTATGGAAATGCTACTTCATCATCAATCGTCTACTTATTGTATTGTTATTGTTTATCGTCCACCCTCTTCAAATAGCTTGCTATTTAATGATGATTTCACTACTCTCTTGGAACGACTGGTTACATCTTCTGGCAAACTGGTAATTTCTGGAGATTTTAACTTTCACATCAATGACACTAAAGATAATAATGCTAATCGCTTTATGGATTTACTCGATTGTTTTAATCTGACTGTCCTTGATCCTGTTTCACCTACACATAAAAGTAATCACGTTTTGGATCTAATCATTACAAGATCTGATGAAAAATCTGTGACCAACCTTACTGTACACGATCCTGTTTTATCTGATCATTATGCTGTTCATTGTATGTTATCTGTAAACAAGCCTCTACTTCAATCAAAAAGCATTTCTTATCGCAAGCTTCGTGCAATAGATGCTGATTGTCTCCAACAAGATATTATGAACTCTGCACTATATCAATGTCCTGCTACTCAACTATCTGATTTGTGTACTCAATATGACTCTGTTTTATCGTCTATTTTAAATAAACATGCTCCTTTACGTTCTCGATCCATCTCCCTTCGCCCAAGAGCTCCATGGTATACTGACGAAATTCAAATTAATAAAACAAAGCGTCGTAATCTAGAAAGACGTTGGCGACGTTCCAAATTAGAGGTTGACCGTGAATTATATGTTGATCAATGTAATGTTGTTAAAAAACTGATTTTTGATGCAAAAATGAATTTTTATTCTAATTTGATTACTGATGCTGGTTCTAACAGTAATGATCTATTCCGTTCTATTGATCGATTGCTACACCGTATACCTGAGAAAAAACTACCAACCTCAACTTCATCCACAGATCTAGCTAACAATTTTGTTTACTTCTTTAAAAACAAAATCGTTAACATCAGAAATGGCTTCGTTCCTACGTCACATCTTTCAAATGATTTCTCTTATCTGGATTCACCTAAACTGGATTGTAAAATTGATTCATTTTCGCCTATCTCTATTGATGAATTATCAGCCATTGCGAAAAAGATGTCATCTAAATCCTGTAGTCTTGATCCTTTTCCTGCAAGTCTCCTACTTGGACATTTTGGTGCATTACTGCCTACTATATGTGAAATCGTTAACCTGTCACTTCAAACTGGTGTTGTTCCATCTTCTCTTAAAGTTGCTGTTTTAAAACCGTTACTGAAAAAACCATCTCTTGATCATGAAATTTTTGGAAATTATCGCCCTATCTCTAATTTAAAGAATATCTCCAAGATTATTGGAAAAGTCGTTTCCCTTCAGCTAAATGATTATCTGTCTCTGAACAATCTCCATGAACCATTGCAGTCTGCATACAAAACATTTCATAGCTGTGAAACTGCTCTTCTTCGAGTACAAAATGATATCCTCCACTCCATTGACAATCGTTCTTGTGTTGCCATGCTACTCTTGGACCTATCTGCTGCATTTGACACAGTTGATCATCAAATTCTTCTAGATCGTCTCCATACAAAATTTGGCATTTCTGGCATAGCTCTTCAATGGTTTAAGTCCTACCTCACTGATCGCTTTCAATTTGTTTCCATTGATGATTTTTCTTCTGAAGCCCTTCAACTTGATTGTGGCGTACCTCAAGGTTCTGTACTTGGTCCTTTGTTGTATCTCCTTTATACTTCTCCAGTAGCTGATATCCTCCGAATACACAGAATGTCTTTCCACCTTTATGCTGATGACACTCAATTATATATTCCTTTCTCCTGTAATGATGATTTGTCCCTTAATGATTCCATGAATCTGATTGAAAACTGTCTATCTGATATTGATGCTTGGATGACTACAAATAAATTGAAACTAAATAAAGGCAAAACTGAATTCCTGTTATTTTCTTCAAAGCACAGCCCACAGTTAACTCTTCCTTCTCTTCAATTTGGTTCTGATGTGATAATGCCCTCAATGCATGCTCGGAACATCATGGTGTCATATTTGATACGCATCTTACTTTGGTTCGTCATGTGAATAATATTTGCAAGTCTTCTTTTTATCATCTCAGAAACATTGCTAAAATAAGAAAATACATCTCTTTGAAAACAACTGAAACTCTCGTCCACGCGTTCATATCCTCCAAACTCGACAACTGTAACTCTCTGCTCTTTGGCTTACCAAACAAACTCTTAGATAAACTACAATCTGTACAGAATGCTGCTGCCAGAATAATCACTCTTTCCCATAAACATGACCACATTACACCTATCCTCGTTAATCTGCATTGGCTACCAATTGAATCTAGAATCAAATATAAAATCCTATTACTTACTTTTAAAGCTCTTCATGGCCAATCTCCTATCTATATCCGGGAACTCATTTCAGTGTATAAACCGAACCGTAATCTTCGTTCTGCATCACAAGTTCTTCTATCAGCACATTCTTATAATCTTAAATCTTATGGTCATCGCTCCTTCTCTGTGGCTGCTCCTGAACTCTGGAACTCACTTCCAATATCTCTCCGAAATGCATCAAGTCTTGCCTCATTCAAAACTGAACTTAAAACTTATCTCTTCAAATTAGCATATTCTTTGTAAATTATTTTATTTTGTCGTTGTCTTTGTCGTTTGTTTACTAGCGCTTAGAACAGATTTGTATTTGCGCTTTATAAATAAATATTATATTATTAATATTATTCAATTAATTAACATGACAATATCTCATAAAGCTTTAGCTACAAGTAGCTTCCTTTATTTATGCTCATTCTTCCTGAAGGGGGAAGGAAGGGTTCGATTTGAGCATGGCTTATAATAAAAATAGATATTCATTTGTTCCAAAGAATAGACAACTGGGTTATAATCCATTCTTACCTTGAGATTATTATTTTCTTTCACCGCTTTCACGGCTTCGCCGCCATTTTGTGCGAGGTCGATTGCAGCTGCAAGAAGTTGTTTAATCGAGACTGTATCGATAGAATCGGTGTACTTTGATGAAGCACCAAAATCAGTGGTAAAATAATAAATAATTGCTAAACCACATAAGCCTAAAATTATAAATCCAATAGGAGAAATACGTATTTTTGCGGATATTCCCATAAAGCTCATTTTGACTGACACGAGTTAGAAGAACCGAAATTAACGTGTTATCTGATTGGTCCACATTCAATGATATGAGAAATAATCTGATTGGCATTTTTTTATCTATTGTGTTAAACGAATACATAGTCTATGCATATATCGAAACATCTGATAGGTTATGCAACTTTAGGATATAATCTTTATTTTAATTGGTCCAATTTTAAAAACCAGTACTGAGTTCTGATTGGCTAGAAGATTTTAATATTGACCAATCAAGACTTAGGCCAACGTTTTGAATCGGAGTATTCGAAAAAGTGCCATAACAAGAGTTCATGTGGAATTTCTGATAAAAAATCCTTTATTTTTTATGCGATTGTTTTATAATTAAGATTTTTTCGAGATTATTTTAATTTCTTGAGTTAAAGAATAATTTTAGCGAGTTTCGACAATTATGGATGCTACAAATAAGAGATATGTTCACGACCATGTTTCGTCCTACAAGAATCGAGGAGAAAAGTTGGGAAGTTCAAATCGGTTCGTTAGAGCTCATCGTGCCAACGAAGATAGGAAAGCCTTACGATTAGATGAGATAACCAAAAGAAGAGGCTTAGTGTTGTCTCTAGTTAATGAATGTAACTTGTCTTTGGAGGAAAATCCAAGTCAAAAGAAAACAACGGTAAAAACCAACGACAGCAAGGCCAGAGGCAAAGTCAAAGGTAATCATTGCCATCTTTTTGTGTCAAATGGTAATCTGCATTATACATGAGACATCCTAATCATATATCAATCGACCAAGGGGACCCAGGGATGTATTTATGAATTGGGAGTATAATATTTATTGGTGGTCTGGTCTGAAAAAGGAGGCAGGCTGCTGAGAAGGTTTCACCTACACCTTCATCTCCCCCACCCCACCACAACATGACTGTCTGCAATATTATTCACAATACTTTTAAATTTATTGATTCACTACGAAAGTTGGGATCTACTTAGCAATAGCATATTGTGGAGCAATACAACAGAAATTTTGTACAGTGGGAAATTATATCTCTTTCATGCAAAAACAATTTTATTGTTCCTACCTTGTAACGTGGATATCAACTGCCTTATGCAAAGAACTGTTGTAAAAGTTAATTGTTATTCATTTTAGTAGCAAAATCAAACAGTAAAGAAAATGCGCCCCAGCCTCAAGTCACAGATGAGAGAAAAGCCATGCTCTTAAAATGGAGGGAACAAAGAGAGCTTAAAAGAAAGGCAGAAGTTGCCAAGAAACAAGAAAAAGGTGTATTTGCTGTGAGGCATATTAAATATGACAACAAAACTATCCTGGCACCATTTCCTAACAAAGGAACAAAGTTAACTCCTAAAAAACCCAAACCAGTTAGTGTACCTCCTGCTAAACGAGTGACACGGTCTTCAGCAAAACTAGCCATCAGCAAGCAAGCAAGCAGAAAAGTAACATCCAGTGCCAAAAAGCCTGTAGCTGTCATTAAGGTTGGTACCAAATGTATTCATTACCAAGAACATTAAAAGGAACTGCAAAGGGTGAGGGACTGGGTAGGGGAAAGGTGATTTTTAAGCATACTGGTATAGTAAATGCAAATTTGATAATTGTGAAGTGATACTTATTATTATTTTTTTAACCATTGAAAAGGATGAAGATGTGCCAAAAAGGGTGACAAGGCAGTCTGTTAAGAGTAAGACATCATTAGCAGGTACTGCATTTTATTCAGATGACAAAAAAATTTAGTTCTGTAATAACGTTGAAAAAGAATAAGGTTGTCCTTCAGTAGCATCGGATTGCAAAATATATAGATCTTCTCATTTCTCCATACAGTATATAGATCTACTCATTTCTGTAATAACATTCAGTTTTATCCTTTTTTTTAGTTAATCAACATACAGATAATGAGAAAAATAAACTTGAAGAAAAAAGCAAGAAAGAAAAAGATCCCCCAGTTGAGTCTGAGAAGAAAGTCATGACTCCATTAGCTAAAAAAAAGCAACAAAGAAAGTCATTTGCACCACCAAACTTCCAGTTCACTGCTCCATCTGGTATATGCTCCTTTGAACACTATTCCAAGGAATTCAAGTTCCAGCCCCTAAGTCCTGCCAGTACTGAGAGCTTTTTCCAGGAATTGGTCCCAGCCATTCCTACCCCAGAAAACCAACGCCATTTAATTACCAAGGACAATTTTATTCTAAGAAATGAGGAGGCTGAAAATCAATATCCAGTTCTCATGTCAGAAGAAACTGAAAATACAAACACTGGTGTAATCCCCTCAGCTGATGTGAAAGATGTGGAAAGCAGAACAGAGGAAAATAATGAGCAAGGAAGCAAAGCTGTGGAAAATGAAGATAATCAACTTAGTAGCAAGTATTTCAGGGATCTCGTATCATCTGAAACTGAGAAACTCAATCTACTTTGTGAAAGATGGGAGAAAGTAATGGAGTCAGATAATTGCTTACCAGAGGAAGGTAATGGTTTTTGCAAATATGACCGGCACCTTTTGGGTTTATTTTCTCAATGAAACACAAACTCAATGGTTAAAAAAGAAATTAAATATAATTACTGATACTTAATATTGGAAAAATATTAACAAAATGATCTAACATTTTTGGTTTTTAGCTAAAGGAAACATCAGAACAGCCATTGGTCAGGCACAGCTGTTGATAAGTCAGCGATTCAAGCAGTTTTCTGGTCTGATTAACTTGAGTGAGGTATGTGGGAAGAAAACAGGTTATAAGAGGTGAATAATTAAGATTTTAAATGGCCCTTTGCATCTAATATTTATTTGTTTCTTGTCTGATTTTGTTTCAGGATGAAACTGCAGAGAAGAAGGCAACAATGTCAGATCTACAGGGCTTCTGGGACATGATTTATTTTCAAGTAAGAATACTGAAAGAAACTTTTCGTTCAGTGCAGATTATTTGTAATGCAATTCCATTACTTTTGCACCAATAACATTTTGAAATACACTTAAAAAATTACCCAAAATCTCTGGAATTTCAACCAAATGTTCTATTCTCTTCTTTCCAATTTTTTGTTGACTCGTTAATACTTTTCCAGAGGTATACTGTTAGTACTGTAATATTGTCTTGTTTTATGCATTAGGGGTATATGAGTGATGTATCATCAAAATTGTCTTTCATTCTAGGTTGAAGATGTGAACACTAAGATGGACAGTTTAGAGAAACAAAAAGAAAAAAACTGGATCGTAGAAACCAAGCAAGCCAAGACAGCAAGCAAAAAGATTAAAGTAAAAAGAGAAAATATGAAAAATGTTGCAGATTTTGA
Source organism: Actinia tenebrosa (assembly GCF_029948245.1). Lineage (NCBI taxonomy): Eukaryota > Metazoa > Cnidaria > Anthozoa > Actiniaria > Actiniidae > Actinia > Actinia tenebrosa. The sequence continues at coordinate 18,544,394 of NW_028292578.1, forward strand.
ATGTTTATATTTTCTTTCAATTCTTTGATCAATAATAATTTACAAACACAGTTTTGAAGATTTTCCAAAAAAATGGAGGGAAAATAGAATATGAAAGAACAAAAAACTTTCTATTAACACAGTTATTTTGTTTCCAGAAAAATGCCACAGCTAAAGGTGTTGGAAAAAGAGATGCCAAACCTGCAGACAAGTCTAAAATACAGGAAATGAGGGCAGCCATGAAAGCAAAGATGGCGGAGAAGAAGAGACAGATGCAAGCAGAAGATGGAGAGGTAAGACTGATGTCAAAACTTGGGACTGAAAACATGTTTGGGAATTAAGGATGTGTGCTGTTGCTTTCAGAGTACCTCTTTCATTACTGTTCTGACACCAGTAAAGAAAAGCAAGAAATCAGGTAAATATATAAAAATGAGCTTGAACCTCAATTAGGTGCTGTTTACATGGGGAAAGCTGTCCCAGGTAGAAGGGATACCACTTTTCCCAAGCTTAGCATATCCTGGGCTAGCCAACGTCTCCCTGGTTTCTTTGTAAATTCATCTCGACCATTTATATGACATATTTTACTATGCCTAGGCTAGAAGGGTCAACCTACTGGTAGGGTTAATTTTTCCCATGACTAAGACCTTTTTTTGTTTGAGAATGGGCATCTCCATTAAAACCGATAGTTGTCCCAGGTTTATAGGGACAAATTCTTTTCATATAAACGCTCAGTATAGTTGGCTCAGGTAGGAGTGTGTCCCAGCTTCCAGGGAAAAGTTTTCTCCACGTAAACTGCCCCTTAGTATGTAAAAAAATAGTCATGGTGAATCGACATCTTGTTCTTTCTCTCTCCTCCCCTTTATAGGCTTAGCTGGGGAAGTTGTTCTTACTCCAGTCAGACGCTCATTGCGCAACACACCAGTCAGCCATTCAGGTGCTCCCCATGCAATGCCCAAAGTTATATCAACTCCTAAAAAGTTTGGAAAGAAAAGTCCAGACCTGCGCTTAACCCCAGAGGCAGTTGTAGGTACCCCTTGTAATACTGGCTCAGATCAATCGTCTGAAGAGAAGATGGAAAAAGAACAAGAGATAATGAATGCTGAAGAAATGAAGGTGGGAAGTCTTTCTTCCGATCCTGAAGCTCAAACTAGTGATTACCTTTCTGCTAAGGAGAATAATATTGTCGAAAACACAGACGAAGATATGGAAATGGATCAGAATGAGGTACAAAGAGATACAATTAAAAAGAGGCGAAGCTGTCTACGATCCTCAACAAAAAAGAAGCGCAAATCATCACGCGTATTTTTCCAATCACCACAATCTTCTGCCAACTCTACGGCCGGTGGTACCCCAGGGGCCATTGGCTTTACCCCCCGGGTACAGGAGAACGTACGATCGACTGGGATAACATTGACACCTGTGGCAGTTTCGTTTGATTCTCCTCTAGTAGAGGGAAGCACTTGTTCTTTGAATGCTGGCCATACCCCAGCACCTTATAGTGCTAGAAGAAGTAGTTTAAGAAAAAGAGCATCAAATGTAACTCCTGTTCGTCGATCAACTCGAAGTCATCCCAATACTACCCCAGTGGAACAAGATAACTCTTCCAGTGATTCTGCACCAGAAATGTCTACCTCGCCTGAGGAGACGCATGTTGAAACGCCTAGTTGTGTTGACAAGGAAATAGCTGTGAGGTCTGGTTCCAAAAGAAGATCCCTGCGACGATCCTGTAGAAAAAGTGCAGCAAATGAACAGGCAAGTATTTATATAATATCACCTTACTTTGCTCTGCTTATATCTTGCTGCTAATGTTGTTGTTGTAGCGGGTTGTGTCACATTCTCGTTGCTTTTTTTCTTCTTGGTTTTGCTTGTCACTTGTTTTCGTTGTCATTGCTTGTCACTTCCAAGAAAGTAAAATAGACTTTTGTCTAAAAATATTTATTCATAAATGTATCATTTTGCGTACACAGGGCGACCTCTTTCTACCAAATAAATACTTTCTTCCTTCAACATCAAGCGAAGAAGAAGGCGACGACACTGCACCAGCAGCATCTCCAGTTTTGGCGGGAAAAGTTTTGCTTCCCAACAGCCAATCACTAGTCACCTTTACGCCAGTCAGGGACTCGTCAAACAAGTTAAACCAGTCAAGCATGACTCCATCCACTATGTTCATGGCTCTGAGTCTTAATGACAGTGAAAATGAAAGAAGAGATTCAGTCTTCTTCGCCCCTTCTGGGTCATTAATAGATAACAGTCAATCAGCCAAAGAGAATCTGATATGTTTTTCACCGGTCCCTGAGTAAAGCGACCAAAACATATACTGAACACTGTACATATTTTAACGCATATGAACAAGAGTGTTAGAGCGTTTTTTTGGAGAATCTATATCTGTAGTTATTTTAGATTTAAGTAAAACGAAAAAATCGTAGATTTTTAGAAACGGCAAAAAAAGAGAATGGCATGGAAGTGAACTTATAAATGTTTTATAGATAACGAAGATTCTAAGACTGAAACTGTTTGAATAGTGTCTCAAAATTGCAGTTTCTCCTATATTTCCATTGCAGGAGTCCTAATAACTTCCATACCAATCCATTGATAATATACTCTAACCTTTGCTTTCGTTGCACTCTATTACTATGACAAATACTTGTCTTATTAATCGTTTTATGAAATACCCAATACAGTGGTACTTTGAACAAGTCATACATTTATATTGCATTTTAATATGGGGAAAGGCTAAAAAGTTTCATAAGAAATATTATTATTAATATTAATAATATTGCAATAAAATGTTTTACCATCTACTAATATACAAATTAAAGTGTTAAAAAAAACAAGATCTTTAGCTTCGTTAATAAAAGCTAACTAATAACTTTTATTGTGTAGTGAGTTTACTTAGGTGGTGCTTGAGCATAAAAGCTGCATTATTATTACAGCAGCGCTTCATGCTATCTGAAATTTTAAATGCGTTAGCGAGTTAGCGCAAAGATAATGCATTGGTTATTTATTGGTTTATATGCGTTTCAGTATCAAAGAGAATGCATTGGTTATTGAATGAAGCGTGTTTGAACAAGTTAGGTATAGTGTAGAAAACAATACAAAGGAGGAGAAGACAAGCTATCCTCCTGCTCTGTTGTCCCTTTTCACTCCTACCCATACACTTATTTCAATAAAGTTAGTCACCTGAAAAGCTATAAAGCTGAGGCCGACAAGGATTATGGGTAGATTCATTTTACACGTTCAACCGCTTGGTAACTGTTCATGGACTTGCGAATCTTTTACCGGTTAGAGTCTCACCTCTTCTGAGTATCATCGAGCTGCAGTTTGTATTAAAAAAACTTTGTATATTTATGCTTTTTTGATATGAAAAGTTTCCCATGATGCTCAGTGATCTCAGCTTTCTAGGTTTTTGGTGACTAACTTTATTGAAATAAGTGTATACGTGGTTCAGGAATGGGATGACTTTACATACAGGCTGATGTCCTATAACACTTTTTTCACTTCAATAAAATTCCTCTTACAAAACACAACACAGTCACATTGCACATTTGACAGGGACGATGATGGGGCTTCGCAGATATTGACAGAAATTTCATGCAACCTTTTCTACGATAATCTCATATACATTTCCACATGCTTCATCTTTCTTTTTGTCCTTTTCTTGGACTTGACTTTCCTTCATGTCGGTTGTTTTGGTGATCTCATCTTGCCTGGCTGATTGTTGTGGCGATTCAGGTTGTTGGATTTGATCAACCTGCTCCGAATCTAGATCAGTTGGCTGTGTTGTCATGGTTAGCTGTCGTTTGGGTTCCTGGAGGCCAGACAATAAGAAAATGATCTTGTGTCGAAATATGGGGAACTGAATGTGATACTAGGTCATTGCAGCAAGGTTTACTTCTGCATGACCTCACTCCTTTTCTTTTCATGTCTCATCTTTTCTATGCTTCAAGGATTGGACCAATTATTATTACAAACAGGAAAGACATTTCCACGCACATATGGAAAATAATAAAAATATAAATTGGATGTTGTGTGATTTAATAAAAAACAGCCAATAATGTTGCAGCATTTGAATGGATAAGCCCACCTCTAGATATACCCTCAAAACTTCTTCCAATCTTAAGCCAATATTTTACGGATGCATTTATTTTTTATAGAAATTACTTTTGGTGCAATACCTTTAAGTCATCAAAGCAAGTTGACAAGCAACCAATGAACGATCCAGCCAATGTTACGAGGAAGCTCAAAATGGAAAAGATGATCAAGGCAATGTACGCGTCATCAAACATCTTGATTAGGTCACATGACTCCACTATGAAAGTAAATATAGAGTCATTCCCTTGCACCATTACACTTGTCATAGTCTGGTTGTTATGTATTTTCGCTGACTTATTCCTTGTTTGTTTTATTGTGCCCTAGTTTTCCATCTCTATTGTTCAGGGCCCGGTTGTACGAAGGGTGGATAGCGCTATCAGACGAATAGATCCCCTTTATCCAGTGGAAAAGTCGATGCTGTTATGCAATAGACTTATCCACGGGATAAGATTTATATAGCACTATCCACCCTTCGTACATCCGGGCCCTGTTCCCCACTTCTTTTAAAACCGGGACTTCTTGAAGGAAAAGTGGTTTTAAAATTTATGCAAAACTAAAAGAAAAGCCTTGTATGTCACCAAGAGTAAAATACTGTATATAGGAATAAGCACTTTTAAGCACTAAGAATTTTTTCCTTCTTTTCAAGCTCTGTTGTTTGAGTCTGCATCGCTACTTTTCTTCTCCTTTTTAAACGTTACGGGAGAGAAAACTCTACTCACATGTGATGTCGAGTGCAGAAATTGAACCCTAGACTCCAGAGGTGAGCTGGGCAAGAGAGCAATACTACTACACCTCCTTTTAACCCCCAACAAGTAAGAAAGACTTTTGGTACCACACTCTAAGCCACATGATATCTTACAGGGAATGGGAAGTTTTTTCCCGTCGCTGGTTGTGCATCGACATACGCCGTTGTAAATGTAACAGTTATCGGACATCTGAATGAAATCCCTCCAAAAAACGAAACCAATAACAGCCAAGGCAGTCTGGATAACCAGTGCTATTGCCAACACGGCAGACAGCATCAAGAAGATAATCATCTGTAGGTACAGAAACATACACTCATGAGTGAAGGAAAAGAAAATTTATTCAGAAAATATTTTGCTCTGCACTAAGCAGACACAAATTACTAGAAACACCATATATGCATCACATCTGATGGTAGAAACTTGCACTCCTCAGTGAAGAAGGAAATTTGATCTATGAAATTAATATTTTGCACTGCAAGCAGACAAAAAACTATTAGGAAGAACACCATATATGCATCACATCTGTTGGTAGAACCTTGTACTCATCAGTGAAGGGGGGGGGGGGGGGGGGGGGGGGGGGGAGTTGATTGTATGAAAATATTTTGCACTACAAGCAAATTATAGCTGACCAGGAACACCATCACCCTACATTAAGACGTAAAACTATAATGCTGTATGATTACCAGTATTACCAATACCACCACCAACATGAAAGATTGACATTTGCAGACTTAATATGCATGAGCCTAGTAAAAGTACTCACAGCTGGTCTAAACTTCGTCCACCATATCGCGATCCCGATAGCTCCTATTGCAATAATCTAGAGAAAGTCAAAAAAGATTTAGAACTGACTGACAACTGACACCACTAAAAAGATGGCATCGAACCAAATCGAAATCTATCATACTATCGAGACGTAATGAAGTCGTGAGCCGAGCGCTTCTGGTGTAGGACAAAAAGCAAAGTGGACCTATGTAAGACCGATAACCAAACAATAATGCTGTATTCCGAGCATTTTTCTTAGAATACGCCGCGGGGGAAAAAATCACCAGGCTTGAAGGGGTTTGAACCACATCGAAAATGTCAAACGATATTTTACTTTTTTTAAATTGACTTACTTATACTAAGAAAACTGAACTGCATATATTCCATTTTCGCCAGTTCCGGTCATATTATATATTTCATCATGTAAACCTATTATTTTGATTCGGCGAGAGACTGCTAATGAATTCATGAAGATGCCTTTTTCATGATATATTCCACAGTGCTTTATTCCCCGCGTTTAACGTTAAATTTATTCTTTACACTTCAATTTCATTCTTTTTCGATTTCACATTGAACAAGCAAACGTCAAAAGAAAAAAAATTGGCTTCAAGCGTCGAAAACAAGGCATCGTGGGATTTATTAAAAGGGTGTATATTGTCTTGATATCTGAACATCCGCGATAAAAATAACTCATAAATGCACTCAGTTACTAAAAGTTTATGATTCAGCGAACAGATGGCAGATTAACTCGCTGCTATAAACTATAATGACATAAACCACATTTTCTTTTAGTTGAAAATTTTAAGATATACCGTCAATCCCGGTGAACTATTTTATGTTGTTTTTATTTCTCATATTCTGTGTCTTTCAGTTGTATATTCTTTATCTTTTGCATGAATGCAGTAACCTTATTCCGCCTTGATCCCACCTTCCTTTCATGCATTCGTTCTTTCATATTTCCCTCTCTTTTTTTCTTCTTCTTCTTTTTTTTTCTTCCAGTCTTCAGTCTTTCAGATATCCTACAATAGTCCCATGTCTGTTTGCATGTAGCATGACATTTCGTGAAGTGTCTGAGATGGATTATATCCGGCACTCATGCTGGTGAAGGTTAACTTTGAAAAAAGCATTGAGCTCAGTCTCCGATATTGACATAATAATTAATAAAGTTCGATTAAGGAATTGATCGGCTTCTATGGATATAAAAAGGTTTTCTGTTATGAAAGGAAATGCACATTAAACTAGTGAACTTTCGCGAAGAAAGATCGCCTGTCGAGAGCGTTCTGAGCCCTTTTGACGGATGTTCAACCGACCGGTAAACATCGATGGTAAAAAAAAAAACAAAAAATAAAAACAGATGGAATAAACAAGATGCTAACTAAGTATAAAATGAAAACTATATTTAAAGTAGTATTAATGCGCTGATATTTCAAGTGAGATATTATCGTAACGAATGAAAATAATCACAAATTATATAGCTCCTCGAAAGGACACAAAATACTGAAAGAAACGGGTAACTTTTTAAAGTTGGTTATTTTTGTGTCGTTAGCATCATCATTATGGCGGACTTACCCCCAAACCCGACCACAAACCATCTCCATTCTTCACTTCGTAACCAAGTAAGATGGACCCACAAATGATATGTCCCAGGCCCAACACTACGGCAGATATGCCACAAATGCCAGCAAATCGTGCTTCTCTTTCACGAACAGGCTTCATCTTCACACAGCTGAAAGCGCTCAGCGCAAGATCAGTAAAATTATCAATTCGATCTCAAAAATTCGTATCTTTTATTCGATGTCCCTTAACGTCACAAGGACACAGGTGCATTTATCCTATTGGCTCATTCAGGGTATATAATTGCGGATAGGTTTTTCAATCATCCAAGATATTAATTTACTTTCGTTTGCAATATTGTCGTTAAACTCAATTAAAAAGTCCGCGATCGCAAAAGCACAAATAATAAGAATAGTTGGAAGAAAGATTAATATTCAGTACTAGTGAGCATTAATTTATTTAGATTTATGTAGAGGAAGGGCCGAAGGAATCCTCATGGACTATCATACAAGAGTCAACAAGCCTTCCTCCCTATCCCCAATGCTTGTCAGTCTTCTTCTGTGACAGAACTTTGGATTGAATGAAAATGCTGACAACCCTAGCTCTTTTTGACTGTGTAAAAACTTCAGTCTGGTTCTTCCTTTTGTCACCCCCTCCTCCCCCCTCGAAAAACAAGTTGACCAGTTTCACTTAGATTTACTTTATTTCAGGGAATTAAAAACAATACGCTTACGAACTAAAATCCTAACCTATTAAAAATTGCATTATATATAATTATATACAGCTGAATTACTCTTTATGAGCTAAGTTTTTATTGGCTGCTTGTAGCATTTATCTTGAGTTTAAGAATAATTGCCAAAATGTATAGCTTTTACATATTAAAATAGTTCACCTTTTTCTTGTCTGTTAATAACTGATAATGCTGCTAAATTTCAAAGGCAGTAGATTCTTTTTCATGATCCATGATATACTCGCAGAGTTTGCGATTCAACTGAGCCATACCAAGGCACCGGGCAAGATATAGTGAGACACACAGCAATTGCCTTAAGCACTCCCTTCGTAGATTTAAATCAGGGTTTGCCTAACTCACAGATCGAATTGGAATTTATGAACCCTCGAGCCAAGGGACAGGAGTTGAGCCCTAGAACACGTCTTGAATCATACCTCGATTAGCTTCGACTTTGTATCAAATAAAAAAGTTTCAATGACTAAATAGGAGGATAAATAGCGTGATAAATTTACGAAATGACAAAAAATAAAATACTTCTGAATGACTTGCACTTATTGTCAAATTCAACGACAAATCATCCTGTGATACACAGGAAGGAGGACTTTGGGTGTTTTAATATTTTTTTTTGCCATTTTATTTTCCCAACTGATTCACTACTTTCTTTCCTGTAGCACGAACATTGGGTAATCAGTCTAGCTAAACGAGTAAAACTTGATTTAAAATTTGTGAAGATTCAGTTCTTTGGTGGGAAAATGGCGGTTTTTGCCTTACGGTTTTATGTAACTTTTTAAAAACCCTGACCACACTCCCTTTCCTGTGTTATAAACAATGGAAGTGGTATCTGAGCTAAACGTACATGATGTAAAATTTAATTTAAAATGATGCAAACTATTTCTATGGGAAAAGACGGTGTTGATTTAAACTTAAAACTTACATTGTTCATTTAATTTTTTTTTGCCTTGAAATCGCGAGGCAACGTTGTCCAGATAAAGACAGCGTACCGGCGATTTCCTTGATGGCAACACCTCCATTCCAGGAATTATGCGGAATGGATGGATAAAAAACTGGATAAGATAGACCTGTATAACCAGTTATGCGGCTAAAAGAGAGAGTTCATTCAAGAAAGGACACGGATGTAACCTTATAGCGTAAGAATGGAGCCATGATGCCGGATAAGATGGAGTTAGAGGTATGTCTTGTCATCTGGTGGGGGTGTTCTTCGATACTCGTACGATCTTCGGTCGTAATCATAATCATAATCTCTATCGTATTCGCCTCTGTAGTGATCCCTATCGGAATACCTATCATAATCCCTGTCATCATAATGCCTGTCATAACTATCGCGGTCAGAGTAGTTATCCTTGTAATCTCGGTCACTGTGGTCCATGTCTCTGGGAAATTTGTCGATTTCGCGATCTCTGTCATAATCACCATATCTAATGTCCACATCGTTTGACCTCTTATAATAGTCTTGTTTATAGCCACTGTCGTAATGATCTTTTCCTTTTGGATCAGCTATTTGAATCTGTTCTGTTGGATACGCGGACTCGGTGCGTGGGGGGTAATTATTTGAAGGGTAATTATTTTGTTGGTAAGAAACCTCAATCCCTGTTATCGGCTTCTTTGCTGGACGTTTTGGTCTTGGCAACGTACTTGGGGACTAAAAAAATATGGCAATACATCTATACATTTCCAGTAACAGTTGTTAAGTACTGAATTAATAGAGGGTGACGAAATTGGGGTTGAAGTCTGGCTCTTACAGGCACTGTTTCAATCTATAAACACACTATAAACCAATCACAATGTGGAATGAAAACAAAGCAATCGAACTTAAGTCAATCCTTATCCAATCAGAAGCCAATCAACGAAACATAGATCTGATTATATATATAGGAGAAAAAACATAGATGTTTTCAAAAACTGTTTGAATGAGAGATTGTGATTGGTTGATATTAACATGATACTGATTATGCTTTCTCTTGAAAGATTACAGTTTTCCCTCAACATCGTGATTGGTTAGCTAATCTGTAAAAGTGGTCCAGGTTATTGTGTCCGCACCGCTGTAAAAGTAAAAAAACACACTGAGAAATAGTCTTACCGATCTAGGAACAGTTGCCAGGCCAACACAACCAGCGATGGCGCCACCCAGACACAGAAGTGATCCGATAATAGAGAAGACGATAAGAGTGATGAAAATATCATTGATGGATGGAATTTTGTCACATGAATCCACTGCAACGAAAATGTAAAGTATATTTACTAAAAAATCCAACGAATTAGAGTTCGCATATTTTTTACCGAATCTTTTCTTTTGTGCCAAATTGCTGCTGTATCTTATTGTCGCTCGAGGATCAATGGCGGGAATCATACCAATGAGCGCAGAAATCATGCCGCTGACCGAGTCGTTCGACGCAGCCATGTTGCAGCTCTGTACTTTGCTTCCAGTTTCCGAAGAAATCCTCGCAAGAAATCAGTATATTCTAGAGGATAGGAAAATTCGGGGCTGAATAAAGAAATATTACGCTATGAACTTGCGTCGATAAATTCAGCTTAGCAAATTCCAGGGCAAAATAAAAAAGCCTTCTTTGTTTTACGTTTCTTTTCTCTTTTCTCCAGTGAAATCAGTGAGGTACGATTTTCCTCGCAATTAGTGAAATGGACGTTTACTTACGGTCTTTTATACGGATATCTTCCTGCCCAAGACATTTACAAACTCCTGCTTCAATGCTACACTTTCGTTCTCCCAAGAAGTCGCTCCAGTGATCAAGTTCTAGACCTGCTGTTACTGCTTGAATACCGGCGGCAATGCACGTCATTAGGGCCAGAAAAAGATACAACGCAAACTAGCCAAAACAAAATACATAATACTAGTATAGATATATAATAGCTAGCAAAATATATGTATACACTGCGGTTTGCATAAACTTTGACCCTTTTGTGCATATACACAAGTATATTAAAAGTACATCAAAAATTATGGGATACGATATCCTTGATATTTTTTTCGAGTTGTCTATCACTAGGGCTTTCTGAAAAAATATCAGGGATGATATCCCATATTTTTTGATATCATACTTTTGATATACTTGCATATATATAAAGGGTCAAAGTTTGTTCATATAGCAAACTTCAATGAATTTATATGATGATCTTACCACTGTATTATTTCTTTTAAGAGACAAAAATCCCAGCAAACCAACAGTCAACATCTAGAAGGGATAAAAAAGGTAAAAATGGTTTGAGGTGAAATTTTAAGAAAAAGAAGGAGATGGAAGAAGAAGAAAATGATGATAATGTTCATCATCATCATCATCATGATTAGGAGGAGCTAGTAGGAGTAGAAGGATGAACATAATGATGAAGAGGAAGATGAAATAAAGACGAAGACATAAAAGAAACAAGGTCAATCGAGGAACTGAGAAGAAGAAAAGAAGGAACCAAAAAGAAACATGAAAAATCGTGAAAGAACAAGTAAGATCAAGAAGAAAGAAGAAAAGAAGTAGCCTGAATAAGCCTATAAATTCGAAGTCACTGCTGTCAAGAATAGCCACGAGAAATACTTCCTTAATCTGCAATACCCGTTATAAAACCTCCCTAGTTCTTATCTACTTTCATATTCCGATTGACAATGAACTCTCGAGAAGTGAGAGACGCACATACACCAGTGTATTATGAAATTATCGTAATCACTGAAGTGTTTTTTGAAGGTAAATATGCGTTTTTGAATTGTGAGGTGAGGCAAATAAATGCGGCCCTTTTTGGACGCGTCACGCTACACTTGTTCCCTCATTATTTTTTATCATTATGATAAGTATAAAAGGTCGTTGTTATGCAATACAACATATATAACTTTATTGTATTTCTTAATTTTTTACCAAAACTCAAACTGAGTGATTATTTTGCCTTTAATGATTTTGATCCAGGAGAGAGGAATTAGAAGCCTTAGTCCACTTTTGACTTGCACACATAGAAGCTGGAGCAAAAATCGAAGAGTTAGTTCAACGAAGCATGGATTGATGACTGCGCGTCTATTGTTCTAAATTCAGGAGGTTTAAATTTCGATCGTTTTAATAGAATCTAACGGACTTGAGAATTAAATCGCTGAAGTTTTGTTCAAGCAACGGTCATCGTTAGATCTCTTGCTTATTCTTTCGCATTGTTGGTCTTATAACTCGCGTGAGATTTGTTCTGTTGTCAGTCCAGTCGATGCGATTCAAACGCGAAGAAACCATTGATGCATTTATAACTATATATTGTACACAACCAAAGAATTCGATGTTAATAATATATTCTATTTTGAAAACTGGTTATATAATTACTGATGAACGTTAGCCATTAGTGTAACGAACCTTTTCAAAATTCGAGTTTTCTCGAGTTCCCTGTTCTCTGATGATAGCGCAACATGCATCTTATTGATCTTTTCGTGCTGGTAATAGACTTCGAAATATTTTAAAAAGCCCTTGAGTTGAGTCAAAACTATTCTGGACTTAATTTCGCAATTTCAACCAAAGCGTCGTGACCATTTTGGTTCAATACAAATATTGATATTTGTATAAGCAAACTTCAAAAGTTGGTGGTCGTTCTTATGAAACCAATAGCCAACAATTCATAGCAAAACAATCCAGGGAATATAAATTACTACAAATATATTCGTTTGTATCCATTGAATTGAACGACATGACAAGGTCAAATAATGAAAAAGCTTTAGAATGTTTTTGGGAAAATCGTATTCCTGAGTCGAAGTATGACAAGCTCCACGTTTCTGAAATACAGAACAAGCCTGGAGGCCTTTCAAAACACTGAACATGGATAAAATATTACTGTAATTAAAATATTATCAAAATATAATAAAAATAACAGCATCTCCACTATAAGCTGTAGGAACTTAATTCATTTGAGATAGTCTACGACTAGTTTAAGGCGATAACATAAGGTGTCCTGCTACAGACTTTGATAGCATAGTCGAATGTTTTTGTGCTTTGCGCCAATAACAAAGAAGCTCAAGTGTTTTTCAAGACACTCAACAGCGCCATTTTGTTGATATTCCCATAAAATAGTAACAGTTATTTAAGCATATTTGTTTCTTTATTGGTGAAATATTTACAAATGTAGTAAATAAAGCTTATACTTTAAGACTTTAACAAAGAAATGTTCCTTTGAACTTATTTCGGAGAGTTTTCTTTTAAATTTCGCAGCATTTGCATTCGGAAAACAACTGCAATGCATTCAGCTGATCGAAGCCTCAAGTTATCGAATCCTTTGGAAAGAATAAGTACCACAAATCGTGCATTTTTCGTTTAAGATTTACACAAAACAAATAATGGACAAAATATTTCGTGAATTTTGCGCTTTTTAGTTTCTTTACTATCAGTTTCGATAACGAGTATACGTAATATTTTGAAGTATGTGTTGACGAATATTGCGAATGATTTTTCGATTGCAAGCTTTTAACTTTGAAACTTTTGATATAAAATGTTAAAATTCGGGAAACAACTTAATCTTTCTATGAAATACGTCTAATATTTGAGCAAATGGGAATGCTGGCTCAGACGAAACCGCTCGACATACGAGTATATTTTTAAGAGACTATTGAAATGGTAGGAGCGTAGACGAAATCAGTAAAGGAAAACCATTTTTTTAAGTAAAGTAAAAAATTATAAAAGCAGTTTTCTTTCACCCTCTAGAGTTTGAACAGAAATAGTACATTGATTAGGGCTAATCATGAGAATACTTCAAGAAGTTTTGAGTCAATGAGTAGAGCATAACGAAGCAAAACTGTATGGGATAGTAGAGAGAGCTAGGTGTGTATAAGAAGCGACTATAACCTACCGGTATTCCCGACCATAATCCATGTCCTTGATAACCACCGTAAGAAAGCCACACAAATCCACAAGTAGAGTTTGCAATTCCGCACAAGAAGATGAAGAATCCGACAATTGCTGCGGCTCTAGCAGTTCCTTCTGTAACTTTAGCCATGTTCGGGTTTTTTCGTTCAACTATTCGAACGTTCGTAGCTTGTAAACTAACATAACATTCTTGGCATTGTTAGCAGCAGTCATGCGCAAAGGTATTATGCGGTTGACCATTCAGAATTGAGAACAGCTCTCAAATTATGCAGATAATGCAGTGACAGGTAGTGACTAATAAGAATAATCTTTAAAAATAGAAAAGAGATTTATGCATTATTATCATTTATAAATATGTAAATATATGATGAACAACCGATCAGTAGTAATACCAAAAGTTTGCTATTAAAGGCATAATCAATATATAACACTTAAAAGACTTCAGTTTCGGCTTATTTCAAAACATGTGTTTTTTTATTTACATCTGCTTGCTTGTAAGAGTTTAACAATATTTTCGTTCAAATTCTTCGAAGCATATCACTTACTTTTATGTATAGTTATAGTATTTACCAACCTTTTTATAACTTAAAACTGATTTAAAACTGGACTAAGAACTCTCGTAACTCAAAACCAATTGAGAAGTAGGATTTCATTCCTTTTTGGTGTTCGAATTTTTCGTGGCCTTTTCTATCTTGACCATAAAAACACATACTTGTTTAAATAACTAATTGGAATGTCTTTATGATTTTTTTTATTTACGAAATTATGTCGTATGCGTGACTCATGGATCAAGCCTTGATGAGTTACATAACATTCTTTTTAAAATTGGTTGGAACTATTTTAGTATTACGCATATAACGCTTGAAATCATCAAAATAAGAGAGCACTAGTCAACATGATTTTGTTTCTTAAAAGTTTTTATTTATTCAACACTATTGATTTTTATTTTTTTATTGGATAGTAAAATCTTTCGTGTATTTCTATAATCGTGTGCGTTTTGTTGATATGCTCTGCTAAGTAAAACCGGTAGTGACTGATGAGTGATTCAAAACTATTGGGCATGAAATACTTGCGATTCTCACGATTTGTTCAATTCTTGGGGTGTAACCACATTACTGACATACATAACATGAACAGTCGCCATTTTGGTATATGTCTAACAAAGAAGGAAATAACGAATGATTTGTTATGGTCAACAACTAATGGTGGCTATGACGTAACATGCACCGTAAGACGCCGAAGGTTAAAGTAGAGGAAAGCAAGTCAAAGACAAAGACGCAACAAGCGTCCATTAACTTACGAACCCGGGGGAGGGGGAGGGGGAGTGGGTGATATTTTTTTAATGTTCTCTAAAATGATCTCTGAAAAAAATTTGGTGAGATTCACCCATTGAATTTACAAACAATACAACAAAAAAATTTAGGTCCCCCCGAATTTCAACTGCCGACTTTTTCTTGCGGCCTTTTCTTGACAACGAGCTCTGGGCTTCAATGTATATATAGATATTAAAATCTTATTTAATATCATAAATATTAAAAGTTTTAATTTCTTATAAGTAATTCCTAACGATTTTCATCCTAGCTTATTGAATAAACCGATTTTTCAAAGTCGTGGTTGAGACTGGGGGAAGGAAATTGATGAAACAGTTTCACTGCGAGAGCTGACAGAGCGGAAAAACCGGACGCATGCGCATTAGAGACTATTTTCATGAGCAATCCAATATGGCGGACGAGAGGCGGGAAAAATCTGTCTCTTGGAAAATTGCTCTGAAAACGGACAAAAACGCAGCAATGACACTCAAAACTTTAGAAAACAACTCATAATTCGTCAGAGCCCTTGATCTTGGTAGTTTTTTTGAAGCTTTTTGTCGACTTGACGCCAAAATAAGGAATTCTACGACTTGATTCAGAAGGACTTCGATCGCATCTCCTAGTGTTCGATGACAAGTGGAAAATCTTCAAATATAAGGACGGACATGGATATATAAGCTTCATACTTCGACAAAAGAACAATACGTGAATGAACTTAAACATATCAAAAAGCATCCTAAAAATTTTGATACCATTTTTCAAACGAGGCATTTGAACTCACGACACGTGGGCCGAATAAACGTAAGTTTACCTACACTGCTTTGCCAAGCATTGCCATTGGAAAACTTGTTTTATTGCCCTTCAATAATATTAAATTACTGTATTTTGAGTTTGATGAGCGTGAAATGTTCTTTTATTAATGATAAACATCAATTTTCTTGGACCATTCGTCCTCATTTATCTTGAAGACATTAAAATTCCCGCCTTTTTTCAAGCCCTTTAATAGTCCTTTCGAGTACTCTATTTCAGTGTTCTTTTACCATTTGAAGCGTAAAAAAACAACAAAACCTGTTGTTATCTTGTCCATGAAAAGACCTGCAATGATTCACTTGTCCCTGCCCTCAGCGCCTATTAGTGTTTGACGAGATAAGCCCAACCAAAAGGGGTACAAACATGTTCTGGGCATCTGAGTGACGCCGATAAAAATAGTCACATCACGTCTATGGATTCGTATTGTCCACGAAATACGAGAAAGGTATGGGGAAAAGCATTAATATTTCTTTCTTATTATAATTATGTAAAAAAACAGCAACATGTCTAGACAATGTGTTCCTGACCACCATTACATAAGAAAATAGAAAGACAGACACAAACTGAAGGGCTATACTTTTATTGAAGTTCTCAAGTAAGACAGCTTTTTCTTATTTACAGTAAAACCATTTCTATAATATATTGACCTAAAGACTTTTAATCTCAAACAGTTTTTATAGAACCTGCAATGAACATTGTTATATAACTGAAAATAATTAATTTGGAAATTGATTAGCAAAATAAAGGAAACAAATCAGACACAGGAAAAGAGAGATAAAAAGAGATGCAGGAGAGGATAACGGAACTAGGAAGAGCACAATCACTCACTTCTAAGGGCAAATGTTCATTTGGCACATCAAGTAGGGGAGTTTCAACAAGAAAACAGCATGATGAAGCAAAAGCTCTCATGTAAAAATAAAATAAACAGGAAATAAAAACTTAAATCCCCCTTTTAGGCTTACCTTCAACAAATTAGAGAAATGCCTATGCAATCTGATAATATTCTCAGTATATTGATATAGAGGTAAGCTGTTCACCCAAAAAATTATATAGTTGAGTGATGTCTTGAACTTAGTAATGAAGGTCTATCCTTGTCATATTCCAGTAACTGTGATGTCAGGATAAATATCACTAGTACAGATAAATTATATTTGGAAAGCATTCCTATTTTTATATATCCAAAAATGCACCACTGAAACTATATGATTATTTTTGGCCATTAAAGAGCCCACCTTATGCAGAATCAATACTGAGAATATAGTGTTAAAGGCAATTTAAATTTTTACATGTTTATGCATATTCACATACATACATTTATTGACCTTACATACTGGTACACCAAATTGAAAAAATTGTCATGTTCAGAAACGGTCAAATTATCTAAGCTAAGACTGAAAGGTGTCCTGGGTAACCAATCAATGATGCTAATATTATGCATATTGAAGTTTGCAGCTCTTGAACACAGTCTAATTGAAGTTAGCAAATAAAGAATTTTGTTACTCTTTGTGTACATGTCTGTATATGCAAACATGCTCCAAATAACTAGGATATAGACTACCCAGAACACCCTTCAGTCTTAGCTTCACTCAACCTTTCCAACCTGACAATGGTTTTCCAATTGGCCTATTTCACTAGGATGTCACTGCTCTTTTATGTGGGTGATACAATCACCAAATCCAATAGAAAATTCAACAAAATTTGCTCCTAGCGAAACAGTTTAATCTAAAATGGCCTGGTTTTGAGATATGATATGTACTTAAAATATTCTGAGCGTTTGCTGGCTATTGTACTTCTCTTCGTGGATTGATACGGGTTTTAGAACAATTATTATTTTCAGTGAATTTGTGTTGATTTGACCCCCTCCGATGACCAAGATCCTTTGTGTTTAAACAATCCTTGACTTTCACATCCCCATAATGCCTTGTGTTTTTGGGGGGTAACCAATCAAAAAACTGTCCCAAATTGGAAGGTTTCTTAATTGAATTTATACTATACCTGCTTTTATCTGTACAATACTGATTATCAGTTTATTCATTTTTTCATTATTCAGTTTATTCAAGTCATTTTTGCATGTACAGATCATGAAGAGTTTTGGTCTTACAGAAAATGTATCAACTTATGAAAAAATGTTTAAAATTTGCCTTAAATGTATTTAAGCTTCTATCTTTTTCTGGTTTTTATTTCTTCATTTTGTCTTTGGATACCAAACAAGGTATTTTCAACATTGTCTGATCAGCCTTCAGCAAAATAAGAGGGTTTTTTACCCTCTGGTTATCCCCACAGGGTGCATTATGGGTAATGGCCTCGCGGGATTCAAAGCGGGATTAAAAGTACCAAAGCGTTGGCTCTCGTTTTGTTTAAGATAAGTTACCTTTCAAAACAAACTGCGCTTATTCCAACCAGAAAAAGAATTTTCACCCTGCCTATAACTCGACAGTCGGCGTTATTTTCAATATAAACTGCTGTTTATTTTACGTAATTTTAATTAATACAAACGGCTTTAATGCAATTATGATTAATATTCAAACTTTCAATCTCGTGAGTGAACCTATTTTGCATAAAATGCAAAGCTTTTAATAGCTTGAGCCAAAAGAGAGAGAGAGAGAGAGAAACAAAAGAAAAAGTAACAACAAAGAATCACTAAGTAATCAGAGGTGAGGTGGAAGAATATGCCTCTCTCAAGTAAGATTAACTTTCGTTTATCTAGAAATTATTTTCAGCCTGTTCATCAATTGAAATTTGACTAAGTTGACGCTCAATAACAATAACATGGTAGACTAGGAATAAAGCAAAATATCCTATCCAGAGTAGCTCATGAACAATTTTTGTACCACTTTTGTCATAAGTCATATTACCGACTGTTTTGGTTTTGCTGTCCTCGGAGTGTTTGATTGTTTTAGAAGGGCACATATAAGTAAGCAAAGAACAAATTCAGAATTGAGCTCACTTCAACCAAAACTTCCAAGAAGAGCGATTTCACAACTGATTTTAAACTCGACCATTGCAAAACTTCCAATGTTTTACTTTACATCAATAAAACCGTTTACAATATGACAGTTTTTCCTAATAGTGTAGAGGTATTAAAAAATGAACACAAAGTTCCAGCCTCTTGACTTTAGCGCTGTTCACACTCGGTAGGCCAGCCAATGCTTTGGTACCCGGGTACTTAGCTTTGAACCCGCTGGTCTATTACCCATAATGCATTACCCCTTATTACCCCTATATAGTTATATACTACATACTTGGTTGGATCAGAATTTCTGCATATCGCTTTATCTATATCTATATATATACATACATATATTTACCCTTATTGAATTTTCTCAACTGAGCTTTCAGTTTCAATAAATCAAAAATGTTTGTGACAGCACCAATCTTTAGGGAGCTGTTCCGACGATTTCTTTAAGAGCTGACTTTGCATTATTATGACAATGGCCATCCTCTTTATGACACACAAGAAATAAAGAAGTTTGCAGTACGATGTGCTCCTGGGCTGTTTGGCCAAACCTAAGATAGCAAAGATAGTTTTTTAGTTTCAGCAGAACCCATATATATTTTATAATTTAGGTATTATTTTTTTGTAAATTAAGTTCATTCATTCACACAAAGGCACAAGGACTATTCTCTGTTGCCTTGCTGCAGAGTGCATCATTGACCCGCTTAGGGATATTTGGAACAGTGGAGATGGTACAGTAAAACTACCAAGGGAGAAAAAAATTCCAGGTAAAACGAATTTGTGTTTAAGTATTTAAATTACAAACTCAGATGAACACAAACAATTATGTATACTGTGATAAATTGTTTGATTTTACATGAATTTTAACAGCCATATTATTTACCTTACTTTGATGCTACTGTGGACCAAAGAAGTCTTCCACTTGGATATGATTGGGGAGAAGGAGAACCGACTCACAAAAAGCATGTGATTTAGCAGAGCGGAACCGAAGGCGACAACACACTAACCCTGACTTGTAGGCATTTCTTCCACGTCCTCTGCATGCCTGCTCGCACTCCTCGCAACTGCCCCATATGCCATCCTCGTCTGCTACTCAAAGTCCAGACCCTGTCTAGCACTTTTAATGCTGGATTATAAAGGTCGATGATGATGATGCCGAAAGCAACGTGTCGTCGAGTTCAAATGCCTCGTTTGAAAAATGGTTTCAAAATTTTTCGGATGCTATTTGATATGTTTAAGTTCATTCACTTATTGTTCTTTTGCCGAAGTATGAAGCTTATATATCCATGTCTGTCCTTATATTTTAAGAATTTCCACTTGTCATCGAACACTAGGAGATGCGATCGAAGTCCTTCTCAATCAAGACGTAAAATTCATTATTTTGGCGTCAAGTCGACAATAAGCTTCAAAACAACTACCAAGATCAAGGGATCCGGCGAATTATGAGTTGTTTTGAAAAGTTTTGAGTGTCATTGCTGCGTTTTTGTCCGTTTTCAGAGCAATTTTCCAAGAGACAGATTTTTCCCCCTTTCGTCCGCCATATTGGATTGCTCATGAAAATAGTCTCTAATGCGCATGCGTCCGGTTTTTCCGCTCTGTCGCGAGAGCTATAATTAGGAAAAATTACGCTTTTTTTGTGTGTGTTGAACCGAAACTATATCGCATACGTTAATACCATAAACAAACCACATCTTGTTCGTAATTTTACCAGTAAAAATCAAAACGGGATGTTCAGGAAGAAAATTGAACGCCTCCGAATCCACGAATGATTTTATGTGCTGGTATTATGGTTTCTTAATCACAATATCAGACAAAGACGTCTTCCTTTTCCTGTTTAGGAAATAATGATTTATTATATTGTGTCTAATAGACTTCAAACAGAGACTCCACGGTGCTACCAATTTTCACTTTCAATTCGATCGAAAGTGCTATTACCGCTCGGAAGTAGGCACGACAAATAGTCGAAACAGTTCGTACAAAGTTCGTAAGCATTCGTGATGCCATCGCAAGTCTTCGGATATCTGGAAGTCGTAGGCGAAAAAAAAAGTCTTTAAAAACCCCAATTTGAATAATATTAGAATGTAATTTTAATTTTAATTTGAGCTTTTTGATTCGTCTATTTATCTCATTGATCATGAACTATTTGGTAGTCCTAGAATTTATTTATTCAGAGTTTGAGCGGTTGTACGTTAGGTGTTTTCTTCTTCCGGTTCAGCATTTTGATTGACGTGTCCTCCGGAGCCGTTTGAAAAACCATCATGATCAAAGACACGATCTCTATCTGCTGTTTATGATTGAATGAAGTAGTTTTTCCACCTGTTGCGATATAAACACCTGCTATTCTGAACAAAGCTTATTATAAAACTGAGTCTGTGGCTTGCCAGCACGTTTACTTTCGAAATAAAACCAGAACTGACGGCATCGTGAAACTCATTAGAGGAAAAAGGCTCTTGGAGTTTATGCAAGTAAACTTGAACAACGAAGAACAAAGATGACTTCTCTTTAGGTTGACGAACATTTTAAAGAGGACAAGTTTGAAGTGGATCTCTTCTAAGATATCTTGAGAGAAACAAAACATTATCTCGTGGTCGAGACGCTCTTTTATTGACTCTAAACAACAACTTTGTGGCACAAACGTCATCTTTACGATTGAACGTCGGTACAACGTGCTGCGGGGGAGTCTCTCATCTCGGTAATATGAGAAAACTAATTAGAATTTAACCTATCATATTTGGGGCGTGAATGTAATTGCCTTAGAGGACGCTACTAGACGCTAGAAGCAAGATAACACCTTCAAAGAGGCGCTCGAGGTTCCTGTCACTTACCTTTGTGTTTGGCGCGTGCCTTGAACCGACCATAGACAAGAAAAAGTTCAGAAAAATACTCTGTTTCTGCTTCGTACGAAGTATTCTTGGTAAGTACAGGTTGGTAAGTGTTTCTTTGGTTTTATAACCATAAAATACACACAACAACCAAACGATATGTCTATATATAAAGTAAATTCATGTGGCTGAAGATTGCACGCTCTGATCTCGTGGCTTTTTTTGGCGCGAAAATCGATTCATTCATTCGCGAGTGTGTACAAAAAAAACATGTTAGAAATACTCTCGCTTTTAAAAAGAGTTTTCTTTTAGTTTTCTTTTTTTTTCTTTTTTTTTTTTTTTCCATCGAATAAAAGGCATAAAATTGAGCGGTGATGAAAGTAAATGATAATCATATGCATTTTATGGTTAGGCCCATTGATGTCTAAGCAGGCTAATTATTTTACTACGAATCAATCAACCAAAACAATAAGCTTAATGTATAAGTAAGTTATTAGTTGTATTTTATTTTAATTCTAAATGTTCAGATTTTTTTAGATTTGTCTTGAGGTTTTGTACACTGGTGTTTTTAGCTCGTTTCAGATGTGCAGTTTCAGTTTTATGACCTATTTTTTCTAAACCTTTTAAGCTTATATAAAATGATTAAGAATTTGAAAGAAAGCGAGGAAAATTAAGCTTACGAGCTTTTATAAGCAATATAACTTTCGAAATAATTTGTTAATTTTTTAAATACATTTATGGTTTTCTTTTAATCTCTAGTCAGCGCTAAAAATAAAAATAATGTAGAATAAAAAAAAGCAACTTTGTTGTAATTGGTAAGAGTGAATCACTAACGTTGAGCAAATGAATAGTCTATTCACGATACAAAAAATCTACTAATGAATGAGTCATAGCAGAGGTGTCAAAAACTAGCAAACCCTTTTCTTCTATAATTGTTTTAGTCCCTCCTACAAGATTAAGAAGAATATTCGAAATAGCGAATTAGAACTAACTTGTTAGACATAATATCTGTTCAAAAATGAAATGGTCTCATCAAATTTTTCCTCTTTGATAGCCTGATTTCTCAGCATTTGAAAGTAGTTGTCAAAACTAATGCATAATATAATTCTCATTATGCTGACCAGAAAGGAAGGGCTACGATTAATAAATAATATATAATACTATATATATTTTCTTTTCTGTAGCTAGTTTCGAAACATCTTATTTTTTAAGCACTTATCCCTGTTTTTCTTTCATTCGCGTGTGTAACAGTTAAAGTGTGCTTTCATTTTCAGCTCTTCTGGTATCCGTTTTATTCTGGGAAATTTCTTTATGATAATGCACTGTCTGGGTTTTCGTTTTTGTTTTCAGCTGTTTGCTGTTTTTTGGCGGTTGATTGAATTTCTAAAGGCTTTGTTTGGCTGACATTCATATACTGATATAGTAAATATTAACTGAAAATTGCAAATAATTATATATTTTTGGCTGGCTTAGATCGTATTCCTTATGTGATAAGATATATGATTTTTATACATAGCTATTAAAGACAATACGCGCGCTCCGGCTGTTTGCTAAACGGAGCAAGGTTGCTGGCATCACCCACACGGGTGCAGCCAACTTCGTAAATAACAAGTCGTGGTGTAAGAAAACAGCATTGAAAACTATACAATGAATTTTTTTCTTTTTATATAATAAAACAGCTTTTTCCGTGTTCATTTCACTACTGAGTATACAGCCCGCAGGAACTGACGTAAGCACGAAATTAAGTGTGAAGGGAAGCACAAGCTGTAGGCTATTGGTGGTGTCCTTGTGCTGTTACGTTTTAAAAAGCTCTTTAGTTTCACATTTGCGCAGAACGTGCGGAACGCACGGAAATGAAAGTTTCAGTAATGCGCCTAGACTTAAGAGCCTAATTTACTTTCCTTATTGCCATTTAAGGAATTCTTTAAAAGCCTTTACAGATCATTGCCATTTTACTTTTGATTTTTCCACTGATCCTCACGTTTTGACGCAGAATATAAACAGATGAATTGATGAATTAAACTGTTTTTCACAGTGTTCACTCTTCATCATACACATACTCGTATATAGTAAAATATAGGCTTTTAAAGGTAAAAATATGAAAATTTGTACAGATTCTGTTGTACTCAATCGTGATTTAGCTAATTTGTATGAAAATTTGTCTGGGTGGATTTGGTTAAGTAGTCGCATTGTAAATACTGTTTCACTGCGTTATCAGCACTCCTAAAACAAATTGAAGAAATAGAAAACGAGCGCGCGTGCTGTGTGCTGTCATAAAGCACGCGCTCCAAGCCAATCAGAACGCGATATTCATAACAGTTATTTTATAATAGGTATTTAAATTTACTTTGTAGATAAGTGCACTAAGGTTATTATGTGAGGGGAGACTAGGGCGACTTGAACGATCCAAGTATTTGGTATGTCAAACCTTGTATGACCTTGCTAGTACCGTCGAAGCTAAATGTCAGCTATTTTAAAGCTTGAAAAATTAGAACAAAACACTTGAACATGTTAGTGGATGTCCTTCGTAAATGGTTCACGAACACCTAAGATTCATTGACTCTAGCGAAACTTTCTGAAAGTTTCTTAAATATTTTTCGCGCCCACATATTAGAGGGTTAGTGAGTACCCCCTCGTCAGCGCACGTTTATTCGATCAGGGAGGCAGCTGATGACGTGTCGAAGAACAACATCTTCGGGAACCCTTAAATTCACTACACGAGTTACTACCTTTATTGACTGACGCCTTTATGCTCATTTTACTTGATTCTAAGAAAGTCTATTTTTTCTTAACTGATCTTTTGGGCGAATATAATGAAACTTTCTAATCTTCTCTTTACTGAGTTATCATTTCTTAGTGAATAATTAAGACTAGTAAGAACCTTACTGGTGATTCATTACCCGAATGTGATAACTGTTGTTCTAACTGACATCTATTACACCACTGATCTTTAGTTCCTAGCAGTAGCTCACCAGTTCAAATCTCTTAGTGTTCGTAGTTACCTTCACGTTGTCAATCATTCGTTCTGTTAGCCATTCATCCGTTACTTCATTTCAAAAGGTGCTTGTGCACAACGGCATTCAGGGGCGGGCGCGCGCGCGGGCGTGAGGGCGGGGTGGAGGGGGGGGGGGGGCGCGGGGTGGGGGTGGGAGGAGTGCGCGAAGGAAGGAGGAGTGCATTTATGATGGAGGTCGGGATGGGGTTGTCGTTTGTCTTTTCTTTCATTCTTTCGTTTTTCTTTTTTTCTGGAGTTTTGTTTTTATTTCTTTCTTTCTTTCTTTCTTTCTTTCTTTCTTCCTTTCTTTCCTTCCTCCTTTCTTTCTTTCTTTCCTTCTCTGCCTCTCTTTCTTTAAAAGTGTAACGTGAAAAAAGAAATCTCGATTGTAGCTACAATAATCAGTTACCCATAACCTATAGTACTATAAATTTCATTTAAATTGTAAGATGTTTTTTGTTCGTACCAGTACTAGTCTAAACAAATCAGCGCTACGACTATGGAAAGTTTAGTTTATATTATCATGTCACACTAAAGTAGTATAGGGAATGGGGGTTCCAGCGCAATCTCAACACGGGCAAGACCCGTGTCAAAAATCCACCTACGGACAATCCCCACTCCAAGTGTGGTTGAGGGCAACAGCGCAAATATGTTAGTCTATATATGGAGTGCGAAGAATGTAAAGAGTTTGTTTATGATTTCTGTGTAAAGTGCTTGAAACCCAAGTTTGTGCCTACTAAACCAAATAAGTATATTTGTTGTGGTAAGAAAATGCAAATAGAAGACGACACGTCAGCACAGTGTTACGAGTGCGGTAAAAATATTCGTAATGCCGTACCTTGTGCTACCAAAGAGCAATATTACGCCAATGGAGGTCGCAAGAAGACCCCATACAAAAGAATAAAATACTTCCGAGACTGGATGAGTCATATCCAAGGTTATCGACCGGTATATTTAGACAACGAAGTAAAGAAGAAAATCATAGGCCATTTAGAAGAGCCAACCCCACAAAGTCTACGGAAAACGTTGAAAAAATTAAAGCTAGGGAAATATTACAAAGCTATTCCCTATCTTTTGTCTGAAATTACCGGTAAGTCTATTCCCGAGGCTTCTGATATGAGCAGAGCCGAGTGGATGTTTTGTCGGTTGAATAAGAATATTCCTTATTACCCTGACTTAATTTACGAAATATTTTACAAAATTGACTCCAACCACCCCCTATTAGGATGGATTCCGAGAAGATGAAATGTGCAGTCGAAATCCCCCTACGTTCTTTTCAAAGCAGACGTCTACTGAGCGAGTTTTCTTTGGAGCTCCTCCTTTGCCTCCTGGTAGATCTTTTTGCGAGATTCCTCGGAAAGATCTTTCACGATGGCTTTTTTATTGCCCGACTTTAATTCGCCGTATTTCTTTTCCTCCGCGAGGATCAAAGAGAACTCCGTGTCGTCTATGCGGCGGTCCCGCAAAGCCTGAGACACCAAGTCGGTGATGGTGTTAGCCTTTGCTTTTGCTAGGGCTATGTGAGTGTCGTGCTTGGATATTTTACAGGACAATTGCTTTATAATGCCTGTCGTAACAGCGGAAACGATGCCGCAAATGGCCCCAACGCTGGCCAAAGGAACGCCAACGACTATTCCAGGTCCGGTGAGTGAGGTAGCAACGCCGGTGCCTGTTAACGCCACGGACATGGAGCCGGAAGTTATCGCGATTTTATGTAGCGTGCTTCGGGCTCTGGCATACTTTTTTCTAACCTCTTCGTAGTGTTTTGCCTGCCCTTCCAAGTAAGCCAGGATTAAGTTCGCTTTATTTAGACGAAAGTTTTCAGCGTTTAGTTCGTTAGGTTCCTTAGGAAGTTCAGGATAAAGCGGAGGTGCTGATGGTATAACATCCATTATATATACTAATGTACGACGCTTTTGGGAATGATATTGAGGAGCAGCCACATCACGACAACCGGGATTACTGGAATTGGAGAGCATTTAGGAAGATGTTTCCACATGCAGACCCCAGTAAGTTCGAAAGAAGACCCGATGGTATTTACTATAACGGCTCTAGGATGTACAGCAACGAGGATTTGAAGCCTACGCTGGTTAATCAAATAGACGATCAACTGAAGCATTCGCAAATGCATAAGCCAACGCCAGCGCCAACGCATGTTGAACCCAGTTGGTCAAAGGAATTATTGCTTGGTACCAGTACTTATCCGATACCCGCAGTTTCATTTGATAAACACCCAAGCTTGGATTTAACGTTGAACATGCGGATTTCTAACAAGCATTCCTTTCCGTTAAGGGTGCGGGATATCTTCAAAGACGTACCCATTGTTCATACCACCGCTAAGGAATCTCATGAATGGTTAAGTGGTCCTAACATGCGTTATTGGCCGCAGCAACTAAACTTTGCGGTTTGGTGTGCCACTAGCGGCTGTGGTGTAAGTGCAAACTTGATGAAGAATTCAATATTTATGTTTCATTTTCACTTCACGGTTAGAAGAATACTGCATGAAATGGGTGTTATTGCGCTGCCGGGAGATGCCACGTTTTATCCAAGAGATAATAAATACAGCGTGCCGGCTTATGACAGACTCTGTAAGGAGTTTGACGTTGTAGGGAAGGATTTCCGATGCACTGCCGGCGCTAACAATGGTCTGGGACATATTTGGGCTTATTGGGGGATTGGTGGACACGAGCTAAGTGATAAGGAAGTTCATGCATTGCGGCTACGGTGGAACACGGGATATCATAAGGAAACTCACGACAGTAGCACCTTCTTTGAACCAAACGCTAAGACCACTAAGGAAGTCAGAGACGGACCTCTGTTCAAAGACGAGGGTGGTAAGTATGCAGGGGCCAATCCACTGATTATTAAGATTACCAACGACGAGCAAACAAAGCAATATCTTAATTTCATACCCCCAGAAGGTAAAGGACTAACCAAAGCCGGCCTTGCCCGTTTAAACCGCAGCATAGAAGCTTACGTGTATTCTATCCTTGGAGCTCAGGTAAACACCCGATCCAGCATAATCGGAAATACTGGCGCCGCAGAAGAAACGCGAGCCGAAGTCTTGATCTTATTTGAAAGTTCAATCTTGGAGGGCGACATTAGCAAGGGCGTACAGCGTTACCAACTAGCCATACAAAATTCTAAGGCGAGGTTGGACTACGCAGTAGCCCCGGGTTGTTGGTTAATGCCTAGTAATTTATCTATAAATACTGGTTCTGTAGTAGGATACAACAACAAACTGCAGCGAGCTACTAAGGATATGAAGTTTGGGGTGAACGACGTGAACTCTGACACTCTTAGGAACATTCCTCACTTCGTAGAGAAGCCAAAAAAGTCACACGAAACGAAGCTACCCGTAGTTAAGAAACCATCAAAGAAGGTCCTGCCTGCGATACCTGAGGAATATGACCATAACTTACTAAAGGCCGGCCTAGCAGCTGCAAGCATTGGTCTGAGTTATTATATATGGCGATGAACAACCCCTACGTAACTGGAGTAGATTGCGTTTATACGACTTACACAGGCGAGAAAAAATACACCCAAGCATCTTGGGTTGATGTCACGGGGATGTCCGTGGATTTGAGCTACTCGGGAAAGAAGTTGATATTATGCAGCATTTCTTTGGGGGCCGTTAGCAGTGCGAATATAGGATTTCGTTTCTGTGACGACAATGGAGTATTACAGCCCATGCGCGTGAAGACGAACAACAGAGAGCCCACGCATTTCTCAGTAGAGCCGCCAACGAATAGCTCTGAGAATCTTTCCGTTTGGACTTTCCACATGGTTGCTGATTGCCACGGGAAGGTAAAGCTGCAGATAAGAGTAGATGACACCGGGAGTGTTTGCATAAATAGCATAGAAAATCAAAGGAATACTGTCTATAACCACATGACCATCAGCACTTTGACGGTAATGAGCCTCTAGAAGGGAACTTGTTCCCTGTAATATATGAATCCATACGTGAGGGAAACGCGTTATACCCACCGCTTAGATGAAGAGGGATATGACAACGGCGCCTGGCATGACGTTGGACTGTGGGTTGAGGTTGGGGGCACTGCATTGGTCATTTGCACTATTAGCATTAATGCAAATACGCATGCGAATGTGGGGTTTAGGCTTATCGATGAGAATAATAAGCCCCTGCTTCCTTATCGAACTTCAACGAACACCAGGAAAGTTACCCATTTTTCGATGGAGCCCTACACTGGATCCACTGAAGACCTAACGCCAGTGACTTTTCATATGCTAGCCAATTGTAAATATGCTAAGTTGCAAGTCACTTCTGATGACGGCAAGTTTGGGGTAAATCGCATAGGTCGCAGGCCCGCTAATGCAGCCTGGAGTCATAAGCCCATTTCTACCATGAGTGTGTTGCCGCTGGCCCCAAATTACCAGGGCGGTGCTAATACCGTCTTTCATTATCCTCAAAGCAGGACACCGTCCGATGAGAAGATTAAGCCTTCATCTTCTTCAGGAGGACCACCCCAATAGCTACGACTAATATCCAAATGTTATTCCCCACGAACTTTAACAGTTCTCCGCCGGCCCTAAGTGCCAAGGAAACAACCGAACCCAGCAGCCCAGGCAAGCCGGCTGCCATCTTTTTTCCCAAGTCCGTCAGCCCATTGCCTAATTTCTTTACGCCCGCGCCCGTAGCCTTAAGCGCGGATAGGATAACTCCTACTACGGTGCTAATAGCAACCGCGAATGCCAGCGGAACACCATACTTCAAAAGGGCGCTTTTTATCTTTTCCTTGGTGGTAAGCCCCAGCTCCCTTTCCTTACCTTCTATTTGCGTTTGTAATTCCGCCAGTCTTTCCTGAAGGGCTCCTACTTCCCTTCGTGCTGCCTCCCTTTCCTCTTCGGAGTGAGTTTGGTCCACAGCTGCTTCCTGCTGCCGTTCTAATTGGCCCTGCAGGTCTTCGACGGTCTCCTGAAGTTGTCTTATTTCCAGATCCTTTTCAGCCATTTGTGCTATGATGCGCCTTTCCCTGGCGTGACTCTCCACTAATTCATTTCCTATTTGTATTAGCTGCTCATCCTTACCAGCCAAGCGGCTAAAGGCATTCTGAAAGTCCTTTACGGCAGCGGTTTTTTCATCTAACAACTTAGATATTCGCTGTCGAAAATCGGCAACTTCGGCGGCACGACTTTCAAGAGTAGCCCTGTTTGCCCTCATGACTTCGTTTTCCATTTCCCTAAATCTTTCCTTAAGGACGTCGTTTTCCAGCTCTAGTTGCTGAAAAGATGTTCTAAGCGCCGTCAAATCCTCGCTTGCCTTTAAGAGGTCCTTGCGCTCCCTGGTGATTCGCTGCAAGTCGTTGTTAGCTGCCTCCTTTTGGGTATTAACGTCGGCCAATTCTCGGTGTGCTTCCGCTAAATTATATGCGTTGACGGATTTCTTTATGGCGTCTACTGGTAAGGCACGGTATTCACTTATCTTGGCTTCCAATTCCTCTTTTTGAGCGTTTAGCGCAGCGACTTCCTCTGTCTTAGCTTGGAGCGTTTCGCTTAGCGTTCCTATTTGCGCTCTTAATTCTTCGTGCGTTCCATAGCCGCCTGCAAAGGTCGGTAATCTAACTGCATTAACAAGGAACCTATCAAAAGACTGTTGCATTTCCTCCCTAGCCAAGTCACGCTGCGTGGTCAAGTTGGGCTCTCCAAGCGCCTCCGTGACTCCTTTGGGAAGCTGGTTGTTAAGCAGGCTGGTATTTCTCCTTTGATACAGGTTGTGCCATTTTTCCCTACCCGATTCTCTAACTTGAACCTGCCCTTTGTCTCCTATTTGGAAGTCCAAAGTAGCCAGGTTTATGTTTGGGTATCGCTCTCTTAGGTCATTGAGGAGGTCCGCTGTTAAGTCCGACCGCACGCCAAGGGATTCCATTTGTAAGTACTCCGGAATGGGTGTGTGGGGGTTCTTAGACTTGAATTTATCTCTTAAGGAACGCATAGCATCGCGGGCCCTGCTGCCATACTTGCGTGTTAGCTTGTCGAAGAGGCCTCGGGAGTCTACGTTGTTATCAGGAAGCAAAGACTCGTATTCTTCGTCGTTAATATCGACTTGACCTTCTTCGGTAAGGGGATCAAAATCCGTTCCTTTTACTTCCATTATATATGATAAGCTCAAAGTTAAACCCCAACATATTACCTAAGCAGGTCGGCGGACTGAAAGCAGAACGCACCTTTCACCGGGTTACATTCACACCTTCTAGCGCAAAGCCGGGGGAGACGCTGTACGTAGGCGTACCCCGCCTAACGGACAATCTGGTGTTGGTTCCTGGTACCCTGGCTTTGAGGTTTAACCTAGCAATACAGCCAGATACCGCAGACGTGCGTTACGTCGTCAATAACGTGGGTAGAAACCTCGTTTCCAAAATACGCGTAAAGTTCGCCGGGGAATCCTTGCTGGACTTAAACAGGTATGATTTGTATACCACGTACAAAGACTTATGGTTGACTGCATTTGACCGTGCACAAAGGATAGAGCAGGGAATAGCAAGCGTAGCCATACGCAAGGTAAGAAGCGCAACCTCTGGCGCCTCAGGAGAAGACGAAATAAAGACGGCTTATGGTACTAAATATGTTGTTCCATTAGATTTCGAAATTATCACGAACCACGGTGCATACTACCCAAGGCAGCTAAGCGAACTGCAGTTCGAAGTGACCCTAGCAGACACTACGAACATCCTGCAAGGAAAAGATGTAAGTTCATCAGCCGTGGATCCTTATTTCATCAAGAACTTGGAGCTGCAGTACGAAACGGTATACAGCGAAGAGCTGGCTCGTAGCGCTGGCATGGAATACAGCGCCGGGAAGGCTTTCCTTTACGATCACGTCGTGATGTACAAGACGTTCAGCTTTACGAACAACGTCGAAGAGGTCATCAACCAAAGCATTAACCTTCCCAGGCGCAGCCTTACAGGGATAATGTTGCTGTTCGCAAAGACATACACGGCAGGATTGCGTGACTCTGAGGCATTCTTTAATCCTAACATCACTAACGTAGGCGTTAGCATTAACGGAGTGCCTAATAAGGTTTACTCACAAGGGATAAAGCCCGAGGACATGTACCGGGAAGTCGCGCGTAAGTTTGGCGACCAAATTAGCCCAAAGGAATTCTTTAAGGATAAGTATGCGCTGTGGATCGACATGCGCACGACGAACGACGAAGACCTACATGGACAGGGATTACGCCTGGTAAATACCCAGGACGGCATTACGTTGGAGATCAAGCGCACCAAACATGCCAGCGACACTACTAAGATAAATGCATACATTTTCGTAGTCTCAGACGCGCAGCTAAGCGTGGAAATGAATCAGCTAAAGAGCGTTGCGTACTAGGATGACTGAGGATAAAAATATCCCTTACGTATAATATGCTCCGCGTATTCGAAAACAACGAAACTAAACTGCAATGCCTAGTGCAAAGCAACAAGCTGTACTTTAAGGCGAAAGAGGTAGCAAAGGCATTAGGTTACGCAGACACCAAAGATGCTATTAAAGTCCACGTGCGGGATAAGCATAAGAAGAGGCTTAGTGAATTTAGAATAGAGGTGAATCGCCTCCCTTCTGGTTCACACCCACAATCCCTGTACGTGACGGAATCTGGTTTGTATCAGTTAATATTTAGCTCCAAGCTACCGACAGCAGAGGCATTTCAAGATTGGGTCTTCGAGGATGTCCTACCTACGTTAAGGAAGACGGGAAAGTACTCGTTGGATGGCCCAAATAAGTTGGTCTTCAAGATCGAGAATGAGTTTGACTTACATAAGAAGGTCATCGATTACATACGCCGGTTTCACCCTACGCTGTTATTAGCACCTGGACTCGGGGAATTGCAAGATACCACCAGTAAAAGGATAACGTGCTGGCAAAAGGGCTACCAGGCAGGGCAACCCGACATCCTAATTCTTAACTCCCATAAAAAATACAATGGGTTATGTCTGGAACTGAAGACGCCAAAGGGTAACGGCGTATTGTCCGACAAACAAAAAGCGGTATTGACGCAATATGAAATGAATGGTTATCTTACGATGGTTTGCAACGATTACGATCTGATCTGCAGGGAAATCGACTGTTACGTCGACGGCATTCGCATACCTTGTCCTGGCTGCGTTAAGGCTTTCAAGTCACAGGAGACGCTACAAACGCACCGAAAGATATTTCATAAATATAATGATAGTTGAACAAACTCACTGGCGCGAATTAATACAAGGCATTTCATACAAAATAAAAAATTACGTCGTCTTCGAGGACATTAACCGTTTAAGGTTGGTCCTCTTAGACGGCAGCCAAGAGTACAGCTTATGGGCTCCTGACTGCGTACGGTACGTACTGCAAGGCGAAGAGTACACTCACATACGCAGCTATGGTAAAGTCAACGGTCGATGGAAGTTCGACGTTGAAAGAAAGGCGGAGGCTAATCCATTGTGTGATTAGTCGTCCTCATGGGCTTCTAGGTATTGATCTGCTACGTCGGACCTCGTTTTTTCCGACATGAAATCGATCGATATCGTAATCAAGGCTCCTCCTGCGAACGCTGCGACGTAAGGTAACATCATATATTAGACCATTCTTTTCGTATTGCAAGGTAATGGTCTAAAGGCTTGGGACCTTCGTACAGGCAACACCAAATATGTTGACCGCTGCGTTGACAACCACATTTATCGCAAATGCCGTCCCAGTGTTCTCGGTTCTCCCATCTTACTCCTTCGTAATCGTCAAAGCATACGAAATCTTGGTCTATTTCTTTTTTACGCAGCACTAAAGCCCGGCTGGTTTCAAGGGGGCAACATCGCTCTGCTAAATCGCCGTGGGTCTCGCAGACCACATCTGTGAGGTCATAGCGACGGCAGCGGTACTTATGCCAGTTTTCTTCGAAGAGGGGTTCATCGCATCGGCGGCAATGACCTTTAAGGCAGACTCTATGCTCGCGGTGATATCGTAGGGTCTGTACAGTGGACAGTTCCTTACCGCAGTCACCGCAAACAGTGCTGATGGTCTTTTGGCAGACTTTCTTGGAAAGGTGGTATTGCAGTCGCTGCTTGCTACTAAAAGCTCTATCACATTGCACGCACTTCATTATATATACCTTATTTTTTATTGTTATTTTGTTAAATGCTGCAAAGAGGGTTTTAGGATAGGGTCTATTATTTCTTGTTATTTTGTTAAGCTCCCATTTAAAGACGAGGTATCATTCTTTCTCATTGTTGAAACCAGCAAAAAGATAATCATATTAACCATTCTTCGATTTAACAAAATAACAATAAAAAATAGGGCCTTGCTTGAGACCTCTTTGCGGCATTTAACAAAATAACAATAAAAAAGAAAGACCTATGCTAATTCCCCTTGCTGGGGCTTAGTAAGATCTTCTTTGCGACCTCTTACTCTTCTCGAACGCCGTCTAAAGTCCTTTGTGCTTTAGTATCCGCGGGACACCAATGTCCAATGAAGTCTTCTTCAGAGAATACCTTATTACAGTGACAGCAGCTGTGTTTCTTACGAGGCGTCGGAGGGGTAACGATGATGCAGTCAGCAGGTAGTTCGCACGTAATGCAGTCCATATATCTATGGGGGATATCGAATGAAGTCCTTAATGGACTCCTTAGCCCAGCCCGCCATTGTCAAAAGCGCACCAAACCGTTCTGCACGCTTCAGACCACACATTTCATCGTACAATTCCTGCACGCGCTCTTTTAACCGGTTTATCTCTTCCCTTTGCATTTCTATGGTGTCTCTTTTATCCTTTGCGTCGGCGGTAATCCTTCTTACTGCTTCCACTGGTTCCATCTATATATGAACCCAGATCACATGCCTTGTAACGCTCTGATAGTAGGACCCACCGGCTGCGGGAAGACCCAGTTCATCGTGGAGCAGCTATTAGGACCCTTTAGATACCGCTTCGACTACATCGTGCTATTATGCCCCACCTACGTGAATAACCGCACCTGGGAAGGCATAGGAGTGAAAGATGACGACTTCTTCGTAGATATCTTAGACCCCAACGAGTTATCCAGCCATTTGAAGTTCTGGCACAAGCAATTCCCTAAAGATACACAGACTTTACTCATACTGGATGACATTGCCTGTGGGGATGACGTAAAAAAGCGCACCTCCGAATTGGTGAAGCTTGCTTTCAGCGGTAGGCATGACAATATCAGCGTTTGGTTACTCTCGCAGCAGCTTACCAGCGTCTCTAAGCCCTTCAGGGAAAACATAGGCTCCCTGGTCGTATTTTATACACCCAGTAAGTCTGACCTGGAAACCATCTTAAGCGACTACGGCGGTGAGATATCCAAGGAACAGTTACACGAATACATGCGGCATTTAAAAACGCACCAACATTCCAAGATGATCTTCTCTTTGAGGTTTCCGTATGACGTTAACATATATGGACATTGAGCAGCTCATAGATGAAGTCCCCACGCAGTTAGACGAAAGTAACCTCAAGGAACAACTTAATATCCTTGTGTCTTCGGGGAAGTGTAAAGAAATGATAGGCAAGGAACTTACCCATGAGCAAGTTAACAAGTTGTCGGAAGAGGAAGTCAAGAAGTTCCATAAGAGGTATGAGGCTGCCCTTGCAAGTAAGACCACGGACGCCGTAGCAGACTCCGCTATCCGACTTGCAACTAAATTGCTTGGACTTGCGCTGCCCATAGACGACGTGGAGCAACTACAGAAGGACATAAGAGATGACTATGTCATCGCCCAAGAACTTAAGATAACCTGCGGGTGGTTGTCTTTGAAGTGCGGTAAGTTAATGGCAGTCGCCTCTGCGGCACTTCACGTAGCTCAGCACGTCGACTTGAAGGAGGTACTAGGTTCCTTTGGAACATCTTGGAAGGACTTCAAGAAGGACAGAGAAGTCGAAAAGGTCTTCCAGGCAGCACTTGCTGATGATCAAGTCGCCTCAAGTACTTAGTCAAGTCATTGTCAAGTCGCCTCAAGTACTTAGTCAAGTCGTTGTCAAGTCATTGTCAAGTCATTGTCAAGTCGTCATCAAGTTACTTGTCAAGTCCTTCAAGTCCCTTAATATAAGATGAGTGGCACCGAAGAACAACCAGAAAAGGCTCCCGTAGAAGATACCAAGATTACCAAGGCTAAATCTCCGGGCAGAGTCGCTGCCGGTAAGAAGCTCGCGGAGATGAACAGGAAGAACAAAGCAAAGAAAGAAGAAAAGGTGGAGGAAGAGGAATCCTTCATTAATCCTGGGTACGTCATTGGCGCGATAGGAGTCGCTATAGCAGCAGGCAGCCTCTACTTACAATGGCGGGCTACAAAGCCAAAAGTAAAGTGGGAGGCCGTGCATGTGCCGCCAACATATCACGCACCTGTGGAGGTTAGAAAAAGTAAGATCCCTGAAATGGAGTAATAATCTTCTCGCTTTGTAATATAATGTCGACCGCGTTGTTGAAAACTGTTGAAGAGGCAGCTATCATTACTTCTATTGTTGCGGGTATTGGTTGGGTAGGTAAGAAAGTGCTCAAAGAAGACTTTACTGAAGACCCAAGCAAGAGCTTCGCTAACTTTGCTAAGATGACCGCTGCCGTAGGCGGGGCTATCATGGCAAAGGATTACCTACGGAAGGAAAAGTACCTACCTAATGTATAAATGGTTAGCCTAGTCGCAGGTGGAGTTATTGCAGCTTTAGCATTCACTGGAGCTAATTATGGTGGTCAGTATTTGGATAGATTAGTTAGAGGTGATCGCAGCGGAGACTTAGCCGCTGAGAGGAAGAGACACGACTTAGCGCTGGAGAAATATCAAAGGGACGTTGCGGCTTGGAATGAAAAAAGACAAGCTTACAGGGATTGGTTGGACAAGAACTACCAAGACAAGATGCAGGCGGATAAGAACTTTGAAAATACAGACTACGCCTTTAAACTTTATGCGCAAGCACACCCCGGCTTTAGGTTAAGAAAGCCTCAGTTCAAGAATTACTACCAGCCTTCTAAGAAACAAAAAGACAATGAATTGGTCTTTGTAGGAGTCGCAGGGCTGGCGGGAGGCGTGGCCTTGGCGTATCTAATATAATGATCGTCTTTTTGGAAAGCGACAAGAATAACTTTACTACTTATCTGAATCCCCCCATCAAAGCCTGTAAGGTTCGGTTGGTTAGTTGCTCTTTGTACAATTCTTGGTATAATTTAATTAATGGCTTTGTCATCGGAACTTCCGGCACCAAACCAAAAATACCAGATTCCCATTACACCCCAATAACACTGGCTAAGGAGCTAGCAAAGCATGGATATACTCTTACCACAGGATTGCCCCATGAAATGACATTCAAGAAAAATAATGGGAGCGCCAATTTAAAGGACAGTTCATTGGTAGAACTCCTGGGCCTTACTAGTACCACGATAAATAGCGGCAGTACATATGATGTGAAATGGAAAGTCGCATCCTCTTACGAAGTCTATTGCGACTTGGTTCATAGTTACAACAATGGAGAAAAGTCTTCTCTTATGTCCAAGTTTCTGCCCCAAGGTAATCCATTTGACCCAGTAGAATACACTCCCATTTCTTTGAGCTATGACTTGTCTAATTTGGTAGAAAGCATAAACATCACCATTAAAGTGGACGGAAAGACGGTGGATTTTAACGGACGTAAGATCAATCTTGTTTTGGAATTCATATAATGGGTCGCGTAGAGGACAAACTTAAAAGGATTTACTATGGGCCGGAAGGCTATTGGAGAGGGGCGTCAGCTATCAAGAAACTCGCGACCGCGGCCAGGGTATCAGACGAAACGGCTAAGAACTGGTTGAAAAAACAAACCCTCTGGCAGGTTTATCTTCCCGTGCCTAAGTACATTCCCAGGCCCAGCTTCACCGTAAATACCCCCAATGAAGTTCATCAGGCGGATTTGCTTTTCTTGCCGCACGATAAGGTGAGAAGAAAGACCTATAGGTACGCTTTGAACGTAGTTGATATCGCAAGCAGATACAAGGACGCCGAACCCATAACCAGCAAGGATTCTGGGGAAGTCGCAGAAGCCCTAGGTAGGATTTATAAGCGCGCCTTGAAATGGCCCAAGCTGCTGCAAGTGGATGCGGGGACAGAGTTCATGGGCGTGGTTACTAAGACCCTGAAAGACCACGACACTAAAATTAGGAGAGCCGAAGCAGAGTACCACAGGGGTCAGAGCATCGTCGAAAGATTCAATAAGACCTTGGCCGAGCGTCTCTTTGGGTACCAGTATTGGAAAGAGCTGGAAGATCCCTCCAAACGCAACAGGGAATGGACTCAGAGGCTCCCCCAGGTCGTCGCGGCTTTGAACAACGAGGCGGCCAGGGCTACGGGAATGAAACCCAGGGATGCCATAAAAAAGAAACACGTGGAACACAAGTCCTTCGTCAGAAGTTCGAGGGCAGTCTTCCCCCAGGAAAAGAAATTAGGTAATGTCACGGTTCGATATCTCTATGAGCCGGGTGAATTAGAAGGAGGATCCAAAAGAGCTACGGATCCTAATTGGTCTTTGGAAACTTACCAGATCCGAAGCGTAATAGCTAAGAAGGGTCAGCCCATCTTGTATTATCTTCATGATGGTCCCACGCGTGGGTTCGTCAAAGAAGAACTGCTTATCGTGTGATGTCCGAATGCTATCGTATGCACTCCGTCATCACACATCCATCGCTTACCGTCAAATGCAGACAGTGACACCTTCTCCTGCGTGACGTTATGTATCTGATGACCATAGCTGCGCAGGCTGTTCATCTTATGCCGTTGTTCCTTGCGTGTTCGTAATACGTTGAGGTAGGACTCGTGCGTAATGTCCTTCTTAACCACGTACTTTTTTACGCCTTTAGCTTTCTTTTCTACGCCGTCTAACTTTAGCACGCTGTACATCTTTGGTTTCAGACCCACGTACTCTACTATGGGGTTTCCTAACATTTCGTCTTTCATCTTCCCAATTACCTTCTTATTCTTCGCAGAGTAAAGGAAGTGCTCCTTCGGGTAACCGCTGGTGTCGTACTCGTCTATGTCGGGGAGGCAGTCTTTGTAAACGTCTTCCGTTTGCACTTCTAGAATTAGGGAGTCGGTGTCTGTGTACAGGAGGCGACAGCGGTCTCCGTACTTTGGCTTAAGCTTATCGTAGTAGAACTCGTACATAAGCAGCTTCGATAGATCCAGCACCGTAAAGCCTGTGTAAACGGGCTTGTTTAGTAAGAGGTTTGCCCTTTTCATGTGAATCACGTAGAAGTTCAGCATTTCTACGTATCTAACGAAGCCTGGCTGTGACACGTATGCTTCTGCTTCCTCTTTGGTGCTGACTATTTTTACGCTTACGCGCTTGCGGATGTTCTCCATTGTCTTTCCGAACACGCTGTTGTTCATCAGTTTGAAGAGATTTTTCTCGAAGTCATTTTTCGCTGCGGTACGCTTTTGCGTGTTAAAGTCAATGTAGGGGCGCATCCAGGGTTCCTGCGTGAATTTTAGGACTCTGTGGATCTTCTCTACGCGCATTCCGTGTCGCACGTAGAACTGCAGGTTGCGGTAATGTACCACATACTTCTTCTTATCCATCAGGTTCATAGTTAGTTTCCTGTACGGTTTGTAACCAGGGCACATTTGCTTTTGCAGCGGACTTAGCTGCTTAAATGGTATCTCTATCGCTTCTGGTGCTAAGGGGAACTCATTGTGTTCGTCGTGCAGGCGCTCTGGGTACTCCAGATCCACTTCTAAGACGTAACCCTTGTCTTCCTCCTTTCCTACCTGCATGTAGAAGTCTATCGGCTTCACTGGATCCCATTCGAAGTCTCTCACAGGTAGGTACTGTGACATTGCCCAACCATAAAGGTTATTCGCATCCAGGTAGTAAATGTATGTGGTTGGTTTCTCTGGGTCGTGCTCTACTAAGGGGTTGTTTGCGCGGGCGTAACGTCGGCTGGGTCCGCATACGCCGCCACGAATACCGTCTTCCATAAACCGATACATGTCGTACTCCGTTAGGAGATCCAACTGCGCATTTGTCTTCTTTAACAAAGCACTCCAGCTGAGCCCAGGAGCCGTGTAGAAATTAGCGGGATCCAATCCGTAATATTCCATAGCCATCTTTCTGAAGCTTTGGAAAACATCTGCAAGCAGCACTACGTCAGACCTTAGGTAGATGTCGTGGTAGTCCCCCATGTTCTCACAGGAGTACTTTTCCCACACGTCTAACGCATGCTGGTACTCCTCATCCTTTATACCAGACTCGTTTAGGGTGCTGTAGAAGCGATCTTTGGGTGGTAGGGGTTCTTTGAATCGATCCCAGGAGTCCATGTATTCGTATGGGTAGACTCCTTTCCTTTCCGCGCCGTATTGACTGGAAATGGGAAAGTTGGTGTTATACTTTACGAGGTTTGCTAAGGAGTCCGCCATAAACTGCTGCGAATCTAAGAACTTTAGCTTACCCACAGTTACGGACATGTAGCGCTCTTTGTTGTTGGGTATGCATTTGACGTCGGAGCCGTCTGTTCCTTGTAGTAGCAAATGGGAGTCGTAACCGCGGAGGTTGTGAAAGAACACCGGAATCTCCATGTCTGGATTTACTTTGAAGTTTATATTGCATTTCCAATGAGCCGCTCCTCTGTATTTACCCGTGATGTGGCAGTGATCCCTAACCTTATCCACATAGAAATCCTCAACAAATGCTTTGTGGCAGTGAATGCAGTGCGTGGAGGGCTTTCCCGGCTTCTCACCTTTCTTAGCATACTTCCCGCATTTAAAATGAGCTTCTCCTAGATACTTTCCATCTTCAT
This sequence comes from Actinia tenebrosa, assembly GCF_029948245.1. NCBI lineage: Eukaryota > Metazoa > Cnidaria > Anthozoa > Actiniaria > Actiniidae > Actinia > Actinia tenebrosa. The sequence continues at coordinate 18,584,748 of NW_028292578.1, forward strand.
CCCACGCTTTCTTGGCTCGTCTTCCAAACTGAAGAAGCGTATGTTGACAAATGTGGCATTTTTTTGCCTTGTTAAAAGCCTCCTGGTTCTCTTTGGTAAATTCCATCTTCTTTGGACATCTTAATTGTTCTCTAATCTCTCCCTCCTCTTCTCGCAATGCTTCTAGAAACTCATTAGCTGCGTTCTTACCTCGGTAAATCACAGGAGGGTTTGCTTTACCGTCTGATCTGACTACTATGTAACCAAAGGAGCAGATCTCGTGTAATCCTACCTTATTCGTGGCACCACGTTTCTGCTCTTCCTTAGTTATCAACGCTTCGAAGTCTGCATATATCACGTAAGGCACTTGCATCTGCTTTTGATGGTCTGCGTATGAAAGCTCTTTGTTGGTGGGCATCTGGATCCGTTGCGCCACTTCTTCGACTCCGCGGCAGATCTCATCGTGTTTCTTTAGGGCATTTAAGGATGTAAATGACAGCAAGCAGCAGTCGCAGAAGTACTTTTTGCCTTTGTGCTTAGTATGTCTGTAGAATAGTCTGCTAATGTGTTTAACCCATGAGTAGTGTCCGCCGTGGTAGAATAAATGTACGCGCTCTCCTTTACTTTTTGACAGAACTAACGGTACTATCGTCTGCTCTCTGACTCCGTAAACGTTAATTGCTAGATCGTTTATTTCCTCAAATATGGGGATGTCTATCAACTGCATGGGAAATTCCACACCATCCCACTCTAAATCATCTGTGGGATACTTACTTGTCCTACAGGGATCCTTCTCTGCTGGATACAGTGCAGACCTGATTGCCCACATAAAGCATCGATTGTCTTCATTCTTCACGTTTACAATAGCCTTCTTCCTTTCTACCCACGTTGGTAGCGGTACGTAACTCCCCCCTCGTATGGGTACGTACCTGGCTATACTTATCTCTATTCCTTCAACCTCCTCTACTGTCCAACCCGATCCTTCTTTCGTGTAGTTAGACAGCGACTCCATTATTGCTTCTAAGGCTTCACTGAGTGACCTATCCAGATTCGTGGATTCTAATATCACTAACGACTTTGATCGCAACATTGCTGTCGTCATTACCTCGTCTTTTGACAAACTTACTTCTACCATTATGCTCGCTTTCAGGGCTCCTAATTCTTCTATACCTTTTCGGAGAGTCCTTTTAACCTTCCTTTCTGACTGACGCCAAAACTGTCTAACGTCAATCTCACCGTTACCGGGTATTGACACCGTGCTGAAGTTGCTTTGGGATTCCATCTATATAATAGGAAATATTTTATACCTAATACCAAGCACTTTTTAGGTCGTCGTAGTCGTACTCACAGTCCTGACAATGCCAAAACAATTTAACCTTAGTCTCAAACTTCTTACCACATCCACAATCATAACTGCTCATACACTTCGTCTTCATTTTCAAATGCTTTTTCAAATCCGCTTCTTTCTTAAAAGTTCTCTTACATTCTTCGCACTCCATATATAGACTAACATATTTGCGCTGTTGCCCTCAACCACACTTGGAGTGGGGATTGTCCGTAGGTGGATTTTTGACACGGGTCTTGCCCGTGTTGAGATTGCGCTGGAACCCCCATTCCCTATACTACTCACTAAACAACAAATTCTACCGTCTTACATCATTACCGCAGCCTTACCTCGGCGCATAATAATATCAAGTATTCTTATTTGCATGCGATAAGACTTTTGATACCCGTCAATGCGACAACGAATAACAGTCTGGCGGTCACCATAGACTTTTGCGTGGGCGTAGACCAGAAGCTACTAAAAACGCTATATTGAGATAGAGCACTAGACACGCCGACAAAACAAACCTACGCTTTAATTACACGTGCGGAATCGGAAAATAAATCCTACGGGCACAATTTTGGCCAGAGCAAAGTGGTAAGTAGTTTATATATGTTCTTGATAAAACATTCGAAAAAGCTGCTGTACAATGATAGAAAAAACATACCCTTACTTTAGAGGACAGCTATGGTAAACTATTGAGTTTTATAAACTAAAACGTCAGTAGTAAACAAACAGACAAAATATAAAGTAAACGCGTGGAGCCAACGTGATGGCCTATCTGATCGAGCTGAGGACGACACGGGGACTTAGAATTAGATCTGGTCCAAGTTTTCTTCTGCTAGCTCACACAAATTCATATATATCTCCCTTTATCTATTTCAAAATCCCTCAATTAGTATTTTAAAACTCTCTATATGCATGATTTAGATAGCACTCAACGATATCGACTTGATATTTTCGTAAACATTTGTATTTGTCAGTAAAGCTTACTATCGAGTATACTATGTAAATTGTTCGTCTTATTGAAGAAGAAATAAAAGTAAAAACTTTGGCCTGATATTCATAACAACGAGTTATTAGTACGTTTTTGGCTATTTACACCGGGATTGGATGATTTAGAGATTAAAGATTAATGCAGCTCAAGCGAGCATTTCAAGGTAATGGTAAGCTGATAGCGCATATGTGATTTGTAGCTAAGATACTAAAAGAGCTTTGTGATATTCAAGCAAACAATTGAACCCGCTCACGACTGACGGTAAGTCTGAGGAAAGATTTTATAGGTTGTAACAGCAAACTAGAAAGAAAAGTCATTGTGCAATTTGAATTCCGCCAAGGTGTAGACAAAGTTTTTGGAACTTTCACTTTTCTTATAAAGAAATAACTTCTTGGTTGGAATGAAATAAGACATCAGCCATGCATACGTCTTCCATTATTTGCTAATTGTTTAACAAAGGAAACCGTATAAGAGAAATATAAAAATCTTTGCTCTATCGTTATTACTGCTTTTGTTATAAGCGCTGACTCCGGATTAGGAACAAAACCCTAAGTTGATCCGACTTTTAATTATTATTTTTAATTAAGTTTTTTTTTTTGTTTATTAGAAAGTCTCATTATCGGCGAAGAAAGGGGAAGAGAAAGAAGGAGAAAGCAAGTGAGAGTCTGTTTGAGACTATACGTATAGAATCATTCTAAAAATAACTTTTATGTGTGTTTGCATCCCTCCGAAATAAAGGCTATGAAATCATCGCCTTTTATTCAGCATTTTTTAAATATTTTTAGACACATGAATTATCTAGTTTGTCTAAGCATCTAAACTCCATTTTTTTGCATTTTAAAAAATACTGATTTTCTACATACTGAATATTTATATAGTCATAGTCCATTCCAGTTTTAATTTTTTTACTCACATTTACGTTGTCTTATATTCCAGGTTTTTAGATATGGCGCAAGTCATAGCTTTCTTCTTATTGGTCCTTTGTTTTGCTCAAGGAACCAATCAGGCTGCAAATAAAAACACTTTGATTGATGGGACAATTCGACTAGGAGGACTGGTACCCATGCACTCTAAAGCCTCGGGCGTTCTGGAGCGAGAGTGCGGTGGATTGTACTCGAGGTTTGGGATCCAACGTTTAGAGGCCATGCTGTTTGCAGTCGATCAAATTAATGCAAATCCAAGCATTCTTCCTAACATTACTCTTGGAATCGAAGTTTACGATACTTGTTCAAGTGAGACAAAAGCACTGGACAAAGCAGTCCATTTCATCAGCGGTCGCCTCTCTCAAGGATCCAGTATTCCAGCGTCATCGCAGTCTTCTGTGGTGGGTGTGATTGGAGCGTCCTTTAGCAGTGTTTCCATTCAGATCGCTCATCTTTTACGCCTTTTTCAGCTTCCACAAATAAGCTTTGACTCCACTAGTGTTATATTGAGCGACAAAAAGAAGTTTGAGTACTTTTCGCGGACGGTTCCTCACGACGGATTCCAAGCCAAGGCCATTGTCGATGTGATAAAGCATTTTAATTGGACGTATATATCGAGTGTATACAGTGATGATACATACGGCATTCATGGGATGGAGGCACTTAGAGAGGAAACCAAGAAAGCAGGTCGGTATACCTCAGTCATACGGTTTTCATCTCATTTGGTGGCCCCTTCAAGCAATCCTACATTATCAGCTATACACCACCAGTCCCACCCCTCTCAGAATTACATCTTCTGTCAAATAACGGAAACCTTCATGTCTTAGTTTTACTCCGACGAAGAAGACTTTCAAAGTCCGAAACCTTAGTTAAAGGATTCCTTTTTTTCAAATGGTCTGAAGGTGATCAGTGAAGTTAAGCATTTTAAGAACAGAACTACACTTTTGAGTTTAACATACATGTTTCGGCAGTGACCTCTGCCATCATCAGTGGATGTAAGACTAATTAGCGGTGAGCTATAAATATGAGAATCGAGAACAATAGAATTAACATAAAAGTCAGAGCAACCCTACACGGAGAGCTTAAGGTTAACATGCTTAACTTGTGCATTAAGAATAGGTTTCTCCCAGAGGATATGTAACGCTTCTTTAATTTTAAGCGCGAAATGGGTGTTGGCAGTGTCTAAAATATGAATACTATATGTCTGTGAATGTGGGAGGCCCTATCCTTTTCCAAATGTTCTTTCACCCGTGTGTTGAAGTGTCGGATGGACTCTCCGACATAACAAGCTCCAAGCTCTTTTTTTTAATGTTAAATTCACGTATATCATTTCCTTCGTTATGACATTTCATGGATGACGAGAGGCATGTTAACTCCCGGTCTTTAATCACCTGGCCCTTGCCATCTCCATCACCTCCCTCCCCGCCACTAAATTTCAAATTCCAAACTCCCACCGTCTAGCCCCACCGCCAATCACCACCACTCATGGTTCTTGCAAAATGTACGTATATTAACTACATGTATTGACTGATCACTACTTGTAAATAATGCTCTTTATATCCTTTTCTTAGGTATTTGTATTGCAACTGCGCAAATGATCAAAACCACAAAGTCATCAGAATCAAGCGACACATTTCTCCAAATCATCGACACGCTTAAATCCGAGCCAAAAGCAAAGACAGTAGTCGTGTTTACCAGCCAAGAAAGCCATATAAAAAGTCTTCTCCTAGCTGCAAACGAACGCAATCTTGTCGGTAAGATCCAGTGGGTTGGTAGTGATGCTTGGGGAAATGTTGTCTGGTTGAAAGATTTACAGCATTTGGCCCATAATGCTATAACGGTTTCCCCAAAAAGTGTACGGTTGAAGGCCTTTGAGGATCACTTCACTGCTTTAAGGCCTGAAACCAATACCAGAAACCCTTGGTTTAAAGAATACTGGCAGTTACATTTTAATTGTTCACTGGGGAAAACGTTAAATTCGTTTTCAAAGCCGTGCAGCAACTCTACTAAACTAACAACAAAGAATAGCAACATCGACATGAGAAGTTCAAGTGCGATCGACGCTGTAAATGCGTTCGCGCGTGCACTACACGCAGTGCACGCTGACGTCTGCTCAGGATCTTCAGGACTTTGTAAAAATATGATCAACATATCGGGTTTAGAGTTACTGAAGTATATTCGAAACGTATCGTTCGATGGCGCAACTGGCCACAAGGTTACATTTGATAGCCTTGGTGACGTTGATGGCATTTATGACATTCTGCTGTTCAAAAAGCACAACAATATCTACAGAAATTCCATCATCGGTTTGTGGGCTAATAAGCTTAAAATGAACGACCGCATATTCTTAGAGAACTCAGGTTACAAAATGTTGAAGTCTTCTTGCACAGTCTATTGTTCATCCAATGAAATCATGGTTCCAATCAAAGGTAAAGAGACATGTTGCTGGGAATGTGTCCCGTGCAAAGGAAACAGCTACGTCGTGAACAAAACAACATGCGTTCGTTGTGCAGCAGGCTACTGGCCAATCAAGAATGGCCAAGGCTGCGAAACAATTAAAATCATGTACTTTGGTAAACATATTGCTTACTCGGTGCCAACGATGATGTTGGCTTGTTTTGGCATCGTGATAACAGTGTTTGTGATCATCATGCTTGCTCGGAATGACAAGACTCCTATCGTCAAAGCATCCGGACGGGAGCTTTCTTATCTTATCCTCAGTGGCATCCTGTTATCTTTTATTCATACATTTATCGTGGTTATCAAACCAAGTGATGCCATGTGCATCATTCGTTTCTTTGGTTGCAGCATCGCCTTTAGCATCTGCTATGCAGCAATCTTCATCAAAACAAACCGCATCTCAAGAATCTTTAATCGCCGTAACATCGCCAAACGTCCGATCTTGATTCTCCCCACATCACAATTAGTGTTGGTACTGGGTGTGGTGTGCGTACAGGTGCTGTTGCTTTTCATGTTGACTCTTCTGCGCATGCCAAAAGCAAAGGTGTTCTACCCTACAATCTCTTCTGTCTACCTAGACTGCGATGTTCGAGACTTAGATTTTGGGCTTTCTCAGGTATACAACTTCATCCTCATCCTTGTCTGCACTCTCTACGCCTTCAAAACCCGCAAGATACCAAGCAACTTCAACGAGGCCAAGTTCATTGCGTTTGCTATGTACTCGACCTGCGTGATCTGGCTGGCCTTTCTCGCCTTGTACTTCATGAAAAGCTTGTCTCTCGAAAGATCTTTGATCCTTTGTGTCGGCGTTTCTTTGGTTGCCTATGTTCTTCTTGGCATATTGTTTGGTCCTAAGGTGTACATTTTGCTCTTCAAGCCCCACCGCAATGTTAGAAAGGCTGTCACTAGCTTGAGTCTGTCAAGCATTAGCCAGACAAACAATGTGCGATGTCCAAAATGCACGTCCCATGCTGCTGGAGCCTACACCAGTGGTGAACGAGGATCTGACCGTGTAGAAAACAGCAGGTTAGTCAAGTTACTTTAAATGATTCAATCTTGTCTTTGTCTTGATTTAGTTTTTATTTGCATGAACTGACTCAGAGGGATGGTATCGGGGGTCGCTGACAGAAGACCTTTGTCTGTATTTTGTCAGTAGTTCTCTTCCTTCGATTGTTCATCCTCCATCTGCAAAACCATAACACGTTAAATCCCAATTCGATCTGTGAATTAGACTTGCCCTGACTTTTATCAGTGCAGATGCCGTTTCAGGGTATGGACAAAACTGAAGATTTGAAAGTTTATAATGGTCCTATGAAGATGGCCTGCCCTCATGAGTTGTTTCATACAGCTGGCCTTATCACTCAAGATTACATCATGGCACACTCATTAGACACGGATAAATAATTTCAAAATCAATTCTAATAATAATTTTATAATATCAACTAACATTTTTTACCCGTTTGCAGCAGTGATGATCCCTTAGATGGTAACTATAGCAACCGCAAATCGTTGTTGCCTGACAGTAGTCGGCCCCAGTCTCTGATGTACTGTCAAGATGGACAGCCAGTGCATAAATCAGAGGTGAGCTAGGACTTGTTGCTAGTAATAGCATCATCACCATGATAAGCAATTCTATGTAGCTTGCAAATCAAAGGTGCTTCTATTGAACGCTGAAGCTCTTTAAATATGTACAAGTAGTAAAAAAATAATTCACACTAATGCTAGCATCATCTACTGACCATTTTGCCACTAACTAGTCCAGTTAAACAACTAACTAATCCATCTAAAGCAAATCAAATCTCGGCAAAAAGCGGTGTAATAAATCTCAAAATGCCCAACGAGAGAAAGTGGACGAGTGTAGTTACTTAGAATATTAGTAGTAACACAGCATTTTTGAAGAAAACGCGCGCACGTGCTGTGTGTAGTTATAAAACACGTCGGGATTGGCAGAACACAAGATAAGTGTTAGAGAAGCACAACGCGTATTAAACCTATACTCGTGATCAGACACAACTTTTGTATTTATACTGAGCGAGTGTTGAGCTAATCTGATATTTTTATTGGTTAGGTGGAGAAAGCATTAAAGCACATGAGAAAAGAGCTACAAGCAGCAAAATATGCACTCAAATCGGCCAATGAAAAACTACTACAGAAAGAACAGGAATATTCAAGAGAACAAGAAGAAGTCGACGACGAATCTACAGAGAGAAAAAGACCAAAAGCTATGTAAGTTGCTCAAACAACCCGGCTCCCTTTATGGGAGTGGTTTTTTTCGGGTCCTCCGCGGTTTTCACCCTCCTTAAAATCTAATCAGCTAAACTCGATCTGTGAGTTAGTCATGCCCTGACTTAGATCAAATAGAGGTTTTTTCAGGGTTTCATCTGTGTGTTAGTCATGCCCTGACTTAGATCAAATAGAGGTTGTTTTAAGATTCGATAAAATTTGAAGACATTTCTTCTATCCGTGGCCATACATCCTCTTTTCCTCTTCTGTTCCCCTACTCTATCAGATTCTTTTCCATTTCTTTTCCTTCTCTTCACTTTACTGATTATCAATTCACTCTTTTCCCTCCCCCTCCCCCCCTTCCCTCCCCCTCCCCCCTTCCCCCCCCCCCAACCAAATCGAAAACAATTTAGCTGCCATTAAGAATATTAAAAGTTAACATATTACGTTTCTTTCTCAAGAAAGGAGGTAAAGAGCAATGACGAAACAACAAAAGAAAACAACACAGTCGAAAACGACTTCTATCAAGACAACGGTGACAACGAAATTAACGAACCATCCTACTTACCATGCAAACTAACCATGGACGAAAAACCTCCGACAAACGAAGCGAAAAATATTTCAAATATTTTATTAACCAAGCGGACTGAAATTGAACTTCGAATAGAAAACGGCACTCTGAATACCAAAAACAAGTGTATGACATGCACTAAAAAGAAAGATAGCAGCGATAAGTGGAAAAGAAGGTTTCTTTTCCCTCTGTCGAAAAATACCGAGCACTCTAAATCAAGTATCATAAACTCCTGCCCTGAATGCGGAAAGACTTTTAGCGATTCCACAGATCCTTTGCGCTCTTGGAGAAGAAGCTTTTCTCTTCCTGACATCGATTTGCCAAAAATCAGGAACGGAGGCAGTAAACATGAACAGGACAATTATGCGCCTGTAGAGAACTTCTCTGATGTGGCGGATAAAAGATCGAAGCAGGATCAACAACAGAATATACCTAGTGCTTTATTGACACAGGAATTCGATAACATATTATCGACACCCATTGAGAGTTTGGTTAGAGGAAAATATTCCGAACTTTAATCTAAGTAACATTTTATGGACATTTTCAATTTAACGGGTACCCAGTAGCCCCAGTTGGGGCCTATTGCCCCGCACAGTCATTCTACAAGTCGCTTGCTATACTATAAATAAACTTTTTTACCTTTAAAACATATCAATCATTAGATATCGCATATTAAAAGTGTCATACTGTTATATAGTAAATTAAACTTCCAAGATGGTGAAGTGTATTTTTAGAAGACATATCTATTTTTAACCAGTTAGTAACGTCACCTTTTTTAAAAGCTGGAAGGAAATGTTATTGGTTTTATAGAAAGTAATCGGTATTAAATATATATTATGGGAGTAGCTTTTGTATTGTTTTGTATTGTACGCGTGAAAGGTGCAGTTTAGACTTCTACTTGGCCTGAAATAGGAAGTTTCGTAAATTGTTTGCTCCTATAAAAAGCCAAGATCTACCGGGATTCTGATATCAAAGATGTTATAGTTTCATGGGGTTTTGTTTAAAGTGTTACGAAGAGATAGTCTTAAATGAAGCATACCCATGAAGGTCTCCAGTAACCTTAAATCTTCAACACTAAAACCATCTATTCCTTGTCGGTTGCTTATAAGCTTGTATAAGTTCGATCAGACGTTATCAGTCATATAAGCGATCCGCAAAAAGTAGAGCTATGCTTTCCTATCTTTCCTGGCAAAGTCTGCTGACAAGAACATTTGCTGCATTTTGATCTCTATATCATATGCCCGCAAAGGACTATTGGGTGGTTCCGTGTTGACCTCTGAGTACTATTGCGCAATTTCTGCATTTTCTTACAAGGAAAATGAACAGCCACCTAAATAATATAATAGTAAAGGATGGTAAAAAGATTAGATTAATTGGTAATTCTGACTGAAAACATTGGGATAGTTGATCTTGTTGCGCTATTGCGTAAAATCAAATTCACAAGTAGTGTGACATGCATAACGCAAAAGTAGCTGTTTATTTTATAGCCTAAAAAAGGACAGAACCTGCAATTATTTTAATATTATGTAAAAAAACACCTTAAGGAGAAGATCCACTAAGTTCCCAAGTTAAATCTTTTTCACCAAGACAACTGACTTGATGTATGTATGTCATCGTTACACCACATCTGTTACCCCCATGCATGTTTATATTACACCCTTGATGATAGCCTACTCGGTTGGAAGTTATCATATGCTAAATATTATGTGAAGTTGTCTCTAAGTAATAAATTTTAAAACTTGCTTAGGTCGGTGTAGAGTGACATTTTTGAAAGCTCTTTAGACCAGTTCAGCCATAACTGTTATCCATCCGCGATGGCCAAAAATAGCCACTCTCTAAAACAGTTTCCATCGAACCGACTGGGTGCAAAAAGTATCACTGTGGCAATGCATACATGTGCAGAGTGCTTGGGATACAGGATGTCCGGTTGTCAAGGAAAAGGACAAGTAATTGACTTAGCCTCATGGCTCGTCTCTTACGAGAATCACAGATAAAAGAGAGCGCTGCTGGAAAACTCTGAATGGACAAGAAAGGAAACGGATTCCTCAGCGGTGAAAATCTTGTTCATCGATTTACAAACTTTCTTTCTAATTTTTTTCTTTTCATTAATAACTTATGGAAATAATTTTTTTCCCTTTGCATTTGTCGAAACAAAAAACAGTTGTACCAAAGAAATCTTGTTTCTCTAATTGTCTCTAATGTTATTTAATGACGGAAGACGGCAGGTTTTTTTACGAAAGTAAAAATTTCCGAAATTTCAAACCATTTGTGAAGAGGAAGAGGATGAAAATCGTTTCCTTGTGAGCCGAGGATAGAAGATCTTTCTAAAAAATTCAAAGTTCCCGCTCAGAGCAATGAGCTCTCGTTTCCCAAGCCCCAAATTTTAGGACTACATTCCTTAAATGCACGTTCCTTAGTCCATGAAATCTTTGCCATTCCCGATATTTACTTATCCAGGTTCACCGACGCTTGACTAAATATATATTGGGTTTCCAGAACGTCTGTTTGCTGACCTGGTTATTCAATACCTTTTCATTTTTGCGAGTCTTCCAGCCAGGATTTAGTTAAGAAGACACTAGTCCTAGCTGTTGCATACGCCAAAGATTTGCTGGAAAACAAAAACAAAAATACTACGTCGAGAGGCTTAAAAACAAGGTAAACCCTCTTTCAGTAGATTATGTTTCATTATTGATTTGTGTACGTAAAATGAGTCATGGAACATGTTATTGTTTAGGACGGTTTAAGTGTAACAGTTCTCCTAGCTGTCGACCACGATGTTACTTCATAAATCAATCAAGGGCGAAATGTACAGCATTGGTTTTCAGTTTTCTGCTGAAATTTGTATTAAAACAGTGCGAATTCATAAATAATTATCATACGGTGAAGAGATAGTTAGAGTCCCGTAACGCTTGCTAGAAAAGTAAGGTTTCCTAACTGCTAAACACAGGACTCCAGGACTAGTGACATTTCTTTTCTTTGCTTCTTTTTGTGTTCTATTTTTAACGACCGTTTTGTGAATTGCTGTCGTCGTTTCAATATTCAGTCGTCAATCATTCGTTTTAGGACATCCTCTAGTCCTCGTTTAGAAGACAAATAAAAGTTAACATACATTATGTTTATAATCAAGTTTTATAATTAATGTTCCAACTCGAAGGAAAATCATCATCGACCTTTTCAAGTGCTGTGATATCATCGCGCCATTAAATGGTCATATTTTGAGCTTAGAGCATTTGTTCATGGTTAGCAGCAGTATTAGATGCATCTGACTTGTGAGTTTTTTCCCGTGTTTTGTTCTATGTTTTGTTAGTCGTTTTGTTTACTCAGGAGTCTAGGCTATCAAAGAACTTGCCGAAATGGGTAAATATGAAGTGACCCTTGAGTTTTTTTCCTCTCCAGCCATGAAATGTCGTTTTTTTCTTCTAATTTTCAGTGTCGTATTAAAACTCGATCAGGGACGGCGGAGCAGTGACATTGTATACCAAGGTGGGGGGCTGAGTTTAGTGAAAATGTATTAAAATTTCACAAAAAGCCCCCCCGGTTCCGCCGTCTCTGTCGATCATTGTCTTTTTGTAATCCAATTAACTGGGGATTTCAAAGCCAAATCCTTCAGGAACTGGAGAGAAAATGCATAATAATGCTCTGAGTTTCCCGGCAAGACTTTTGTACCTTGCGATAACATTTCCAGAAAGTTACCACCGACCCTTTTTCCTCTTTTTGCATTTTCTATTATTGTAGTCATCATGGGCGATGCAAATACGTCTCCATTACAAACATTATAAAGTCTCATAAGCCTCCCGGAATTACCATAACCAGTTTGCAAAGAAAGCAAGCGCTCTCTCCTAGGCTTTAGAGGTTTTTCACTAGGGAAAAAATAACATCATCTAAATTCAAATTTGATCCTTTTTTGAATAACACGACAACATCGTCTTGGTAAGTAGCGGCGCTCTAGGCGATTGGGGAAGGGGGAAATCCTTGGTCCGGACCGCAAGGTGAGCATGGTAGGATCTGTTTGTGTTTCGTATCAAAATATAACACTGTTTCTCGTCACTTTCAGTTTTGTCAGTTACTATGGACCAAGCAAGCATTGCTGGATTATCCTGCTCAGTTGCTGCCCTCTTCATTCTACTAGCCCTATCTCTCTACACATTAGTAAAGGGCTGGCACCAAGTCTTTGGGCCGGATTATTCCAATAACTCGAATCAAATAAATAATGAAGAAACAAACGCAGATCACATAAACCAGCCAGGTTTCTCTAATCGACACGATAGTCTCAGTTTCCATAACCCTCTCGCACAAAGCACCAACGCCATGTCAACGAACCTGTCGACCAAGCAAGCTGAAAAGGAGACTACTAGAGTTGAGATGGACTGCAAGGAACATGACACGAGCTTTTAGAACATGATTGGGGAGATTGTTTAGTTCGATCCATCACTTAGTATTTCATATTGCAATATTGATACTATAGCTTAAAAAAAGTGGAAGGATATTTCACTTCGTTGAGGAAGCAAGAACAGAGAACAGTTTGATAGCAACCAGGAAAAGAACAAGGCGTGATGTGAAACAAACGATACGTTTTTAATTAGTGGTATAAATGAGACTAAAAATCTAATATAACCTGTAAAAAGACCTTTTTTTATTAACTGGAGTTATTGTTTACTCATTTCAGACCACATGTCATTCATCCTCGGGAACTTAACCCAGGGGTATAATTCTGTCACTCTTTTCTCCCTCCCTGAAAAAATATTTTTTCTGGGAGCGAGAATGAGCGAAAGAATTTCACTTTATAATAATAATTATCATTATTATTGATTGGTTATCATTAATTATTATTATTACCCCTTGGTTATCGAGGATACATGCTATTCTCTGAGAATAAGATTTTATTGTTTAGTTGTCTCTAACTTCATGATCTTCTCGTTTGCAACCGTTGAACAAAGAAATGATGCTCAAGGGAATGACACATGGTCTGCATGAAATGGAAGTATAATTGCCCACACGTAGTATATACATAATGAAGAATTCTATGAATGCAACATAAATAAGTTTTCATGTTTATAAAATCAAATTTTCAGTCGAATCAACTTGCAAAAAATTCGCAATTCTGCGTTGCAAGATTTTGATTCAGCATCAAAATCTTGCAGCGTACTGTTGCCGAATCCGGAAATTGTTGTACGTGGCATGTTACACTGCATCAAGTTTTTCGCGCAACGGTGTATCGCGAAAAATCGACCAGTGTAACATCAGCTTAAAGTCTTTTTTCGCCAAGGTAAATTGTATGAATTGTACAAATTTTACTGGTTGAAAAAACTAGCTTAATAAATCCATAGCGAACAAAGTTTTGTAGTTGTTGTTTTCAAAACTTGATTTAGTAAATTGTGTTTAAGTCACTGTTCAGTGGCCGCCTGTCATAACATCCTGTAGGCGTCACCTGTTGCATGAAGGCAAAATATTTGATCAAATATGGTCATATACAATGCTAAAAATCGGTATTATTCAGTATTGCAAAGAATAGCAAAGAATAAACAGTAAGTGGCATGGACCGAGACGTCATCGCAATTACATCCGTATTACAGAATTATTGAATGTGTGATTGGTGCAACCAAGGCTTTAACCACGACCTCCCTCTGACAGACCGACGCTCTTACCAACTGAGCTAACCGGGTGACGGTTATACGCGGATAAACTCGAAATATTTCCAAAATCAAGAATGTTTGTGAGCCAAGATTTTTAATTTGATAAATAAAGAAGATGTTTTGGAAGACGAAATGAGGCTCCACGGGCAGTAATTTTATTCAAAATATGTTTGACAGTGTTCTAATGATAAAAAATAGTGCCGAGGTTTGCTCAGTATCGTTACTGGAATGTCAGTATGGAATGAAAAGGACCACTGCCCATTTAATAAGATACGGTTTGATGACCTGCTTTATAGACAAAATCTTTTCAGTTCACTACTTTCACACCTCGGGGAGTAAGAGTTAAGTTATATCTTCTTTGTACTTCATACGCGACAAAATTTTCCAAAAAGATAACTGAGTATTAGTAAGGTCTAACAGAAGTCTTCGTCATGGCAGGTAAAACAGGAGAAGGAATATGTGGTGTCATCTTGTTGGCTTGTGGTATCGCGAGCACGGTTTCAGGATCCGTTTGGGTCTCAAGTCATGGTTACGGAGGCTATGGCATATGGTCTGGCATCGGTGTAAGCATGAACTCCACGAATAGGAATTGATTGTCAGGTTTTTTACTTTCAACTTTTTCATCTAATAATAATAATAATGTTTAATATTTATAAAGCACAAATTAACATATGAATATGATCAAATGCGCTTGAAAATCAAAAACTAGCAATTTGCAACGATCGAATATAGGTTATTTCAAAATACAAGAATATATATAATTATAAAATCGGAAAATCGAAAAATTGAAAATCCAAAATAGTATGACAAAATGAATTATTGTTGATATTGTTCATATGCAATTTTAAATAAATAAGTCTTTACCGAATATTTCCATCGCCTGGCAAAGCCCATCATACCAGAACTGAAATAACTTTTTAGCACAAATTATTGATTTCTCGTGCACTGATTGGTTATTTTTTGCCATGAATAAGAGGACAGACAAATAAGCTAACGCGCGCTCTTTCCGGTCCGTTGTTGGTTTTGATCACTAAAAAAACGTCGAAACAAACGCGTGTTAGTGAATTTTTTGTGATAAAATTAACGAATTGAAAATGGAAAATGGATCAAAAGAAAGGCTTAGTTACAGATTGAAACGCTCTTTGAAAAGCTAAATGTATCGCTGGACGTTTCGACGTTACGCTCGGTCAATTTTGTCGCGGGTCGGAAACTTGTCTTTTATTTAGGTAATACTTTTCGGTAGGAAGATAGAGGATTGTTCATTCACGCTAAAACGACCTTTGATGAAATGATAATTTGGCTGTAAGAACCTATCAGTTTTATAATTTGTCGCTTTCCCAAACCTCATATCAATCCTTTTAACTGAGTCCGATTGGAAACCAAACAACTCTTCCTCCATTTCGAATTCCGTTGAATGCGCTATAACTTATTTATAAACCTCCTCAAATATGGCTATTAACTTTTTGAAAATGTAAAAAAATGTCAGTCTTATGTTTTTTTTTGTCTTTTTTTTTTTAATTTTAATTTTTAATATTTTTTTTTCGTTTTTCCCTCATAGTAACATGTTTTAAGTAATTTGTTTAGTTTTAGGAATTTTATTTCCATATTTTGGTATTTTTGAGGAACAAAATTGTTCAACGGCTAGACGTAGGTAGTCCAAAAAGAGTTTCTTAAGTTCGAAATGTATTTTGAAGTTCTTACTGATTATTTAACAATTATTCGCCGAAGGCGAATTGAATATCGGGGAATAATAACCGAAACGAAGTTGAGGTTATTATTCCCGATATTCACTGAGCCTGAGGTGAATAATTGTTTTAGTATAGATACACAGGTGATTCTTTTGAAAAAAAATTTTAAAAAGAAGATAAAAGACACATTTTTTCCGGTAACAGCAACAAAGCGGCTGGCCGTTATTTTGGATGATCGCTGGAGGTGCAATTATCGTGTAATAATCTGAGTTTCTCGACCAATCAGCGCGCGAGAATTTCAATAATCAAATGTGTATTTATACTAATTATATACTGATAATAATAATTTAATACTTATATTGCGCGTGTTACATAGGAAGATGCTCACACGTGCATTTCAAACTGTAATAGAAATATAAAAATATAAATTATGATGTAAACATAACATGTAGGCCCGTTGCATCGGCCCCTCAAAGCAGCGATACCAGGAGGGCAAGCAACGAAACAGCAGGAGCTGTTGCAAGGGGTCAATGGATAATAATAATCATGGCTGTGTATATATACAGCCATTTGCAAAAAAATGGCCGTTTTAAATATATATACAAGTATATCAAAAGCATACTGATATTGTATGATAAAAAGTTTATCTATCTATCTAAAAGTCGCTTCCAGTCGTTGAAAGGAGTTGAACAGAGAAATAGACTAACTAGGGTGTGAATGAGAAATAATATCACAACTAAAATAAAACATGCTTTCATGACGGATTTAAACCATTATATTCGTTCCTAACATTAGGAACTAATAATGACACGAAAATGCTAGAATAATTACACTGCGAAGTGGAGAGGAGACAGAGAAGCCAAGACTATAAATTCCCTTGTTGGTCAGTACTGATATTTTAGCGCGGAAGTACTGCATGCCAGCTTAAAATATTTGCAATATTTATAAAGGCAAAAGTCAGGAAATAATTAATATAAACAATGATGTAATTATTTGATATTCTTGGATTTCACTTACGTCATCATGAATTTCAAAAGCGTAAATTCGCATTATAATGAAATAAAAGTTTCATAATCTTTTAAAGCGGTCAAAACTACATATTCTGGCCAAATGTCGAGGCTGTAAAGCATTTCGTTGCGGAACTAGGGGCGAGTAAATATGACGCAATTTTTGGTTAAAATGTATGGAGTGGCCATCTTGGTGTTCCAAGTTGGTACATATCATGGCGGACGAAATTTCAAAGGCTTAAGATGATGGAATTTTTTAATTTTTTTTACTATATTTCACTTTAATATACCTTAAATAGATCTTTAAGACGTGTCTAAGGGAAAATGTTTTAACTAGAGTTAATTATTTTATTATTTTGATCGCTATTTAGGTAGACGTCACGGCATTACGTGACACAAACTCAACCTTCATAACTCGAGAACCAAACATCGAAATGTTAGTTACTCTTACCGGCGTTTGCATTGCTACGCGGCCACCCCAGACAAAAATCACGACGTTCACTTTGCAATAGACTACCGTCAATCAAACACGTTGACGCCATTTACACGCGTGTGATTCAAAAGGCGCCAAAACGTCGGTTATTGTTTATAAGTATTATGAGCCACACTTTATTATTATGCAAGGTCCAGTACGTCATCATATGCATGTGAATGTCATTAATATCATTACAAGTATATTTTACTAACTTTCCTTTTTTGCAGCTTATGATTGCCGGGATTTTGGGCATCGTCTCCTGGTGCAGTGGCAGCAAAGGAGTGGTGAGTGACATTAACTGAATTGTAGCTTGTGCGACAAATGGATCAGCTGACAGAAGTCTTTGAATCTCATTAGCTTCTTCAAATGATGGTCAAACACCAACCAACATGTGCTGTCAGCCAGAAAATATGCAATTCTGCTAATGAGCGTTCCACAAGAGACAGGAAATAAAATACATAATGAAATCAAGCAATATAGGTTTTTCACACGATCACATAGTGTCAGCCATGTTAGATGGCAGGATCGATACAATACGCTCTCAGGACGGAAAGATCAGAATTTGTTGCACTAATGAGATTTGGCCGCCGTGCCATCTGTTTTGCACCCTGAGTAAAAATCTCGAGCGAGTTTCGTATTAGCAAAGTAGTGTATTGATTCACCAGAAAAGAACTAATTCTTTTGTTCTGCCATCCAACATGGCCGCCAGCACGTGATCATGCAAAAACCCTATAAAGTAATTCTGACACATATTACTTGTACATGTTACAGTTGATTGGCTTCCTTGTCATCACTATCATCATGGTTATTGTTGCGACATCTCAGGCTGTTGTCTCAGGAATGGCGTATAGTGTGTTCAAAGGCCATTATGAAAGATATCAGTGTGGAAGTGAGACATCTGAGAGTAAGTAATAAAAACTTATTGGATGAGGTTGAGCAGTATATTGACCAAGGTCTTGTTATGTACATAAGGCGTAGGCTGAAGCGGATAAAATAGCCAAGATCTAGATAATTTACGATATCGTGCGAGACGAAAACCGAAATCTCTAAGACGAGCCGATCATTTAAAAAAAATCTCTTGTTCCAATGCCTTTGTCCCCCTGGAAGACCGCATGACAAATTTACACTATAATATAAAAACCATGATGGTATCTATCGTGAATATAAACTCGTATTGCTCAGTGTCAGCCTTGAATGTAAGTAAAATATTCACTACTGAAAGCAAAACCCGTGGAATTCTAAAGCAATTGAGAAAGTAAACTCGAAATAGTCCGTAATATTAATGTCTTGTTTTCAATAGGCTCACATTGTGGACTCTGGAACGACCTTGTGAAAGAACTTCTCACCATCACCATCTGCAATGCCATTGGTGCCTTCTTCAGCTTGGTTGGATCGACCTACGGCTGCAGTGGATAGTTATGCCTATCCTCTACAAGCTTGTGTTGCTCCACTGCAATACACAGAAAAATATTAAGCAATGACTAATCTGCTTTAACAAATAGGGAGCATAATAAAAACGCACTGTAGTCTAGTCAGCGGTAGGAATAATCGCGGGTTAACCTAGCTTTTTGCGTAAAATGTCGTAATGATAATTTGTATCTTAGGCCGGGGCCGGACATTAATTAGAGAAAGGGGGAGGGCTGGTGCATTTAACTTTCGATCCGCATGTTATTAAAAGTCCTTAGTTCCTCTTTCCTGTTGCTAGCATCAGTTTTGATAGCCCCCTAAATTTTGATTGAAAAATTTGGTGGCCCCACCTCACAATTTGCATAGCCCTCTCCAACCTATAAATTATGAACGGTCCCCATGAAGCTTGCTTTTTGTTAAACCTAAGAATAATCGGTATGTAAAATCATCAATAAAGTTGCTTTATTATTAAATGTACCAGCGGTTTTCGTATGAATGGAAAACAATACAGCAAATAGCCGCGTACCGTATCGTTCCGTATTTTAGCTGTACCGTACCGTGAAGCCGTACCCCATCGTACCTTACTGTAGCCATACCCCATCGTACCGTATCCGTGTACCGTACTGTAGCAGTACCCCCATCGTACCTTACTGTAGCCATATAGTACCGTAGCAGTGCCGTAACTACGATTAACTGGAACATAAATTATAAGATTTTTTTAAAAATAACCACAACCATCAAAGAAAGCAATACGCGACGAATGTTAGACGAATGAACTAAACTGGTTCACCCAACCTTTATGCATATGTGGAAGATATTGAATTAGAACGAACGAACGAATACGAATACTTGTGATCTATATAGATTTAAGGCTCCCAAGGCTCCTAAGGCTCCCAGTTGACCAAGAGTTTGAGCGAGAAATCAGTTTGGAATGAAAAGGACCACTGCCCATTTAAGATACGGTTTGATGACCTGCTTTATAGACAAAATCTTAATTTCAGTTCACTACTTTCACACCTCGGGGAGTAAGAGTCAAGTTATATCTTCGTTGTACTTCATACGCGACAAAATTCTCTAAAACGATAACTGAGTATTAGTAAGGTCTAACAGAAGTCTTCGTCATGGAAGTTGAAAAGGAACAGCTAAGGGAGCAGGAATATGTGGTATCATCTTGATGGTTTGTGGTATCGCGAGCACGGTTTCAGGATCCATTTGGGTCTCAAGTCATGGTTACGGAGGCTTTGGCATATGGTCTGGCATCGGTGTAAGTATAAACTCCACGAATAGGAATTAATTGTCAGGTTTTTTACTTTCAATTTTTTCATCTAATAATAATAACAATGTTTAATATTTATAACAAAAGCGCAAATCAATATATGAATATGATCAAATGCGCTTGAAAATCAAAAACTAGCAATTTACAACGATCGAATATAGGTTATTTAAGAATACAAGAATATATATAATTATAAAATCGGAAAAACGAAAAATCGTACAAATCAAATTTCAATAAAAAAAACTAAGAAGGTTTGTAAAACTTAACATATGCAACAATTACTCAATAATTAAAAATAAAAATAGGCGGTCGTAAACCGCATGTGTCTACTGCCAATTTAGAAACGGATTGTTTAAAGGGGCACTTAGATGAAAACACCCTGATTTTGGAAACGACTTGGAAGTTGGTTAAACATATTCATATGTCCCCAACAAGTATGTAGCCAAGACACATATTTTCTTCAGAATCAGCATCGAAGTTGAGAGTAAATGAAGTCATTTACTCAACCCTATTGTTCTTTTAGTTTTTAAACCAAAGTTTCTCAACTTCAAGTGGTTCCGAAACAAATATTTATGTCAATCTGGCTTTCATAATAGTAATTGAATCATATTATCTTCAAATATTTGAAATATTCGGGCTTTCAAAAAACGGGACGTTTTCATTCAAGTACCCAGCTGTTTGAAGTCAGGCAGCTTTGTTTTCGGCAAAAACATCGGCCTAAAATTGGAATAACACTTACAAAACCTTTCATCTTATTGTATAGTAATACTACATGAAAGCTGTGATAAATGATATTGATAGATTTTACGAAAGCACTTTACTTACTTGAAGTCTCGAGCAGCGAAGAACGAAGACAGTCCAAGATGACAATCCTGCTTTTAAAAATGCGTCATCCCTACGTCGGTTACAATTCGGAAATACCGAGATTTTGTTATTCAAGCTATGATTGGTTCCGTAGTTTATCGATATTGAAGAACGTGAGTCGCTTATCCATGATTGGCTCCGAAGTTTAATGATTGGTTCCGAAGTTTATCCATTCATCAGTTTGGGCTTCCTGTGGTGTTACTGACGGACTTACTTACTTCTTACGCGACTCGATAGCATAGTGGCTTCGCCTCTCTAGGAGGCAGTAGCCACAAAAATATTACAAATTGTAAACATCGCGGAACAGAAATGTTTTAAAGAGTTTTTTAAAGTGATCAAAATTAGTACATGTTTTAATTTCTCTTGGTAAAGTGTTCTATAGACTGATTGATTGGCTATTATTAATTATTATTATTACCCCTTGGTTACCGAGAATGCATGTCATTCTCAGAGAATAAGATTTTATGTTTTAGTTGTCTCTAACTTCATGATCTTCTCGTTTGCAACCGTTAAACAAAGAAATGACGCTCAATGAAGGGAATGACACATGGTCTGCACGAAATGGGAGTATAATTGCGCACACGTAGTATATGTTTAATGAAGAATTCTATGAATGCAACATAAATAAGTTTTCATGTTTACATTTCAGTATTTTTACACAAGTGAATATAATAAATCCGGCGCGCTGCGCTCATTGGTTACAATTTACGTCTTATGCTGTTATGTTCACCTATAGGTGAATATAACGCGCGCATGCGCACGCTAATTTGTCGATCTCTGTTGCTTGCAGCAAGGGCGGATCCAGGGGGGGGGGGGGGGGGGGGGGGGGGGGAGGAGGGCTGAAGCAAAAAATAACAAAACAAAACTGATGAATTAGTTGCTTTTTTTATTGTTTTCCGTTGTGTTGACGGAAGAAATAAAATTAGCCCCCCCCCCCCCCACTAAACTCAATTAGCCCCCCCCCCCCCTCTTAAATTTGGCTGGATCCGCCCTTGTGCAGAGATAAATAGAATTTGAACATAAATAAACCTCTTTCTCCGTTATTTATTAAATTCACTTGTGTTAAAAATACTAAAGGCTCAGGCTCAGTGAATATATAAAATAATCAATACGATATTTTAGAGTACCACACGGAAGAATTAATGTCGGCATCATTTCGAAATCAAAACTAGAGGACTCTGGATAAGGATTTCAACTTTGGAAAACGTTTACAGAACCTAAAGTCTACAGTCTTTCAGTTTTTCGCGATGGAAAGATTGTATGAATTGTGCATTGTACTAGCTTAATAAATCCATAGCGAACAAAGTTTTTCAGTTGCTGTCTTCAAAACTTGATTTAGTAAGTTGTTTTTAAGTCACTGTTCAGTGGCCGCCTGTCATAACATCCTGTAGGCGTCACCTGTTGCATGAAGGCAAAATATTTGATCAAATATGGTCATATACAATGTTAAAAATCGGTATTATTCAGTATTGCAAAGAATAGCAAAGAATAAATAGTAAGTGGACTGAGGCGTCATCGCAATTGCATCAGTAACTTGTCCTGGACACCAATGAATCTAAATGTTATTACAGAATTATTGAATGTGTGATTGGTGCAGGCAAGGCTTCAACTACGACCTCCCGCTGACAGACCGACGCTCTTACCAACTGAGCTAACCGGGTGACGGTTATACGCGGATAAACTCGAAATATTTCCAAATCCAAGAATGTTTGAGTCCAAGATTTTTAATTTAATAAATAAAGAAGATGTTTTGGAAGACGAAATGAGGCTCCACAGGCAGTAATTTTATTCAATATATGCTTGACAGTGTTCTAATAATAAAAAATAGTGCCAAGGTTTGCTCGTATTATTACTTGAATGTCAGTTTGGAATGAAAAGGACCACTGCCCATTTAAGATACGGTTTGATGACCTGCTTTATAGACAAAATCTTTTTAGTTCACTACTTCTCACACCTCGGAGCGTAGGAGTCAAGTTATATCTTCGTTGTACTTCATACGCGACAAAATTTTCCAAACAGATAACTGATAGTAAGGTCTAACAGAAGTCTTCGTCATGGAAGTTGAAGAAGGAACAGCTAAGGGAGCAGGAATATGTGGTATCATCTTGATGGTTTGTGGTATCGCGAGCACGGTTTCAGGATCCATTTGGGTCTCAAGTCATGGTTACGGAGGCTTTGGCATATGGTCTGGCATCGGTGTAAGTATAAACTCCACGAATAGGAATTAATTGTCAGGTTTTTTACTTTCAATTTTTTCATCTAATAATAATAACAATGTTTAATATTTATAACAAAAGCGCAAATCAATATATGAATATGATCAAATGCGCTTGAAAATCAAAAACTAGCAATTTACAACGATCGAATATAGGTTATTTAAGAATACAAGAATATATATAATTATAAAATCGGAAAAACGAAAAATCGTACAAATCAAATTTCAATAAAAAAAACTAAGAAGGTTTGTAAAACTTAACATATGCAACAATTACTCAATAATTAAAAATAAAAATAGGCGGTCGTAAACCGCATGTGTCTACTGCCAATTTAGAAACGGATTGTTTAAAGGGGCACTTAGATGAAAACACCCTGATTTTGGAAACGACTTGGAAGTTGGTTAAACATATTCATATGTCCCCAACAAGTATGTAGCCAAGACACATATTTTCTTCAGAATCAGCATCGAAGTTGAGAGTAAATGAAGTCATTTACTCAACCCTATTGTTCTTTTAGTTTTTAAACCAAAGTTTCTCAACTTCAAGTGGTTCCGAAACAAATATTTATGTCAATCTGGCTTTCATAATAGTAATTGAATCATATTATCTTCAAATATTTGAAATATTCGGGCTTTCAAAAAACGGGACGTTTTCATTCAAGTACCCAGCTGTTTGAAGTCAGGCAGCTTTGTTTTCGGCAAAAACATCGGCCTAAAATTGGAATAACACTTACAAAACCTTTCATCTTATTGTATAGTAATACTACATGAAAGCTGTGATAAATGATATTGATAGATTTTACGAAAGCACTTTACTTACTTGAAGTCTCGAGCAGCGAAGAACGAAGACAGTCCAAGATGACAATCCTGCTTTTAAAAATGCGTCATCCCTACGTCGGTTACAATTCGGAAATACCGAGATTTTGTTATTCAAGCTATGATTGGTTCCGTAGTTTATCGATATTGAAGAACGTGAGTCGCTTATCCATGATTGGCTCCGAAGTTTAATGATTGGTTCCGAAGTTTATCCATTCATCAGTTTGGGCTTCCTGTGGTGTTACTGACGGACTTACTTACTTCTTACGCGACTCGATAGCATAGTGGCTTCGCCTCTCTAGGAGGCAGTAGCCACAAAAATATTACAAATTGTAAACATCGCGGAACAGAAATGTTTTAAAGAGTTTTTTAAAGTGATCAAAATTAGTACATGTTTTAATTTCTCTTGGTAAAGTGTTCTATAGACTGATTGATTGGCTATTATTAATTATTATTATTACCCCTTGGTTACCGAGAATGCATGTCATTCTCAGAGAATAAGATTTTATGTTTTAGTTGTCTCTAACTTCATGATCTTCTCGTTTGCAACCGTTAAACAAAGAAATGACGCTCAATGAAGGGAATGACACATGGTCTGCACGAAATGGGAGTATAATTGCGCACACGTAGTATATGTTTAATGAAGAATTCTATGAATGCAACATAAATAAGTTTTCATGTTTACATTTCAGTATTTTTACACAAGTGAATATAATAAATCCGGCGCGCTGCGCTCATTGGTTACAATTTACGTCTTATGCTGTTATGTTCACCTATAGGTGAATATAACGCGCGCATGCGCACGCTAATTTGTCGATCTCTGTTGCTTGCAGCAAGGGCGGATCCAGGGGGGGGGGGGGGGGGGGGGGGGGGGGAGGAGGGCTGAAGCAAAAAATAACAAAACAAAACTGATGAATTAGTTGCTTTTTTTATTGTTTTCCGTTGTGTTGACGGAAGAAATAAAATTAGCCCCCCCCCCCCCCCACTAAACTCAATTAGCCCCCCCCCCCCTCTTAAATTTGGCTGGATCCGCCCTTGTGCAGAGATAAATAGAATTTGAACATAAATAAACCTCTTTCTCCGTTATTTATTAAATTCACTTGTGTTAAAAATACTAAAGGCTCAGGCTCAGTGAATATATAAAATAATCAATACGATATTTTAGAGTACCACACGGAAGAATTAATGTCGGCATCATTTCGAAATCAAAACTAGAGGACTCTGGATAAGGATTTCAACTTTGGAAAACGTTTACAGAACCTAAAGTCTACAGTCTTTCAGTTTTTCGCGATGGAAAGATTGTATGAATTGTGCATTGTACTAGCTTAATAAATCCATAGCGAACAAAGTTTTTCAGTTGCTGTCTTCAAAACTTGATTTAGTAAGTTGTTTTTAAGTCACTGTTCAGTGGCCGCCTGTCATAACATCCTGTAGGCGTCACCTGTTGCATGAAGGCAAAATATTTGATCAAATATGGTCATATACAATGTTAAAAATCGGTATTATTCAGTATTGCAAAGAATAGCAAAGAATAAATAGTAAGTGGACTGAGGCGTCATCGCAATTGCATCAGTAACTTGTCCTGGACACCAATGAATCTAAATGTTATTACAGAATTATTGAATGTGTGATTGGTGCAGGCAAGGCTTCAACTACGACCTCCCGCTGACAGACCGACGCTCTTACCAACTGAGCTAACCGGGTGACGGTTATACGCGGATAAACTCGAAATATTTCCAAATCCAAGAATGTTTGAGTCCAAGATTTTTAATTTAATAAATAAAGAAGATGTTTTGGAAGACGAAATGAGGCTCCACAGGCAGTAATTTTATTCAATATATGCTTGACAGTGTTCTAATAATAAAAAATAGTGCCAAGGTTTGCTCGTATTATTACTTGAATGTCAGTTTGGAATGAAAAGGACCACTGCCCATTTAAGATACGGTTTGATGACCTGCTTTATAGACAAAATCTTTTTAGTTCACTACTTCTCACACCTCGGAGCGTAGGAGTCAAGTTATATCTTCGTTGTACTTCATACGCGACAAAATTTTCCAAACAGATAACTGATAGTAAGGTCTAACAGAAGTCTTCGTCATGGAAGTTGAAGAAGGAACAGCTAAGGGAGCAGGAATATGTGGTATCATCTTGATGGTTTGTGGTATCGCGAGCACGGTTTCAGGATCCATTTGGGTCTCAAGTCATGGTTACGGAGGCTTTGGCATATGGTCTGGCATCGGTGTAAGTATAAACTCCACGAATAGGAATTAATTGTCAGGTTTTTTACTTTCAATTTTTTCATCTAATAATAATAACAATGTTTAATATTTATAACAAAAGCGCAAATCAATATATGAATATGATCAAATGCGCTTGAAAATCAAAAACTAGCAATTTACAACGATCGAATATAGGTTATTTAAGAATACAAGAATATATATAATTATAAAATCGGAAAAACGAAAAATCGTACAAATCAAATTTCAATAAAAAAAACTAAGAAGGTTTGTAAAACTTAACATATGCAACAATTACTCAATAATTAAAAATAAAAATAGGCGGTCGTAAACCGCATGTGTCTACTGCCAATTTAGAAACGGATTGTTTAAAGGGGCACTTAGATGAAAACACCCTGATTTTGGAAACGACTTGGAAGTTGGTTAAACATATTCATATGTCCCCAACAAGTATGTAGCCAAGACACATATTTTCTTCAGAATCAGCATCGAAGTTGAGAGTAAATGAAGTCATTTACTCAACCCTATTGTTCTTTTAGTTTTTAAACCAAAGTTTCTCAACTTCAAGTGGTTCCGAAACAAATATTTATGTCAATCTGGCTTTCATAATAGTAATTGAATCATATTATCTTCAAATATTTGAAATATTCGGGCTTTCAAAAAACGGGACGTTTTCATTCAAGTACCCAGCTGTTTGAAGTCAGGCAGCTTTGTTTTCGGCAAAAACATCGGCCTAAAATTGGAATAACACTTACAAAACCTTTCATCTTATTGTATAGTAATACTACATGAAAGCTGTGATAAATGATATTGATAGATTTTACGAAAGCACTTTACTTACTTGAAGTCTCGAGCAGCGAAGAACGAAGACAGTCCAAGATGACAATCCTGCTTTTAAAAATGCGTCATCCCTACGTCGGTTACAATTCGGAAATACCGAGATTTTGTTATTCAAGCTATGATTGGTTCCGTAGTTTATCGATATTGAAGAACGTGAGTCGCTTATCCATGATTGGCTCCGAAGTTTAATGATTGGTTCCGAAGTTTATCCATTCATCAGTTTGGGCTTCCTGTGGTGTTACTGACGGACTTACTTACTTCTTACGCGACTCGATAGCATAGTGGCTTCGCCTCTCTAGGAGGCAGTAGCCACAAAAATATTACAAATTGTAAACATCGCGGAACAGAAATGTTTTAAAGAGTTTTTTAAAGTGATCAAAATTAGTACATGTTTTAATTTCTCTTGGTAAAGTGTTCTATAGACTGATTGATTGGCTATTATTAATTATTATTATTACCCCTTGGTTACCGAGAATGCATGTCATTCTCAGAGAATAAGATTTTATGTTTTAGTTGTCTCTAACTTCATGATCTTCTCGTTTGCAACCGTTAAACAAAGAAATGACGCTCAATGAAGGGAATGACACATGGTCTGCACGAAATGGGAGTATAATTGCGCACACGTAGTATATGTTTAATGAAGAATTCTATGAATGCAACATAAATAAGTTTTCATGTTTACATTTCAGTATTTTTACACAAGTGAATATAATAAATCCGGCGCGCTGCGCTCATTGGTTACAATTTACGTCTTATGCTGTTATGTTCACCTATAGGTGAATATAACGCGCGCATGCGCACGCTAATTTGTCGATCTCTGTTGCTTGCAGCAAGGGCGGATCCAGGGGGGGGGGGGGGGGGGGGAGGAGGGCTGAAGCAAAAAATAACAAAACAAAACTGATGAATTAGTTGCTTTTTTTATTGTTTTCCGTTGTGTTGACGGAAGAAATAAAATTAGCCCCCCCCCCCCCCCCCACTAAACTCAATTAGCCCCCCCCCCCCCTCTTAAATTTGGCTGGATCCGCCCTTGTGCAGAGATAAATAGAATTTGAACATAAATAAACCTCTTTCTCCGTTATTTATTAAATTCACTTGTGTTAAAAATACTAAAGGCTCAGGCTCAGTGAATATATAAAATAATCAATACGATATTTTAGAGTACCACACGGAAGAATTAATGTCGGCATCATTTCGAAATCAAAACTAGAGGACTCTGGATAAGGATTTCAACTTTGGAAAACGTTTACAGAACCTAAAGTCTACAGTCTTTCAGTTTTTCGCGATGGAAAGATTGTATGAATTGTGCATTGTACTAGCTTAATAAATCCATAGCGAACAAAGTTTTTCAGTTGCTGTCTTCAAAACTTGATTTAGTAAGTTGTTTTTAAGTCACTGTTCAGTGGCCGCCTGTCATAACATCCTGTAGGCGTCACCTGTTGCATGAAGGCAAAATATTTGATCAAATATGGTCATATACAATGTTAAAAATCGGTATTATTCAGTATTGCAAAGAATAGCAAAGAATAAATAGTAAGTGGACTGAGGCGTCATCGCAATTGCATCAGTAACTTGTCCTGGACACCAATGAATCTAAATGTTATTACAGAATTATTGAATGTGTGATTGGTGCAGGCAAGGCTTCAACTACGACCTCCCGCTGACAGACCGACGCTCTTACCAACTGAGCTAACCGGGTGACGGTTATACGCGGATAAACTCGAAATATTTCCAAATCCAAGAATGTTTGAGTCCAAGATTTTTAATTTAATAAATAAAGAAGATGTTTTGGAAGACGAAATGAGGCTCCACAGGCAGTAATTTTATTCAATATATGCTTGACAGTGTTCTAATAATAAAAAATAGTGCCAAGGTTTGCTCGTATTATTACTTGAATGTCAGTTTGGAATGAAAAGGACCACTGCCCATTTAAGATACGGTTTGATGACCTGCTTTATAGACAAAATCTTTTTAGTTCACTACTTCTCACACCTCGGAGCGTAGGAGTCAAGTTATATCTTCGTTGTACTTCATACGCGACAAAATTTTCCAAACAGATAACTGATAGTAAGGTCTAACAGAAGTCTTCGTCATGGAAGTTGAAGAAGGAACGGCTAAGGGAGCAGGGATATGTGGTATCATCTTGGTGGTTTGTGGTGTCGCGAGCACGATTTCAGGATTCATTTGGGTCTCAATTCATGGTTACGGAGGCTTTGGCATATGGTCTGGCATCGGTGTAAGTATGAACTCCAGGTTCTTTACTTTCAACTTTTTCATCTAATAATAATACAGGGCCGTAGCCACCGGTGCGGTTGGTCCGGTTTCAACCGAACCAACTTTCGGGAAAAAAATATAAGAAAACTGAAAACCCTCGAAAACCGGACCAATCAGAAATTTGTGGCTACAGCCCTGTAATAATAATGTTTAAAATTTATAAAGCGCAAATTAACAAATGAATATGATCAAATGTGCTTAAAATCAAAAACTAACAATTTATAACGATCGAATATAGGTTATTTAAAAATCTGACAAGAATATCATATTTGTCGACTGTCTTAGTTCTTAGTCAGATATTTCGAGACATTTTAATATGTTATACATAAACATATACGTTTCGCTTTAGATATACTACATTTTATGCACACTTTGTCCATTTTTTTTAGAGATTATTAGCTTTATTATTAGTAAATAGTTTATCAATTTAGTTTTATTTACCTTTGTATACAGTTCGTTAATTCAGTTTTATACTGCTATCATTATTATTATTATTATTATTATTATTATTATTATCATTATTATTATTATTATTATTATTATTATCATGAGGCAGTGTAAACGTCTGGATGTCCAGCGAAAAATAAAGCTTTGGCTGGACGGATACCGTAACCAACCACAGCATCGACTAAAATCTAACAATGACAGTTACAGTTGAAAAGGAATGACGATGAAAGCTAGAAAAAAATTAAATAAATACAGATAAGAGACCAAAATTATTGAATGTTCCATAAAATTCAAATAAAAATTTCTAAAGGAAAAGTCCATTGTGCATATGAATGTCCAATATAATACATAACAGAGTCTATGATAATTACTATACGTATCCAAAGTTCTTAAATAATTTAACTGCTCAGCTTGAATGTTCTAGCAATGTGTAGCGAGCTAGTCAGGATTACCTTCTGCATTTGACGCATAATTGATTCATATTTGTCCCCTACAAGTTCTTTATTATTATTATTATTATTATTATTATTATTATTATTATTATCATTATTATTATTATAAATATATAATATAAAAATATATAATTATATAATTATAAAATCGGAAAATCTAAAATCTATAAGATAGCATGACAAATAAGTAATTTATAAGAAAACATAAATATATTCATCAAATGAATTATTGTTCATATTGTTCATATGCAATTGAAAAAAACTAAAAAAAATAAGTCTTTACCGAATAATACACCTTTTGCTGTTCATTAACCGCAAAGGAATATTCATTGAAGCGAAGAAGCATTGTCATTAGAGCGAACAGGCATACAATAAGGCGAACGAAGTCTCAATAGTGCGATGGAACGTTCATTAAGAAATTTAGCATTGAATTTGACAATCATGAATATGTTTGCGTGGATTCAGTAACGTTTTCAAACTTTCATTAGCGTTTTGGTGCAGACAATAAACCACAACACACATTCAATACAGTGTTTTGGACATTTATTTACGCAATACAATATAAGTGTATTGTGCTTTTACGATTGTAGATTTTCAAAAACAAAAAAGGGAATTTATCCTTGAATGTGTTCTCTATTTAAACATCTTGGACGATATGTTTACATGTGGTTGTACCATTTTATGCTTTTCTGTGGATCTTCATAGGCCCTCAAAAGACGCTAGTCTGACTCATTTGGAATTTGGTTTATTTGTTGAACCATTGAAATATCCAAAAAAGAGGGATTAAAAAACTCAGAACTGACTGATATTTATACCTAACGGCGCTTTGTTTGTACGAAATCACATTCACGGCTTGTAAAAAAAATGAAAAGACAGTTAAAATCCTAAAATTCCTAGTGGAAAATATACTTATATATTGTATTGCTTAAATAAATGTCCAAAACGCTGTATTGAATGTGTGTTGTGGTTTATTGTCTGCACCAAAACGCTAATGAAAGTTTGAAAACGTTAATGAACTTACGCAAACATATTCATGATTGTCAAATTCAATGCTAAATTTCTTAATGAAAGTTCCATCGCACTATTGAGACTCCGTTCGCCTTATTGTATGCCTGTTCGCTCTAATGACAATGCTTCTTCGCTTCAATGAATATTCCTTTGCGGTTAATGAACAGCAAAAGGTGTACTTCCATCGCCTGGCAAAGCCCATCATACCGGAACTGAAAACAGTAATGTATTCATACAAAATCAAAGAATCACACCTAATACAATAGATAGAGCGACAATAGAATACAATAGCCGGATTTTCTGAATACATTACATCAACTGATTCGATCAACAAACATGGCGGCTTTTAGTACTATCTATAATACTCCCATTTCGAGTTTGCCTTTGCTCAGTCTTAGCTACTTAGTTACTTAGTCTTAGTTACTAACTAGCGTTAGTGGGGGAATGACGGGAACCGGAAGTGCCTCACAGCGGCTGCAAAGGAGGCTATCTTAGCCTCGATTGTGTACAAATGTGTTCTTTTGTTTCATTAAGGTCCAATGTATAGTAAGAAATGTACGCACTACGGAACAATATGAGTTGATTAAAATGCCACGGGTTTTGGTTGAATAGCTGAATATTATAAAGCACAAACGAGACTAAGGCTGAGCAAAGAGAACTCGAAACTGGAGTATTGTATCTCAAGGGATTTTGAGTCATGTGGTTACACTCTCAAGAATACTGATTATCTTGGATGGGAGACTAAGTAAATCCAAAAGGTATAACACAAAAATTCAATACACATTGAAGAAAAAGTGCCATGATTTCTATAGGATTTTCCTGTTAGGCTTAGGCTTTCATCCAAGATAATATTAGAAGGTCTCATTATATTTTACTGACTTTCCTTTTTTGCAGCTTGTGATTGCCGGGATTTTGGGCATCGTCACCTGGTGGAAACGCAACAAAGGAGTGGTGAGTGACATTAACTGAATATGCTTGTGCAACAAATGGAATTAGCTGATAGTTACAATCAGCTGATAGAAGTCTTTGCATCTCACTAACTTATTCAAATGGTGGTCAAACACCAACCAACATGTGCTGTCAGCCAGAAAACTTATCTGATTCTGCTGATGAGCGTTCCACAAGAGACAGTAAATAAAATATATAATGAAATCAAGAAATATAGGTTTTGCACGATCACATAGTGTCAGCCATGTTGGATGGCAGGATCGATACAATACGCTCTCAGGACGGAAAGATCAGAATTTGTTGAACTATATGAGACAAAATTTGGCCGTGTCATCTGTTTTGCACCCTGGGTAAAAACTCGAACGAGTTTTGTATTAGCAAAGTAGTGTATTGTTTCACCAGAAAAGAACTAATTCTCGAGAGTAAACCGATTCTGTTGTTCTGCCATCCATCATGGCCGCCAGCACGTGATCATGCAAAACCTATATAAAGTAATTCTAACACATATTACTTGTACATGTTGCAGTTGATTGGCTTCCTTGTCATCACTATCATCATGGTTATTGTTGCGTCCTCTCAGGCTATAACCTCAGGAGTGTTGTATGGTGTGTTCAAAGCGCTTGTAGGACATCAGTGTTACGATTCTGGAAGCAGTTGTATCTGTGGAAATGAGAGATATCAGAGTAAGTAATAAAAAATTATTAGATGAGTTTAAGCAGGATATCGACCAAGGTCTTGTTATCCGTGTCGAAACCGTAGGCTGAGGCGGATAAAATAGCCAAGGTCTAGATAATTTACGATATCGTACGAGACGAAAACCGAAATCTCTAGGACGAGAGCCGATCATTTAAAAAAGATCTCTTGTTCCAATGCTTTTGTCCCCTGGAAGAGCGCATGACAAATTTACAATATAATATAAAAACCATGATGGCATCTATCGTGAATATAAACTCGTATTGCTCAGTGTCAGCCTTTAATGTAAGTAAAACATTCACTACTGAAAGCAAAACCCGTGGAATTCTATAAAGCAATTGAGAAAATAAACTCGAAATAGTCCGTAATATTAATGTCTTGTTTTCAAAAGGGTCATTCTGTGGCAACTGGAACAACCTTATGAATGCACTTCTCACCATCACCATCTTCAATGTCGTTGGTGCCGTCGTCAGCTTGGCTGGATCGATCTTCGGCTGCATGGGAACTTGTTGTGCAACAACTCAGGTATAGCACGCCTCCTTCCCATCACACAATACCGTCTGGGTGTGCTTTCAATTATCTAGAATAAAAACTAGTTATACAATGCTTTTTTGTGGCATACCATGGTGAATCCCACTTGTCACTTCTATCTTTTGTACAAAACACGCTCGCCTAGAGACTATATAAACGTGCCTCAGCTATTGTATAACTAGTACAAATTCGACTAGATTTCATAAAGAAAATTATTCCAGGAATCTCTATACGGTCTGGTAAGTATGGGTTAAATTTAACAATAGATTAAGAATAGAGGAATTGTTCTGGGGGACAAAACAATGGATTCTTTTTGCATAAGAAAAGACGGCCTATTGTTTCGTCCCCCAGAATGATTCCTATAGAAAATCAATGCAAGGGGTCTGTTTATCGGTCATTATGTGATCAAAATATGCCACGTGTGACTGAATAAAGTTTGTTAGATGTTTTGATCTCTTCCTTGCCACGCAGGTTTTTCTCCGGGTTCTCTGCCGGTATTCATTTGTCCCGCGCAAAAACCAATACGTGAGTTGTGTACTTAGAGTATTGAACGTAAACAAACCGATGGTTTCTGGCTAGAAAGAAGTGGGCAACGACAAATAAAAAGATTTTAAAAGCCCATTTATTATTCCTTATAGAGGCAGCCCGGCACCGTGATGGTCCAACGACCTGTATTCGTGACAACAAATACTCAGCCTGGCTACGTTTCCCAACAGCCTGCCTACGTACAACAACAGCCTGGCTACGTTGCCCAACAGCCTGGCTACGTACAACAACAACCCGGGTATGCTCCTCAGCCCACAGCTGCCTATCCTCCACAAGCTGCTGGTGCTCCACCGCAATACACAGAAAAATATTAAGCAATGACTAATGTGCTTTAACAAATAGGGAGCCCAAGCTCGCCATAAATAAAAACACACTGTAGTCTAGTCAGCGGTAGGAATAATCGCGGGTTAACCTAGCTTTTTGCGTAAAATGTCGTAATGATAATTTGTATCTTAGGCCGGGGCCGGACATTAATTAGAGAGAGGGGGAGGGCTGGTGCATTTTAATTTTGGTTTGCATGTTATTAAAAAGCCTTAGATCCTCTTTCCTGTTGCTATCATCAGTTTGATAGACTCCTAAATTTTGTTTGAAAAATTTGGTGGCCCCACCTCACAATTTGCATAGTCCTCTTCAACCTATAAATTATGAACGGTCCCCATGAAGCTTGCTTTTTGTTAAACCTTAGAATAATCGGTATGTTAATCATCAATAAAGTTGCTTTATTATTAAATGTACCAGCGGTTTTCGTATGAATGGAAAACAATACAGCAAATAGGTAGCCGTGTACCGTATCGTTCCGTATTTTAGCTGTACCGTACCGTGAAGCCGTACCCCATCGTACCTTACTGTAGCCATACCCCATCGTACCGTATCCGTGTACCGTACTGTAGCAGTACCCCCATCGTACCTTACTGTAGCCATACCCCATCGTACCGTACTGTAGCCATATAGTACTGTAGCAGTGCCGTAACTACGATTAACTGGAACATAAATTATAAGATTTTCTTAAAAATAACCACAACCATCAAAGAAAGCAATACGCGACGAATGTTAGACGAATGAACTAAACTGGTTCACCCAACCCTTTATGCATATGTGGAAGATATTGAATTAGAACGAAAACTCACGAAAACAACCGAATGAAATCCGAGCGAACCGAACGAATACGAATACTTGTGATCTATATAGATTTAAGGCTCCCAAGGCTCCTAAGGCTCCCAGTTGACCAAGAGTTTGAGCGAGAAATCAGTTCGGAATCAGTGAAAAGGACCACTGCCCATTTAAGATTATCTGATTATATATTCATTAATCCACCCATTGATTTGTTTATTTAAACTAGCTAGGTGGGCATACATGTAAACACAAAATTACGTACCAAGGTAGACCTAGAACAGCAATTTATTATAATCAAAAGAATAAGAAATATATACACTGTGCTACACAGGTTGAGGGTCTATAACCAACAGGAAATAGGCCCCTTATACATCCTCAAAATATAGTTGGTCAGAGATATAAAATCTAAATCTAAGGCAATATTTAGCATACAGGCCATCCCTCAATAGATTTTTCACTTGCTGTGAACTACTTATGCTTTTATGCATATTCAAATTCACAGTACAGTTCTGAGCCTGATTAATTTCGCTTTCAGATTTCAGATCTCCACCAAAACCTGTTGTTAAAAATTAGGTGTATACAAAGTTCAGCCAAATATAGATTTCAAAAAAATAATTAGAATAACATTAATAAAATTGAAACTTCAGTCAACTGAGAAAAATTGCTTTTTGTATCTGAATGATTTTAGGTGGCAGAGTGGGCTGTAGACGTTGTTTAGTGAATGGCATTTATATTCCCTGCAAGCGGCACTATTATTTTGGCAAATTCGGGGAACGCTATCGTAATACAAGTCCTCTTCGAACTGCTGCCTACCAATTAGAAAATGGAAAGAAGGTGGATGCTGCTACAACAGCAAATCAGCGGCAACAAATACAAGTTGAAACAGGAGTTTGTGGAGTGAGCATTCTATTTGATCTCTATAAATTGTACAACTTTGACCCAATATTGGATATGACCATTGACCGTATGCATCTCACATTTAACATGCTGAAAAGAGAGTTTTTGGGTAAGATGTGGTTGGATCTTGGAGGTAATGCAGGAAAACCAATCAATGACAGAAATCCTTCTGATGGCGGGCTTCTTGACCGGGAAGAGTTTGCCTCAGCTCTCCAGTCCATTGAATGGACGCCCGAGGAAAGAGCAAAGGGTGTTGCCAGACTACAAACATTGACAGACAAACTGGGAGGCTGGAAGTCTAATGAATTTAAGAGAGGATGTCAGCAAAAATCGACCAAAATCAAATTTTGCCGGCAACAGCCAAAAAATCGAATTCGTTCATATTTTGGCATTAGGAAGACCTTGATGCGATATAAACCGTGGTATACTTCATTTGCCAAAATATCGCTTTATTTCCGAGAAAAACGAGAAAAACAAATTCGTGCATAATTGACTCTCTGAGAGAGTCAAAATATACTCCAACTTTGGGGGCCTCGCGCGCCTTTGCAAAAATATCTACAGACTCAATCTTGGGAAATTATTTGGGATAGTGTTTTAACATTAAAAAGATGGAATTTCACGGTGTTCGAATAAATTCATAGTGGCGAAAAATATTTATTCACCAGGGTACTTTGACTTCGCGTCAAAAATGAGGAATTTTCAAAAAATGATTTATCCGTGTGCTAAATAAAATAAAACGTTGATATTAAGAAATTGAAAAGCTAAAATAATGTTCTAATCGTGGGTGAAGTCATTTTTGGGGGTTTTTGTTCTGCGATGAGAAATAAAATCTAAAAGTTACAGAAATTTTGAAGAGCTCAGACGGTCGGCCAAATCAAAGCGATTGACAAATTTGCATAACTTTTTGGATTTTTAAATCTTAATTTGGCTAAGTATCATAAAAACATCATCAGCATACAAGTTCAATGTAATATAATGACAAATACCGCAAGAATTTCGTTTTTACATTTGATTTTACCTAGAATTTAACAACAATTTATGCCCGGGAACTTCTGTTTACAATCATTTAGTGACTGAGCGGCAGGGCTGAAATGTGTAACGCGACAGATTTAGTTTTTGCAATTTAAAAATAAAGTCTTTTTCTTTTCAATTTCAGAGAAATAAAAGTATTTATTTGTTTGTTTGTCTCTTTAATTTTTCAAGAGAAATCGAAAATCGACTTTTTTCGAGTGAGAATCTGAATGAGAGATCGAAGGCAATCAAACCGTTTAAATCGGATTCAACCGGCTTGTGATCATAATCCTAAACGCATAGTCCCAGTCCTAGATCTGAGACAAGTTCCGAGTTGAATAATTCTTCACAACAGACTTTAACCGTTGTTTTATCAATCGGAAAAAATTGACGTTTGCAGCAATTTTGTCACTATCATCTGCCTATATTTTTTCAAGCAATACTCTTATCGAGTATACTAGAAAAAACTTGATTTATCATTATTTTAGTTAAAGTCTCTACATATTGCTGTATTTGTATATATAAATACAGCAATCACAGAAATCTGATTCAACCAGGCATATCATAGTTAAGTATACGACAATTAAGTAACCATATAATTGATTCGACTTCTAAAGCGCGGACTATACCCGCTTTCGAAATAAACCGGCTACAAGGCTGGACTATAGTTTTATGTACTGCTTGCACAACTACATTGCCTGACAAGTTCATTGAGAATATCGATGTACGGCATTTTGCGATTGACTGTAATACTGGATATATCAAGTTCGAAAGCAGCACAAATATCTTTCAGCATGGCAATAGAGAATCTTGGAAGTTTTGATTGTGAAGACATTTTGCAGATGTCGTAAGTGTGATACATTATTGGGTGTTGAAGAGTAATTGCATTCATCACTTCATCCGTCAGTTCTTGCACATCTCTGTTCACAATTTCTCCAACATTTCCTCCCATTACATCTTTTTCATGAGAGTCTAGATTTTTTGCTTTTGCTAAGCGAGAAAAAAAATTTGAAATTTGCTGAGAAGATAGAAAATCCTCTTTCCGGAACATGCAAGAGCCATCAGCATTTTTGGCTTTTCTCATTGACTTAGATACAGTTCGTGGATCTGCTTTTTGCCCAGTTAATTCACCATTTTTAAAGACTTCCATGAGATAGTTTTTTTGGGTTTCAGTAAACCTTTTCCTCTTTCCTGTAGACTTCAAGGCCCAACCCATCGGAAGTACTGAATCTGCCATACTATTTTCTGATTCAAGCGTGTCTGGTTGAGGGAATGTTGGAACTTCACTCATCCCCTTTTCGAGTTTTGAGGCGTAACCTATCATTGATTTGTCATAAAATGTCTGAAGTTCAAGGGAATACTTGTGTTTTCCAATGTCCAGATGTTTTTCAAGTGAAGAATAC
Organism: Actinia tenebrosa; assembly: GCF_029948245.1. Lineage (NCBI taxonomy): Eukaryota > Metazoa > Cnidaria > Anthozoa > Actiniaria > Actiniidae > Actinia > Actinia tenebrosa. Next base: position 18,623,003 of record NW_028292578.1, read on the forward strand.
CGCTGAAACGACTTTGTACAGCCCTCCTCTGGACAACAGAACAGCTTTTTATCAGCATCTGCCTGTAGATCCTCAGCGTCGCCTTTGCCACAATCAGCATTACCACCAGCATCGCCATCATCATTGTCATCATCATTATCATAACAATCATCAATGCTATTACCTTCATCATCATCGTCACTGGCATCATCTTTGCTCTCTAATTTTGAACTTTTTGGGCCTTTTCGGGGTTTTACAGGAACAAATAAGATTTTGTTGCTATTATCATCCGACGTTTTGTTTAGTTTGGGTATGCCGGTTGGGAGACTTAGGTCATTCCAATTGATGGATTTCCCAGGACCAATCTCATAGGCTCTCCACATTTTCATTCCCTCTTCGCTGTATTGGATATTGTTAATATAGCTAATTCCATCAAATTTGACAGATTTGAAGCCTGATGTAGATTGTGGGCCACACAAAGTCACTGTTACGCCCGGTATGCCTCCAGATGACTCAATTGCTTGTTTCATTTGTTTGGCTGTTTCGATATCATGGCCTGAGTCCAAATATCTTTTCATGTGATTTTTGATGTTCGCGGCCTTTCGATCACATGCGCCTTTCCCTCCTTGTGGATCCGAAAAGTCGATCCGAGAAAGGCAGATTTCCGTGTTTCGTAGCAATGTGCTTTATAGCAAGCATAGTTGGTGCCGAATGATAGCATCCAGCGTTATCTTGTTTCATGTAGACAAACTTTACACTTGATAAAATACTCTTGAGTTGCTGGAGGACATCATCGAAAATAGCCAAGACTGTGGGACTATCCTGAGTACAGCTTTCAAAAACATGAACAAAAGTCAACATGTTTATGTCATTATCCTTTGGTTTCGTTACAGCAACTGTAAGGTGCCAGGAAATCCCGCGCTTTCCAAACCAATCTCTTTGGCTTTCGCGAAACTTTCGCGGTACGAATTTCATGGCCTAATCAGATACAAGAACCACTGATTGATCATCCATATTTTTCAATATTTCATGTTTTGCGGTATCCTGGTTGATGGTTCGAAGAAGATGAGCTTTCCACGCATCGATATTTTGAGCGGATTGATCTATGGTATACTCCATCTCTTCTCTTTCTTCTAATGAGCAGTCAACGCCTTTAATGGCTGAACGTATTTCTTCAAGAGCACTAGGGAAGATGCTGCATCTATCACATTTTAGATTATGTTCGTGATCACAACACTTTTCGAAGCAGGGGTCGTCAGGGGAACTGAGAGCGAACACTCTGCAGTGATCGGCAACCACCGAGTTTTTTGAAACATGCACCTAAAATAAAATAAAAAGATAGTCGTCAGGAGGAGGAAAATGCATTAACTTCTTGTCTTTCTTTTTTCATTTTTTGTTTGTTTGTTTGTTTGTTTGTTTTTTGTCTTGTCAGTTTTCTTGTGTTTGTTGTGGTGTTAGCTTTAATACTTGAGTTTTAAAATTCAGTTTTACCTTATAATCGCTTTTAAGGTATCGTTTCGCTTGTTTTAGCTTTTCATTAGTCATGTTCGCCCACGTTAGTCCCTTTCCATAACTATCCCCAAGTGTCTCCACCACGTCTTCTAGATCATCAAAGGACTGGGCTCCATTTGCTGAAAAATAGTCCAGCCCTTGAAGGGATTTGCGGACGGACGCAGAGCAGGCACTGAGGATCCTGAGCAATGTGCTACGGCTTACTGGGTCAAAACCTGTTTCCGAGCAGTAACTTTGGTATTGACGTATTATTTGTTCCGGTATGAGAGTTCGAACCACATTTGGAACTTTTAGCTCACAGCCTGACGACAACTTGAGTACTCTTTCTCCGAAAGGTAAATCTTGAACTATGTGAGAGCTCGTAATGAATGTCAAAAAGTGCTCTAGTTTCTCGGGTTTTATATACATGCGCGTATTCTTTACGGGCGAGAGAACAGAACCTCGACCATGAAGTAAACGATGATGCCGCGCTATTTTAAGGCGGTACATCGATATGTCGGGTATCCATCTCTTTAAATCATTGAAGCTTACTTTATCTGCCATAAGGGAGAGGATCTGTCTTCTAGTGCTCCAATGATTGGCATTATTGTAACATTCACAAAGGGCTTCCATCAATGAAAAATCAAAAGTAGTATCGCCATGTTTAAGATTGGATTTTGCTAAAGAATCAAAGATCTTGTCGGACTGCCCAGGAGCAACTTCCTCTAAGCATGAAGCAACCACTTGTTTTCCTTTTCTTTTGTAATAACGTCTCGAGCGTTCAGATGCCTCGTCCCATGGGGTTGCTAGCACAAAGCGGACAGGACTAACATCTCTTGATGCTAAATAAGCATTGAGTTTTTCTCTTGGTGACAAATCGAAAAGAAAAGAACCGTCAACAGTTACACTAGAAATGTCCTCTTCGTGATATTGACTCACTGGCGTATTCGTCCACGTAGAAGACATTGAAATATTTGTTGGACTTAAAGGTAATGGCTGTTTAAAGAACACCTCCTCTTCTTTTTCTTCTTCTTCGTTTTGCTCTTTACTCCTCTTTTCCTAAAACCGGGAAAAGAAATATAAATCTTTATATTTTTTAAGTGGGTGTATGAATAAATTGGAATAAGGGTGCATGGAATGTGATAAATTCAGGTCCACCCCCCACTCAGCTTCTTCTATTTTTTAAAAAAAAGGTACAAGGCAAAGTTGAGTATATTAGGCGAGTATATTATGGTCTTCCGGAAAAAAAGTTGTTTTGTCTCCCACCTTCCCCCCCCTCTCCCCTTCCCATATTTCTAAGCTGTGGGCCTTGCTGCGTTCCTTGATGCGGGTCTGAGATAGACGGTTGGATGGAGGGATGGATGTATGGAGGATTGGCTGAAATGGATGGATAGACTGGAATGTGATGAAGGGAATGGAATAGATGGGATATAGAAGAATGGATGGAATATAAAAGGAATATAGAAGATATAGAAGAATGGATGGAATGAGATTGGATAGATGGATGGTTGGTTGGTTGGTTGGATATACAATAGATGGAATGAGAAGGATGGATTGGATTATTTTAGCACCTTTTTAAATAAAGGCTTAGATTGGCAGACCTACCTCTATTCTCAAATGCTTTAGTTTTTCGAGTGTCTCTGTTTCCGCGTCAATGCATTCCTCATCTACAAACGAACTTCTAGATTTCTGTGTGTCAATATTACTGACCATCTCTCTTATTTTTTTCCTGCAACTCACGCAGATACCTGCCAAACAATGCACACTACGACTTAAAATACTACTTCCAGGGCCGTAACCAGAACTTTTACAGGGAGGGTGCATGAAAATCGGACCATTGATCGTTTCTTTTAAGAAAGCAGAACAAAAATAAATAATAATAATAAAATAATAATAAAAAGGTAACCAGAAGAAAGCAGAACCACAAAAAAAAAAAAAAAAAAAGGAGATGGATGAGCGGACCTTAACCTTTTATTTGGGGGGGGGGGGGGTGCACGTACACCCTGCACCCCCCTCCCCCTAGTTACGGCCCTGCTAACGGGACTGATATAGAAACATGCGTTTTGAGAAGAAATCATAAGCATGCAAAAACGTTACCTGCTCCAGATGGAATAAAAGTTCCTGTTTTCTTGAATATTAATTCCGACTCGTCTTTTCCAATGCCCTTGTCGCTCTTTGGCCACTTCGATTTTGATTGGCCATGATTTGAGATCGATGCGGGAACTCTACATCTAGTACTAGAGCCCCTTGTCCACCCTAGTCCAAGTATTGAGCGATGATGGGGACATATCGTCCAATCATTTATTTCTTTTGGTCGTCTGAACTGTCCTGCACGACCAAGAATCAAATCGAATTCACTTTCAAATCCAGAGAAACCAAACAAAGTCTTGTGTCGAGCTATATCCTTAGTGCATGAAAGCAAGGGAACAACGAGAGCATCTTGCGTCCTATCTTTTCTGCTATAACCACATAATCCACCAATAATCGATTTAAAGGAGCAACAAACTTCCATGGAAATAAAGTTAGCAAATCATAACGTGGATAAAAGCGTTAATGACTGAAGAATGGATGTTGTTTGCGGCATTATACAAAAGAATTGCGGCAATTTAATTTCATGTGTCAGTCATCTATCAAAGTCTCCCCTGAAGTTAGTTTTTGTATTGTAATCAATTTCCCACTCGAAAAAAGTCATTGAAACGGGGGTTGAATCATTTTTCGATTTCTCTTAAAAAATTAAAGAGACAAACAAACAAATAAATACTTTTATTTCTCTGAAATTGAAAAGAAAAAGACTTTATTTTTAAATTGCAAAAACTAAATCTGTCGCGTTACACATTTCAGCCCTGCCGCTCAGTCACTAAATGATTGTAAACAGAAGTTCCCGGGCATAAATTGTTGTTAAATTCTAGGTAAAATCAAATGTAAAAACGAAATTCTTGCGGTATTTGTCATTATATTACATTGAACTTGTATGCTGATGATGTTTTTATGATACTTAGCCAAATTAAGATTTAAAAATCCAAAAAGTTATGCAAATTTGTCAATCGCTTTGATTTGGCCGACCGTCTGAGCTCTTCAAAATTTCTGTAACTTTTAGATTTTATTTCTCATCGCAGAACAAAAACCCCCAAAAATGACTTCACCCACGATTAGAACATTATTTTAGCTTTTCAATTTCTTAATATCAACGTTTTATTTTATTTAGCACACGGATAAATCATTTTTTGAAAATTCCTCATTTTTGACGCGAAGTCAAAGTACCCTGGTGAATAAATATTTTTCGCCACTATGAATTTATTCGAACACCGTGAAATTCCATCTTTTTAATGTTAAAACACTATCCCAAATAATTTCCCAAGATTGAGTCTGTAGATATTTTTGCAAAGGCGCGCGAGGCCCCCAAAGTTGGAGTATATTTTGACTCTCTCAGAGAGTCAATTATGCACGAATTTGTTTTTCTCGTTTTTCTCGGAAATAAAGCGATATTTTGGCAAATGAAGTATACCACGGTTTATATCGCATCAAGGTCTTCCTAATACCAAAATATGAGCGAATTCGATTTTTCGGCTGTTGCCGGCGTATGGTCGATTTTTGCTGACATCCTCTCTTAAGAGGTAAACAGCTCAACCCAAAAATTAAGATTTATTTTGGGATAAGCATAGTCATTTGTAGAGTATATTATTTGTGGTGTCTCCCAACTGTTGGAAATTGTAAATACTGGAAAAGGTTAACCCTGGTAAAAAGTTTCTATAACTTGCATTGTTTAATGTAATGTTTTTATCAAACCATACAATTTTTTTTTTCACAGATTCAGCAGTGTTGCAAGAGAGGTTTTGGCTCAGAAAATTCCCTCAAAGGCATATGACTGTTTCATGCTGCTTTGTGATGCTGTTCAGATGTTGTATAGTGCCAAACTTCAAGGCAGTGGTTGGCAACCTGGGCATATCCAAAGACTAGAGAACCTACTTTGGAGTCATGCCATAAGAGCAGAGGAGTTTTATGGGCTTGAAGTATGCACTGAAAATTTGGAGTACTCGGTGCATGCTGTCCAGGACATTAGGCATCATTCAAGCATGGATAATTATTCATGTGAACTCTATGAACGTGCAATTCTCAGGCATAAGGAACAAAAGCACAATGCAAAAGGACTAGAAAAGACATTTGCCACAAGAGAAAACTTAAGGAATTTTATTGAAGGCTATCAAGAAGTGAATGGTCCAATCACAAAGTATGGTCTGGACAAAAGCAAGTACAGTTTTGATCTAGAGCAGGTAACAACTCCAATAATGTTACATGAGTCATCATTTCCTGTAGCAAAAGCATTGCTTCAGGATTTACACGACATGCCAAATCCTTCTCCTGCTGTTGAACATGCAATGAGGTATGGTGTATCAGTGGGATCTATAATGAATCATCAGTGGACACAGACCCCAGAGCTTATTCGAAGGAACTATGTAAGAGACAGCATACAACCAACCTGTAGAATTAGGAGAAAGGTTATCCTCTATCCAGATCCTTCAAATCTTGGGAATCCTCAATTTTACCTCTGCATTGACTTCAAAAAACCAGAGTTAGAGAAAGAGGTACAAGTCCCAGTCTATCCACAAGTTGAAGAAACTGTGTGTGTTTTAGGGGGATCAAATCAGACGTGGTATGGAAGAGTCAAAGATGTAAACCATACAGTTAGAGCAACAACACTGCAATGGTACAGAGAAACAAGAAGACAGGGTGTTTGGATTCTGACAAATCAAGAAGACAGAATATGGTTTTCATCAATCCTTAAAATATGCACAGCAGTAAGGGTTTTGGGGGGATTTAATATTACTTAGAAAACTTATTAGTAGAAGCTGCAGAAATATCTAATAAGCTCTTTAATAGTTTCCAATTTGGTCCATTCGTTTCAGAGATATGGCTCCTCAGTTTTTGCAAAACCTCTAATTTAAATTTCTAGTGCCAGAAATTTCTGCCTCATTCTGTCGTGTAATATGGTTGATGCAAGAAAAAGCAAGATAGATGCGTTGCTTACAGCAGTTCAAATCAATTAAGAATGTTTGCATGACGATCGTCCATTAAGCTATATCACTCACAATGGCTAGTTCCAGGCCCGGCTTTTTGCAACCAAAAAAAGCGCTATATCTCAGAAACGACTGGGCAAAAATGGAAACTGTAAAAGAGCTTATCGACTATTTATGCATCTTCTATACAGATGATGAAAAACTATGGATGGGTTATAGGCACCCTAATAAATTTTTTCTAATGAGTTTTCTAAGTGATTTAAAAAGATTTGCAGCATGTTTTATCAAGTATGAAAAATCCTCGGCATCCCCTCTGGCTTTACATGTATACTTGATAAAACACTGCTGCTCATTTTTAAATAGTACACAAAAAGTCCACAATATGGTTGTGCCTCAAGCTTAGTCATTCCAATTAACTGGGCACTAATAATTTGTCAATAAAAAATAATAAGATGCTAACGTTTGGTATCCTATTGTTCTTTAGAATTTAATGAACATTAACAGCTGATGATTAGTGCCCAGGTTTATTGGAATGACTCTTTAGCAGATTAAACAAGAACACAAAAAATAAAATAAAATCACTTTTTATGGTTACTAAAAATAGATATTTCAAAGCCTTGTGGAATCAAAATACAGACAAACTTTGTAAAATAGGCTCCAGTTACAAGGAAAAGAAGATCAATATGAGACGAAAAACCACAGGAATACCAGGAATTAGAAACAATGAGACAGCAAAAACATTTATGCAGCATATTAGCATGTGTTCTAGGCTTGGCTTGTCCGCATTTCAATCCCATAATGCATCATCAAAACACCAGTGGAAAGTGCTATTGCTACCAAACTATGTAATCCTTGTTATAGCATTCACAACTGTTAATGCATCTTGAAGATTCCCCCTTTTCTTTGGATTGTTATGTGTGATTAACTGTCCGATCTTTAAAAGGTGAAGCCGTTCATTCTCAACTGCCAGTTTTCTCATGTTATCCAAACTCTTCATTGTAGTACAGAATACATATCCAAAAGAATAGGTGTCAGTCAATTCAGTCTGGGCTTTACCAAGTGAAATTTCTGGAGCTATATGTGGATATTTTTGTCTGTATTGGTGCCTTTCAGCCAAAGTCATGTCTCTCTTAGTTTCACATCCTAAAAAAATTAATACAGTGGGTTGAAGGATAAATTTTGAACACACTACATGATTGTATATATGCAGTTAAAAATAAACATTTGTTACTGGCTAATATAGGCATTATTTTTGGCAGCATTATACATACTATCAGAATTGTACATGCTATCAGTGTATGAGGAATAATGGGCTTTTTTGAATCACCATACTAATACCATATAAATTCTGATACAACATGGCCGCTCATGTTATAAACACTACTTACAGAATGTGTGCAAATGAGACAACAGGCATTAAATTCACCTTAAAGCCTCACTTGTATGATTATTGAAAACAATATCTCATTTGCATATATTTGTAATAACAGCTATTTTTTTAAAGAAAAGATCAGTTAATTAAATAGAAATGTGGTTATTGTTATTATTATATTTTGCATGCCATAGCTACAGTACCTTTAGACTTGGATGCTGTTGTAGCTTTTCCAAAGTCAATGAGAACAGGTCGTGTTTTCATTTCTCTTTCTTCAATGACAAAATTATTGCTTTTAATGTCATTATGTAGAATCCCTCTTTCATGTAGGTGACAAACTGCTGACATCATTTCAAACAGAATCGGAAGACATCGGAAGGTTTGTGGTTAAGGTTTTGTTGATTTCATGTTCTTTTAAATAGGCAGCATAGGTTTGCGGGTGATTGTTCATAGTGCACAATTTTGAAACCAGCATAAAAGGATATCCATCAGTACGTACACCTATAAGCATAGCAATATTGGGATGGCTAGGTATCTTGGTCATTATTTCTGCTTCTTTATGGATGCTTAAAAAGCTTTGCTTGCCTTTAAAGACTTTAATTGCAACTGGTAGACCTTTGTACTCTCCAGAATAGCATCTTCCAAATGTTCCTGTACCAATTATGTCCTTATTGAATGCAAGGTCTTCACAACAAATATTAAGGGAGGCAATTTTAAAAGGAGCAGTTTTTACCAATCCATTCTCAACAATTTTGGAAGTAACCTCTTTCCTTTTTGCAAAAGGATGACTTCGTTTGCGTGACTCATGACATTTCTGAGACATGCTAGGAATGGCAACTTCCTTTTGTGCTATTGAGCCATTTGTTTTTCCAGCTTCTTGAATGCCATAATAGTACCAGCATGAATGAACTCGCCTGCGTTTTATGCTGGGAAAAGCAAGTCTTATGGCATGGCCAAATTCTTGTAAGGAAACCAAAAATCCAGACTCAAGTACGAGTTCTCGTACTTTTGCTGCTGCCAATCTATGAAAAGGTTCACCCTCTTGAATTTGCTGTCGTAGCCTGGAAGGATAGAAAATGGAACCTTGTGTGAATAAATTGGTCTCCGATATAAATTTTATCTCGAGGATCACTTGAGCTTTTTCAGTAGTTCCATTAATTTAATGTTCCTAATAATTTTATCAAAAATGCGCTAATCTAGTTCTTCAACCCTCTATTAACTTTGTTTGAATAGCAACTTCAAAAAGTAATAATTTTAATTAAGCTTTAGCCTAAAATGGATGTCACAGTTATTAGATAAGCTTACCTTTCCACAATAATGTTTCGCCTTGCACGACGGAAAAACTGGTTTCTCAGCTTCGATTTCAAGATAGGGGCTTCCATATATAATAATCAACATCCAAGCCCTATATACCGCAGAAAAAGGGCAAAGGGGCATATACTATAATATATAGTAACCTGAAATGTCGGACCTACGCATTGAACTAGTACCAATATCCCGATCCAGGTCTCCTCGGCCATAAAAGCAAAGGCAACAGCAATTTATTTCAAATATGTCTTCGTCGTCGTTTACATACTATTTACAAACAAATTCCAAAGTCAATCTGGGCCTCCTAAATGGCATCTACATACTATTTACAAACAAATTCCAAAGTCAATCTGGGCCTCCCGCAAACGGTATTTACATACTATTTACAAGTAGCATTTACATGCTATTTACATACTATGGATATATCTATATCTTATTCTATGTGTACAAACTATTTACAAGATCAAATACTTTGTAAATCGCTTACATAGTATGTAAATAGTCTGTAAGGTTTATTTACATATTTTGTAAATTTGAATTCACAAATTATTTACATAATATGGAAGAAGGTCAACTTTTCCAGTGGTACTAGCTTAATAAATCCATAGCGAACAAAGTTTTTCAGTTGCTGTCTTCAAAACTTGATTTATTAAGTTGTTTTTAAGTCACTATGCAGTGGCCGTCTTTCATAACATCCTGTTGGTGTCACCTGTTGCATGACGGGAAACAATTTGATACGGTCATATACAATGCTAAAAATTGGTATTATTCAGTATGGCAAAGAATAGCAAAGAATAAACAGTAAGTGGACTGAGACGTCATCGCAATTGCATCAGTAACTTTGCCTGAACACCAATGAATCTAAATGTTATTACAGAATTATTGAATGTGTGATTGGTGCAACCAAGGCTTCAACTACGACCTCCCGCTGACAGACCGACGCTATTACCAACTGAGCTAACCGGGTGACGGTTATACGCGGATAAACTCGAAATATTTCCAAATCCAAGAATGTTTGAGTCCAAGACTTTTAATTTGATGAATAAAGAAGATGTTTTGGAAGATTAAATGAGGCTCCACAGGCAGTGATTTTATTCAAAATATGTTAGACAGTGTTCTAATAATAAAAAATAGTGCCGAGGTTTGCTCAGTATTATTACTGGAATGTCAGTTTGGAATGAAAAGGACCACTGCCCATTTAAGATACGGTTTGATGACCTGCTTTATAGACAAAATCTTTTCAGTTCACTACTTTCACACCTCGGAGCGTAGGAGTCAAGTTATATCTTCGTTGTACTTCATACGCGACAAAATTTTCTAAAAAGATAACTGAGTATTAGTAAGGTCTAACAGAAGTCTTCGTCATGGAAGTTGAAAAAGGAACAGCTAAGAGAGCAGGGATATGTGGTATCATCTTGATGATTTGTGGTGTCGCGAGCACGATTTCAGGATTCATTTGGATCTCAATTCATGGTTTCGGAGGCTTTGGCGTATGGTCTGGCATCGGTGTAAGTATGAACTCCACGAATGAGAATTGATTGACAGGTCGTTTTGGCGCACGTATAAAAGATAACTAGTTAGGGATTTATGTCTAACGAAAACAACTTACTAATTTTCTGTTAGGCTTAGGCTTTCATCCAAGATAATATTGAAAGAGGTCTCAGTATATTTTACTAACTTTCCTTTTTTTGCAGCTTGTGATTGCCGGGATTTTGGGCCTCCTCACCTGGTGGAAACGCCACAAAAGACTGGTGAGTGGAATTAACTGAATATGCTTGTGCGACAAATGGAATTAGCTGACAGAAGTCTTTGAATCTCATAAACTTCTTCAAATGGTGGTCAAACACCAACCAACATGTGCTGTCAGCCAAAAAATATGAAAAATTCATGCTGATGAGCGTCCCACAAGAGACAGGAAATAAAATCTATAATGAAATCAAGCGATATAAGTTTCGCACGATTACATAGTGTCAGCCATGTTGGATGGCAGGATGGAAGGAAGGAAGGAAGGAAGGAAGGAAGGAAGGAAGGAAGGAAGGAAGGAAGGAAGGAAGGAAGGAAGGAAGGAAGCTTCTTTATTTTACCACGGTAAAAACATCAGTCGATTGCCTAAAAATATTTCAAAGTAAAGATTTACAATTAAAAAGCTAGTTACTGTTTTACATGTTTGCCGTGGAGCCCTTAGTTACAACCTTTCTTACTGTACAAACTATCAATTTCCTTTTTAAATTTTCGTACTGATTTGACCCCTTTTATATTTAATGGTAGGTCATTCCACAACTTTGCTCCACTATAGCTGAATGGTCGTTTTAGATATTCAGTGTGTGGCTTAGGTATTGACAGTTTATGATCATGATTTCGAAGGTTGTATTTAGTATGGTAGTCGGAGAAAAGGTTTTGTAAGTAAACTGGTGTACGTCCCTGCATCGTCTTAAACATTAGTAGAACTTTTTGTTCTTTACGACGAACTGCAAGTTTATCCCAGTTTAATTGGTCAAGGAGATGGCTAGATCTTATGTCATAGTTAGATCTTGTGATAACTCTAGCCGCTCGATTTTGAAGCTTTTGGAGTTGAATGCATAGTTTATCACCAAGAGAATATGAACTTGTTATCACTTAATACATCCCAAACTGCACTACAATAGTCATGCCAGTTTGGGTAGAATTAAGGCTTCGCCGGTATATTTGGATGGCACTATCGGTCGAAATAAATGGGCGAACACGTTTTAGAGCCCCTATGATCGATACAATACGCTCTTAGGAGTCTCAGGACGGAAAGATCAGAATTTGTTGAACTAAGGGACGAGGTCAAAATAATAATCCAAAATAGGGACCCGATTTTATGAATTAATGTGGTGGGTAACGGTACATACCCCCTCCCCCCTCAGAGACCTCTTCAAATGCTCGATACTGGGGGTCTGTAGTGGCAATTTCTATACACAAATGTGTTTTTTAGCATACATGCAGACAGACGGTCCATTCATTTCTGTGATTTGGCTTTTAGTTTTGGAGATATTTGGAGACAAAATCTAAGATTTCACTTCCAGAGGCGGTGGGTAAGGGGTAACACCATCCCTCTCCCTTAAATCGGGTAACGTGAGATGACAGTTGTTTTGCTCTCTTCCATAATAAGAGATTGTCTCTGTAAGAACCTCGCTCATAACCATTTTGGGTGAAAAAACAGATTTCTTTCAAACTTTGTGTGTGAGTGTGCCCTTCCAAGGTTATTTCCAAAACACATTTTGTTTTGTGTCTCGAAGCTTTTTTTGCAAAGTTTCAGGGGGGGTCCCCTAGGGGGCCAAATTAGTGATTTTGACTACTTCTCATTCATGAAATTTGGGCGATGTTTAAAAATTCGTAAATCCATAACAAATCATCACAACACTAAATCCTTCCATATTGTAGTAGACATATATCTTATGCAAACATGAATAGCCTTAGAGTTAAATATGAACTTATTTATATCTAGATATTTCAATTTTACCGACCATAGATAATCGACTTTGGCCAGTTGGCTAAAATATGGCTTAGGAAAAAAAAAAACAAACTCAAAAGTTAGACTTAGTAGGACTATTGTAAAGGGAAAAATAATATTAAGGGAAAAATATTACTAAGGGAAAAATAATCTAGAAAAAGAAACTTCTTTGTTAAGCCTTGTGTAAATAAGAAATGTAAGGAAATCTCTTTATTTTAATGACATGTCAATAGACAATCTGTCATTGACCAATGGAAAGTCATTCACAATGACTTGTCTATTATACTCCAGGGTCAAGGATGTTTATTCATTGACATGGCCTTACACTTCTAATTGGGAAGTACTTTTTGTAGTAAACAACAGCTGCAAATCTACTGTACTTTTCCAGTGAAAACGGGTTTTGATCATGTACAACTTTGTACATCCGTACTGGAAAAGAGCAGGGTTGTTTGCTGTACAAACAACTACTTCCTAAGCCTTTTTCTGTTCACTTTTTCAGAATGATCTTATACTTATGACTTTAGAACATCTTTAGTGCAATCTGCTCTATACTAGTTAAGTTAGAGAACACCATCGACAGATTTTCAGGGTCAGCTCTTAGAACTGAGTGCTCGTACTTTTTCCTAAAGTCAACACCTGTCTCAAGCTCTTACGTCATACTTGACCTAACTGGTCTAATCTAGTTTGACCTAGTACAAACCAGTTATGTGGGGTATTGCGTAAGCTTAGCCCTTAAATACGAGCTCACTTAGAGTTCAGTTCAGTGGCAGTTGAGAGCAAGAGTGAGAGCTGATAGCACAGAGTACAACGAAGTAGCAGCTAGTCAAGAGCCATAACCAGAGTTCAGATGAGTTCATTGTAAAGTACTACAAACAACAGAAAATAAAGCAGAAGGAAGCAACCGAAGAACAACCCGAATCTTTGTGTCCGTTGGGAAAGTATTACTCCCCCACTTCCCCTTCGTGACACTATAATATTTGAGTACTGCAGAGATAAAAGGTAGTTCTTACAGAAATTAAAATAATATTTTGCGGCCAGCAGGTTTTGGGAAGTGAACAGGTTGACAAACTTTCAGTATTTTTGAGATTTAATGTATTACGTCAAAAAGGTGCAAATAGTTTTTAATGCGATTTATCTTTAAATGTATATAAATTCACTGTTTAAATAGTCTCCCTCGCATCTGTTTTAGTGTCGGTCGTCACGCAATGCTCCCTCTCCTTCTTTGTGGTTGTAATTTCGTGATTTGTTCATCGATTGATATTTGTGCATCGTGCAAATAATTTACAGCTATTTATTTCGAGTGAACTTATCGTTGTATTTTATGACAGTATACGACATTTTACCTTACATTTAAGGCATGTTGTGAAATCAGTCTTTCGATTCGAATACTGTTTTCTAAAACCGTTTTTTTACAATTTGTGAGGTTAAAATATGTTTTTAAAATATAGTAGATCAGTTTAAACAGTGAATTTATATACATCTAAAGATAAATCGCATTCAAAACTATTTGCACCTTTTTGACGTAATACATTAAATCTCAAAAATACTGAAAGTTTGTCGACCTGTTCACTTCTCAAAACCTGCTGGCCGCAAAATATTATTTTAATTTCTGTAAGAACTACCTTTTATCTCTGCAGTACTCAAATATTACAGTCCTACTAAGTCTAACTTTTGAGTTTTGAGTTTTTTTCCCTAAGCCATATTTTAGCCAACTGCGGCCAAAGTCGATTATCGATGGTCACTAAAATTGAAATATCTAGATATAAATAAGTTTATATTTAACTGTAAGTTACTCATCTTTGCATAAGATATATGCAAAGATATATATGGAAGGATTTGTGTTGTGATGATTTGTTATGGATTTACGAATTTTTAAACATCGCCCAAATTTCATGAATGAGAAGTAGTCAAAATCACTAATTTGGCCCCCTAGGGGACCCCCCCTGAAACTTTGCAAAAAAGCTTCGAGACACAAAACAAAATGTGTTTTGGAAATAACCTTGGAAGGGCACCCTCACACACAAAGTTTGAAAGAAATCTGTTTTTTCACCCAAAATGGTTATGAGGTTCTTACAGAGACAGCCTCTTAATTTTGTATTAGCAAAGTATTGTTTCACCAGAAAAGAACTAGCAAAGGGATTCTGTTGTTCTGCCATCCCACATGGCCGCCAGCACGTGATCAAAACCTCTATAAAGTAATTCTGACACATATTACCTTTTCATGTTGCAGTTGAATGGCTTCCTTGTCATAACTATCATCATGGTTATTGTTGCGACATCTCAGGCTATTGCCTCTGGAGTGTTTTATGTAGTGTTCAAAGGACATCAGTGTTACGATTCTGGGAGTAGTTGTGTCTGTGGAAGTGAGACTTATGAAAGTAAGTAATAAAAAATTATTGGATGAGATTGAGCAGGATATTGACCAAGGTCTTGTTATCTGCCGAAGCCGTAGGCTGAAGCGGATAAAATAGCCAAGGTCTAGGTAATTTACGATATCGTGCGAGACGAAAACCGAAATCTCTAGGACGAGCCGATCATTTAAAAAAAATCTCTTGTTCCAATGCCTTTGTCCCCCTGGAAGAGCGCATGGCAAATTTACAATATAACATAAAAACCATGATGGCATCTATCGTGAATATAAACTCGTATTGCTCAGTGTCAACCTTGAATGTAAGTAAAATATTCACTACTGAAAGCAAAACCCGTGGAATTCTAAAGCAATTGAGAAAATAAACTCGAAATAGTCCGTAATATTAATGTCTTTTTTTCAATAGGGTCATTCTGTAACAACTTGAACGACCTTATTATTGAACTTCTCACCATCACAATCTGCAATGCCGTTGGTGCCGTCTCTAGCTTGGCTGGATCGATCTTCGGCTGCATGGGAACTTGTTGTGCATAGTTATGCTTATCCTCTACAAGCATGTGGTGCTCCACCGCAATATACAGAGAAATATTAAGCAATGACTAATCTGCTTTAACAAATAGTAGTCACACGGTAGTCTAGTCAGCGGTAGGAATAATCGCGGGTTAACCTAGCTTTTTGCGTAAAATGTCGTAATGATAATTTGTATCTTAGGCCGGGGCCGGACATTAATTAGAGAGAGGGGAAGGGCTGGTGCATTTTAATTTTGATCCGCATGTTATTAAATATCCTTGATTCCTCTTTCCTGCTGCTATCATCAGTTTGATAGACCCCTAAATTCTGATTGGAAAAAAAAAAAAAAAAAAAAAAAAAAAAAAAATGGTACCCCACCTCAAAATCCGCATAGGGCCCTCTCCAACCCATAAATTATGAACGGTCCCCATGAAGCTTGCTTTTTGTTAAACCTAAGAATAATCGGTATGTTAAAATCGTCAATAAAATTGCTTTATTATTAAATGTACCAGCGGTTTTCGTATGAATGGAAAACGATACAGCTAATAGGTAGCCGTGTACCGTATCGTTCCGTATTTTAGCTGTACCGTACCGTGAAGCCGTACCCCATCGTACCTTACTGTAGCCATACCCCATCGTACCGTATCCGTGTACCGTACTGTAGCAGTACCCCCATCGTATACTTTACTGTAGCCATACCCAGCGCGTTTCATTCCACTTCACTGGTTTGGATATTTAAAAAATCCATTTAAACATATTTCTAAACAAATTTATGTCGCTTATTTGGCCATGTACGCGGTTCTTGAAAGAAATATATTTATTTCGTCAGACAAAACGAATCTTTGTCAGGTCAAAGGTTATTGTGTAATTTAAAATGGAGAGTATATTAAAACTTAGTGACATCAGTAACGCAAGGTTATTTTGTTCGTCTACTAAACCGCATCAGTAATGTTCGAAAGTTCTGGGAAAAAATACACCTAAATGGTTCCAAAGTACCCCCTACACCCAAATAGCAGTACATAGCAAAGATTAGGTGTTAAATGAGCTCCAGCATGTCCGCACATTTGGCAACCCAGTGCACGTCTTGTTAACTAAAGACTGAAAGCCTTATTTTCCTTTACTAACACACGCGATTGAAGCCAGAATACTGTCGTCTGAGTAGATCAGTGTATTAATACTAATAAATATCTGAATTAAAATTCTAGAAATCTTCTTTTACTGCTCAATCATTATATTACTTCTAAGTATGGAGAGCCTGGAATTACAGTCTCAGCTGCTAAGACAGCGTATGAGCCATGAATCTATGAACACGTCATTCAATCCATATATGGGTACTCTTGCGCAACTTAGCATTTTCGCGAAACGAAGACAAAAACAAAAAACAAAGGCATTTTACGACTGTTCTGCCACAGGCAACCGACTAATAAATCTATAGCGGACAAAGTTTTTTAGTTGCTGTCTTCGAAACTTGATTTAGTAAGTTGTGCTTACAGCGCCTTTCATAATTACGCGAACTCGACAAATTTAGGGCCAGCCCAAAACACGGATTTTGGAAAACAACCACGAAAACAACCGAATGAAATCCGAGCGAACCGAACGAATACGAATACTTGTGATCTAAATAGATTGAACTTCCTAAAGTTCCAGTTGGCCAAGAGTTTGAGCGAGAGGTTTCGATCAGTTCTAGTAGTAAGCATGGCTTTTGTGAAAAAGTGATGAAACTACATAGAGAAACAAAAAGTGTGTTATGGTGCAGCCGTTTGAGCATAACCTGGTATAGACCAAGATCGATCCAGATTATTTTCCTTTGAACACTATTATTATGTGAGGTTATAATTATATCCCGTAATATTTCTAAGATTACATTGTATTCAGTGGACGAGATGTTATGATGTGTAAAAATCAAACTAGAGCAAATTCCTGAATTGTAGATTTACATTCTACACGCGGATAGTTAGACAGGATAAATAATCTCGGGGAAGAAGGAGGAGCTACGAGTCAGTGTACAGATTTCCCTGCTAGCAGAGTCTCTCTTCTCTTTCTCTCCCTTCTTTCAGGCGGGTAGGAAGGAGACTCTGCCGATGTAGAGCGGTTCCTTTAATACAACCGCGGTCTACGATCGTGGACGAACAAAACCAGTTTAAAAAACCGGTTTTTAACCGATTACATGTAGTTCGCATGAGCAAATGTAACACACCGTGGCGCCAAACATTGTTTGACGAGAGCGGCTGTCAAAATCATGACAGCGTTGCTAAGTTACGCCACGCATGCGCGACAGAAATAGCGTCCTAGATCAAACAAAAGGAAAATAGGCTCTGCTAGCAGGGAATGTACAGATCGGTTTACGACGGAATTATCTCGATATTCAAGAAGGGTTGTTTATTCATTTCCAGCCGGTGTATGGTTTGCTCACTTTTAGAATATGACCAAAATCGCTAAAAATCGATATTATTCCAATGCCCTCGACAAGCAAAAAATAAACCGTAAGTGGACTAAGACGGTGGTTTTCAAATTAATAAATAAAGAAGATGTTTTGGAAGACGAAATGAGGCTCCACAGTCAGTGATTTTATTCAAAATATGTTTGACAGTGTTCTAATATTAAAAAATGGTGCCGAGGTTTGCTCAGTATTATTACTGGAATGTCAGTTTGGAATTAAAAGGACCACTGCCCATTTAAGATACGGTTTGATGGCCTGCTTTATAGACAAAATCTATTCAGTTCACTACTTTCACACCTCGGAGCGTAGGAGTAGAGTTATATCTTCGTTGTACTTCATACTCGACAAAATTTTCCAAACAGATAACTGAGTATTAGTAAGGTCTAACAGAAGTCTTCGTCATGGAAGTTGAAAAAGGAACGGCTAAAGGAGCAGGGATATGTGGTATCATCTTGATGGTTAGTGGTATCGCGAGCACGGTTTCAGGATCCGTTTGGGTCTCAAGTCATGGTTACGGAGGCTATGGCATATGGTCTGGCATCGGTGTAAGTATGAACTCCACGAATAGGAATTGATTGTCAGGTTTTTTACTTTCAACTTTTTCATCTAATAATTATAACAATATTTAATATTTATAAAGCACAAATTAACAAATGAATATGATCAAATGCGCTTGAAAATCAAAAACTAGCAATTTACAACGATCGAATATAGGTTATTTAAAAATACAAGAATATATATAATTATAAAATCGGAAAAACGAATATAATAAATCCGGCGCGCTGCGCTTATTGGTTACAATTTACGTCTTATGCTGTTATATTCACCTACAGGTGAATATAACGCGCGCATGCACACGCTAGTTTGTCGATCTCTGTTGCTTGCAGCAAGCGCGGATCCAGGGGGGGGGGGCCCAAAGGGGAGCTGAAGCCCCCTTTCAGCAGAAAAAAACAAAACAAAACAAAACTGATGAATTAGATGCTTTTTTTATTGTTTTTCCCGTTGTGTTGACGGAAGAAACTCAATTAGCTCCCCCCCCCCTAGACTCAATTAGCCCCTCCCCCTAGACTCAATTAGCCCCCTCCCCCTAGACTCAATTAGCCCCCTCCCCCTAGACTCAATTAGCCCCCTCCCCTAGACTCAATTAGCCCCCCTCCCCCTAGACTCAATTAGCCCCCTCCCCCCTAGACTCAATTAGCCCCCTTCCCCCTAGACTCAATTAGCCCCCTCCCCCCCCTAGACTCAATTAGCCCCCTCCCCCCTAAGACCTCAATTAGCCCCCTCCCCCCTAGACTCAATTAGCCCCCTCCCCCCTAGACTCAA
The DNA here is from genome assembly GCF_029948245.1 of Actinia tenebrosa. Lineage (NCBI taxonomy): Eukaryota > Metazoa > Cnidaria > Anthozoa > Actiniaria > Actiniidae > Actinia > Actinia tenebrosa. The sequence goes on from NW_028292578.1 coordinate 18,642,284, forward strand.
TTAGCCCCCTGCCCCCCTAGACTCAATTAGCCCCCTCCCCCCTAGACTCCAATTAGCCCCCTCCCCCTAGACTCAATTAGCCCCCTCCCCCTAGACTCAATCAGCCCCCTCCCCCTAGACTCAATTAGCCCCCTCCCCCCTAGACTCAATTAGCCCCCTCCCCCTAGACTCAATTACGCCCCCCTCCCCCTAGACTCAATTAGCCCCCTCCCCCCTAGACTCAATTAGCCCCCTCCCCCTAGACTCAATTAGCCCCTCCCCCTAGACTCAATTAGCCCCCTCCCCCCTAGACTCAATTAGCCCCCTCCCCCAGCCTAGACTCAATTAGCCCCCTCCCCCCTAGACTCAATTAGCCCCCTCCCCCTAGACTCAATTAGCCCCCTCCCCCCTAGACTCAATTAGCCCCTCCACCTAGACTCAATTAGCCCCCCTCCCCCCTAGACTCAATTAGCCCCCTCCCCCTAGACTCAATTAGCCCCCTCCCCCTAGACTCAATTAGCCCCCTCCCCCTAGACTCAATTAGCCCCCTCCCCCTAGACTCAATTAGCCCCCTCCCCCTAGACTCAATTAGCCCCCTCCCCCCTAGACTCAATTAGCCCCCTCCCCCTAGACTCAATTAGCCCCCTCCCCCTAGACTCAATTAGCCCCCTCCCCCTAGACTCAATTAGCCCCCTCCCCCCTAGACTCAATTAGCCCCACACACACCTCCCCCCCCCCTTAAGTTTTGGCTGGATCCGCCCTTGTGCAGAGATAAATAGAATTTGAACATTAAAAAACATCTCTCTCCGTTATTTATTAAATTCACTTGTGTTAAAAATACTAAAGGCTCAGGCTCAGTGATATGAAACAATCAAATCACGATATTTTAGAGTACCACACGGAAGAATTAATGTCGGCATCATTTCGAAATCAAAACTAGAGGACTCTGGATAAGGATTTCAACTTTTGGAAAACGTTTACAGAACTCAAAGTCTACAGTCTTTCAGTTTTTCGCGACGGAAAAATTGTATGAATTGTGCAAATTTTATTGGCTGTAAAAAACTAGCTTGATAAATCTATAGCGAACAAAGTTTTTCAGTTGCTGTCTTCAAAACTTGACTTAGTAAGTTGTGCTTAAGGTTGCTCGCCTGGTTTTGTTTGTGGCGTACCTTCGAAGTTTGAAGGGGAAATGCGTCGCTGCCAATAAGTTAATTTCAAATAAAATATTATGACATGTCTAGAGACATGTCTATGATATGCAATTTATCGCGATCGGAGTTACCATAGCAATACAGTGACGTCATGTCATATTGTTTATACATTCTATTTTTGGCGAAATCAGACGTTTGTTTTAAAAATTGTTTAACAGATCTTAAAGTTCATATGTTTGTCTTCAAGTTAACGAAGTTTCGAAGATTTGTATGGAAGCGTTTCGAAATAATTGCCGTAGGGGAAACAAAAATGTAAGCAATCCAAAGCAATTAGTTCATGTGACCGAAATCTTTTCTTTCTGGACATGGGAAAAGCTTTTTTGGGGGTCATAGTGTATATCATATAAAACTTGAATCTATCTCTAGGCATGTCATAATGATTTATTTGAAATTAACTTATTGGCAGCGACGCATTCCCCCTTCAAACTTCGAAGGTACGCCACAAACAAAACCCAGTCGAGCCACCTTAAGTCACTTTTCAGTGGCCGTCTGTCATAACATATCATTCTGTAGGCGTCACCTGTTGCATGAAGGCAAAATATTTGATCAAATATGGTCATATACAATGCTAAAAATCGGTATTATTCAGTATGGCAAAGAATAGCAAAGAATAAATAGTAAGTGGACTGAGGCGTCATCGCAATTGCATCAGTAACTTGTCCTGAACACCAATGAATCTAAATGTTATTACAGAATTATTGAATGTGTGATTGGTGCAGCCAGCCAACGCTTTAACCACGACCTCCCGCTGACAGACCGACGCTATTACCAACTGAGCTAACCGTATGACGATTATACGCGGATAAACTCGAAATATTTCCAAATTCAAGAATGTTTGAGTCCAAGATTTTTAATTTGATAAATAAAGAAGATGTTTTGGAAGACGAAATGAGGCTCCACAGTCAGTGATTTTATTCAAAATATGTTTGACAGTGTTCTAATAATAAAAAATAGTGCCGAGGTTTGCTCAGTATTATTACTGGAATGTCAGTTTGGAATGAAAAGGACCAATCCCCATTTGAGATATGGTTTGACGACCTGCTAGACAAAATATTTTCAGTTCGCTAGTTCCCACCTCGGAGCGTAGGAGTAGAGTTATATCTTCGTTGTACTTCATACTCGACAAAATTTTCCAAACAGATAACTGAGTATTAGTAAGGTCTAACAGAAGTCTTCGTCATGGAAGTTGAAGAAGGAACGGCTAAGGGAGCAGGGATATGTGGTATCATCTTGGTGTTTTGTGGTGTCGCGAGCACGATTTCAGGATTCGTTTGGGTCTCAATTCATGGTTTCGGAGGCTATGGCATATGGTCTGGCATCGGTGTAAGTATGAGCTCCAGGTTCTTTACTTTCAACTTTTTCATCTAATGACAACACAACACAACACAACACAACACAACACAACACAACACAACACAACACAACACAACACAACACAACACAACACAACACAACACAACACAACACAACACAACACAACACAACACTATTATGTCGTGTTCCCACTTTTTGTCCCGCGATTTTGTATAAGGTTAAATCGTTATATCCTTTGTATTTTTGACTCATTCTTCATGGAATTACACCAAAAGCTGCCTCTTATTCTCGGGCATCTTGTCTATTTTTTAATTTGTTTTTGTCCATCGGGAAATACGATTTTTCTTCGAAAACGCGCGTCTGAGGGGACTCTTCCCGAAGTGTGGGATAAAATTCGAGTTTTTATCGAAAATTCCCGAAACTTTACAGGATTAATCTAGACCTAGTTCAGCTCTTTTTCACCCAATACAATGAGTTACACAGTTAATGTAAGCCGAGGGACATTTCCCAACAAGATTTTGGAGAAAGTCTTGATGATGTCTAACACTTTCACAAGACCTGATGCGAACCCTAAGTTTTGAAATGAAGTAAAAAAAGTTCAAACTCCATAAAAACTGGTTAATTCGATAAATATGACAATTCTTTTGCCTCTATTCCAATGGTTAGGTCTCTTTCATGCTCTGCCGAAAGAATCAGCGTGTTGGAGCAAGGATTTTAAGAATTATTTGCGTTTTTCTGCCGAAGGCCCTCGGAGACATGAAAACGGGAAATGTCCCTTCGTGACATTTTTGACTATAACTTTTACAAACCAAAAACAAAGTGCATTCGGGTTTCAGAGCGAATGTTTTAGCACACGAAGAATGATATGATGGCAGTAAATTTCCCATTAAAATCTTTAAATCAGTTTTAGAATTTTTTTCCCGATTGCGCGATGGGACAATTCCCGTTTGCTTTGAAATTGGATATTTATTCGAAAAATATATTTTTTAGAAAGCAAACTTCACATATAAGTAGATATTAGTGTTTACCTACGGTTTCTGTGGAAATTTTTGAGAAAATAGAAGAAACACAAAAGGCGCTATCCTTTGATTTCGCTAGGTGCTGGTTGCCATGGTAACCAGAAAAAGGGAGGGGTAGGGCAATTTTCATCTGGATATTATTTCTATCATTTAGGTCTATCTTTGTGTTTGTTTTCTTCTTTTCTAGCTTCAATTTTAGGATTTTAGGATTTTTTTAAGTTGCATGAATTTTGGGTTTGGAGTAGGTAGGTACTTAAGTATGGTTGCGGGTGACCATTGATTGACAACCTAAATCTAAATGAAAATGACCAATAGTTGGTAAACATAAAGTTCCAGTAATGAAAACTAGTTTGTTTCAATTTTCTTAGTGTGTAATCGGCTGTTAAGGGTTACCTAGGGTGCTTAATGTTGTCATAGCAACGGTAGTTGTAACATAAAATTGTAACATATTTGACTTTATTACGTTACCTAGATGATATTTTGATAACAAGTTTTACGAAAAACCCACGATAAGTATAGTTAAAATAGAGAAAATTGACTCAATTTTGGTGTTCACTCCGGACAATCCAGATTTTCTGGACGTCCATTCCATCGAGCTACTGATTTTCGGTGCCTGTTAGTATGCTATTGTAGGCATCGCGTTTAACAATCTAACCGGCTCATGTGTATGATACTGCATAAAGCAGTATCCTTATTTATGAATAGCATTATTTTTGTAAACTTGTTGCATTTATTTTGAGATTTTCTTCGCAGTAATTCGGCGATAGTTATATGCAGCAATTGGACTTTCCGAAAAAAAGGGAATCTAGTCTAATTTTCTAGTTCCCAGAACTAACTTACAAGTAAATAGAGTTGAAGCCTAATATATACTTGGTGCCTTTTCATTCATTATGATTTAGATTTGAGAATCTAGCGAGCTTGGACAATCGAGGTCGGTGCTTGCCTTTCCCTATCAACACGTACTAGACTATCGAATAAAACCCCGCACTTGTAAACCAAACCATGAAGTTTTCAGGAAGTTTAATTAGAGTTTAAGAGAAAAGAAGAAGCTGATCCAGCAAATGATTTGATTGGTCTCGCTTGATGCTAGTAATCTGCAGGTGTTATATCCCTCAGGGGATGATTAGAATGCGTGATTATATAATAGGGTACATACCCTTTAGCTTAAAAGCTTGGTACCTTCAAATGCTCAAAAGACATTGAAACAGGGTGCATACTATGGCAATTCCTAATACTACTTAATAATTCTTTATTGACTGTTATTCATGAAACAGTGGAACTGAAAATTCTTGCCGCTTGATCACGTCAAAAATAGCATTTAACCGAAAGAAAACGGCATTTAACTAGAAGGGCGTGTCGTCCTCCCGTGACGTTTTGCGAGTGAATAAACATACCCACTTAACGAATACTGAAATTTACGCTTATTTATGGTAAAAGTAATTTTGGCTTGCATTGACCGTGGTAACTGAATATATATATATATATTCCCTTATTTATCGAATAAATTAAGAACGGCTACTGAAAATGTTATTAATAGCTAAAGGTGCAGGATCTTTGCCGTTTGTTTGTTCTGCTTTTTCCCAGTCCACCGTCAACTTGAGCTTTGGGATCTTATTCCTCTCTTAGATTGGCAATATTGAATCACCGCTTTGTATATAAGACTTATTGGAACAAAACTAAGGACACGTCCTTTCAAACTAATGTCATATCTTACGGTAACCTGGAGTTGTGCCTTCTTTTCAGCATTGTTATCACGGTCAGTCAAGTCAACGAATAAAAATACAAGGAACTGCATGATGTTGTTATTTCTTTCATTGGTTTGCATAGAAAGATAGAACGCCAATATCATCAATATAATATAAAAGCAAATAACAGAACGGGAGATAAGGAAAGTATTTTCTACAGGCCACCTCCTAGTCTTGGTAGTTAGTTAGATCTTCCCGGTAATCCAATAGCATATAGGAAAGTGCAAAAAACGTTCAACATGTGTTTGAAATATTAATATTAGATGAACAGGTTTGTTAATTATAATTGAAAGAACAAGTAATGCTTGCCGACAAAGGGTTTTAAAAGGTTTTAAGGTTTTTTTTAAAAATACTCTATTTGCTAAGCCAATCTTTCGAAAAGTAATGCCATAAGTGAAAGGGAAAAAAATAGAAATTAAGTTCTAATCCGATAAAAAAAATTGTTTAGTACATTGATTATTAGTAAGATATGCTAAAAAAATAATAAATAACGACTAAACAATGGTTTTTATAATTAAAAATGCAAATTAATCATCAGGAGAAATTTCCCTGTCACAGGAGAGAAATCCCATTTGAGGGACATTTCCCGGAGAAATTTCCCTGTCCCGTGGGAAAATTCCCACTTTGGGGACATTTCCCGGGGAAAAATCCCGGTTTCATGGGAAAATTCCCGGTCGGGGGAAAATTCCCACTTGGATGGACCCCAAAGTGGGAAATTTCCCGGGAAATGTCCCCTCCGGCGGGACATTTCCCGTAGACATATTACAATACAACACAACACAACACAACACAACACAACACAACACAACACAACACAACACAACACAACACAACACGACACGACACGACACACAACACAACACAACACAACACAACACAACACAACACAACACAATAAAGGTTTATTCCAGATGCAACTAAATAGGTTTACACAAATATATTAAAAGGCTTAAAGCATAAAAGCGGGTACATAACAATTGCAAAATAAATAAATAGGCATCCAGGAAGGAAGTTAAGAGGTTAGCCCTATGTGAAAACTCCCTATAATAAAATTGCAACAATGAATAAACAGGCAGGCAAATTGAACTATAACATATATGCATATACGAAAAGGATAAATGAATAAATGCAAGGAATAAAATCAAATACGTCTGAATTCATAAATAGAACGTGATTTAGAAATAAATATAAATATGAATAGATGAAAAGTATTGAAAAATAAACGACATTATATGTATATATCAAAACGTATCGAAAGTGGCGAACAAAATCTATATTTAGATACCAAGGCCTAATTAGCTACTTAAGTTATTCTTGAAGGCAGATAAGCTGCCCGCTTCTACTATATTTGCTGGCAAGTCATTTCAAGTCTTATTGAATTCTGATAAAAAAAGGAGTATTTGAAATAATTTACTTTATAGCACCTTTAATGTAGAGTTTGTAAGGGTGATTACTTCTAGTTTACTTGACCTTAGAAAATTCTAAAAAATCGTCAAATTTAAGGTGACCTATTCCAAAAACTACCTTGTAACACTCTATTAGTGATAAATAATGTCTCCTTATGGAAAGTTTAGGCCATCCCAGTAGCTTGCAACTATCATCATATGCATGGCATTTCGCCTCTCTTTTGGCGAAGGGCGGTGATGTTGTTTATGTACACTAAGAAAAGGATTGGGCCCAAAATCGTTCCTTGAGGCGTCCCAGAAGATACTGGTGACCATTCAGAGAAAGTACCCCTGATTCGAACTCTTTGAGTGCGACCCGTAAGAAAATGTCTAAACCAGTCCAGAAGACGACCATCAATGCCATTCGTATACAATTTCAGCAGCAGTCTCTCATGGGGAACACTATCAAAAGCTTTTGCTAGGTCCAGGAACAGGATATCAATTGGAATACGAGAATCCCTTGACCGAGCCCAATTATGTATCGTGCTTAGAAGCTGTGTGACAGTAGATCTGCCTTCTAGGTGATTTTTATTGAATAAATTAATGTCGTACCAGAACTGCTGAATTCTATTACGAACGATTTTTTCACTAATTTTGCAGACGATACTGGTGAGGGATATCGGGCGATCATTCTCTTTACAGTGCTTTGAGCCCTTTTTAAAGATAGGCGATATGATTGCTATTTTCCATTCCAGTGGCAAAGTACCAGTAGAAAAAGGACATATTAAGTATTTACGTGATTGAAGGTGCCAGCTCCGAAGCACAAGTCTTTAGAATACGTGGTGGAATACCGTCAGGCCCGGGGGATTTATTCTCATTGAGACCTTTGAGAAGTTTTAGCACCTCTAGAGTGGAACAGTGAATGTCTTCGAGCTTTAAATCGGTGGTACAATCAAGCGTTGGAAAATTATCATATTCTTCTACTGTAAACACAGAAGAAAAATATCTATTCATGCTTCTGGCAATACTGTAATCGCTCGTCAAAACAGAGTCTCCGACTTTTAATGTAACAAGATTGTTAGTTCCTCTGCGTTTGGGTTTAATATAGCTCCAGAAAGGCTTGGGGTTTTCGTTTTCCATAAGCTCTTGTGATAGATTGTTTACGTACTCCCAGCGAGCAGTACTAGACTCCCGTTTGATTCTGTTGTTTAATTGGCGACATTTCAGCCATACGCCATCATCTTGTGATTTTTTGGCTTTCTTATAAAGCGCCTTCTCTCTTTTACATAAGCGTAATAGATCTTTAGTTATCCAAGGGGCGTTAGGTCTTCTTTTTACTTTTATTTTCGGGATAAATTTGTCAATATAATAATAATGTTTAATATTTATAAAGCGCAAATTAACATATGAATATGATCAAATGCGCTTGAAAATCAAAAACTAACAATTTACAACGATCGAATATAGGCTATTTAAAAATCTGACAAGAATATCATATTTGTCGACTGTCTTGGTTCTTAGTCAGATATTTCGAGACATTTTAATATGTTATACATAAACATATACGTTTCGCTTAGATATACTATATTTTATGCACACTTTGTCCATTTTTTTAGAGATTATTAGCTTTATTATTAGTAAATAGTTTATCAATTTAGTTTTATTTACCTTTGTATACAGTTCGTTAATTCAATTTTATACTGCTAGAGGACTCAATAAACTATTATTATTATTATTATTATTGTTATTATCATTATTATTATTACTATTACTATTATTATATAATTATAAAATCGGAAAATCTAAAAATCTAAAGTCTAAGATAGCATGACAAATAAGCAATTTATAAGAAAACATAAATACATTCATCAAATGAATTATTGTTCATATTGTTCATATGCAATTTAAAATAAATAAGTCTTTACCGAATACTTCCATCGCCTGGCAAAGCCCATCATACCTGAACTGAAAACAGTAATGTATTCATACAAAATCAAAGAAGATAGAGCGACAATAGAATACAATAGCCGGATTTTCTGAATACATTACATCAACTGATTCGATCAACAAACATGGCGGCTTTTAGTGCTATCTATCATTATATCTCAAGAGATTTCGAGTCATGTGGTTACACTCTCAAGAATACTGATTATCTTGGATGTGAGACTAAGTAAATCCAAAAGATATAACACAAAAATTCAATACACAATGAAGAAAAAGTGCCGTGATTTATTTTGGATCTTCCTGTTAGGCTTAGGCTTACATCCAAGATAATATTGAAAGAGGTCTCAGTATATTTTACTAACTTTCCTTTTTTGCAGCTTGTGATTGCCGGGATTTTGGGCATCGTCACCTGGTGGAAACGCAACAAAGGAGTGGTGAGTGACATTAACTGAATATGCTTTTGAAGTCTTTGGATCTCATTAACTTCTTCAAATGGTGGTCAAACACCAACCAACATGTGCTGTCAGCCAGAAAACTTATGTAATTCTGCTGATGAGCGTTCCACAAGAGACAAGAAATAAAATACATAATGAAATCAAGCAATAAAGGTTTTTCACACGATCACATAGTGTCAGCCATGTTAGATGGCAGGATCGATACAATACGCACTCAGGACGGAAAGATCAGAATTTGTTGAACTAATGAGATTTGGCCGCCGTGCCACCTGTTTTGCACCCTGAGTAAAACCTCGAACGAGTTTTGTATTAGCAAAGTAGTGTATTGTTTCACCAGAAAAGAACTAATTCCCGAGAGTAAAGGGATTCTGTTGTTCTGCCATCCAACATGGCCGCCAGCACGTGATCATACAAAACCTCTATAAAGTAATTCAGACACATATTACTTGTACATGTTGCAGTTGATTGGCTTCCTTGTCATCACTATCATCATGGTTATTGTTGCGTCCTCTCAGGCTATAACCTCAGGAGTGTCGTATGGTTTGTTCAAAGCGTTTGTAGGACATCAGTGTTACGATTCTGGGAGCAGTTGCATCTGTGGAAGTGAGAGATATGATAGTAAGTGGATATCGACCAAGGTATTGTTATCTGCCGAAGCCGTAGGCTGAGGCGGATAAAATAGCCAAGGTCTAGATAATTTACAATATCGTACGAACAAAAACCAAAATCTCTAGGACTAGCCGATCATTTAAAAAAAATCTCTTGTTCCAATGCCTTTGTCCCCCTGGAAGACCGCATGACAAATTTACAATATAATATAAAAACCATGATGGCATCTATCGTGAATATAAACTCGTATTGCTCAGTGTCAGCCTTGAATGTAAGTAAAATATTCACTACTGAAAGCAAAACCCGTGGAATTCTATAAAGCAATTGAGAAAATAAACTCGAAATAGTCCGTAATATTAATGTCTTGTTTTCAAAAGGGTCATTCTGTGGCAACTGGAACGACCTTATGAATGCACTTCTCACCATCACCATCTTCAATGTCGTTGGTGCCGTCGTCAGCTTGGCTGGATCGATCTTCGGCTGCATGGGAACTTGTTGTGCAACAACTCAGGTATAGCACGCCTCCTTCCCATCACACAATGCAGTCTGGGTGTGCTTTCAATTATCTAGAATATAAACTAGTTATACAATGCTTTTTTGTGGCATACCATGGTGAATCCTACTTGTCACTTCTACACGCGAGTTGTGTACTTAGAGTATTGAACGTAGACAAACCGATAGTTTCTGGCTAGAAAGAAGTGGGCAACGACAAATAAAAAGATTTTAAAAGCCCAATTATTATTCCTTATAGAGGCAGCCCGGCACCGTGATGGTCCAACAACCTGTATTCGTGACAACAACTACACAGCCTGGCTACGTTGCCCAACAACCTGGCTACGTACAACAACAGCCTGGCTACGTACAACAACAGCCTGGCTACGTACAACAACAGCCTGGCTACGTACAACAACAGCCTGGCTACGTACAACAACAACCCGGGTATGCTCCTCAGCCCGCAGCTGCCTATCCTCCACAAGCTGGTGGTGCTCCACCGCAATACACAAAAAAATATTAAGCAATGACTAGTGTGCTTTAACAAACAGGGAGCCCAAGCTCGCCATAAATAAAAACACACTATAGTCTAGTTAGCGGTAGGAATAATCGCGTGTTAACCTAGCTTTTTGCGTAAAATGTAGTAATGATAATTTGTATCTTAGGCCGGGGCCGGACATTGATTAGAGAGAGGGGGAGGGCTGGTGCATTTAACTTTCGATCCGCATGTTATTAAAAATCCTTAGTTCCTCTTTCCTGTTGCTATCATCAGTTTGATAGACCCCTAAATTTTGTTTGAAAAATTTGCATAGCCCTCTCCAACCCATAAATTATGAACGGTCCCCATGAAGCTTGCTTTTTGTTAAACCTAAGAACATTGGTATGTTAATTCAATAACAATAAACTTGGATTTTCAACTATTTAACGTTCAACTCTTCTCGTGCATCATAATGATAAGCGCTTTTCGTATGAATGGGAAACGGATACAGAAAGTCCTAAGCCGTTACCGTATCTTATTGTAGCCGTGGGTATCGTACCACTGTAACCGTACCGTATCGTACCGTAACTACGCGTTGTGATTGGATGAATTACAAGAAGACAGAAATTTGATAAAAACTATTTTAAAAAAAGCACAACCATCAAAAAGAGCAAGCCCTGTTGGCTTGCATAGAGTGGAAGACACTCATTAAAGTGGTATACTTGGACGAAAATCGTCCGAAATTTAATTTCGCTGTAAAATTTACTTGAATAACCTTTAAGGCTTTAATAGACACTAGTTAATGTTTTTACTTGATATTCCGACATGGGAAGTATTATATTTCTTGCGAATCTTTAAAGGAGTTTGTGGCGGCCGTTTACGCAACACTGTAATCAAATAAAATATCGAATAGTTTTATGATAGCTCAGTATTGAATGAAAGAAAAACGAGTAAATCAAGTCGGTTAGCTGACCTTTGGGCTTTATAGAAAGAAAGTTATTTACAAAGGATTAAATAATCTATTGGAGCGAAGTGGAGCAATTTTTAATGTTGAGCCGATGACGTCAGAGACATCGTCAAAAATTCGTAAAAATATTCCTATCCATTGAAATATTAAGAAAAAACTTTAACCAGTGATTATAAGACCCGTTTAAGGGTCTAAAAAGAGATTATTTCAGGGAAGGTTTAGTTGAATTTGAATTTCGGTAGATTTTAGTCCAACTATGCACTTTAACATATCGCTCAGGTGTCCATTGAAGCATAGGAACACAATATGCAAGCGGAACATCAATCCTTTCCTATTAGTTCAAGTTGAATTTCAAGCAAGTTTCGCATACAATCATATAATTCGACAGAAAAATATTGTTAAGTGATGAACGGTGAAGTTACGAGACAAACAGCCGTGGGAGCAGGTGTTTGTGGTGTTTTATTGCTCGTTTGTGGTGTTGGATGTTTGATTCCAGGCTTTGTTCTGATAGCGAATGGAGATGCCAATGCCGATGGATTGTGGTCTGGCGTCTTGGTATGTACTTCTATAGGCCGAATTAGACAGTACGATTTTCGCCTACAACCATCGCATGCAACCTGCTCACGCCATACTTACATTTTACCTACAATTCCCTACGTGTCTTGCATCTTTTTTTGAAGCAATCGACGTGTTTACAGTTGAATAAAACACTCTTTTTACTCCAGAGACCGATTAAAAGATCAACTCCTTCATCAGTAAAATTAAATTTATCTTTTTTTGTCTTCGTATCACTTGGTGGGCTTGTTTTTGTTGGCAAAATCGGTGTTGTTGTTGTTGTTCTTTTGTCCGACATTTTTATCTCCCCACGGACTCCCCCACAAATTTACCCACAGACTCCCTCCCTCAAATTTCGCTACGACCACGCAGGATTTTAAATCACGTTATAAAACTCTACGACTGCGATGCGATGGTTGTAGGCGAAAATTGTACCGTCTAATTCGGCCTTATGAAATTCTTTCATTGGCTGGCTTTTTAAATGAAAATGCAAACCGTATTCAGTATTCGATTTTTAAGACACTTTTTAGTGAATTTTCTTCGTATATTGAAGGCATAAGGGAAGCAAACAATGTAATTGCTCTCTACGTCATACAATGTTAATCAGCGTTAAAAAAGGGAAAAAAAGTTTAGCAATAAATTATATATATTTATATTGGTTGTGCATAGATGAAGTTTAGATGATGGCTCGAGAACTCTAATGTTCACATTTTAAGTTTTTTCACCGTCCTTATTTTCAATTTCCGTTTTTAGATAATTTTTTGAAAGCCATGAATCCAATAAAGTGTGTGTAACCATGTGACTTAAAATCCCTTCAAATATGAACAACAATGAAACAACCGCCAAGTTAGTTGATCTATCAAAACAAGCTAATGATCGAGAAATGATTTGTTACCGTCAACCAAGTTGATAGAAATCCTAGCTTTATTATTAAATAAACGACGTATTGAAATTAAATTTCTCTAAGAATCCTATTAATTTAATTACGATTGAAATGTGCGAGTAAATTCGGTAAATCAATTTCCTGTCTTATAACGAGTCATTAAAAATAAACGTGTTGGGAGCCATCCAAGTGTGTACAGTAAATAGGCTTCCAACACGCTCATTAACGTGATGGTATTCCGCATACATACTTTGCTTCATTGCAGCTCCTTATCGCTGGGGTTTTAGGGATGGTCACGTGGTGGAAACGTCACAGAGGAGTGGTGAGTTACTATGGCAATAGTTTTACTTCTATAATAAATTCTACATATCTTACGACCCTGTGTTTTTTGTCAGATAATTGGTTTCCTCGTCGTCACCATCTGCGTAGTTATCGCTATGTTCATCGAAAGTATCATTGCAGGGGTACGTTACGCCTATTATAAAGAAAAGGCGAGTTGGTACTGTCAGAAGACAGGTTTTAACTGCAAATGCTACCAATATGGTTACGGTAAGTGTGTTTGAACTTAACAAAATTGAGCTGTTTAGAACCCTAATCTCTCGGAGTCTTTTCGCTTTACTGGCTTTTCTTTTTGTTGTTCACTGGAGAATTTCTGCCTGAAACCGGCACCCTTGAACATACGATACGCCGATTTTCGTCAATAGGTGCATATAACGTCACACAATGACATTCAAAAGAATGGACTCATTTGTGACCAGTTATAATTTGATTGCGTTATGCGCACGCATGTAGCAGGCTCAACTTTTGCCAGTGGACGTTGAGTAGTTTTATACGTGATATTTGATGCACGTTTTTGGATGATAACTCGCCGCATGCTCAGAAGTGCCGAATCAAGGCAGAGGTTCCATATGCTTGTATAGGCTTATTGCCTCCGTTCTCGGCAATTAAGTATTTTATTTATCAATTGAGAAGGTTTTCTATCAAATGTTGATATATTTGACTTAAAAATAACAAAAATAAAAGAATAAAAAAGATTTTTTTAAAAATAATCTGCATGAGCGGGGCTGATGAATTGAACTGAATTGCTCATTATAAATACGGGGTCAATATATAGTTATTAACCGCTTGCCGTTTTAGTTGATACATTTTGGGGTCCAAAATGTGGTACTCTTTAAGACATTTCATAATATTATGGTATTCCCAGATTAGTAGGGAACAGGCACACAGGTTGAAAATTTAATTCTGTATTTCCTTGTGAATTTGACAGCGAAATCAAGCAAAGATTTATACTGCGACCAATCGAAAATGGACTCCATCATCGGATCGCTATTGACTATCGTTATCTTCAGCGTTATCGGTGGCATTGCTTCATTTACGGGCTCAATCTTTGGTTGTATGGGAACCTGCTCCACACAGGTATTAAACCTAGCACACATTCTTGCTCGTAGATGATTATCATCATCGTTATCCCAATGCTTATGCTTGGAATCGCTGATAATGTTTTATTGAGATGATGATGATCCCTCATTTCAGGGTCAACCGGGCACCGTGGTGGTTCAAAGCCCCGTTGTAATGACAACCACATTACCCGGTTACTCAGTTCAACAACCCGGTTACTCAATTCAGCAGCCTGGTTACTTAGTTCAACAGCCTGGTTACTCAGTCCAACAGCCTGGTCACCAAGCACCTCAGTCTGATTACCAAGCTTCAAAGTCTGGATACAAGGCTCCACAATCTGGATACCTGGCTCCACAGTCTGATTACCAAGCTCCACAGTCTGGTCACCAAGCACCAGGATCTGATTACCAAGCACCTAGTTCTGGTTACCAGGCCCCTCAACCAGCTGATATCGATCCACAAGCAAGTTCAAGCCAGCAACAAGTTCCTGACGAACCTCCACCGCAATACACTAAACATCCTCTGTAAGAGTCTTACACTTGTATTTGAAAGTTACTGTTTTTATGCGTCAACCAGACCTAAAACTAAGAAGGCTCATTACATATAGTGGTTCAATAAACTTATAATACCCGTAAATTGCAAACATTTGTTTTAATTTTGCTTCTTACAGTTAAGAGTCGCTTGGCGGGTAAACGACAAGCATGTGCTGATAAATAAGTAAGCTTACATCTTATGTTAATGGTGTTAACTTCTAGCATATACGCAAGCAGGTTCTTTGCCAGTGCCTATAGGTCATATAAACTTTGGTTTCATACCAGATGCACTTAAAGCTCTGTAAAAGTTAATGGTGAATTTCCTTTTTTGAGTAAAACGAGTTATAAGTAATCTGTATCAACAATGATCTTCTGAACAAGAATGCGCATAGGACTAAGCGAAGGATTCCCCCATGGGTTAATAAGAGTCCACTTGCTTTCTTACACCTGATCTATGACCGAGAAGAACTCAGTTGCCTTGAGTGAGAGTGTCTGTGGTACCCGAGAAAGAAGGATTCAAATTAATCCGATTTCTTTTGGTTCCGTCCAAATCAGTCTGACTGTAGGCTCCACGGATTTCCAGCCTGAGCCTAGAGTGACTGTTATATATAAGGCATATTACTACCATTGTCGTTGAGTTCTCCGACAAGCATTTCAAAGACCGTCAATCAAAAAACTGAATTTTTTTAACAATTACATCTTGTGGGAGATTTTCAACAAAATTAAATATTTTGGAGGATCAGAGGATTGAAATCTTTAATTGAGTCATAATATTGTCTTTTTTTCCAGTTCTTTGATTGACGGTCGCCGTTGAAATGCTAGTCAGCAAACAAGTATGAAACTTCGCGGGTCGCACTTCAACGATAACGGTAGTAATTGCCTGTACAGCTCGTGCTTCTTTTCACACTTCTTTCGTGCTTACGTCACTTCCTGGGTGCTGTATCAAATGATTTTATTGTAACACGTCACAATGAAACATGAGGTACGGTTAGTCTGTCTGTGGAGCCGACTGTGAGCCTATTAAACGGAACGCACGATTCAAAGCTGATTTACCCCCAACCATGCATGTGGAATACACTTTAGACATACAGTCCTTTGAGTTAACGTTGTCGTTTGATCGGCTTCAACCCGACGCGCCTAGACCGAACAGGATCATGGAGATAATTAATTCACAGTTACTAGCTGCCGCATATGTCTTGAGCTCGTCTTGAGCTCGCTGTTTTCGATCCCATTTAATTTGCTAAAACCATACCTCGAGCATACAGCGAAGATTTAAACTGGCGAGCAGTTTGGATGACGCAATTCAAGTTCTGGGTAATTTACCCGTTATCGTTTTCGGTCTAGGCGCGTAGGGATGATCCGATCAACGACAACATTTAGTCAAAGGACTGACTGCATGTCGCTCAGATGTCCATTGAGGCATGTTAGCACAATCTGCAAGCGGAAGAACTATCATTTCCTACTAGTTCAAGTTGAATTTCAAGCAAGTTTCGCATACAATCATATAATTCGACAGAAAAATATTGTTAAGTGATGAACGGTGAAGTTACGAGACAAACAGCCGTGGGAGCAGGTGTTTGTGGTGTTTTATTACTCGTTTGTGGAGCTGGATGTTTGATTCCAGGCTTTGTTCTGATAGCGAATGACGAGTACAACATCGATGGATTGTGGTCTGGTGTCTTGGTGAGTCAGTAACGAGTTTAGTCGGGGGGCTGTTTAAAGTGCTACTACGACGAAAATCGCTATAACTTGGATTCAGCTGAAACTTCCTAAGAATACTCTTTAAAGGTCCAATAATCACTGTATGAAGTGTTTTCTCGATATTCAGATCAATATCGAGAAAACACTTCATACAGTGATTATTGGACCTTTAAAGAATATTCTTAGGAAGTTTCAGCTGAATCCAAGTTTGAGCGATTTTCGTCATAGTAGCACTTTAATAAGAAAATGCTATACATATCCATCACTCAAATCAAATCAAATGAAATTTCAGGCATCAGCAAAATAAACTTTTTTTTAAACTATATTTTTCTAAAGTGAAATTTAATTAATGGTGATTCCAAATATAAAAAGAAAAATGGAGTGTCCCGAGCTTATTTATCGGCATTTAAGGACGGTTGCCTATTAATTGAGAATCAATTTTTAATTTATTTTTTTAAATGACTATGTGAATTATTTTAACCTATCAAAGGGTTGTCAAATTCTGGTTAGAAAAGTAGGGGTCACCATGCATTTAAAAGAAATAATAAGGCTTAAAGATCGTTAACAAATGATGACGTCATGATTTTACTAACACCAGGAAAAAAACATTTTTCAAAAGATTTTGAGAAATTTCTAATTGAAATCGTCCTAAATGACTGACACTCTGTTTCTTTACTAAAATATACCCAATTCTACCATGACTTTAATAGTTGGCTATAATATATATAATTTTTTAGCTTCTTGCTCCCTATTTTCAATCAGTAGGTACATAAAGATTGTGTCCATATTCTTTTCAAAACCAATTATTTTTTATAAATTTCATTTCACAAGGCTAATTTAGCATTTACTCTATTATTTAGACGAAGAAAAAATAGGGGTATCCAGGCGTTTTTAAGAGATACGAATTTTTAAAGAACATTATTAGGGATAAATCTTATGCCGAATGCGTGACAAGCGTTACACAGCATAAAAAACGGCGTGACAAACTCTGTTTTCGGCACGTTTGCATGTCAAGCTAAACATGCTGCTTCCTGCCATGCAAGCAAAAAACACAGAGAAAAACTCGATATTTATAAGCTTTATAGTTCCAGGAAGACTATTGGGTTTGAAGTGAAGTTATTATTGACTTTTTACTTAACAGCAGAAAGGAATTTCTGAAATATTTGGTACGTAATAAGATGATTTCAGGCCCGTAGCTAGGATTTTTGTTGGGGGGGGTGCTAATTTACAAAAAGTGGACCAACCATATACTTTATTTTTTAAAAGTCCCATAGGACGCATAGGTATAGATAAATTATTAAAGTAAAATTGATTTTTTTCACTTAGTTTTACGTGAAAATATCATACCAGCCAAAATCTCACTTGCTTAAAAAGCAGACCTTTAGCTCGCGTGGGAAGGGGGGGGGGGTGCGAACGCACCCCCTGCACCCCCCCTAGCTACGGGCCTGGATTTTTTAGATTGAGAACTCCAAAGTAAAAGAATTTCATGATGAAAGTGTTTAGCGACCAAAAAAAGATTTTCAAAACTATAATTACACACCTAGATATTAATAAATGGTAAATATTCAATTTCATATGTATTTCTTGCTTGTTTTTATTCAAGTTTTATAGGATTAAATCTAAAGAAACGGTAAAAAGCTTTATTATTGAAAGGATTTAGTTTTTTAGAACTATGAGTCTGCCATCTTTTCACTGAAACTTGCCCAAAAAAACTTGATTCTTTGTCAATAATACTTAAACCTTAGCAAATTATCTCTTTAACAAGCCTGGGTTACTTAAGATCGTTTTCTGCTTTAACTGCAAAAACTGCCCTATAGGAAATAGTCAGAAAAAAATCATTCTACAATATAACGTTGATATTTTCGACAAAAAGTCAAAGAAATACATTGATTTGTCATATTTTGTCGTTTCGGTGCTCTTAAAAAATCTCATCATCTCATGCAAAATTTGAGGGTTTGCCCTCTTGAAGCTCAAAACGTGCCATGGTTCTTCAATAAAATCTGGTAGATTTTTCAGCGGTTTTTGAGCGCGCTCACATTGTTGGCTCAAATTCGTTCAAAATTAGGTAGTCACCTTAAATAATATTCAAAATATCACGCTGGACGTGCTAACTCCCCATTCGATAAATCAAATTTCTGTCTTACAAGTCAGTCAAAATAAACGAGTTGGAAGCCATCCAAGTGCGTACAGTAAATAGGCTTCCAACACGCTCATTAACATGATGGTATTCCGCATACATACTTTGCTTCATTGCAGCTCCTTATCGCTGGGGTTTTAGGGGTAATCACGTGGTGGAAACGTCACAGAGGAGTGGTGAGTTACTATGGTAATAGTTTTACTTTTATAATACCATGGCACTGAAGTTTATATATAGATATTAACCTAATTACGTAAAATATAAGTCGTTCTCGTGAAATATGTGGGTTTTGTTATTCATCCGATCGAGATACAACCCAATGAATAACGAAGAAAAGCTTGTTAGGTATATGCAATATTAGACGCATTTAGCATCAGGTTTACCGCTAACCGCTAGGCATCAGGCCCAAAAAACACACCCGCAAACACTGAGAAACATTCGGCTTCAATGAAATTCAATATGGCGGCTCTCCCAGCAACAACTTTGTTATGATACCTTGCTAAGTTTGATGGAAAACGCCTGATGTCGAAATGCAGTTTGAGGTTTGCGGTACGTAGCGAGAACGTCGTGCTAAAGGTCTCTAACAGTGATTAAAAGATACATCGCGATTTCTCGTTAGTCTAGAGTACAAACACTAAAAGTGTGCAACACTTTGCACTATTTAGTAGTAAATAGTGCTAATTAAACAATAGAAAACAATAGGATTAGCATAATTTATCAGTATTTAGTGGTATTTATGTTACACACTTAGTGTTTGTACTCTATTGTGAATGTTGCCTTATTTATTATTACAGCTTTACTACTTTGTCAGTATCATTGTGGTCAACTACAAACAGGCAAATAAATGCATGAATCACATGTGAAGACAAGCATTACATTACTGCTCGCAGCACTTTATAACTTGCAATATGAATGCCGAGACGTCTCTCGACACAACTCGTAAGACATAGTCACGAAATGGTGAACGCATGCGCAACCAATTTTTAATTTGTTCCACAAGCCCTAGGGTTTTGAACAGTGTTTAAAAACCAACCGCGTCCTATTTCTATTTTTTGATGTAGGGTTTAAATTTCGATGGAAAACCTAGATTTAACCTTCATTTAAAGTTGGTTGCGGCATTGATATTAACATGCAGGAAAGAGCGAATTTAAATTAGGGTAGCACCGCTGTGAGTCCAACGGGTCGGGTCGCTGGTTCGAGCCCTGCGGTCGCCACATATGAATTGAGTTTCTTTGATGTGTTGATCTCTCCTATGCTACAGGGGTTTTCTCCGGGTTCCTCATTCTGTAAAAATCAACGTGCGAGTTGATGCATAGAATATTGAATGAAGTGGTAGTGTGTGTAAGTGAAACATGTCCCCAATTAGTGCGAAAGCGCTAGAACAACTAGACGCTTTAATAAAGAAATTTATTTATTAGTTTAAAACCCGGGACAGGTTTCCATCGAACTTCAAACCCTACATCAAACAATAAAAATAGGGCGTGGTTGGTCTTTACACAATTTAAAACGCACTGCTCGGGTTTGCATTGAATTTCAATGCCAACCCCCCCCCCCTCCCCCCCTAGCGTTTTAACCTTTATCTAAAGCAGAGTTTGCGTTAAGTAGAAGATTTCTTTGGGTCAATGCGACCCAGTCATTGTCCCGCTGATTTTTATATGAGGAACAATGCCGCAAGAATAGTAATGAGGAGAGTGGTTTTAACGTTTAAAAACGTCTCTCTGGAAACAATGGATTCCATGGTATTAATAGAATAAATTCTACAAAGCCTTACAACAATTTTTTGTCAGATAATTGGTTTCCTCGTCGTCACTGTCTGCGTACTTATTGCTGTATTCCTGACCCAATCGATTACTGCAGGGGCACGTTACTCCGATTATAAAATCAAGGTGGCGAGCTGGCATTGTTATAGGACAAAATATAAATTCTGCTACTGCAAGCCAAATGAACGTAGTAAGTAACAGTGTTTGAACTATATCAGTGCTGTTCAGCTGGGGGCTCCGACTCTCTCTCTTTGGTCCTTTAACAGAGGTTCTTCAGTAACGATTAAAAACAACAAAAAGAAAAGCCAGTAAAGTGAAAAGACTCAGAGTAAAGAGAAAGACAAAAATAGACCTCTTCTAGCAGGGTTCCTAACCACTTGGCGTTTTAGCCAACTTGAGTCAAAGCACTCGATAAATCTTGTTAGCCTTACTGTCAGGCACAGGTTCACAGGTTGAAAATTAAGTGTTGTATTTCTTTGTGAACTTGGCAGGCATATTAAGCAAAGATATGTACTGCGACAAATCAAAAATGGACTCCATCATCAGATCGCTATTGACTATCGTTATCTTCAGCGTTATCAGTGGCATTGCTTCATTTACGGGCTCAATCTTTGGTTGTATGGGAACCAGCTCCGTTCAGGTATTAAAACTAGAATACATTCTATTTTGAGCTAACTCCAATTTAATTTTAATTTTGAGCTAACACTTAGGGAAGTTCGGGGGCAGGCACAAACGAAACAGTTTTAAACTGAGACCCTTGGAAGTGTGATTTCGAGTGTTTTTTTGGGGGGGGGGGGGGGGGCAGTTACGACATATTTATTGCATCAGCTATTGATATTTTTAAACAGCAAAAAAATATATGACGGCAAAATTATTAGGGGGACAAAGCACCCCAGTCCCCCTCCCCCTCATCGGCCCCTGTATCCCAATTCTTATGTTTGGGATCGTGTTGTCACTGATGTTTCATTAATCATGACGATGATTCCATATTGCAGAATCAACCTGGTGCTGTGGTAGCTGAACGCCCTGTGTTAATGACAACCGTGACCGTTCAACAGCCTGATCACTCAGTTCAGCCGCCTGGTTACCAAGAAGCTGATGCCAATGTACAAGCAACTTCATGCCAGCAACAAGTTTCTGACGACCCTCCACCGCAATACACAGTGGTTTAAAAGTTCGCGTATGCAGGGAGTCGAGCAAGGAGGTCAGCACGCCCCCCCCCCCCTCCCCACCCTTCATAGCGGCCTCTCAGTGGTAAAGGGACAGACTGGTGTAAACCTGTATTGATCAATTAGGGTCTTAGCCAGTGAGTAGGTCATAAAAAAATTTGGTTTAACACGTGATGCGCTTATTAAAAACTACTAATTCTACTAATACTTCAATCAATCATGCATTTCAAATTATTTAGACAGTCGCAACAGCCTCAACAATATCATCTGAATTCTTCGCGGTAAGATCTTCTTTTTCGGCATGAGGCTCTTTAACCATGTGGCCAGTAGGTTTGCCACAACAAGGTATGCTGTAATGAAGCACGACTTCCTCGGTTTCTTCGATTGATTGGTGCATGTTGGCAAACAATGTTTCTGGTAAAAACAATGCAGCGATAGCAGCAACGATGGCAAGGCCCCCGAAAATACACATCGGAAAGGTTATTGATATTCCGGGAAACTGAGTCTGAAAAAAATGTAAGAAATATTTATCAATGTCTACACACATAAACTGAAACAGGTTGTGATTGAATGAACAAATGAATGAAAGAAAGCATGATTGAACACACTTACCATCATGACAAAGTAAGGAGCAAGAATCGCCCCACAACGAGCCGTCATGGAACCTGTACCGATTGCAATATTCCTGCCAAACAAAATGTTAACAATGCTATTCATAACATAGCCACGATATAACGTGCGCTCTTTTTTCTTTAATTAGCGTGCGCGAGCGTGCATCCAGAAATGGATGGTGCACGCTGACGTGTTTGACTAACGCGCCCTATGTAATGAAGATTTCGTTGGAACAAAATTTGAATTTTTTTTTCGATAAACAAATATTTTTTACGATTATTCTATGTTACAAAAGCAATGGGCAATGCTTAGTTTGTGCATATATCCAGTTCTGGGCGCACTTGGAAGGTTGCTTAAGCACTCAAGAAGCTTAGAGTTACTCTTACGCTTCTTTTGTGCTTGGCAACCTCCCGCGTACATTCTGAACTGGATATACGCACGCTAAGCATTGACCACTCCTTAACTGATATGTACAAGGGTTAATGAAAATCTTTTAGTACCTCATTTTATATTAATTAGTTTTACCTTATCACGGTTGGATAAAGCTCTGACGTTATTAAGAATACGTTATCGAAGTTAACATCCATGAATGATTTTCCCAGTATTGCGAGAACAGTTGTTACCATAGCATATTCTAAAAAAAAAGACATAGTTAGGTTCACAATAAAGTAATAATCTCAGATGATTATTGGAGCCTGCCAACCAGCGCGTATAATGCATTTTAAATATTTCATAATTTAAATAAATTAATGACACATACTTTTGGGGACGAACGTAAAGGAAAACAACATGATGCCCGCCAGGACATTAAACGTAAAAAATGGTAGGCGTCGACCAAACCTTTGAATACAAACAATATTTAGTAGCAAATGTAATTGTTATAGCAAATTATCTGGACAGAACGGGTTTCGTACTCTAGTCCACTGACGAGCTAGTTTCTAAATGATTAACTATGTCCGGCAGTTTTTAAAAGACCTTCTTAGAAAAAAATGTGCATTGTGGGATTCAAACCTGCACGTCCAGAAAACAAAAGGAACATTCAAAAATTTAATTGATTCCACTGTGCCACACTTTCAAGACATCCACAGAAGCTTCTAAAGGCGTCATGTAGACTTCGAACCTGATGGCAATATAGATCTGCCTCGTTTGATTGTTATATTGCTTGTTTGTTTGTTTGTTGTTGTTGTTGTTTTTTGTTTGTTCGCTTGTTGTGTTTTTCCTTTTTCTCTCTCTTTTTAGTTTTGAAGATACTTGAATAGATATAGAACTTCAATGTTTTTGCTAGAAATGCGCCATATATAATGACCTGTTTCCTATCTATCCAAAATGCTTTCACGCCCAAGATCTGAATCGAATACTATCAAGATACTTACTTAAGAACTACTATCCAACTGATAAATTTGCTTGGTATTCCAACGAGCTCCATTATGAGGACGTTTATGAAGATGTTTCCAGTTAGTTGAGAGACAAACAACATTAACGCAAAGTAGACCAGAGATATCACAAACCTGTGATGATAGAACACAGAACATTAGCTTCTTATTCTTGAAAAAAACCAGCAGAACCTTTTATAAGCGACCTTGTATATAGCCTTGCGTGCATCCAAACACAAACTTGTTTGTTAGCCGGTTTGTCTGCGAATCAGCGACACATTTCTAGTTCTATTCCCCAGTTACATACCGCCTAGATACATGTACTAAATTGTGATTGGTTAATCCCTACTCGCATTCTTACGCGCTCTCTCATTGGCTGCTTAGCGTTATTCGAATCAGTCAATGAGAGTCCTTGTAATTTAGTACATATATCTAGGTACGTTTCTGGGAGTGTTGAGAACCAGAAATCTGTCGCTGATTCGCAGACGAACCTAACCAACAGTTTGTGTTCGAATACACGCAGGCTACCTCTTATAAAGCGGTCAAACTTTTATTGCCACCTCAGTGACAATTACCCGACAGTGGTCACTTGATAGAGGTTGTGCTGTAGTTTAAGCAGCAGTTTGACATGAAGAACATCAGACAGGGATACAAACTGGTTTCACCGGTTTTCAACTAATAAGCCCTGATGCACATGTTTTTGGGTTCTTGGGTTCTGTGAAAACGGTCAGTGTAGATGAATCTACAAATGACATTTTCCTAATGCGCATGGTGGACTAACAATTCAAAATATCGAACGTGACTGATTTACTGCTTGAAAATTCCATAGTCATACTGCTTTGTGAAACATGCGGAATCTTCTTTCAATAATGAAAAATTATTGTCCTTAGTAAAGTTTGATTATTGAAAGTTCGAACCCTTTTAAGCCTGTTTCTTAAAAGCGCGCAAGAATACTGATGCACAAGCACAAACCAACGCAAGAAAAACATTTTTGGTTTTTGTTGTTGCACTTTCATTTGCGCTTACGGTGTCGCTTCTTTTCTAAGTGAGATCATGGAGGTCAGTGAGTCGGCTTGCGCCGGTTTGTGTCGCTAGTAAGAGTAACCAGGCTTTAGTTCTTTTGTTTTTAACTTTGTCTGTCTCTCTGCTTGTACATTCAACCCACCAGTTGAAACACACAATTAAACTCCAACGTCTCAGTCTCGGTGTCTTAAACATGTCAAGAATGTGGTATTTCTTGGCATGTTGAGGGCGCGTCAGCTGCTCTTCTCTAATGTTCTTCAGTAGTGTCATAAGCTTTACTTCGTCAATTGGCTGCTTGGTTTTTGAACCGTACTTCATCAGGACTGCATGTGCTTCATCCAAATGACCATTAGCAACAAGCCAACGAGGTGATTCCGGGAAGACTCTGTAAAGGAAACATAAATAAAGGTTACAACGATGCAAAAAAATGAACGGTGCAAAGCAGTGAAGTCAGAAGGACAGGGGAAATCCCCTTGAAAAAAATAAAGAAAAATCCTATGGCAGTTTGGGCTAGGACATTCGCGTCAAAGTGCGAACGCTTGCTCCTGAATAAGTTCTATGACTCTCGCTACGCCAATAGTGCAACGTGAAAAACGAGTTGTGAGCTTCAACAATAAACCGTAGCTCTCTACTTATTTGCCACTTACCTATAAAATAATGGAAAAACAAAACCAACTAAATTTCCAGCAATGACAGTGTGACGCCATTTCGGTAACAAATACACAATCATCACGAAAAATAAAGCCCCAATTGTCCAGACGAATTCCGTAGCATTTGCAGCCAATGTTCGTTTCTTGGGTCCTACAAGCTCAATTAAGAAGGTGTACTGGGATACCATTAGAGATATTTGAGAAAATCCCACGGCGAAACGTAACACACAGC
Organism: Actinia tenebrosa; assembly: GCF_029948245.1. Lineage (NCBI taxonomy): Eukaryota > Metazoa > Cnidaria > Anthozoa > Actiniaria > Actiniidae > Actinia > Actinia tenebrosa. The sequence goes on from NW_028292578.1 coordinate 18,667,908, forward strand.
TTAAAATATACGAGTCTGCAAAGGCTGAACCAAGGGAAACAGAGACCTGTGATAAAAAGAATACAAATAGAGTTGGAGAAAACGCCAAGACGAGAGAAGAGGCCCCTTCATAACTCCCCTTCGGCTAAATATACTGATGAAGGTGCAGGGCACAGCCACAGATAAACTTACCATAACGAAGCAGTTAATGAAAATACAATTTTTTCTTCCAAAAGAGTCAGAAAGATGGCCCCCAATTGCTGAACCAACTAACATTCCAACAAAATAACTAGACTGAATAGCTGCCGCGATGTAGGCTCGATCACAAATCAGGTTCCACTACGAAAAAGAAAACAAGTCAGTCTTTCATTAGAGAAGTGAGGATTCTCTTCGATGTACCTTTCGAGCTAAACTGAATGTTTTTCCCATTTCAGACGTGTCATTCTTTTGAGAAGAGATTATTTGCTTGAGCTGTACCCATATACATGAAATGATTAACAAAGCTTACCTCTTTAACGATACTGGTAAAGGAGTCTTTGAATGCGTACGACGTGCAGTTCTCGCAGCATTTCTTTATGGGGCAAGTGATGTTAGCAATAGTGCTGCTAGTGCAACGGAAAGATGGAGTTCCTAATGCAAAGACAAGGAATCCAAACTGTACTACCATAGGCAGCTTGAGGCAAGAAACAAACCAGTAAAGTTTGTTTTGGTAAAATCCAAATGTATTGACAATGTCAAAAACGGCATCAAACTCGATGTATCTTTTCTTTTCTTGCTCTTTTTCCATTCTGTATATTTTAGAATACAGCTCCTTTCAGAATATATTGTACCAAATTATAAAAAATGTGCGGAATAAAAATTATAGAGATTTGTATGAAAAACTACCCATTATTTATTACGCATACAATTTACTGTTCAGTGTCTCGATTTTTTATCACTATTAATTTCAGAAGTGACCGACACAACTGCGCTATGAAAGGCAATGATAAGAGTGGTGTACATTAAGATTGCTCCGCACGGATTTTTTTGGGGGGGCTTTTTGATAAATTTTGCCAAAATAACTAATGAAAATTGATAATAAAACTTCCCGGTAAGTGACCCCGGTACGCCTTCACGTCAGGGTCATGTCTAAAAGTAGGCAAAACTCAAGTTTGCGAATCGAAAAATCACCTCGCGGTGCATCGTCGTTAATTCGCGTTCCAAGATTTTTGTATGCTTTATATTATCATTTTATATATATTAAATCGCAGTTTTTCTCTTGGATACGCGAAGCGTAAAAACGAGTTAATAATTTATCTCAACGAACACCTTGATTATATTTAATATGCCGTAGTTTATCAAGAAAACGAGACTGATGAGTAACACGATGTTCGGTAGATGGTGAATTGTCAAATTTTAAGTCTGATTCTGACAAAAACAAGTCATCGAGTGAGCATACCTGGATAAAATGACAGAGAAGGAATTACAACTACTGATTTCTTGTTCCAAGTCTATATCAAGATTCTGAACTTAAAAAGTTACAAATTATTCAACCAGTTTCATGAGTTTTCAAGGCTGCATTTTTGAATGCAGACTGCAGTTGCTTCATTAAAATACGGCTAGTTTAATAAATTAGATTTTTTATCATTAACAAGGGATTAATTTGCATTTATAGTTAAACAATATCAAAAATGATTTTTTTCTCAGTATTCTGTACTTGTCAAGGTTCTGAATAGTATCCCAAACCTGCTAGTTGTACTTCTCTAGATGAGCACTTTCTAACATAAAGAAATAGAAAACGCGCGCGCGTGCTGTGTGCTGTCATAAAGCACGCGGGGGTTGGCAGAACATGAGAGAAGTGTTAGGAGAAGCACGACGCGTAGCGGAGTGCTTCTGGACACTCCTTGAGTGTTCTGCCAATCCCCAAGTGCTTTATGACTGCACACAGCACAGCAAGCAAGTTTTTTATTTCTTTTATAAAATACAAATTACAATAATAGATAGAAATGACGCAACGGAAAGTAAGCGCGCGTACAATGTTCTCTCATAAAGCACGCGCTCCAAACCAATCAGAACGCGACATTCATAACAGTTATTTTATAATTGAAAATAGAAAAGTCTTTTGTGTTTAATTATTGTGTAAAGGCCATAATTATTTTGACAGTAGAAAGCCCTTACCATATGCATTGTCCTCAGTGTTTTTTTTAACCAAATTAAGATACAAAAATGTACTAAATATATTTAAGGTATATACTGTGCCTTACGCCAGGTAAGTTTAGTCATTTATAACTTTTACTTTTATCTACTACTCATAGATTTTTGTGGTTGCTTTTCAGTGTATTGTAGTTTGAAATTGCCGGAATTTTTCACTCGTCAACAGTGGCTTTACTAGGGCACGGTTTACCCGGACCACTTTTTACCTATACAGAACCCTTTTTCCCCCTCGTACAAAAAATTGTTTACGCTTGTAAACAAAAAACAGGACCACTGTTTTTAAAAATCGGACATGTAATTTCTGTAGTTAACTCACCAATTTTTGCACGAATGTTCTCGTTGCTGTTCTGTGACTCTTGAGCTGCTGGAGGGTATTTGATAGATGGTAGTTATTAGTAGGTAGGTTATTACGTATTGGTAGTTAAATGGTAGGTAATTATCTTTGTTTCTTTAAAAAGTTTCACAAGATTCCTTTGGTTGACTGCCTTACCTGGCTGCACTGAGCACGTTGGACTTGGGCACTTCAAAGAACAATTCAAAGGTGTAGAATAGTCCTCTTTTATCATTTCAAATTAAAATGAAAAAGACCCAAGCCCAAGTCCCCGTAAACAAAATTCTAGTTAAAGACTATGAGAACCCAGGCAACCCAGTCGACAGAATAAGGTACTATATCGATCCTATATTCGACTGTAGGACCGTCACAGGGGCGGATCCAGAGGAGGGGTGCAGGGGGTGCGCACCCCTCCCTGGTTCGACTTTGTGCTCCTACTTCGAAGACAACCAATACTGTTTTTCCCTTTTATTCTAAGGAGTGCACCCCTCCCTGGGTTAACTTTGTGCGCAGCACCCCTCCCTAAACAAAATCCTGGATCCGCCCCTGGCGTCATAAATATCACCTGTGCTTTCTTTTATTTAATAGTCTAGTTTCAAATTTCTGTTGGTTGCTCAGGGTTAGTCTCGGCGGGTAGTCTTTTGATTTATTTTGAATATTCATTAAGGCGTCTGTAGCATTTCAGTTAAAGCGTTTCTATTTTTGAAGTTTTGCATTCGTTATTTTACCGTTGGTATCTGTGAATCATTTTGATACTGACAGGCTAACACTGAGGCCCTGCTTAAATGAGTCTTTAACAAGGAACACAGCGATATCGCAATTGTAGATAATCGAGAATAGATAATACAAGAGGAGTGAAAGAATTCAAGATACATCTGACTCATTTATTACTCCTACATCAATCTTGAGTCATCATTATAAGTACGGTAACTATATGTTTCTTCTGTTTAAAGCTCAACATGTGAATGGAAAGACGGTATCGGTAATGGTATGTAATGGTATGCCGTTATGATAATGGTATGGATTGGATTGGTGGGTAAACGTGTCAGTGGATGGATGGGTGGATGACTCAGTGCCGTAAGCATGTGCGAGTAGGTGAGTGGAGGGAGGGATGAATGGATGGGTGGGTGGTGGATTGTGCCGAATGATTCACAGGTAGCCCAAGCTTGGTTTCTGTGGTGTCCTGTTATGAGGAAATGTATGGGGATTCATCAAAACTTTCAATAAAATCATCGAAACGTGAAATAAAGCCTCGACATTTTACCCGATCATTGAGAAATAGCACTTCTTTCGCTCTGTGTGGTTATTTTTTGAATTTAGACCGTTTTAAGATTTTTTCCTTACTGGTAGGGGGGGGGGGGGGGGGGAATCTTAAAACGCGCTAAATTCAAAAATTTTATAGTTTTGATGAATCCCATACATTTCCTTATAACAGGACACCACAGAAACCAAGCTTGGGCTACCTGTGGATGATTTGGTAAATAAATGGATGGATAGTCTGATGCAGGGTCGTTTGCTTGCTTGTTTTTGTTTGTTTGTTTGTTTGTTTGATTGGTTGGTTGGTTTATTTCGTTCTTTTTGTTGTTGGTTTATCGTTGTTGTTTTTTTCTCTCTCTCTCTCTCTCGCAATACCATATCAAGAGAATATTTAGCAAAGTACTTCATATTCTCTCGCCCATATATGTAACCGATTCCTATTTACCCAAAATGCTTTAACGGCCGAGATCTGAATCGAATACTATCAAAATACTTACATAAGAACTACTATCCAGCTGATAAATATGCTCAGTTGGTACTTCAACGAGCTCCATTATGAGGACGTTTATGAAGATGTTTCCAGTTACTTGAGAGACAAACAATATTAACGCAAAGTAGACCATGAGATATCTCAAACCTGTGATGATAGAACACAGAACATTAGCTTCTTATACTTGAAAAAAAACAGCAGAACCTTTTATAAGCGACCTTGTCTAGTCCTTCAGCAACGTACCTAAATATATTTTATGTCACGCAATGCTCAAAGAGTGCGTGATGAATAATTAATGACTAGCGATATACCTGGTTGCGTCAGTCAAATCAAATCCTAATCACCTAGGAGCGGGAAGACTGCTTTCTTTTGTTCTTTTTATTATGTTTAATACGGCTTTTCATTCCTCGTACGGAAAATATGCATAAGAGAAACGTACTCTCTGGGGCTTTTGCCCTACCGGGATTAGCAAAGGATTCCCAAAAATCGACCCCAAGGGATAGAATTTCACGAAAACGACAAGATATCGATCAGTATGCAGTTGAGATAGAAACGCCAAAAACTGCGAAAGCTTTTGCCAAAGGTACTACAAAAACAAAACAGACAGAGGACGACTCGTCGTGTCTTGTAGATCGAAGAGGGGAGTTTTTACCTCAGCCAAATAATGGGAGACTGAAACATTTAACCAAGTCTCGACCAAAAAGCCCTGCTCGTCGGCCTGGCAATAACACAAGAAGAAATAGGTCTCGGAGCCCCGATCTTCGCCGAGATTCTTTCGACTATACTTTGGGATTAAACAATAATACAGAATCTGAGACTACATATGGTAAACAAGCGACTGGAGAAGCTGAGAAAAAATACTCAAATTCTTTAAACAAAAATTCGAATTATGCTTCACGGAAAAGCAACGTAACAAAACAAGTAGTCGTCAAGGATTTGAATTTATCTGCAAATACGATGGCAAGTAATGGTGCCGTAAGCTCTGGATTCGATGTTTACTCCAAGGAAAGAGTGTCCTCGAATATTTATAATAGAAAAGACTATGATTCGGAATCGTCGCAACAGGAATTTAATTCTTATTCTGATGAGGATTTAGGTGACATGTTAATCGGTGATTATGTTGATTCTGATGAATCAGTCAGTGACAATATCAAACCGCCGTTACCCTGCACTCCTCCACCTTTGGACGAAGAAATTGTAACACAAAACGAGAAGGATAATTCATTTTCGGGAACTAGATCTCCAAAAGTGGAATCTTATAAGGCTCTTGTAGACAAGACAAATTCATCAGACAACATAAAAGAGGATATCAGCAAAAACATCCGAAGTAATTATAGCTGTAACGATACAAATAACGCCAATAATGACATGCATCAATCCAAAACATCAAGTATAAATGACAGTTCTATTATGTCTAAAAGCAACACAACTTTATTGTCTGGACAAAGCGGTAGTACGAACTCTACAGTAATGCAATCCATCAGCCAATCTTCTCATAGACGTCGTCGTTTCAAACCAGTATCAGTGGATGATGTGATTACAGAATCAGATACTCTTTTAAAAACAGTTAGCTTTAGAACTGACAGTAATGACAGTGAAAAAGCAAATAGAACGTTCCCAGGAAATTACTCCGAGATATTGTCCTTTGAATCTGGGAGTAGCAGCAGCAGTGGTTATAAGAGAGAGATTGATTGGGGTCTTGGAACAGGGCCTCTCAATACAAGTTTAAGCGAGTCTACCTTAAAACGTGGAACAATATTTGAAAAGTTTTTGAAGAAAAAAGAAAGGGAACCTGATGAACACCAAAGTAAACAAGGAGTAGACAGTTCTGCAAAAGGACCTTTTGTCACTACCGAAGTGGATGGAAAACTGGGCTTAAACAGTGATAACATGCTGTCAAATAATTTAAGTGTCTCTTTAAAGAGAAGTGATGGGAGGGCTATCGCAGAGGTTCAGGAAAATAATTCATATATCAGAACTGAAGAAAATAATTCTTATACTAATTCAGGGAAACAAATGATAAACAAGCAAAATTATGATGAAAATAACGAGAATGAAAGTACTTATGATACTGATGGTTATGTAACCAATATTATTGATTATGCAGATGATGTTGATGATGATATCAATGGTGATGATGAAGATGACAATCACCATTCTCATATCATCAAAGGCACTACAGATCATCTTATGTTAGATAGTTGCCAAGTGCAAAGCCATTTTGATAATGACAAAGATAGTAGTGCAAATACTAGTGATGTGGGGTCTGTCTCAAGTGCTTCTATTGAAGATGGAGAAGATATGACAGATACTTTTGATTACACTACTGAAAGAAGACATTTTAATGGTGTATGTAGTCCAGGTGAAATATTACTTGACAAAGAAAGCCATGATAATAATAGTTTACATACAACTCAAGGACTTTATGTTCCTCCAAGGTGGGCTGAGAATGAAGATATTACAGAATATTCACCTGAAAGAGTGAACAGGGATAGAAATGATAGTGATGATGATGATGAAGGTAGAGATGAGAAATTAGAAACTGAAGATCTTCAAGATGATGTGGACAATATGTACTCTGACAATGAGGATTATGTTCAAAATGCTGGCAATGAATCTTTAAATTATTTGAATCAAGGTTAGTGTGGTATAGAAATTAGGTTCAAGCATACATCCTCAACAGGGAAGGATTTTTCGAGCACAATATGAAGCAGTATAAAATAATTTTCAAATGCCACAGTGGCACACTCTTTATTAATGTCCTCAGATAGAAGGATGGAATGAGGTCAGGGGCCTATTTATTGGAGATGTTGAGCTAGGTGCATTTTAGTATGAAGAGTAAAAAACCTAGAAATACACTGGCCCATGGCAACACTGATCTTTTCATTTCAATTTTCTATGAACCTGTCATTGCACATAGTTTTAAAAAGTTATTCTTTTAGATCTAGATCAAGATGATGTTATCTATCCACCTCATTTGTTTAATGAGGAACATGAAACCACTAATGATGAAGATGAGGATTTGTATGAGCCCCCTCCAATGTTTGCAAGGTATGAATGTATTTGCATTGTTATTGATACTTTATATGGAATATCATGTATACTTGTTATACAAAAATTTGGATTGGCACATGCATACCTTGGAATATCCCATCATGCACTTTTATTTGCTAGTATACGCACAAGTCTTTAGGTAAGTGTTTATGCAAGAAAATTCAAGTGAAAACCACTACCTGGATAGCTCAGTTGGTAAGAGGTCATGGTTCAAACCTCGGCTAGACCAACAGTCATGGTTTAAAAATAACCAAGGAGAAGGTGCTGCCTTTGTAATTACATCTACAAAAAGTTAGACCTTCATGTGGCTTGGATGACCACTTTAATGGTGGTCCTGTATCTAATCAACTAGAGATATTAAAAGAGGACCAAGTGTTAATCACTTAAATTACTGTCATCTGTCATCCTTTATTGACAAAGTTGATTGATTGAAGGATTGATTGATTGATATTCCATGGTATGTCATGAGAAAGCTTAATATTCTATTTTACCACATAATTCCATTAAAAATGCAACTAGTCTGCAATGCCTGATGGGAAGAAAAAGTGAAATACCACCACTTTGTGAGATAAAGAATAGTAGTCAAATATATCTGAATAGTTTTGATAATTACGGGATAAATAAGTGATATCCCATATGTTTTCTTTCTCATTAAAAGTTTTCTCTAATTGTAATAATCATTGTTAACAATAATTTTAATATTGGTAGTTTGCAAGAGAAAAGAACAATATCGAAAAATAAGGCTGACATTTTGCTGACTGATATCACAAAATAATCCAAAGAAAAATGTTTTATCAAGTTCAATAAAAAGGGTGTCCATAGAAAATAGAGCAGCAGTTATTTTTTGTAGGTGTAGTACCATGATAGTAGTATTTTGTGTCACATTACCTATTCATTTATCTTTTATTTTTATAGTGACGAGGAGAATGATGAACTAGACTTTGATAGTATTCCACCACCTCTCACAATGTCACCACTAATGCCTACGCCAAGTGTAAGTTTAGTCATTTATAACTTTAAATATTAGATTATTTATTTATTATTTATTAGATATTACGAAGTTAAAAATATTGATCTTTGTATTAAACAAGTAAACAAAATTTCAGTAAACAAAAACTAGTGAAAATAAAGATAGACAAACCTTGGAAAGAAGGGCTGTTACTTGAAACTAAGTTATCCCTACTGCTAGAGACAATGCCAGGGCTAACTCTTTCGCTTTTATTATTCCCTGACGAAAGAACACGAAAGAGGTCAAAGAACCAAGTTTGGTGGCCCTTGTAGGCAGTTTTTGTTTAACTACATAGGTCAAAAAAATGGGTATTAAACGACTTACCTTTCATTCTGACAAAGGAAATTATATTCCTGCTACGAATAAAGTCCATTTTGAAATTTCTATTCTTTAACTAAGGCTTCTAAGAGCGCCGTCTTTCAGTCATGCACAAGGAATTAAAAAGAAAAAGAAAAAAGGACAACAGCATACCACGCGATCTTCGACTCATTTCTGGTTTCCCGCCAATACTCATGACGCGACGCGCGTGCGTCAAATCAAAACACAGGAAGCCCAATATGTATATTTTTTCTTATCGCAAAAGGCCGACATGACCACTATTATTCGTCATCCGTTTTCCTCAATTTCGCTTTACCTTTTGCAAACCTTCTCACCAAATCTTCTCCAACCTTTTTGCACGAGTGTTCTTGTTGCGGTTCTGTGACTCATGAGCCGGTAGTGTACTTGATTAATGGAAGATAATTGTCTTTATTTGTTTCTTGTTACTAGAAAAAAGTTATGCCTTTTCACAAGATTCCTTTGGTTGACTGGACCGAAGACGATGCCTTACACTGGCTACAGCACGTTGGACTCGGGCACTTCAAAGAACAATTCAAAGGTATAGAATAGCCTTCTTTTATCATTTCCAATTTAAATGAAAAACACCCACCCAAGTTTCCGTAATCGAAATTCTAGTTGACGACCATGAGAACCCAGGCAACCCAGTCGACGGAATTCTCCTTCCAAGATACTATAGATCCATGGGGAAAACTTTGGTTGTCTGACAAGGACCGTCATATATGAATAACACTTGCCCTACCTATCCCATTGGAAATTGATGTGCTTTCTTATATTTTTGGCTAGAAGTCGTAGTTAATACTAGTCCACTTTCGGATTTTCTGTTGTTTAGGGTTAGCCTCGGCGATTTCTTTTGTAGTCTCCTTTATAGCGGCGCTACTTAGAGGAGTAAGAGCTTGGCGTGACGACACTAATAGCGGCTGCGTAAAAGACTATTTCTTTTGATGTATTTTTGAATAATCATGTAAGGTTTGTAGCATTTCAGTTCAAGCGCTTCTAATTTTGAAGTTTTGCATTCTTTATTTTACCTTTGGTATTTGTGAATATTTTTGACACTGAAAGGCTAACACTGAGGCCCTGTTTAAATGAGTCTTTATCAAGGAACACAGCGATATTGCATTTGTAGATAATACAAGAGGAGTGAAAGAATTCAAGATACATCTGATTCATTTATTACTTTTACATTAATCTTATTAAGTCATTATAAGTACAGTAACTATACGTGCACTAACTATACGTTTCTTCTGTTTAAAGCTCACCATGTGGATGGAAAGACGCTTAAAAATATCAATTTTCAGTTATTAGGTATGTATGGTATATGGTATGCAGTGCAGATGGTAATGGTATGGGTTGGATTGGTGGGTGAATGAGTCAGTGGATGTATGCCGGATTGGTCGGATCAGTGCCGTATGTGCGGGTACGTGATGCAAGTGAGGGTTGAATGGATGGGTGAGTGATGAATTGTGGATGGATGGGTAAATGAATGGATAGATAGATAGACAGATAAATAATTGCCAGATAAATAACCAATAAGATGGATGAAGCCAATGTCGACATGTGGTCTACTTTATCATGCAACTGATCAATGTGAACTTTCTTTCCACAGAGGAAATCGGTATCAGTGCTCCAGACGAAAGAGAGCTTGTCTTATCTGAGATTTACGAACTTGATAACCCTAGTGAAGAAGAACATTTAGAAGCTGAAATCCAAGGTGAGATTCTAAGACTCTCAATCACAACACCGCGTGATCTGAAGGCTAGCGCTACTGCACCGGACTTGTTAAGGGAAGGCATCAAGGCATGGTTTAGGCGCGGATCTAGGGGAGGTTCACTGGGTAATGGTGAAATGAAAAGGATTTATCAAAGAACGTGTTTTAGCTGAAATAAATACTATGACCTTAGGATAAAAAGTTAACTTATGCTAGGCCTGGAGAAGAATAGCTGATGAACAAAAAAAGTGAAGTTGAATCAACAGCTATGAGATGCTATAAAAACCTTACACATTATCAGTTTTATAAAAAGTACCTTTCCTATCATTGCTTTTAGACGCTCTTGAAACAGCTTCCGAGCAAGATAAAGAGAAGATTCTTGCTGTCCTGACGGCCCTGCGATCCCCAACCCTCAACCACTCGATGGAATTTCCAAAGCAGCAGTCACCACAGGAGTCAGGATCTCCAATGGACAGTGATCCGGGATACCACATGTCGTCAGATGCTACTTCATTAGCAAGCAGTGTTACAGCCAGTGATGAGCATACTCGTACAAATGTCACACCTAGTCATTCCCAACATTCTGATTTGCATTCTGCCTCGGGTTATGGACAGGGCCAGGAGGATACTAGAAAGGAGGGCCAAAAGGAAGCCGTACAACACAAGAAGACGAAGGAAAAGAAGAAGAAAAAAAGTAAAACCAACAAAAAAGAAAAGAAAAGGTAATGCACATGCTCCTATTTTTCCCCCTTTTTTCGTCGTTGTTTCTTGCTTTTTTTTTTTTCATGAATCACAAGTCTTCCAAACTAGCCAAGCTACTTTATTCAAAATCCCAAGGCGTTTATGTCATTTATTCCATTCATGGTACATTTTCCTTTCAGCATCTCTAAATTCTGGGATTCCCTATCAATCAGCCACAAGTCTTCTAAACTAACCAAGCTCTTCGGCTCTAAAAAGTTGAACCCTGCCATGCAATACTTACTGCAATCTGGTCCACAAGGCATTGTCCGAGTGTATCCAACAGCTTTATCTGGACAGACCAAATATTGTAGTTTTATGGTATCCATGACGACCACTAGTGCCCAGGTCGTGCGCATGGTTCTTGATAAGTATGACGTGGTTGCAGATCCCCTGCGTTACTACTTGTGTGAAATAGGGCTCGGTAAGGGAGGTAGGTATTCCTTATATGATGGCTTATTTTTTGTGATTTGTCTCTCCATATACCGCAAACAAAGAGAAAAGGGGTGTTAGTAGTGTTTTGATGGGAAAAGAACTAAAGATTTGAAAAGTAGGTAGTCAAAACAAAATTCCCAATTGCATTGACGTTTGAGTGATAAGTAAGTCGCAGTTACAAGCCCTGAACGATTCTTCTTTCTGTTAAATTGGTTTTCGTTTTACAAGTTTTGGCTATCGTCTATTAAAGAGTAGCTTCTCTTTTTCTGTAAGAAGGTGTCCAATAGCGCACTAGTGATCCCAAATAAGTGATTAAGTCATTGTTTTTGTGTTTTGCGTTTTTCGCAGGCGTAAATCAAGTCCTGGAAGAAGGAGGCTGTCCCCTGACGTGGCAGTGTCGTTGGAACGACCCTGAAAAATTCCGCTTTGAGATGCGAAGTCGCGATGAAGGCTCTGTCAGGGTACGTCAGCGAAATGGATTTGCTAAACGTCATTATGTATCTTAACAATGAATAATAATTATGATAATATTAATTAATCTTTGCTTCGGTTCCACAGATGTTGTTTGAAATGGAAGAATACAAGGGCGACCTAGATTACCGATCAATTGCCGTTTCCTCTAGAACACCATGTAAAGATGTCTTACCGCTGATTATCAAAAAGTACGATCTGCCTGGTAATGTAGAGGATTACCAGTTGATGGAGGTGTCTGAAGACAATGAAGGTAAGGACTAGGCTGAGCTTTTTTTACAAAGATTTAAAGTAATTCACAAAGTGCTACTTTGCGCCGATAACTCAAAGATCGAATTAGATTTTAGCATGTCGTTGGTTTTGCGGAGTGAGGCAACCGGAGAATCCGAAGAAAAACTCTCGAATCAGGGGAGGGAGCCAATAACTCAGCTCACGTGTGACGCCAATTCTAGAAATCAAACCTGAGACTACATAAGTAAGAAGCGAGTGTTTGTTCGCGGCAAGAGCATTTAACCCGTGACATTAGCTAGACATTGGTGCAGTTAATACTTTGTTATTGCAAGATAGCAATTCGTTTGTTTACACCTTAAATATTCGTAATTTTCAGACGACAGACGCGTGGTGACTGATCACGTGTGTCCACTAAGACTTCAAATGGCCTGGAACGAGCCAGATCATGTGTTTCGATTGGTTAGAAAGCACGTGACGCCTGTAACAAGTGCTCATTCTTATGTGTAAGTACAGTAAGCTTGATAAAGTGAAGACATTAAACCTGTGAAATAGATATCAGACTAATACACATTAGTGGACCTTAATTCCATTACGTTGATTAGTATTTTTTATTTCACGGGTTAAATGCTATTCCAGAAATATTTACTATTAGTCAGCTAAAGGGGAGCACGGGGGAAGGGGGGGGGGATGTGTACTACTGATGTGACCCCTCTGACTCCCGTACAAGTAAGTTCGATTCCTAGACTCGCCATCATATACAACTAAGAATATACAGAGAAGGTATTATCGCTAAGAACATATAGAGGCCGGCTTTGCACCACTACGTAATGGTATAGCCATATGATAGGAGGCACAACAATAGAGTCTTTTTCCCCTGGAAAATTTATTCATTATGTAAATCAGATTAGAACAGATTCAATTTTTCCTGCCTCCTGTCATGGCTGCTGTCTGACGTGATGGTGCAAAGCCTATTCACAATATAATTTCCATTCGTTGTACTATCTTTATAGGGAAGACCAAGAAGAAACGCAGGAACATCCATCCCCTTCCTTGCCGCGAACAAACTCCAATGCATCGTCACTCAGAGAAAACTACTATGAAACGGACTCAACTGACCACCAAGACAATACCAGCGAGGAAGCTTTACCAGCAATCAACCAAGAACTAGAGGAAGTCGTCATGGAGGTACAAGACAAGATCTCGGGGCAGCTTACACCTCATGGGAACGTGTCTAGGACTAGAGGACATTCTAATACAGTGGACGCACAGGTGGAAGAACTCAAAAGAAAGGATGCTGAATTACAACTAAAAGAAAAGGAAATACAAGATCTTAAGAGAGAAAGAGATGAACTGTTGGAAAAAGAAAACGAGTTGTTGGTTTGGAGGCTTAGGAATAACGAACTGGTTGAGCGGGAAGAAGAGGTTGAAAAACTACAGATGAGTTTTGCTGAAAAAGAAAACCAAGAACTACTAAAAAAAGAAAGTGAATTAAACGATTCAAGGTCTCAGTGTACACAATTGTTGGTAAGAAAAAAGGAAATGGAAGAAGTGGAACAACAGCAACAAGAAGAATTGGAGGAATTGCGGCAAAGGGTAAGGGAAGGAAATGAGGAATTACAATTGAGAGATCGTGAGATAGAAAAATTATATGCAAGGAATAATGAACTAGTTGGAAGAGAAAAAGAACTCGAAGAAAACATGAAAGATTTCATGAAGCTTAAAATGGAGTTGGAAAACAAAAATGAAAGTAGTACATCTTTGTCGAAGCAGGAGGAACTCGAGAACAAGATCAAAGACTTGCTCCTCGTGAACGAATCTTTACAAAACCAACTTGACGAGGCAATGAATGAGAGACTGACAGAAGAAAAAAACACCAAAGAAACGTTACAACTGCAAGAACGACTCGTAAAGGCTGAGAGCGAGAAAAAAGAACTGCAACAAAAACTCGAAGAGTTGCAGCGCAGAAATCTTTTACTGGAACGAGGTGCCAAACTAATTGATTCCATGAGAGAAGAAAACAAAGCACTTGTAGCAAAAGCTAAAGAAATGGATGAAATGAAAAGGAATATAATCCGGCTAACTTCACGGCTAAGGGAAGCTGATAACTTAAGACTGAATCAAGGTGAACTTGACGACATGAAGCTTAGGATAAGTATCTGTGAGGCTGAGAAACAACAACTGCAGTCAAGAGTGGAAGAAGTCGAGCGGCAGAACGGTAACCTACGGGAAGATCTACGGGAAGCTGATCAACTGAGAAAAGAAAATAGATCTCTTAGAGAAAAGGTGAACGAATTGGAAGACGTTCGCACGCATGTGAAAACATTGAGGAAAGAGATACAAGAGGGAGAGGTGCTTCGAGAAAACTTATTGAAGGTTCAAGGGACTGAAAAGGTGAGCCTGCCGTGTGCTATATTGTAACATTATGATATTAGTATGAGTGGGAATGGAGAGTTCAGTTATCCATCTATATTCTTGTTGTATGCTCATTTTCCCAATCTCAGTTTATTTAAAAATTCGGTGCAAACCGCTTCCTTTTCCTAGCACAACAGCCTACCGAGCCTTTTTTGCGAGGCCGGAATAGGGACTTCTTTCGAACCCACAAAAATAGATCCCTAAATAAAATCTAGTCGTTGAATCTCAAAACAGGAAGGGACGCCCTGGAGTCGCCCCTTCATTTATATCCCACCCTCTATGCCATTTTGTGCAAGTTTTGGAATTAATTTGGGTTCTTATTTTATTGCTAGTCACTGACAAAAGAGCTTAAATCTAAAGAAGCATTGTTAAAACAGAAAGAAGAAAAATGTGAGCAGCAAGAGAAAAAGATTAGACACATGGTAAGCCATTCAATCCTGCTTGTCAGCGGTGTACCATTAATTGCACTATGTGCTTATCATTTTCGTTAGTTATTGTGTCGAAGGTTTGTTTGCTTGTTTTCTTTTCTTTCGGTTTTCTTCTTCGTAAGTTGTTCGTTCGTGTTTATTAATTTGTTTGTTTACTTGCTTGCTGTTTTTGGCCAGCTGACCAACAATTATGAATTTGTCAATATTTCTGCAGTAGAAGAAGAGCCCCAACTAGTTTTTCGGGGTCTCCTTCTGACCGAGTCCCGAGCTACTCCACTCCATTGTTGTTTCTTATTTAGTTGATTGCGTTCCCACTTATTTTGTAGACTGATGCCATGAAGAAAATGGAAACAAAATTCCAAGAACAAGATCAACAACGCGAGACTTTGAGTCGATTGCTGAATATTATCAAAGAAACAGATCCTGGTCTTCTTAAAACTCTGCACAAATCTCTACACACAAGGTAATAATAGGATAGTTCCAGTATTAGGCGACTACTCTGTGCACCTGTCCCAAACTTTGACTGTGGAGGGACTTCGGAGCAGCGGCTGATTCAGAAAGCGTGTCGAAATTAAATCGCTTCTGTACAGGCATGAGGGGGAGCAGATTTCCAATGATCATTTTGTATCATTGCTAATGTTAGGAGCGGCACGTGAGAAGAGCGCCGTCGTAGCTTCATTAGTTATCGATATCTCGCAATGCCAGGCTTCTGTAATGATAATTTTTTTCTTTGTATTGATCGTTCTTACTTTTACAGTGATACACAACCACAGCAGCAGCCAGGGGAAGGGGAACAAGACGAAGAAGACGAAGAAGACGAAGAATGGTGCTAAAGGAACAACTAGAATCCCCTAGAACTACTTAACATGTTTATTGGTTCTGGTCACAGATTGATGCATCATGGATAATCGTATCAAAAAAATCCAAGCTGGCGGAGGGTCCGCCATCTTGGATTTTTTAAATCCTGATTGCCCTTTGATCCATCATTTCCCTCAAAAAAACTCAACATGCTTTTACCATATTTTGATGATATTTTAGGAAACAAGTTTATGAATGCATTATTAAAACACTGTTTGACTCACATTTTGGAAACTATTAGTGCACATATATTTTAGATAAAAACTAACGGTATCAAAGAACTCAAATTGTAAATTTTAATAAAGAATATAATTTTTATTGATTTTTATAATAATTCAGTGAAGATATTAAAAAGATGTATACATTAATTTATTATGATATTAAGTTAACATGCATGTAAATATACATTTATATATATGGAGAGAGAACAATTTATGAAATAAATGGTTTTTATTGAATTAAATAACAATTTTTGCATACGTTTACTTTTTGTATATTATATTTTGTAATAATATGATCAAGTCCCGAATAATACCACAATCCAAAATGGTTTCCAAAGGGAAGTTTATTTGTAACACAACCATTTCATACATCTATAAAACAGTCAATTAGGGCAAAGTCTGTTCAATATCAGGATTTGTTTTTCTTTTTTCCTCAATTTTTAACCCTTTTTCAAAGTTCTTTATATTATCTGAAGTATTTTTACATTATTTAGATGATATTTGTTACAATGACCTGAAGCTCGATAATAACTTGATATCATGCCAAGTCAACATATTTGCGTTTGTTTCGTATTATTTCTGTCGTATTAATTCCATATTTTCCCCTATTAGTTGTGGGTGTTTGTTTCCTAAAATAGTGCTTCGAGCGTTTTTGTTTTATAGATGCATACCAAATCTAATAATCACCGTAATCACACTCATAATCACACGCTTTAGGGTCAAATACCCTCAAAACATCCCAGGATGCGTAGCGCCAAAACACGTGCAAGAGACAATATGCCAGCCAACTATCACACAGATCTCTAGCTTATCGATGGCAAGGTCAATGCTCGTAAATATCATCCTGTAAATTAAACCTGAATATTTTTCTCTTAAAATTTGTCCTTTTAAAATTTTTAGGCTACTTTTGTGAAATGTTTTTTGTTTCAGATGCGAACCAAATTAACATTCGTGCAGATTCTGTACGAGTGGGAATAGTACAGTTTCGTGACCCAAGTATAAGACTTCCAGTCTGAGACAATCAAAAAATGTGGGAATGTGCTCCATCCAATCACAGTGCTTGGTTAATGAAGCCATTTTAATGTCGCGGTATCCCACTCATGTAAAAACTGCTATCCTTCGGTTCCTTGCATTTCAAAGAGAATGAGAGGACAGAAGACAGCCATGTTGAATGACATGAAAAACATATTTGTTTACGTCATCCAATATGGCGACTGTCACTCTTACTTAAAAGTCAATACTACTATATAGCATCCACGTGTTTATATAGTTTATATAGTACATTAAAACTACAGTATTAAAAATAGATTGATATCCTGCAACCCGTTAAATAATTCAATTTGTATGAAGTTGAAGTAAAAGTTGTGTGAAATAAATTAGACTAGTGTTATGCCTGTCAAAATTTTTCCAGTACGTTGCTCCTAAAATTTCCATTGAAAAAACTTAATATTACCTTTTTAAAATGACCCCGATTTTAGAATTTTCTCTTTTGGTTTTTGTATGGACGGGAAAAGTGAGGCTCATTGATTGGTTCTGATTGAACCAATCAGAAGGAGAGAAAATGATTGGTTTAACTAAACCAATAAGATGACGAGAAAATGAATAGTTTTCATAGGACCAATCAGAAGACTGAATAATTGGCCGTCACTGAACCTACGAGAAAATGGTTGCTTTTCTCTGAACCAATCGGAAGGAAAGAAAATGCAACTCAACCAATAACCTTCGTGCTTTACGAGTTAAAAAGTCAATTCAGGGTTACACCGTTGTCGTGTAACACCCCTCACAATTTCAAATAAAGCTCAAAACTAAACTCAAGCATGTAGTCTTTCCTCTCAAACTAATATCAACTTCTCACATAGAATAAAAAGTGTACTTTAAAACAGGCCATTAAGTTTTAAAAAAAAATTCTTTTTTTCATTATATTACTTTTTCTTTTGACTACAACCCAGCGTGCAGTACTTTTTTGTTTTGTTTTGTTTTTGATTGTTTTTCGTTTGTTTATTTTTTAGTGACAATGGTTAATATATCCGACATGTATAATCGTCACCTGTAGACCCTATACGTTTATTCGGATAATATATCGGATAATTCTCTGATGCGCCTACGTTGTTACATACCGTATAAGACGTTTTTCAAATACCGTATACACTCGAATCGTAACTATCTTAAATGTCATGTAAGTACTAATGTAAAACGAAGTAAAATCGAAGGCGCAGCCCTTTTTAACATTACCATTCAATGCAAAGTTCCATTTGAAAATCTAGAAATATTTGGTAATCTAAAAACACTGTAAATGCTACAAACATGATTGTATTGTATAATATATGCCCATAAAACGTGTACGAAGGGCTATTTGTATATGCGCTCAATCTAAATAGCTCAAGATGCGGGAAAAAGGAGTTGCTGTTCCATCTGTCCCTCGACATCTTTGTACTAATGATATCTGTCATTTACGCGCGCGCTAAGTAGTAATCTTACAAGAGCTGCGCGCACACTCTCAGAGTCCTAACTATGAGAGGTCGTTAATTCGTTCTATAATTATCTAGAGCTAAAATAATGCGCACGACTTACACATCAAGACCATTCTGGTGAACCATTAGGTGGAAAGATAGGACTGATATCAGATGAGTTGTACGATGCAAAGGCATTAACGCTACCACCTGGAGAATCGGAATGGAATTCCAGCTGATCGACATTGGCTCGTTTCTTATCAGTTTTGATTGGCATGGTAGCATTATCATTCATGGCGTCGAGTAGGGTCTCGACTAACTGATCTTCCTTATCTTCAACTGATCCGTTAGTCATCGTAGGCCAAGGCTCACTATAGCTTCCTGGTCCGTTATCGATAATTAATGGGGAGCTACCAGAGGTCGGAGAACCATGTCCAATAAAGCAGTTCCTTTCTTGTTCTCCACCGGGGGTAGGGACGGGGTCCGACTTGACCGGTTGTAGCCGCAGACTTTGTAGATCGAGTTCTTCAGTGTAGAAGTCTAAAGGGTGACCCTCGCGATGTGGTGTAATTGTGGCCCCAGTGGAGTACTTAGGGTCATTCAGGGACAGAGAAGACCCACTTGGGGAGGACCCTGGTGGTTGAAAGGTCTTGAAGGAGAATTGAGGACCCATCCAGAGGCGCCGATGAGGACCTGCGTGTGTCTCCATTTCAATATTGGTCAACCACTCGTCATCTCGTTCTTTTTTAACTTTTTGATTTTCCATTCTTGACAAAGTAGTATTGGCTTCCTCAATGGTGGTTGGCAAACGTTCTGAAATCAAAGATAAAGTAATGAAGTCAAGTCAGATGTGCTTGACACCGTGCTCCTCTCACTAATACAGCAAAGTTATTGACCAATCAGAGCGCGCGTAGCGGGAAGACTACGCAATAAAATCCTATGAAACCCATCCATAAAGGCTCGAGCAAGGCAATATATAATAATAATAATAATAATACTTTAATAAGAAAGTGCTGAAGCCTGATACATATCATATACTAATAATACTGTTTTTAAAAGCGAACCTTCTTTGTTGATATCAGACGTCTTGTGTGATGGTCGTGACTCCAGAAGTGGATGATTTGGTTGCAAAGGTCCTTTGTTTTCCTGCCAGGCAGGGGACCTGGAATAATTAACAGTTATCACTCAGTAACGTAATTTTCAGTCACGCTCAACTTTCGGTCACGTGTCACACGACACGGTCAGGGCACGAAATAAACCAACCAGATTGCCTGCGAGGTTACTAAGGGCTCATCTAAACAAAATGCTCATACGCGACACTGTCATAGACGTTTCCTGAGATACCGAACGTGCTGCATTGTGGTCAAGGTTGGTAATTACAAACATCTTTTGTTCACCATGCCTTATATGATGTTGCTTGTACCGAATCTAGACCAGACTTTATCAAACTCAGAGAAGGTCTATGGTCGCTGGCTGGCACTTAGCATTAGTCGTTCACAGTCATTTAAAATAATCTGCTCGAGACCACGAAAAACTGAGCATATCACGAAAAACATTGTAGAGGACATACCAAGTACAACAATAGACCTCTTGCAGTACGTCGGAATGCAGCTCAATTTAGTGGACATAATAGGTTTTCAAATTCTGGAGAGATTCTTTTGTTTTGTCCTCCAAATTGAGCTGCTTCGACGTTACATGCAAGAGGTCTGTAGCACGAACGTATAATCCCCCCGCCAATGCCTTGACAGTTATAAATAGATGTACCTTGCAAGGCTCCACTGAGCCCTTGAGGTGGCTATCAATTCAAGTGGTGTTTCATGGGCCTGGGAAGCAGTTTTAAGCCCTTGTGGTTCAAGAGTGTACTCAGTCAAGTTGCCATGGAGATCGAGAATGAACAGCGGATCCACCACCGATTGACGTTGAACTTCTGACCTGGATGAGTTTGCGCTCCCTCCTAGCCATCCCCTAGAGGGAGCAAACAGCGCGACCACACCCAAAGAGTCCGTGGGCAGTTTTCCATTACATTTGGATATCCCAGACGAAGGACCCCCGCAACACGTTCCCCCGCATCTTACTCCAGTTGGTGTCCTTATTTGAGCCAGGGGGTACATGACATATGGATGGGGGAGGGGAGGGAGACGGGCATTCATCAAGCAGTTGTTTCCTGCACCGGGGACTGTGATATTATCTCTTGTGATGAAGGTAGTGTTGTGTGGGCTCCCACTAGGAGATCCACTGGAGTTCTGTGTATTACCAGGGCTACTACGCCCAGTCGTTACTGCAGTGTGGATTTCCATGTCGTCCAACCCAGCTGATGTGTGGAAACGACTGCTGCGGTTGACTACGCGAGTTGTGATGTGAGTTCGTACGTTAACTGAACCTACAATTAAGAAAGACAAAAATCAACACGTGAAAAAATTCAAGTGAGAAGTCAGCCATATTGGTGTACCAAATAATATGAACTTTCTGCACAGTTTTTGAATAAAAATAGACTTCAATTCCCCGAGGATAGATGTACTGTTTTGGTACACCAACATTGCCGCTGTGACGTCACCTGAAAACACCTATATAGACCCTATCTCATGCGGAACCGTTAAACAAAAAAATGATACTCTAGGGAATGACATATGGTCTAAAAATGGGGGAAACATTACGCCCAAGGTAAAGAGAATGCATATTTCTCTAACTTTGAAAGTAGTGCTATACTAACATACCTCCGTATGGATTGATTGCAAACAAGTGAGTAGTTCCACGAAGAGTTGAAATAGCTATCCATCGACTATCAAACGAGAAGGAGATGTTGTACACCTACATATGCAAACAACATGTTTGGATCACTAAGTTGTCAGAACTGAGTATATAAAGCATAGTCAAAAGGGGTATAGAGGGGAGGGTAGTGTATAGTACTCACAGTAGCTGTAGTGTCTCCTCTATGTAAGGTGTACAGATGATGAACGGCACCGAGAGAAGGACATATAGGATGAGCCATGACATGAAAGACATGGAAATTATGGCCAAGTACATCTGTTGTTACTAACAGCGATCCGCTGACAAAATAGAAAAACCATGCATGATGTTGGCAAATATTTGTTCCAAATCAGACACTGACTTTTAAGAAAACTTAGAACTTGAAAAATTCTGCGATGAGAATCAGAAAATATGAGGTAACATACTAAGAACGTCTTTAAACAAAAGCGTCTGCTGTTTAGGCGCGACACGTCCCTACATCCCAGGTTGATATAGCAGCGTTCCCGCCTGCCACGCTGGCTACAGGTGGATAATGAAGTTGCACACTTTCCAGATTTCAATAATTTTGACGTTCATACTACAAACAAAGTACTGATCTTGACTGCAAGTTTGGTAATTACTAACACGGGACTTAGCTAAAGATGGTAAAGTAGTAATGATTCTTACCTCGGATCGAAGGCCATAGCTGAGACAGGCTGTCCTGCGTGTGCTGGGAAATGAGCCACTATACCATTACCATCATGATCATCTTCCTGGACACAGAACTGCAATATATCACAAACAAATCATTAGCCTTGTTTGCATTGTTAGCATTAATTTGTGCTTCGCTAAAGGGTTTTTATGGAACATGAAGTACTGAAGCGAGAGCGTATCTGGCCTCCAGGACCGTGAAGAACCTTTGGGCTTTGAACATTTGGGGTGGTGACTTCAATTAAAAAATATATTAGAGTTTTAATGATTGAAGTTGGAAGGGTCAAAACTTGAATATTTAGCAAAAAGTGGGGATGCAAACGCCCCCACACCACCCTTGTGAGAAAAGGGTTTTCACGCGAAAACAGAGGAAGCGTATATTCATTCATTTAATGACGGTAAGCTAATATAATGTATCCTCCTTATGTCTGTGCAAATTGAAGCACCCACCCTTGGTATTGAACAAAACCAAGAAAAAGAACGCATGTAAAAACATTGTCAGTACCTCTCCAGTGCCAATCTTTGGAATGTCCACAATAGTCACCACGCCAGGCATAACCATTTTACCTTTCTAAAATAATGGGGGGAAACAGAAAAAAATAATTGAAATAATGAAAAGTAGAGAGCACACAAAACGATAAGAACGATCTAATTAATGTGTATTGTTGACTTACGTGGGTTGTGTAGTCATTCATCATCTCATGAGGGTAGGAAGATGTCCATCGCCCTACTGTCTCACCTGAATAAAAAGATAACATTTTCA
The DNA here is from genome assembly GCF_029948245.1 of Actinia tenebrosa. NCBI lineage: Eukaryota > Metazoa > Cnidaria > Anthozoa > Actiniaria > Actiniidae > Actinia > Actinia tenebrosa. The sequence goes on from NW_028292578.1 coordinate 18,690,710, forward strand.
CTGGTAAGAAGATAAAAACAAGCCAAGAAATTGAAGGTCCATCACTACTTTCTGGTCCTAAAACTTAAATATCTTGTAAGCCAAATTATCTGAGTGCCAGATGGGAAAGGAACCCATGACTTTCCATATTCTAGTCAGATGCTCTAACCACTGAGCTACTGGGAAGTCCAATGGTGAGCAAGGTCGTTTATTTATTTATTTAGTGCATTTGTTTAATGCCCCATTTACTCCGCTTCCTTATTTCCATATATTATACTCACCAAACTTAGTGAGTCCTCTAGTCAGTGTCTGGGGACAAAATAAAAGATTGGATATTAATCACTAAATTGCAGTGATAAATAAGTTGTGTTCATTTGCTAGGCAGCATTGGTCATGCAGGATACATGTATTCAAAAGTGGTTTGGGCTTTGATCAATAAATATTCATTATATAGTAAACTAGTAAGTAACTTGAGAAGTTATTAGATTCATAACATTGAGATTGCTATAATACCCCATGCCCCTCCTCCTCTGTGGTCTCTATTTATACAACAAGAAAGCATATCAAGTAAGTACTTTTGCCCCACCCACCCCACCCATCAAAACTTTTAGTGATTATTAGCTCAGTCCAATCAATCCCTGCTGGGGTGTTCCCTGAAGCGTATTAGCTTATCTGACGTACCTTTGCAGCATTAATAACTGTAGCTGTGTAAGACTGGGCATTATCACTTGACATCCCACCACAGGACTGATGGTTGGGCACCAACTAAACAAAAAAGATGGTAAGAAATTTGCCCCATTTTTTTTGTTCACAGACATACATTGTCGGTTTATTCTAAAACATGAGATTGATTTCAAGTCATATAGCATCTAACGCATTGGGCAGAAAAGGAATATCGAAAAAATAATAAACTTGTTGCAAAACTTGCATGTTTGCAGTGTGCAGTTATAATGAGGACAAACAAAAAAATAAGTGTGTTTCCTGTTGTGCGACTGACCCTAATTTTCTTGCCGATTTTTTCCGACCCTAATATTTTTTTCATTCCCAAATGCACCACAGGGTTCCCAGTAAGCTCATTTTCACTGTTGTATCAGTAAAAAAAATCTGACCTACCGACCCCAATCATTTTTCTCATGCAACAGAAAACACACTATGTTTGGCCTTTGCATGCAGGGGATTGGTACATCACAAGAAAAGCATGTGCTAGGAGAAGCAGTGCTTCTCAGCATTCTAAATGTCCTTCCAATATTTTTACATAACATACAAATTAGAATAGCCATTTTTTTCAATAAGAATCAAGAAATAGAAAGCATGTACCTTAACCAATCAAAAGACAAGATATGTAACAGTTATTTTATTTCATTTCATTTTATTGTATTTATTTAAGTCTCAGCTGTAGCCATAGCTATACATAATATATTACCTTGCAATCAGCATAGGCCAGCCATCTTTCACCCAGAGCCAGGGGATTAAGGTTTGGACTTGGCGCCGGAAAACAACCTATTGGTATGGAAACCAATCATTAAGGCACTCTACCACAGGAAGTCTATCTTTCAAGGATGGCCGGAAGTTGTGGTTAAAATAGTGAAACAGCTATGGTAATACATTGAAACTCACTCATTATGCAGAATAAGCTGTTCATCGTACTGGCGTCAAATGCTGCTACCTTTTCCTGGAGGGCAACAACCATTAACCTTGAAAAGAGATAATATTCAAATATTACCAATAAATATTATTTTCATTATTAACATTCTGTTCCTTTATCTTTGGACCTGCTTTAAACCTCTTAGTGATAAGGTTATTTGATGAGTTACATCATGTCAAATAGAATATCTATCTTGTATAATATGTTATCAGAAAGGAAAGGAATAAAACTCAAGGAAATATCATGATGTTTGTAAAAGGGATGTAAACTGCTAAAAGTAAAAGAGGATATTTGTGAACATCAAAAGAAATTAAATCTAAAACTCAATAAAAAAAAGGGGTTTTTTTTTTTGAAAAATATATTGAGTTTATTATTGATAATAGAAAATGTTTTTACCTTTTATTACTGAGAACATTATACACTTCTGTTTTAAACCCAACAGAATGTACTTGTTCCCCAGTACTGAGGGACCATAAGTTCACAGTGGAAAATGGCAAAGAGGGACTGTAACATCAAGAATAAGAACATTAATGCAGTTATTACTTTGTATATATATGGCAGAGATTTGGTGTTTAGCTGCTCCCTTAAAGAAGTTCATAATTAATCTAATCTAATGCATTTACCACTCCTGGGTGGCTGCATAATGCCTTCAGGTTTTACAACCCAACAAATACATGTAAGGCAGCCAATAGATCCAAATAGAGTTTAGGTGTTGATTTTTGTGGAAGAAGAAAATAATGGAAAACTTGTTAAGAAAATCCCTTGAAGCAAAGGAGAGAACCAAAAAACAACTCTACTCACAATTGACAACTACATAGCCTGATAGGACTCGAACCTGGGTTGCACTGGTGAAAGGTGGTGCACTAGCAATGCATCCACTCATCCACCCTTGCTAAGTCCCATATTAAAAATGTCCACCCTTGCTAAGTCCCATATTAAAAATGTATAGACATAGAGTAATGTGAAATGTAATGAGGAAGTTATAGACAACCCCTTATGGAATGTTCATTCAGATTAAAATAAGGGAAGATAAAATAATCTATTCTGAGAAACTTATAAATAGTACATGGACTGTTAGATAGGAAAACCTTACCTTGCAGCATCACAGACAGCAAATAATGGCCTGCTTGCACCAAACTCATCCTTTTTACCTGATTACAGAAAGCAAATAATTGAGATTAACCTGCAGACCAGGCAAGGGTAATCAAAGAAAATAACTGTAGAATGATTGAGAACACAACATGTATGGACCAAAGAGAGATCAAGGTTCTCTATAGACTTCAAGGGTGATCTGATCAATCAACTTCAATCAGAAATAATTTGTTCAAGACAAAAGACAAGTTTCCTGCTGATACAAAATCATAATGCTTATTATAGAAACCTTACTATATACTCAGTTTATTAGTAGGAAACCGAAATGCAGCATTTAGAGTACTTTACAACATGATATATGCCTCATCCAATCAATCACAACTCTACACTAAATGATATATTACATGGTCACCTCCCTACTTGAACTCTAGCCAGACAAGAACTGTGTGCTGTATTTGCAAAAAGAGCAAGAAAATTTGATTTTATTTCTTTACTAATTGCTTGATCTGTTTGTTGCAAGTCTTTGGGTAACATAGGTTATTCCAGGGAATATATTGGTGTCAACAGGTTTCTTTTTTCAATATAAATTATAGGCATTTCTTGACTCTAAATTTTGACCTACCTTTAACTCTTGGTGTCTGGAGCATTTCAACAAGTCTGACTGGACCTTGCCGCAGGGATAGAACCTCATATGCCTCTCCAATAGACTATACAAAATTAAAGATATTTATATGAATTATATCAGGTGCATTACGTTTAATTCACAGTATGGGATGAAAACAAAATCAGAGAACAGGAGAAGATTTGGATGCAATTTGTGTTTGTTCAAGCATACTTTTCTTGGAAAATATTTCCGAGCCTTAGGAGGAATTCTAACCTGTGACCTTCAGTTTGCTAGTCAGACACTCTAACCACTGAGCTACTAAAACTCATAGTAGAAAATAATTGCCTGGCCCCAAATTTTCCTGGGACATTTCTGTTGCTTCCACTTTACTAATTTTTATTCCATCTTTGGAATCAAAGTGTTCCCTGTGAAATCTTTCAAAGAACTACTTACAGGTATTGTCCACATTTGAAAGCCATTGGTATACCCAAGGACAAGAAGCAAAGGACTTGTATTACCACAACCACTCTCTCTTGAAAAACCGTCATCTATTTGGTACAATAACTTTGTTATTATTCAAGAAATGTAATAAAGTAATATGAAATTTCTTCGGCAAGATTTCTCATTTCAGACTACCTCATCAAATTGTGATGAGTATCATTACTTTGTTTAACAGTTGCGCATGAGGAGATGCATAAATATACAAAGAATCTCAAACAAAGAATCTTATTCTCTAGAGAATGACACTTGGTCTGAAATGGGAAAACATTACACCAAACTAGCCAAAAGGTGTCTATTTAAAGATTATATTTTTAAAAAGAAAAAATTGAAAAGTCTGAATAATTACCACCAATGTCTAGCTTTTCAAATTTGACCCACAGAACACGTTCTTTCTCCTCAGTTTTCTGGTTGCCAGTTACAGCCTGGAATCAAAAGAGATTGAATCTATTGCTATGAGAATTTATGTTTGAGTCTTAAATAAACAAACAAAATGGCTGAATCTACATATAAAGGATTTCATAATTAATCTAAGGAAAAACTAAAAAAAACATGACTAATGTTGACAAAGTAACTGGATCACATATCAGATTTTCTTTTTAAAAATATTTTGAGTCATTTTGAAGTTTTTAAGAATTTAATAAGTATATTGTTATTAAAGTACTGTAGTTTAAACCCTAATCATGTTTTTAAGTCATAATTAGTTACTGTATATGATATCCTTAAAAACACACCAGAAAGATATATTTTCTTTTTTATGATGTAAAATTTCCAAGACAACAAAAAAGGACTACCAAACCTTAACTTCTCATGTTAACATAAAATGATTATGAATATGCAATATTCAAAATAATTAACTCAAAATCATGGATTGTCCAAAAATTTGTATTTTCTTTTTCAAACATCCCCACTTTCATTCAAGGATGGACAAAAACGATTTGAGATATTTCTTTAATCATAAAATCACTAGAAATGAATTGTGGGTTCAGCCTTTTAAAGTGATTTTAAAATATTGAAAAATAATAAATCATAATTTTCAAATTATCACGTTTGGTGAGAAAAATTGGCCAAAAATATGCATTTTCAGAACAATTTAAAACACAAGCTTTTCTTTTTTTTAACAGGTAGCTTACCACAAACGCAGCAAGTAGGGTTTCGACTTAGAAAACTTGGGTCAACGAAAAGAAAATTATAAGCTTCACCTTTATGATTGTATAAATTAAAATTTCGTAGTAAATAAAACAAAAAAATCCTCAAATAAATAAAATGGCTTAAAATAATCTATATAACAGATCCTTCCAATCTAATAGATAATATTATATAATACTGAGCACTTTTTATCAGTTTTTTTTCACACAGTTTATCAGCAGGTCAATGCTTTAGACTTTGGGTTACAAAAAAGGAGCTACGTTTTATTTTGGGGCTGAAAAAAACTTTTTGTTTTTGGTTTAAAAAATGTTCTCTTCTCGAGAGCACTTTGTTTGAACCATAGGGCTCTTTTTCAGCTAACAAGCTCCTCTCTTTAGGTGGTATATAATTCAAACTACGAGGTTTAAAGATAAGGTTTTTTTTATGCATGACGTTATTTGATGACCATCCTCTCTCTGTGCATCACGGAGAGCCAAAAGTAAGTGTGTTAACTACCCTGCATTATAATACCTGAACTTGAGGCACGACATCGTGTAGAAAGCTCACCACACTCTCTACATAGGACTTGTCGCTGTAGATGTAATAAAAACAGTTTAAACCTCCCCAAAGTGACATTAAAATTGCCCCAAACCGTTGACAAAGAAGATATTATAAAGTTGCTAACCTAATCGGTTGTGGTCGAACCACCAGCCCACCAACTCGCGAAACACGACGATTTCCACCTTCCATAGCCATTCTTACGAGCTTAAAAGCTCTCCAACCTGAAAAAGGAAGGTTAAACTATCGTCCCAGTGTATCTTTATGGATTATTTGTCAGCAATTCATGTTGAAAAGGTTATGTTTTCAAAGCCATCTTGGGTGATGACTTGGGTTCAACTGTGTTTTGGCGTTGCGTTACGTCAGAAATTTTATTATTGTTTACTTGCCTCGCTTTGGAGATGACGTATAGTACCAGGCTCTCCACAGGTAGCCCAAACAAGAACCATGGACCAGTCATTTTTTACCGTGGAAAGGGGGGAGGTAGCGATGGGACTGGAGGGTTGTTTAAATAGAAATCGGTCTAGGGTAGGGGGCTACACAGAAACCTGAGTCGCACTACACTTTTACGATAAAGAGAATGGAAAACAAGGTAATACTAGAGGAAGGGAAGAAAGTGTTTTGCCAACTTTTCGCCTTTTTGCCACTTGTCGAAAAGTTAAAACAAAAAAAATACAACATTGCTATCATCAGTCACCTGAACGCGCTGTAGTATTTAAATTGAATTTCCTGTTCTTCGAGGTTTTTCTTCGTGTTTCGTCAAATTAATCAGAACATAATGGCAACGAGCCACCCCTAGACAGTGCCTTCCATACGCCCAATCTTAGTCTCTAGCCTGAAAGCCCGCCCTGTTTGAAAGTTTAGATCCACCAATGCACATTAGTGGAAAATTCCCGCAAGGGCTACATCCATTTATTGCCGGTTGCAAATGTTCGCACTCCGATAATTCACTATCTTTATTCGTTGCATTCATTCGACTCTGAAACTGCAAGGCTACAATTTTGTCCTTTTTTCCATAACGAATTTAATTCACTTTTCTCTGGAAGAGATATTCATATCTTCTATATTCTCGTAAATGACTTCTTCGACTGGTACTTGATCATAAGGGTGTTCCACACTAGAACTATCATCAGTACTAGATCCATGATATATTGAAGGTGGTGGGCTGCCGGTCACTTTTGTTCCAGGCTTAGGAGCTTGAAGCACTGGAGGTGGCGGAGGTGCCAATCTCATCCCGTTAGGCTCCTGGGATTCAGGTACCGGAGATTGAAAAGATCTCCCCAGGGTCTTAGGTACCGAAGGTTGAAAAGCGGGTCCTGTAATCTTCAAACGGGGTCTCGGGGTTTGAGGTAAAGGAGGTGGAAAGCTTCTGGTACTGTCTGTATCAAAACTGTTTCCTGGTTTTGCTTTGATTTGTTCCTTTATCTTAGAATGACGAATTATAAAGGGAAGCTCGTTAAAATCGCTAACTTCTTCCTCGGTTCCTGAGCTTACGGCGTCGTCTTCATGCCAATTCCAAATAAACCCTGTTTTAGTTGTTTTCCGTCTATAAGAAAAGATATAAATGTTGGAAATTATACACACCAGCAAGTTGGGCTCATGCAGATTACATTGATCTTGGTAAAAGAAAGAGATATTCTCATTGACTTTGGCTACACGGAAGCGTTCATAATTTGTGGGGCGGGGCTTTGGGGGTTTGAAGGAAGGACCAACCATTTTATCTGGTAACAATTAGGGGCGGGGGCTATATAATTTTTGTTCTTGTCAAATCCCAATAAATTATTTACAAAATACATTATTGGAGATTAAGGAATAGCTTTGTTTCAAATTTTATCCACAGCCGGGGTTCCACAAAATATTTTCTATCTTACCCTCGTTTAAATTGCTTTGCAGTCTTCTCTGCTTCTTCTTTTAGCCGCTGCGTTAAACTAAGAAAGAAAAAGCACCACGTTAACTCTATCGTACGGAAGCCAATAGTGGACATTGCAGCATGCTGCATGTTAGAAGAGTTGCTGCAAATAAGAAACGAGTTTCTGCATGCTTAGGCACTAAGCAAAAAAAAAACAGTTTGCCGATTGGGGCTTAGTTTAAACTATGTTTAATTTTTGACAGATTTCTCAACTAAAGCGAATTCTAATCGATTTAAACTGAGTATTCAGTTTGAAGAGAAACCTCAAGTGATTTAACTCTGCTCAGCTTAATAGATTTCAATTTGATTTTCAATTTTTCCTCGGCACTGGAATACGAACGACTCTCTTCCTGGTACTTAATTGCTTAATTGCTCATGATTACAGACTGCAGGCACGCAGTTTTTAAGTTTTTATCTAAAATATATTACAGCGCTTCTTTTCTCGAAGAGGCATGATAGTCATGATGGCTCTGAACAGAAGAGCCAGTGGGGGTTTTGGGTATTTATTTGTACGCAGGGCAGATTTGCAGTAGATAGACATGCAGTCAAGTCGCAGTAGTACCATTTTAACATAAATTATAGCAATATATAAAGAAAATACCGAGAATCAAAACCAAGTGGATTAAAAGTCCCTCTCAGTCAACTGTTCCCAGGAAGCATTTTAATTCACAAAAAATCACTCGATTTTTTCGATCAACATTGCTTACTTAAATGTTAATTCTGAAAATGAGCAAAAAGGAATTGGGCAGTCAATCTTTATAAAAAGATATTACAAAAATGATTAAAATATGCATTTATGAAAATAAAAAAATCTAATCTGGATACGATGGGGTTCGAACCCGCCGATAGAAAAAAAAAAAAAAACGATTCAACTTTGCCATACCCCCGAGACATCCGCAGAGCTGAGGCGGCGTATGGACTTCGGACCTGACGGCGATTAAATCCTTCTGCCCTTGGGTGTACGAATTACGCAAGAAAATGTTCTAGCCGAAGCATCAGGGGAGAGACCAGCCGGCCCCCAGACCATATCGGCTAATCCCTTGCATCTCTGCCACGCACGGAATCGGTTGAAAATATAATGTTAAAAAGTCTAGTCTATCTGGTGCATTGTTTTCACGGCTATTGTTATGCTGATTCACCTGGAACCGTGGCTCAGTGGAAAAAACCTTGGGCCTCCTGAGTCAAGCCCGGTTGGGGGAAGTAAGTGCCTGGATGGGTGACCTAAAACCTAATGCCTTCTAAAAAATTTTTGCAAGTTTTTTTTCGTAACTTTTTGAATTTTTTTTCTTCTTTCGTAACCGATTACAATCTGTTTTAGATTAGAAATCGTTGAAAATTAAAACTCTGTTAACTCTTAAAAACTCTTTTAACTTTCTGCAAGTCTATTATGGGCCACGATAAACATGCAAAACTTGTCCAACATGCAGCAACCAGAATAGTTTACGCAATAAGTACAGCCAAGACTTGAAAGCGAAAGAAGAGGAGCGCAATGTTAACACACGTCTTGGTTTAGCAACTCGATGTGCACAATAAGATACAACCAAGCCTTGAAAGACACAGCTCATAGTTAAAGTATTCGATGCGCGCAATAAGTAGGACCAAGATTTGGAAGCGAAAGAAGAGGAGCACAATCTTAACACAGCTCTTGGTTTAGGTACTCGATGTGCGCAATAAGTACGACCAAGCTTTGGGATTAAACAAAGCTGTGTGCAAGAGAAATAGAGACCTCACTGATTACAAAGCGCTATAGAAACGAGCTTTAGGGCTCGAAAATGATTGTTATTCAGCAAGAAATTTGAGGCATTCGTGAAAACGAAATGCAAAAGCCTGCTTGTGCATCATAAAAACATTTGATACTCAGGGATATATATTATGCGCGTATAAAATACTGCGTGTGTGCTGGAAGCAACAGTGATCGCACTGAGAAGAAGAGCATTGATAAAGCAAAATATTGTAATAACATATTTTGGCCCTTACCTTTTAAAGATAATCCCCTTCTGTTTGAGAATCAGAAGAATAGTCATGACACATACAACAAAAAACCCTACGACCAAACCTCCTATGCATACTAATAATAAAGAATCTGGAAAAAAGAAGCATCGTGGTTTATGTTTTTTTTATGGTTTTTGATTTTGGGGAAAAAAACTTTTTGACTGATGGAAACAGTGGTAAATGAGCGTATGTTCATCACAAACTTGCAATGGTATGAGAAACGTAACGACTTTTCGCATTCTGCTTTTATTCTACTCAACAAAATGTACAGTATTCTACTTACGTATTTCTGGTTTCAAGGCGTGTCTGGGTTCTGAAAAAGGATTCACAGATTCTTGGTGAGTGAGTCATCAGTAACCCGCGACTTTTTTAATTATCACACCGTCACGGTCGCGGCACATCCCGTCCAAATTTATTAACATAGAAGTAATAATGATAATATATTTGTATAGTCATAACTTTTTCAATTTCAGACCACCTATCATTCTCTTGAAAATAAGATTTTTTGTTTGGGTTGTATCGATATTTGTGTCTTCTCATGTGCAACCGTTTCACAAATAGACGATACTCTAGGGAATGACACGTGGTCTGAAATGGGAAACCTTACGCCCAAGCTAAAGAGGTATATTCTCAATGTGTACTTCTGTAGGCATGTTTACTTACGGTTGATCACGACCAGTTCTGCTATTTCCTTCGTAGCTTGTCGTCCATCTTGTGAAATTGCCAGGCAGTAATACACACCGTTGTCATGGTATCCAACATTGTTTATCAAAAAGTCCTGCCCTTGTTGAACAACTTTCCCGTTGACATGAACTCGGTACTGAGGTGTGTCTGGGGTGAATTTGTGCCTTAAAAACACCTTTGCGCTTCCATCTTCAACTCGACAGCTAAAAGTAACTTGGGCTCCGGAAAGAACTTCGAACTTCTGTTTTGAATGCAGAAAATTGAGGGAGGAATCTGTAATAATATTAGCTATTAGTATCATTATCCAGGTGAATAGAAAATAATTGCGTTCGCTGATTTAAGTCGAGAACTTTGAATAGAGGTTTTGCCCATCATGTGATGGCAGCCATGACAGGAGGCACAACAATAGTCTTTTCTCACTTGGAAACTGGAATTCTTTCGTGTGTAAATCAGATTAGACCAGATTCAATTGTTCCTGCCTCCTGTCATGACTGTTATTACGTGATGATGCAAAGAGGTGTATATAGGATTGCGCGCGCGCCGTTTGTTGATGCGTGTCGCTTTCAAAATTCGAAACAAATATTGATTTATATAGAGTTTTTTTAATATTTCCGAATTGTTTGCCACCCATGGGTGATATGGCTAGGAAAGTATGGGTGAACCTCAATGCGCTAGTGTCACTGATGCCTTTCCAAATAACCGCATGCGCTCAAGAGTCGATGTTCACACGCTATGCATTCACCATTAAAATTACGATTTACAATTGATAAGCCAAATTTGAAAGCGTACTACTACCGCGATACGGGAAAGTACAACAGTACAGTGGTTTAACCGCAACCGAGTATCTGAACGTAATATCGTGTACTTGGTACTAGCTGTAAGAAATACATGAATCGCTCTAAAATAGAAACCTTTAAATCTTGCTAGCAAATGTATTTACTCAGAATGAAATCAGTTAGATACCACTAACGGCTTCTATAAAGCCCCGTTTAATTTCTGCCTCTTCAAGTTAACTTTTATGTTTGTTCAGATTGACGGTGCCGGTGGATTCATCAGTAGACGTTTTAAAACGGAACCGCTTTTAAAAAAAGATAAAAAATAACGAGTCTCAAAAAAAGATTCAATCATATCAAGACAATCTCGACATAAACAACCACAGAAAGAAAAACACAGTCCATGGCAAGGAAAACAGCATGGGAAACTTACACCAACAATAACGAGTGAAATGGAAAAAAATATAAGACTGATTAATAAACAGGAAATGTTTTCAGTTTTGTTTTATCTCAATCCGTAAATAACCGACCCAATAAATAGAAGACGAATGAAAAGCCGGGGAAAATATCTGATCCAATATCTTCATGCAGTTATCTCGGCTCTCGTACATCAGTCCAGGGGCGGCGGAACCGGGCGGGGCATGTGCCCCCACACGAAATTTTTTGCCCCCCCCCCCCCCCCTTTCCAAAACCAAATATTGGTTCACATGAAATATAAATGTATACATTCGAGTTTTATTACTGTTATTAAGTTGTTTTGATTTTTTGCAGTGCCCCCCCCCCCCCCCCCTCAAAGATTTTCAGCTCCCGCCGCCCCTGATAACTAGAAATAGTGTCGCTTTTTGTTACTTTAATTTAAATGAAGCACGTTTTCGACATTATCTTGATCTCATAAGTAATCTTTGGATAAGAAAATAAGAAAATCCGAGGCATTCTATAATCTACTTACCGGATAACTGTCCGTCTGTGTTATTCACAAAGATCATTAAAATAAGCAAAAGATTTTTTGCTGTGCCCCCCCCCCCCCCCATAAAAGATTTTCAGCTTCCGCCGCCCTTGATCATTTTTGTTACTTTAGTTTGATTGAATCACGTCTTTGATAATTATCTTGATCTCATAAGTATGAGTATTCTTTGGATAAGAAAATCCGAGGCATTCTATAATCTACTTACCGGATAACTGACCGTCTGTGTTATTCACAAAGATCATTAAAATAAGCAAAACTGAATAAAAAGATCGCCATTCAACATTCATAGATTCTCCCGTCCTCGATTCCGCAGAGTTTTGTCACATTTTGGACTGTAATGGATAATTCATTTCAGGTAAAATCAAGAATTACGTTAAACAAAGACTTAATTATACAATTAAATCTAATTATTCACAATTACGTTTTGAAGTGGTCAGCGGTTGCTTGAATTTGTTTATGTCAGAATATGAACGTTTACGTCATGAATCCGTGATGAAGCGCGCTGGCTTGAGTTTGCATATCGCATACGCAATAGTCTGGATATTCTGGACGTTTTTCAAAAACGAGCTACATTCATTATAAACGCGGCGGGTACCACAATGTTACGCAATGTTACCCTCCCAAAATGAAATTACGTTCGTTCAGTCGTTCTTTGATTTGCAATTTTTTTTTTTTGAAGCGCACGTTCCTTGATCGTAGCCATAATGATGATCACAAAAGAAAAATACGAGGATCAATAGTGGAAAAAGATATGTACTTCTGAGAAATCTTTTTGGGGCTTTTGGTTTGACAATTTTTATCTGTTAAATCGTATCAATCCTGATTGGATTCTTTGGAAGAAGAGCCAACTCTGTGAAAATGCCACTGTTAACTATGCCTCTTAGCTTGGTTTGCTTCCTTAGTCGTTTTCGGATTACAAATGCATATTTAAATCGTGAACCTTCGAATAAAGCGTTTAAAAAACTATTAATCTAGTTGATCAGGTATAACAAAAATATTTAACGAACACTCTTCTCAGCGTGTTCTTTTTCGATCTTTTGGATGTTTTCTGTCAGTCTGAGGAAACCAAATATGATCTTTGTTTAGGATTTCATTACAGATTTTCTCACATCGACAACATCACGTCCAGGACTGATGTGTTTCCTGAAGATGGAATGCTATCATGGAAAATGCTAAATGAACAAAAAAAATGGCCACACTGACGCTTGGCCTTCTAATAATTCCCTAAATGTTTATTAAAGGATCGTAACTCTAATGGATTTTTTTGGGCGATAATTTTAAGAAGGCACAAGTGGGATTTAAGGGCACCGGCATTGACAGACGTACATTTTATTCATTGCATTTGTTTCAAATGTATTTTTTACCTCAGGCATTTAGCTTCGTCGCACTCAGTTGTCATGTTTTTGAATTGTAAAAAGTCGTCTTGAAGTCTTAATAAACTTCAATGACTTGTGTCATTTACTCTAGTTTGAAATCGTATACGCACATATCATTCGTTGCATTTATTTCTATGAATATACTTTTCCGCATTAGTTCCATCGCATTCGGTTCTTGTCGTGCTTTTATAACGTAAAAAGATGTGGTTTTGAGAACATTCATTAAATTTTATTTAATGAATTTAATGCTCTATATTTTACTTTATTTGGATCATTTGCAACTATTCTTTAATGCACCTTTTCATCCCTAGCTATCCAGATTGCACTTTTATTTCAAGTTATTGAATTTAAATTTGCGCAAAATATAGGTCAGTTTGGAGCCAAAGCGAATAAGCAGGAAATGTTTTACTTTGAAAAATAATTTTTTGTTGAAATACAACTCAAGGGGAAGTCGACGCCACCTTTCCTCCAAGTTCGCCGGCATGGTATGGCCGTTTTCACAGTATGCTTGATCCTCGGATCCATTTGATTTTAGAGTTGCTTCATTTCAGCGAAGAAAACCAAATACAGAATGAAATGGCCGGGGTTGGCTAAATAGCCACAGACGTTTGTCTGTTCAAACAAACAGTTAGCATCCTCTGCAAATACAAAAAGATAAAGATTTAGACTATCAGTCGTGAAAATATTTGAAGTTACGAGTTTAAATCAAGAAAAGTAAAGGACCGAAAACAGATCTCTGTGGAACACCAGTAGTGTTCTTTTTTATCCAATGCTAATTCATGAAGCAGTTAGGTGCTCCTTGTATGATTGATTGGTATCCAGCTGCACCGCGACATAAGTTGCGTCCAGGCAAGGATGTCTATCTACTCCTTAGAGATTTTATTTTAATTTGAGATTTTTATCTAATCTTATGAGTGCTGTACTATGTTGCTAAATAAACCTTCTTTTGACACAGTTGGCTTTCTGAAAACTAATATCTGTGCTAGAGAAGTTGCGTATGCCCACTACAGGCCAATCAAGGCATGGAATTTAGGGCACCAATATTCGTCCAAATTCCAGTGTGAGATGCTTCTCAGTGCACTGAAGTTATTAGACATATAACGACCGTCATGATCACGGTCACGAGAAGTCCTTACTGTAAGTTAACCAAGTTATCTTGCAGTAAGAGTATACCAGACAGACGCCACCGAAGAGGTGAAAGATGCCAAGAATTCATCTCATTGACGACAGAATAAAACGGATGATGACTAAGGAATCATGACTTCGATCCATGATCATTCTGAGATCAGTACATCAAATATATATATATTGGTCTTATCCTGATTTGGCATCATCGTTGACACTTTTATTACAGACACTACGTTCAGTGTTGATTAATTTGACAGCATTATTTTTAGGATTGAGGAAACTAGGTACCAAGAGCTCGATTGCTGTTGCTTGATTGTCGACGGCAGGTCGTGTTTGAAGTACTGTAGATTTGTTGCACATTCTTCGCCGATTTGTACTTGTGTCCACTATTACATCGACAGCATTTACTGGAATTGGGGGTCTTTTGATCTTCAGAAGAGTCATAAAACTGGCTCTAAACCTGGAAGATATCATCAGAAGACTTTAGTATTTAAGTTAGAAAGAATATACTAGCCTGCGTGCAATCTAACTATTATCTCTGGTTGGGCTACACGCACGTTAAAAACCTTAACATAAAAGACTTAAAAATAGGCATGCATTAAACATTCCACTGCACCTCAACTAACCTTTCCGCTGAGGGATAAAAAGAATAATCAATTAATCAGCAAGGTGTGTAGCTATGAAATGATTTCAGGTCAATTGAGGTTTAGATCCGAATATCATTATAAACACCATCACCACGTCAACTCTGGTTATTTCTCTCTCTCTCTGTCTCTCTGAGTCTCTGAGTCTTTCTTTGACGCGCGCGCAACAAATTTTCTTCGTCATATCAAGTGCAGACTTTATGTTCAGCGACAAAGAAAGATGCGCGCTGAGTGTCAAATCATTACAAGCACGTACTATAGGGCAACGCGAAAATTAAAGTTCTGTCGTACGAGAAGACTTTTTCATTTTGTAAGATCTGTGAACCTATGTGCAGCTTGCCATTCTAATTGCCACCATAAAGTTCGATCGTTCATGTGGCATACACCTAATTCAAAAAACGTTGTCATCGCCAAAGGCAATAGGCGATAGGTCATTCTGACATGGAAATGGTTTCGTTGAATACAAAGAACATCGAATCAGTCTCAACACTAAGGTCCATACTCCTGACGAGAATAAGAAGCAAAAATACAAGTCATTCCAGCTATTCTTGGATCTTGGAATGACATATACCCTATCGCTTTTCATCGCCTTTGGCGATGGCATAGTTTTTTTGAATTATAGGTGTATATTACATAGAGGATATTACATGGGAGCGCGGAGATACGAAATATATCTTCGAGTGTTGAAAAGATCTCTCACGAGGAGATAAATTTCGTATCTCCAAGCGCCCATGTAATATTCTGCTTATTACATATAATTATCCATAAAATCAAATTAACAAGCTTTTTATTATGATAAAAAGTTTTTTTTTATAAACTAATAGCTTAAATACACATGGAAACGATATTTTCACATGTGAAAATAAAAGAAGAAATAAAAGTATTTTATGGATAATCATATGATAAATACTAGTATAAAATATTCAATTCTTGAGCCAATTTGTTTTGCGTAAGAAACGATGACAATATAATTAGTGTTATTGGCTGACGTTAACTGACGCAAAACCCCTGCTGGAATACTAAGCTGTTATCAAAATAACGGAAGAGATCATAAGCAGCAAGTGAGTAAATCCGGCGATAAGTAAAACTGAAGATAAAGGGACATTTTTCAATATACTTATAATAGACGGCAATTTTGACGAGAAACCAAGTTGTCCAGTCACCATGATGATGGCCTGGATTTATCTATGTGTATTAACGTTTCAATTGATCGAAATAACGGAAGAGATCATAAGCAGCAAGTGAGTAAATCCGGCGATAAGTAAAACTGAAGATAAAGGGACATTTTTCAATATACTTAATTAGACGGCAATTTTGACGAGAAACCAAGTTGTCCAGTCACCATGATGATGGCCTGGATTTATCTATGTGTATTAACGTTTCAATTGATCGAAATAACGGAAGAGATCATAAGCAGCAAGTGAGTAAATCCGGCGATAAGTAAAACTGAAGATAAAGGGACATTTTTCAATATACTTAATTAGACGGCAATTTTGACGAGAAACCAAGTTGTCCAGTCACCATGATGATGGCCTGGATTTATCTATGTGTATTAACGTTTCAATTGATCGAAATAACGGAAGAGATCATAAGCAGCAAGTGAGTAAATCCGGCGACAAGTAAAACTGAAGATAAAAGCACATTTTTCAATATACTTATAATAGACGGCAATTTTGACGAGAAACCAAGTTGTCCAGTCACCATGATGATGGCCTGGATTTATTTATGTGTATTAACGTTTCAATTTAAAAAGAATATGAAAAAAGTGCTTGTCCTCACTTGATCATATTAAGTACTTTAGCTGAGCTTGATAGGCGTCTTTAATTGACTTACACGCACATGCTAACACACCCGCTTTATTTGTATTGATGGTAAAGTGCGACGTGGGCTTCGGAGGGGAGAGAAGAGCAAGTAGCCCATCCTACAACTGAACAATGCAGTTGTGTACGTGCTTTT
This sequence comes from Actinia tenebrosa, assembly GCF_029948245.1. NCBI lineage: Eukaryota > Metazoa > Cnidaria > Anthozoa > Actiniaria > Actiniidae > Actinia > Actinia tenebrosa. The sequence goes on from NW_028292578.1 coordinate 18,707,643, forward strand.
GTGCAATGGATTCCCCGGAGCGAATTAAGAGGAAATCAAGTTTTTTCTTCCTGCCGTTTCAATGCTAAAAATTATTGCTCAATCTCAGATTATTGCTGTTCATTATACTTTAAGAGTATCGTATCTATTAAGCCCTAAGTCCCCTTTTTTGATAAGCCCCCAGTCTGAGACGCAGTGGCGGATCTAGGGGTGGGTTTTGGGGGTTGCAACCCCCCCCCCCCCCCCCCATGAGAGCCATCGTGATTTATTATTATTATTATTATTTTCATGACAACACCAACAGCATCGTGAGTTTTATTAAAACAGGGGTGCCGAACACATTTCGCTCGCTTTTTTTCCCCTATACACCGTGTGTGGGACCTGAAACAACCATGCTCACCTGCAGCAAATAATCATTACCATAAGACCTACTTTCGTTTGGAAACCCTGTGCTACCTTCCCGCCAAACAAGTACCTCAATCAATGCTACAACCCCCCCCCCCCCCCCCCCCTTTGAAAAAATCCTGGATCCGCCCCTTTAGACGCCGAAAATTAAATCGGTTGAGCCTCCACCCCTGAGGAACATTGTGGTCCTTTTACCGTGGAAGACTTTTGAAAGTCATTACGTCTGTTGAGATCATAAATCGAATGATCAGGAAAAGTCCCCAGCTATTAATAAATCGATTCTTCTTCTTATAAGCCCTCCTTCTAATAAGCCAACCTCTAATAAGGCTTCCCCACTTCTAATAAGCCCCCTGTTAAAAAGCACTGAAAATGAATAAGCCCTTGTTTAAGCCTTGTGATCTTTTATGAAAACATTAGGGGATTACTTCGTGGGTTAAAGTGTAATTTTTGTTAAAACAGACCAAACTAAAAGGCCTAATGGTAATATAACGCTGTCTACTAATATGAAGAAACCTGAACATTTGACAGATAAAACTTATCCGGCTAAGCTGATGTAAATATTTAATTATTGTTATTTTTTTCGTTAATTAAGGACTGAGATTGGAAACAAGCCGTTTTCGTCGTTTTTTGTCGTTTTATTATTATTATTATTATTATTATTTGTTTTATTTTGTTTTGGTTTTTTGTTTTGTTTTTTTTTTTTTCCTACTTCTATTTAAAACACTTCACATTTATCCCCAATAGTTTTATATTTAACTATTGCAACCCACAGAACTGAAACACTTCTTTTAGAGTAAAATTTCTATGTTTCTTCTATGTTGAATTTTATACAGCTTTTTCAAGAGGTTGAATACTGAATAGTACATTCCAAGACCGAAGTGAATTGTGGGTCATCGTGACATTATCTAAAGTAGAATTAATAATTATTTATTCTATTTTTAGTGTATTCCATCTGAAACAATATACTAACTACATGTAGAAAGTTAATTGCTGTTTATTTACTTTTTATTTCAAGTTAACGAGACCCACAATGCCCTTTGGTCTTGGAATGCACTATTCAGTATTCCCCCTTTTTGGAAATAGCTGTATACTCGAAATTAATGAAACCTACGTACAACACTGTATTAAAACACTTGCCTTGAAAAAAGCGAATCTTTTCACAGAGTTTTCACGCTTAATCGACATCAATATACTGACACGCCTAGTTATAATACTACTATCAGCGCTCGTTAATCGGCGTAAGATGTTTTGAAACTCGAAGCATTATGAATGTCTTCCCTGCATGGTCTTTTGTTCCAGACCCTGCAACTAATGTTGTCACTTATCACATTTTTTATCACTAATTTTAACGTAAAATGGATCAAACCATATTTATCACTTACGCACAAAATCTCACAATTAATGTTTGTCATCTGGTATCATTAAGATAAATATTTTATCGGTTATGGTATCCAAAGAAAATTGGATTGTTTGACTATATTAAATGTCTCATTGGTAAACGAAAACGAAAGGGCACAACACTACTCATCAATCTTTAACTCATAAATTTTCCATTCACCATCATTAAAAATATTTTAAAATGAAGACATGACGGCTACGAAACAAAGTTATCTTAAAGAGAAAATCTAATGGTTGTGGCTAAGCTCCTCAATAAAACTAACTTCAGGATTACCGCTAAAGCTAATGACACTTGGAGGGTTGTAATCGTCGAATGGTAGAAAAATAACCAACAACGCATGTTTTAAATTGTATCATGAATTAATGTTCATGGTTTTAATGAAATTATTTCAAAGCTTCACGTATTTTTTCTTCCCGCAAATGACTACGTTTTCATCCGTTTCCTCCATTAGACCATAGTATTAACTATGATTACACTTTACCTTCATTGCAAACCTTCTCACCTAGAGGACAAATATTCACTTTCATTTTTCCACCCCTAAAGAAATGATTTGATCCCTTTTCATTTGTTATGAAGAATTGTTTCCTTTTCATCTGACGTTTCGCGTTTACCGTAAACTAGATGGCCGGTTTTGAACTAATGAGGAAACACTTTGACGTAAAAAATGTTCATTTCGTGTTTTAATTAAGGAATATATAACGCGTGCATATCTCTGTACTGAAATATCAACACAATGGCTGCTGTAGAGCACGAGAGAAGCAAGCTAAGGAACACGGCAGAGTACAGAGCGTTTATATCACAGCACAGATACGTTAGCAGCCTTTTTTTATTGCTCTTATGAAACATTCTTGAACAATTTTGCGCTAGTGCGTCTCTTTTCTTTGATATAAACACGCTAGCCAGCCAATCAGAAGGCGCAATATATTTCAAATATTTTAGATTATATGGAAATTTTAGTGTTTTCAAAAAGTCATATTTATTTTCAAAACTAAATAATAAATATTAAACTTGTAAATACTTATAGAAGCTGTAAATACCAAAATCAAGGGTAACCGAGTATTTTGTTGACATATGAGTCGAAAATGTAAGGTGAATGTAAACGAGTACAATACTTCAGATTCGAGTTCTCTTTGCTCAGTCTTAGTCTCATTTGTGCCTTATAATATTCAGCTATTCAACCAAAACCCGTGGCATTTTAATCAACTCGTATTGTTCCGTAGTGCGTACATCCTTACTATACAATGGACCTTAATAAAAGAAAAGAACACGTGTACCGATCGAGGTCAAGACTGAGCAAAGGAGAACTTTTTCATCTCTTTACTTTCATTACCTTATCTCTCTCTCCTTATTTCTTTCTTTTCTCTTCATTAATCATATTAATTGACTAGCCGGTGTTTTCTAACAATTATATAATGATCAAAGAAAAAGAAAAAAACATATCTTTCCAATTAAAATAGCTGACGTAATTTTTATTATGTCTGGCGCGAACTAATAGTCTAACACTGGCCGCGGTCAATAATAAAATACTTTGGCTGATTACGGTTTTGGCTCTAAAAAATCAGAAAGCTCCCTTTTATTCCAAGGCTTTCAACATGCTTTAGCATGCACCCAACTTCATTGCTTTACTTACTTAATATTCTCTTGCTTTACTTAAATAAGGCCTATGTTTTGTTTTTCCACTTTAATTACATCCTTATAAAACAATCTTAAAAATTAAACACCCTGTTCACGTTCACATCCTATCGCGAAAGAATACAAACTATACAATAAAATGAAATCAAAAGGTTTTCTAACACAAAGGGAAACCGTTCTTCGCTTCCTCAGACTCATGACGAAAATATAAAAAAAACCTATCCATATAAGCGCTGTCCACACGTAGCGTTTTTAGAAAAGTTGCGCTTTCAAGGCCTATCCGCAAAGAAATCCGCTTAAAAAGGGTTTAGAAACAAGCGTCTATAAAATGACTTTAAAAATAATGAAATACAAATAATATGAAATACGAGTACTTTTAAGCAAAACAACACTGATAAATGACAAATATATTGAGCCATCAAGTTTTAGGTAAACCCTCTTTAGTAAGGAAGCACATTAAGTATTTTTTTCTAATTTGAATAAAATTGATAAGAAATCATTATCACTTGAATACACTATATAATATATATATGGAGCCGGCTATCAAGTTTAATTTATATAAAATCGTCATCACTCAACGTATTTAGCTCATCACTGATGACAGATGATCGATTGATCCTTAATTTTTTTGGGGCACTTTGAAAAGTGTTTAGATTGAATTTCAGATTCAGAGATAATCTAAAATAATTTGATTGAATCAATATGGCACTAAGTGTAAGCTGGAGGTCGAAAAAGAAGCCGAGAAAAGCGCACTTAACTAAAAGAACAATGTTTTGACCGAATATAACGCAATGTTAGCATATAACCCATCACTCTAACTGCTTGGTTATATTATAAATGTCCTCAAATATTCGTGCAAAACTTAGTTTTTCAGCTTCTATAGATCTTTGTTTTACAGAATTGTAGACCAAATACCATGTAAACGTCAAACAGAGGGAAAAAACTTAAAACCCGCCCAAAACCACAGGTGCATTGAAGAGCTTTTGTGAATAAATACAAAATATCGTGTAACGTTCTTTAATTGGAATGAGAATAGGCCAGTTGGTAGGTGGTGGGTTACGAATCACAACTTATCATATATACTGGTTTCAAAAAACATTTCTTTTAATGGAGTAGTATACTATTCATCATACCTTGGATTGACGAAAGCGTAAACACACGGGTTATAGAGAATGCTTGATTTTGCCCCAAGACAAGCTATGACGCTAGTCTCAGCATTAAAGATTTTCTCCCCTTCGCCAAAAGCGCAGATGAGAACATACAAGCAGTAAGGTAGCCAAGTAATCGTGAAGGCAACAATCGCCAAAGCAGCCATCTTTGTAATGTTCCTAAAATCCTTGATTTGTCGTTGAGCGCTTAACATTTGCGCCATCAGTTTAACATGAGCTGATAAGGCATTATTTATCCTCCAGATATAGACGACAGCGATGCTAACAGGTATGATATAGGCCATGCATGTTAGTATTAAGATGTACACTAGTTCTGCTGTACTTTCCGCCATCCAGTCGGGTGCGCAATTCGTATCAGCACTCTCGATGATCATCCTCGTCCAGCCTGCAGTAGGTGGAAGCATAGAGAGTACCGAGTAGATCCAAATACCTGCGATAATTTTTAGGTGAGTTCGGTCTTTATTCGCCGCGAATGACAACTTGTTGTTACCAAACTGTATTGTTAGTGTACTGTAAATTTTAATGGTGATGCACGTCATGGTTGCTATCATAGCTATGGCCGCAATACCACCGAAAAACCCCACCAAACGACAAACCAAATCATTGAAAATCCACCGATTGGCAATAGACGAAGCCAGCGTACTGGGAAAACTCCCAAGAATCATGACAGAATTTGCGACAACCACATTTATAAGATAAGGCGTTAGAGACTTGGACTTGAGATCTGGGGTTCGTAAAAGAATGAACAGAGTAATGCTCTGAATGAATCCACCAAAGACAATAAGGAAAGTGATGAAGGAAGTCATCATGGCATAGCCTGTAGCTGTCAGTCGTAACATCGCGGGCAAATACTTTCAGTGTTCCCAACCAGACAAACCACTACGAAATGAAGCTCCTCACTTTGGGCGTACGTTTTTCTTATCTATTTTGCCGGACGTGGTCACAAACCAATGAGATAAAGCTAATCATAATATAACAAAACATATTTAAATCTTCATTAACGTGCATATCAGCGGTAGCAAAAAAAAAAAAAAAAAAAAAAAGACAAAAAACGCATGTTTTAAGTGCTCACCAATATGTGATATTTATCGGGCTGTCAAGTGCCTCAGCAATGTTTTATCAGTTGTCATGTCAACAAAGTTGCCATAGAAACAGCTCATTTGTTTCTGAGAAAAAAATAGTCCAATATTTCATAACGTGATGTCATGTGAAAACAATCTTTTTTTAGTGTCATACATCAAGATCCCTTAGACCTGATTTGCTTTTACAGTAGGACCTCTTAACTCCTTCAAAATTCATTTGGTGTCATCTGCTTCAACACATGTTCGTGCTAATTAACTCAAGACAAAAAACCTCTTTCTTATACTGACTCCGTCAGTGCGCACTTGTTTGATCGAATAAAATCAGGAAATTTTCTATCATAGGTGCTTTCGCTTTTCTCAGCCCGATCGGATTAGTCAAACCGCGAACATTTTGTTCGAAGCTCAATATTTCCTATTTCCAGATTTTTTGCTCGATAAATTCATTAATTAATTAATCACAGGTTTTACTTAAAATTAAAGAAAATAAAACTAATCCGTGGAAAAATACATCACATATTTTTTTAGAAACAGTGTATTTCGTCGTTGTTGGAGATCGAAAACATTTCGGTTTTGACAAGAGATAACAGTTTTCGCTGTGACAAACAATGTATTGCGCACCTGATTCCAAATCACCTGCCCCAGTTGTACGAAGGGTACTAGGGTGGATAGTGCTATCCGACGGATAAATCTTATCCAGTGAATATTTCGTGGATACTCGTGTCCAACACCCCCGGGGGAGGGGACTAATAGATCAAGCATGTTAATAATTCCAATGATTTTTCCACTGAATAACGAATATTGAGAGAGGTTATTGAAAAAAATTCACATATCATGGTTCGGGTGTGTTAAATCTTCCAGCCAGACTGCAGAGAGTGCAAACTCTCTATCTAACTGCAAAATCCACCGGGTGTCTCGTAAAGCATCGCATCTATCGCCTCGTTTAACTCCAGCTTTAAACTAGCCTGCTGTGCAGACGTTTTTAGTGTCGGCTCGTTGCTTTCCCTCTAATAACGTCTGCACAGCAGGCTAGCTTTAAACCCACCTTAGACTACAACAACAAGGAGCCGCCCAAAATACTGCCATGCACGTGTAGCGGATGATAACTCTATGCATGATATGTGAGCAATACTGAAAGCTAGCAATATCGGCCTAAAATTTAACATAGTTACTAAAACAACACATTTTGGAGCACAAATATAATAAAGCACAACTGCTTGTAAAGAGTAAAAGGCAGTGTACAAGTCGTAAACTATCGCGAATATGAAAGGCTTTGACCTACCTCTTAGAAGTTTGCAGAACAAAGAGAAAGCAAAGTAGACAAATATGAAATCAAAAGGTCGAATATCTTAGGGGAAATAGCTTGATTTAGGACGACCAATTCGCTTCTCTTGGTGGAGCGAGAAGCTAAAAACCTGAAGGTTGAACGGAAGTAGTGTCTTCGCGTTTTGGCGCGAAAGCTTGGAGAAGGCTTGGGCTCCCTGTGGTTATCTTTTGCTCCCAGTTCCCGCGCGGTTGCAGCTGCTCCGTAAAACAGATTGTCAAGATCACAGTCATTAGAATCAAATCAAAACAATCTGGGAAATGAATGAATCTCTATACGATGTGTGCGTGATTGGAGCGGGTATTGAGGGCAGTTGTGCTGCTCGATATTCAGCCTCTCGTGGAAAGAAAACTTTGCTGTTAGAACAGGTAAACTTGTGCTTAGCTAGATGATATTACGTCAGCCAATGTCAGTGTTTAACAGATCAATAAAATATATATACAGCAACATTTTTGAATCACGTATGTGTAAAATATTCACTTGCAGGTATTCAGAGCTTAATATTCTGCTTACGGAGCTCAGTTATCCCTTTAAAGGGATCAAATATTGTCACTGTAAAAATCTGAGTTAGTTTCAAATCGCATCGGTTATGTAAATCGTTCATGCAGCGACATAATTTGTTGACATCGTGTAGCACAAACACGTCAATTTGAACAGTGGTCGTTTTTTGCGATAAATTCTTTATATATATATACTAGATATTGCAAATACCCAAAAGCACTTCAATTAAACAACACTTGACACATTCGATGAAACCTGTGTGCCTAGCTTGTTCCAAAAAGCAGATAAAATTCACTACAAAAATGAATGCGATTATATTACCTTATATTACCTAGAAATCACTGAATCTTTCCAAATCATGGTTTGAAGTAATATTTCAAAAACGCGAGAGAGTTCTTCCTCCGATTTCCAAACACCGAAAAGTGAGTTGAAAAAACGAGGCGCAGCCGAGAAAATCAAAGAAAAAGTTTACGAAATTTAATGCAAATTAAGAACACATTTCCAAACCACCGTCACAGTAGTGACTTGCTTTGTTTTCTCCTCATTAAATATTCATGATTTTTAGAAACGTTGTTGATACGTTTCCCAGTCGATAAAAAGTCATAAGCCGACGTGAGTAGCAAACAGAGCAGCCAAGTTGACCAGCCAGTACTCGGGACTTTGGATAACATCGGCTATCCTCACCATGCGCTGCTAGCTGTGCAATGTGGGATCTGAAAGTAATCCAAAGTTTTACACCCCTTACACCGGGATGAACTCTATGTCAGTTATATCATATGTCATTTAACTATATTTTTCGCTAGTAAATAGGATATGAAGTATATCTGGGTAAACTTATTAATATGCAGTAGACACAAAAAGTTGTCTATGTTTGATACTCTGATCAAAACATGCGGGATGTTGAGAGAACATGAGAGGAGCATAGGAAACCACAACGCATAGCAATAAATTAAATTCAAACTAAAAAATCGTATTTCACTTGCCAGTTTCATCTTCCACATTCTCATGGAAGCTCTCATGGTACCACCAGATTAGTTCGTTATGGTTATAGTAACTCTATATTCTCTGATCTGATGCCTGAATCCTATAAAATGTGGGAAGAGGTTGAAAAGAAAGCTGGCAAACAATTGTTCAAGTGAGATACATTTATTTTTGAGTATGAGTATGATTTATAAGTACTGTGTTAGAAATGTCCCCCCACCCTTGGAAAGGTTACTCCCAAGTAGAGTAAGGACTTCCTCCACTATAAAGCCTGGTTCACATTAGCATCAGAATTGGAAATGACATAAACAAACTTAGTATCGCATTTTGTAACTTAGATGTGAAATAAGACAAGCAGTGTTTATTGAGCAGTACACTAATGAGTCTGATTCCAATTCCACAGCAAGTATGAACCAGGCTTAAAATTTCCTTGGCTTCAGGGATATGCATGTAGTATATAACGTATGAGCAGCCAATCTGTATAAGCATGTACAAGGGAAATCTAAGGAAATGAGAATGATTCTATATGCAATGTATAGACTTTTTCTCTGTGACTGAGGTTTTTCCTCATTAATTATTCATATAAGTTGATAACATGCAGTTACGAAGGTTTGTTATTATTTTTGATTCTCCTTACCCTGTTGCAGGAAAGTGGGGCTCTTTTCTGCAGAAGGGCCACCATTTGCTGAAGTTAGCAAGCTTGTACTTAATGTCAGAAATTGTGGTGGTATATGTGAGGTATTGTCACCTGAAGAAATCAAGAAGAGGTTCCCTAAGTTTAGTCTGCCACCAGACTGGAATGGAACATTTGAACCTGAGGGAGGATTCATACTAGCCAACCAAGCTTTGAAGGCTGTCCAGGTATGTTTTTTACCACAAATGTAAATTTCTTCACTTCCTGATTGATCAATAGCCATGGTAAATGAGAGGATATACCAGCATAATTGTGTAAACAAATTACAAATCACTGGTGCGTGCTTGAAAATATCTTTCTTTCAAACTTTTTGAGTGCTTTTTTTTTCATAGTAAAAAATAATTTTCCAATGGATTATGGTTTGCTATTGTATGTTCATTATAAGTCCAATATTCTCCTAATGCAAGTATCCTTCCAGCTGTTATAAGCCCTCTGCAAGCCATACATGTATTGGAATGCCCAATGTCAATTAAGTTACCATCATTATCACTCTTTATGACAGAAGGCATGTACATGAGGCCCTGCTTTGAGGGAATCATTACCTTATTATGGTGGGACATTTGTGTGTGCCTATGACGTCTAAAGCTATATATCAGCTGGAATCTTGTCCTCCATAAGGCCGCCCATGCCAAACAAATCCAATGGTAGACCAGACAAAGAGTAATCCACTGGTCCTCCAGGTTGGGGTTGGGTGCAAGGCTAATGACCTTACCCCTAGCCTGTAAAATGTGCAATGTTGATGAATTTGAAACTTTACATTGATCAACACGTAGAGCATGCAAAGTAATTCTTTTTTATTACTGACAGGAACAGTTTGTTGAATTTGGTGGGAACCTTCATGATGGTGAAAAGGTAGTGAAGATTGAACCTGGTAATATAGTTACCATACACACATCAAAAGGTGTATATCAAGCAAAGAATATCATCATTACGGCAGGTAAGTGACCACCATATAGTGACATGTCTTTATAACACTATATGCTGTATATGAGCAGGGACTAGTGGATAGGTGGCTGGGGGCATTAGCCTTCTTACTAAATTTCCAAATCTCAGTTCTCCCCACTTATCCTTACTAGCAAATGCTATATTTTCAAATCTATAAGCCCCTAATTTTGATGTTTTTCTGAAGTCCTAAATGCTTAATTTCCACTTATATCATGACGACATAGAAGAGTTTCCTATAGATTTCAAGAAATAGGACAACAACCTTTAAGGAAGACAAGTTTCAGCATGTTCTGCATGAGTTTCGTAGTGTTTTAATTCAGGGGTTTTCTTTTGTTTGAAGGTCCTTGGGTAAATGAGATTCTGAAGCCACTTGGTGTGAAGTTACCAGTTGAAGTAAGCTCTGCAGTAATTTGATATGCATCCAAACGTATTAGGAAAAGTGAGATGAATTCATTCTTTAACAGGCACCCTTTTTGAAATAATTGTTTTTAATGGTACATGTACATTGTAATAGCAAGACTGGACAATTAAAAGTCATTTATTCAGGACATATTAAAACAAATGTTTCATTTCAGATTTGGAGAGTTAATCTGAGTTTCTGGGAGCCTAAAGATCCAAAACAATTTTCAATAGAAAGTGGGTTTCCTGGATTCATCTTGTATTTGGAAGATCTAGATGGCTTGGGTCATGAGCACGTCTATGGATTCCCTGTGTTTGAGTTTCCAGGTCTGATCAAGGTATGTAAAGTCATGGACTGAAAAATGACAGAAAGCTCAATTCATTTTTTTTTTACTTTTTTGCAACTTTTTTTTACTACAGTATAGGCAACAAGCTTGGTAAAAACTGCTCTAGTTTTTGCAGCACCAAAATCTAAGATTGCATTGCTACGTGTAGTATAGAAAAATCTGCAGTATGTACATGTATTGCTGGCTTCAGCTTATTTTAGAGGTATATATATATATATTTCTCAAATGACTGAAGAGGGTAAAAGTGAACCGTCGGTTAGTATATATTTCACTGACAAACGGCTGATCATTTTGTGGTATCGGCAAGAATTATAGCAACATATAGTACTGGAACCATCATATAGTAATGTGACCGTTACAGGGTTTCATATCGAGTGAAGGGACTAGGGAGACCATTTTAATGATAAACCCAGTTTTGTCCCAGTCCTCCCACAATATGAAACTCAGCAATGCGTTTTCTGCGACTGAACATAATTTTGATAATATTATCATCTTTTCTTGGTTCTTCTAGATTTGTCATCATGGTGGAGTTCCTGTCTCTGGACCTCAGTCAAGGGATGATATGAGAAAAGATGAAAAATACATTGACAAAACATCTAAATGTATTTCCAAGAGATTCGTAGGGATTGACCCCAACCCAAAAATAGTAGACACCTGCATGTACACGGTTAGTTTTATGTTCCAAACCCAGCATCACAGGAAAAAAACCGGATTCCCAAATTGGGAATTGTTGGGAATTTCCTTGAATTCCCAATTCGAACACCAACATTGGGATTTATTGTTGGGAATTTCCTTTTAATACCCAATAGAAAAACAAAATTCCCAACAAACTAACATTGGGAATCAGTGCCACGTTCCCAATTTCATTCTCTCTGGGAATTGGATGGGAATTCGTTGAGAATTCAAGGAAATTCCCAACAAATTCCCAATTTGGGAATCTGGGTTTTTTTTCCTGTGCTTAGGAGTAGGAACATTGACCCCAACTCAAAAATAGTAGACACCTGCATGTACACAGTTTTATGTTCCGAATCCAGCATAGTAGTTGTGGCTTATTAGATATCTTTAAATATTAGGGTACTGAATTAAAAATTTTACATGTTGCATTTGACTTTTTTCCAGGTAACTCCAGACAGCTCGTTTGTCCTTGACTATCATCCATCACATTCTAACATTGTAATTGGTGCAGGATTTTCAGGTAAAACTCTTTATTCAAATAAATTATTTGAAAGAGTGCTTGAGATTGAGATGAAATATCTTTAGATTGGGCATAATGTTTTCCCATTTCAGACCAAATGTCATTCCAGTTGCACATGAGAATCTGACACATTGTATGCAACTGTTAAACAAAAAAATGATGCACTAGGGAATGACATGTGGTCTCAAATGGGAACAACATTATGCCCGAGATAAACTACCAGAATCCCTTACATGCTTTCTTTTGTTCAGTTGATTAACAACAAGTGTCTTACTAATTTTACAGGGCAATAAAAATTTGAATCTGCAAACATTTGTTGTAGTTGTGAGAAAATGATGCCTTCCTGAAAACTACTTAGTATCGCAAAATGTATTTTTTAAGGTATACTCCTCCACCTCCCACACCCCCTGCTCCCCTTTCCCCCTTCCCCTCCCCCCTCCCCCTCCCTCTTTCAGGATTATTTTCTTCTACTAGGTTAAAAAGTAAGTTTAATCCATCAGACAAAAAATATGGTCAGAGGTCATAGACATTTGCTTCTATGAATCTCTCATGTTTTCCCATTTCAGACCACCTGTCATTCCCTAGAGTGTTATTTCTTTGTTTAACGGTTGCACGTGAGAAGACAAATGAATTTGGATACAAAACAAACAAGGAATCACATTCTCTAGAGAATAACACTTGGTCTGTAATGGGAAAAGATTACGCTGAAGCTAAAGAGGTATATTGATATTCCCAGGTCATGGATTTAAAATGGCACCCTTGGTTGGCAAGATTCTATACCAGCTTGCACTTGGAGAAAGGCCTTCTTATGAAATGGGGCCGTTCAAGATCTCAAGATTTAATGTTCCAAAGTCTTCCTTGTGAAAGACGATTGAAAGAACCTGAGTGATCAGAAAATTTAATATTTAACAATAGCGTTGCTTTTTTAAAAAAATAATGTAATGCCTGAATGCAATTTTATCGAATGGGCTTCCCGAAGGCGTTGAGGAAAAAATATTTAAAATATGAGCTTATGCTTTTTACATGAAATTATGTGTGTTTCATATCCTAAATTGTGCATCACAGTGCGATTAATTGATTGATTCGTGTGTCAAACTCACCAAACTTACTGAATGACCCCAATGCCATCTTAGCATGCAGCAGTGCCAAGCCGTGCTATGAAATCAATAACGCACGCTTTTGATGTGTTATATCATCAATAACGCACGCTTTTCATGCGTTATATTGTCAATAATCAACGCTTTTCATGCGTTATATTGTCGATAACGTGAGGTGCAAAGAAGTCCGCGATTGATCGGTGCTTATTATACTAAAGACGCTTAAAAATTCTTGCAAAAAGACGAACTTTGTGAGTTAAAACTTGCCCATATAAATGCTGGTGACAGTGGAAAAAATGGTTTATTCTAGACAAATGCGCGTCAGCTGCTTGTCTTCATCCATTCTCTCGTCTTCGTCAAGTATATTTCCACAGCAAGGTATCCCAAAGTCTTCCTTAGCTGCTTCTGCCTCCTCGATGGTCTGATGCATCGGGGCGTACAGAGTCTCTGGGATCCAGTTCATCATTACCCCAGCAATTAACGCCAGCGCACCAAAGATGACGATTGGAACTATCACCCCCAGGCTTGGGATCTGGCTCTGGTAGATAAATTGAAAATAACAACACTAAACAACTTCAATTGAAATAAGAATCATTTAGCTTTGGCCTAAATAGCGCTTCTAATACTGGATACGATAGCTTGGTATTCCACGGGGAAGAGGGAGGGTTTCTTTTAAAATTAGAATAGGAATTTGTATTTTTTCCTACACCTGTTGGTTATAATCAATGAAGGTGTTGATGTCTAAAACCAACAATTGTTTCAATCCCTTGTCGATCCCCCTTCCCACAAACAAACGACATACAACCTACCCCTACAACCACACGCGCAGACCCCCCTACACACACGCCCCCCCCCCCCCCCTTACACACACAAAACCACACGCACACATCCTACCCCCACAGACTTTCAGAAACTAACACAGCTATACAGGTAAGCTCTTGTTCTTTTGGAAAAAGCGATTGGGCTGCACATAAAGTAACTCACCAGCATTGCAACGTACGGAGCAATGATTGCACCAATGCGAGCAATCGTAGACCCAGTCCCTTGACCTGTGTTCCTTTGCAAATAACCAGATTGAAACATCAAGTCTTACAATAATAATGTTTCTTTAGGCTATCTGTGTTCACTTTTTCACCGTCATAAGTAGTATAAGGAAATGTTTTTTAAATGCTTTTGGGCTCCCTGTTGTTTGGTTAGGCAACTCTTCTTATGAATCTTAATAACTGAAGGGAATCCATTCCTCCCCTAACCCTTCCCCTAACCCTTCCCTCTTACGCTACCGCTTTGTCAACCTACCTCAACACTGTAGGAAAGATCTCCGAGGTGATGAGATAAACACCTGACCAAATATGGTCAAGGAGAACGAATCCGATTATAGCAAACGCTGTAGTTGCTTTTGGGATGTCTGATAACGATGATAAAAATTATCTTAGTTGTGTGTTACTCTTGTTATAATTTCTTTATTATTTATAGATAATCAACCGATTAGTCTGCCTGTTTGTGTACTCATCGCTTCTGTTTGGTCTGTCTGACAGTAGGTGTCTGTCTGTCTATCCGTACGTCTCTGTCTGTTCATCCGTATATATGTCTCTGTCTGTCCATCCGCGGTATGTCTTTGGCTGTACGTCTTTACGTCTCTGTCTGTCCATCCGTACGCCTCTGCCTGTCAGCTGTCTGTCCGTACGTCTCTGTATATCCGTTTTTCGTCGGACAACACGTACCTTTGACTGCATATGTCGCAAGCATCACTACGCCAACAAAGATAACACTGCCTCCGTAACTGATACGACGACCGAATCTAATGATTTAATAATTTTCGATTTATGATTCATGCATTTAATAGACCTTCCTATGACATCACACTCATTAACATATTGAAACATTAACCTTGATAAACACTGATTGAACTAACTTCAAAAAGACGACCCATGTGAAGGGAACCCTAACGACCGTTGCTATGGCCAAGATAAGATAGTTCAGGTACGGATCACCAGCAAGTTGAGTGAAAAATATCAGGATTCCAAAAGATTCCAGAGCCGTCGAAAACCTTAAGATGGCAAAGAGAGGAACAATAAGTGCTAATAGTCCCTTTAACAGTTCCCTGCGCCATCTTGAAAGAAAGCCGTGCCTTCGCATCCAAGCGAGACGAAAGGTGAGCTTGCAATGATAGAGACCTTCATCAATCATTCACATGTCACCTTTATTCACCTTTAAAGATGGCGCAGGGACCTGTAAACATAACGCGGTCTTGATTGCTGGACTCACACATGAGTAGGGTTTATTAGGTCTCTCCCTTGATTCAAGGGCCTTTCTCCAGGTTCTCCGGTTTTAACACTCCCGCACAAAACCTAAATTCCATATCGATCTGTGAGTTAGACGTCAAGTAACTTTGATCAGCCTAAAGGATGCTTAAATTATCGATAAGATTTGAAGGATTTACGTTCAAATATTGTACCATTGGAATCCCATAATGAGTGTCCATTTCCTCATCTTTGGAGTACGGAGAAGGTCCAAGGGAGTGTGTCTCTCGGCATGATTCTCTTTTTCTTCCTGGTCGATCCTTATGTTTTCGATCAGTTTTCTTAACTGGTCGCTGTCTATTGGTCTGCCCCTTTTACCTCCAAACTTCATGAGGACATTTTCAGCTTCATCCAGCTTGTTGTTGGCGATCAGCCAACGAGGTGACTCGGGCATCAACCTATCATCAATATAACTAGAACACTAAGGACGGATGGTTAACAATCATGAGAGGTGGTTAGTAATGAGGTGTAGACACTGAGGGTTGTCAGTTTACAATCATGAGAGGTGGTTAGTAATGAGGTGTAGACACTGAGGGTGTTCAGTTTACAATCATGAGAGGTGGTTAGTAATGAGGTGTAGACACTGAGGGTGTTCAGTTTACAATCATGAGAGGTGGTTAGTAATGAGGTGTAGACACTGAGGGTGTTCAGTTTACAATCATGAGAGGTGGTTAGTAATGAGGTGTAGACACTGGGGGTAGTCAGTTTACAATCATGAGAGGTGGTTAGTAATGAGGTGTAGACACTGAGGGTGGTCAGTATACAATCATGAGAGGTGGTTAGTAATGAGGTGTAGGCACTGAGGGTGGTCAGTTTACAATCATGAGAAGTGGTTAATAATGAGGTGTAGGCACTGAGGGTGGTCAGTTCACAATCATATTTACGACAATTACCAACCTCCAGAATGGGAAGAGCAAGATGTTAGGTAAGCAAGTAGCCGTAAGGAGATATCTCCAGTCACGAATCAGGTAAGCAATAAGAGTAAACACAACCGAGGACCCAGACCAGTAGAAATACGTGATGATGCCCGCTGCTGTACGCTTCTTGGGTCCTGCCAGCTCCACGCCGTAAATATACGATGTTAGCATCACTCCAGTCATGCTAAAGCCCACTGTGAATCGTAGAAAGGCGAAAAATGAAATGCAGTCGACAAATGCTGAGGCAGTGTTGGATACAATCTGAAAGACAAACATCCCAGTGATGTAGTGAGGGGGCGATCGAGGGGTACGACCGTCCCCTAAAACGTTTTACATGAACCTTTGGATATACCCTAAAGAGGAAACGCGTACGCGTGTGAATTGGCGGGAAAATGGTACATTGTTACGCCTTTGAAATAACCTTAAATAAACCAAATACAATCAAGGTGTAAGATATTTTTGCGTTGATAATGAACAATAACTATAAGTTATACAAATACGTACGAACAAAGCGTTGCAGAAGAAAATACACTCCTTTCTGCCCCAGGCGTCTGACACCATCCCGGTCACAAATGAACCAATCAGCATCCCCACAAAGAAACACGACTGGATGGTAGCACCCAGGTACGCGCGGTCACAAATGAGATTCCACTTGAAAATACAAAGGAAATAACACACAATGAGAATCGGTTGCAACACCGAGAGCAATGAGCACCTTTAGTATTGTGTGTATGACCTGTTATTAACAAGGTACGTTACATTATCTGTACTCACCTGGGAAACCCTACTGGTACAGGGACCATGAAGCACCTATTCATTGTTAGTACAAGGTACATTATTTGTACTCACCTTGGAGACTCTTCAAGTATAAAGACCATCAAACTCCTATGCATAAGGTACATTATTTGTACTCACCTTGGTTACACTACTAGTAAAAGTCCCATCAAACACGTACGAAGTGCATTCATCACAGCATACGTTTGGTTCGCAAGTGGTATTCCCGGTAGTGTTAGCGCAGTGGAAGCCAGGAGAGCTGAGTGCAAAAACAATGCCACCCCATTGAGATGACAAGGAAAATATCAACAGGTTTATGCTCAAGTACCCGATGACCTGGTATCTACCAAAGGATTTCACGTGACGAAATACGTTGTCAAACTCATGTAGATCGGACTGTTTAGCCATTTCCTCTGGATGAAAATATAAATATTTTTTAGGTTTGATTTAGGTCTCAGTTGGTCGCGTGTGACTGGCAATCGCAGAAACAGTGATTAGTTCCTACTTAACACGGTTTTCTTTGTTATTTGTAGGGCTTTATACTCCACATATTCTTGGTCATTACGCATTCAAGGACTATATTGAATGCGTAATGAGGTTAGGTGTTAGACTTAGAATTTTCTACTGCAAACATTTATGAAGAAAAAAAATCTTTTGAAAAATGAAGATAGAAACTAGCAGTAGTATCTAATAGTTAACCGATATTTCATTACTTTGGTTTATGGCCAGCGCTCATAAAATTATTACTGGATTGCCTGTGGCAGCCCACAGGCTGTGTCTGCGATGCTGAATTTGGTTCTTCGCTGCCGTCAATCAAACCTAATCAGTCGGTACCTTTCATATTCTTGACTGGAGGGGAGTATTTGGGCAAGGGCTGGTGGATGAAGAAGAACTTTATTTGTACCCATTATTACATTTTTTGTTCTAATTTGATACATTATTTTATGTTGAACAGATTGAGGGGTACCAACTTCCAAAAATAACTAAAAAGCTAAAAATGCTTGGAAGTCGGTTTACATATTCTTAATTAAAAGTCATTACATTTAGGGTCGGGATTTCTGCTATTTACAATTATAATAATGAGCATAATAACACACCGTATAAACACATAGGCTTTGCCAAAACATTTTTAAGTAACTTTAGTAACCTGGTTGGTATGCTGAAAGGACCTGTTGCCTTTGAAATATTCAAATTGGAGATTTCTTCTTCAATTTCAGTGGAAGTGACAGGAAAAATATAAAAACTATTACATATTGGGGTTTTCATGAAGTCAAGATGTGATTTTTCTACATTTGGGACAGAATTTGCAAGATTATTTCCAATGTTAGTAAAGTAGCTATTAAAAGCATTAGCTATCTTTTTGGGATCAGTGATTTCAACATCATTTTCAATAATTTTAGATACAGTCCTCTTGTTTTTGTTATGTTTTGATGGAATGGAATTTGTCTAATACCCTTCCAAATTCTCTTTGTGTTATCACTATTTTCAAGAAAGAAGTTATTGTAGTACATTCTTTTGCTTATTTTTATCAAATGATTTAATTTATTTCTGTACAATTTAAATTTTATGTGATAGTAAGTGGATTTTGATTTTAAATATTTACAATATAATTTTTTTTTTTGACATGAATAGATATTTTGATTCCTTGGGTTATCCAGGGCTTTGATTTGTATTTTATTTCTTTCCTGGACAGTTGTCTTATTGGTACATGCCTATCAACTATTACAGATACTCTATTGTGAAAACAACTGAACATTTCAGATGGATCAAGCTCAGGAGGGATTTATTGATGAAATTTCATCGATCAATGCAAACTTGTTTAGTTTAGAATAATTTCTTTTATGAACATTTCCCCTAGATTTTAAATGCACAGGCTTGTCAAAAATGATAAAATTAGGTAAATGATCTTTCAATAAATCAATATTAAAGTCTCCCATTATTAAGCAAAGTTTATTCTCTTGGTGTATCTTTTCAACTGTGGAATTCAAGTAGTCCAAAAATTTATCAGTATTGCTGTTTGGATGTCTATATATAATTCCACACAATAGATTTGATTGATTCTTAGAGTGAATTTCAATCCAGAGAGCTTCAAACTCAGGCTCTGATAGGGATATTCCTGAACGGATACTAATATCTAGTCCATCTTTTATATAGAAAGCTACACCACCAGCATTTAAATGACTTGGTTGGGAAACAAATTCATATCCGTCTATGTCAGTATTAGACAGAGGATCCTTATCAAATTTTAATTTAGTTTCAGAAAGATCAATTAGAGAAAATGAGAATTTTAAATCAAAAAGCATTTGTACAAGATTATCATAATTGGCAGCCAAACTTCTATTATTGCAATGAAGTGCAGAGAATGTTTTGTAATTTGATGAGCATTCATTGATATCATTATCACTGTGGAAATCATGAGGGCTATAGTATCTGAAGTTTGTATCAAATGGCAAATTTATATCAATATCTAAGTCTGCTAGATAAGATAAGTCTGCTGGATCGATGGAGATTTGATAGAAATCATTTCTCACTTGGAACAACAGTGAAATTTCACGGGTTTCTCGACTAGTAATCAATATCGGAGAGATCGAGAACTTTAGAAAAGTTAGCGAAAAACAAATAACCATTTAAATATTTTTCTAAACGAATTTGTGTCGCTTTTTTGGCCATATATACTTTCTGAAATAAATATATCTATTTCGTCAGACACGGCTTTGTTTACAACCCCTCCTTAACAAACTGCGCTTTCTATGGCTATGAAATACCTCAGATGATGTTAGCAAAAATAATAAACAGCACAGGCGGAGCTTTCGAAGAAGTTGAAGCTGAGAAATAAGAAAACCAAGTAGAGAAACCAAACGTCAGGATGGAAGGAAAGATAGAGGGAACTCAATGTTGTATCTCCTCGTGCATTTATTTATGTCCTTAATTTATGTACATACATAATCATAACTTATAATCAGTGACGTAACTACATTACATCCCTCTCTACGTGGAAAAAGCTTACATCCTCTTAAATCAATGCTCTCTGAATTAAACAACTAATCATCCCCATGAACGTGTTTCGTTAGTAATTAGTAATAAATGTCAACAATGTTCTTGCGTCGTCTCAGTGCTTAATATTCACTTAGAGTTCACTTAGAGTTCACTTGTAGACGATATAGTCTGAGAATCTGACAGGTGGTCTCACTTGACGACTGCTGGAACGTCTCTGCACAGGTGTTGGTGGTCTCGTAGGGGCGCTATCTTCTTGCTGCGTCATTTCCGGTGATCCAGTGATGGAGTCGTCGTCTTCGTCATTGGGCTGGTACTGTGCAAGATGACTTGGTATTAATTTGAACTGTGATGAGTTTCTTGTTATTGATTTGTTGTCGTTGGATGCCGTTATCATCGTCCCTTTTCTTTCTTCCACGATGAACGGTGTTGGGTTGTAAGGTGTGCTCAACTTGTTTCGTTTGGGTTGGCGTACTAGCACTGTGTCTCCCGGCTTTACAGCATTCTCCTTTGCATGTGTTCTTTTATCTGCGTACTCAGCCATCTTGAATTTGGATTCTGCATCCTTCTGTTGTAGCTTGCTTGTTGGCATGATCGTTGATGTAATTTGAGGAAGTTCAGTCCTTAGCTTTCTCTGATTGAGCGCTTCACTAGGTGAGGTGTAGGTTGAAGAGTGCGGCGTAGCTCGGTGTTGACGAAGAAATCTGTACATCTCCTGTTTCCAATTCTTTCTCTCTACATGAGCAGATCTGATGCACTTCTCAAGTGTTTTCATAAATCGTTCAGCTTCTCCATTAGCTCTTGGCCAGCAGGGTGTGACTTTTCTGTGATGGAATCCAGAGTTTTCTGCATAGGCTTTAAACTCTGCGCCGTTAAATGGAGGGCCGTTATCACTTTTGACAACATCCGGAATTCCTTGTCTGGAAAAAACTGCATCAAGCTTGGGAATAACTACTCTTGCCGAGGTAGATGTCAGTATTTCAACTTCCGGGAAGCGACTGTACTCATCTATGGCTACCATTAGATATTCTCCTGAAGGGAATGGTCCGCAAAAGTCGATTGCGACCTCTTTCCAAGGTGCTCTTGGTAGTTTTGTTGGCCTGGTTGGCTCCGGTGTTACCTTTCCTTTTGTTGTAGCTTGACAGGCTAGACAGTTTCTTACTTTGGTCTCAACCATTCTATCAATTCCTGGGAACCATACCTTTTCTCGTATCAGTCCTTTAGTCTTGACGATCCCTTGATGTCCGATATGTGCGAGATCAACTGCTTTTGCTTGAAGTGAGCTTGGGATCACAATTCTGTTTCCTCTGAGAATGATTCCGTTGTAAATGGACAGTTCTTCCTTGAGATTTTTGTACTCTTGTACTGCAGGATCTGACCAGTTTTCGTTTTCTATGGCTCGAGCCAAAGCCTGCATGGTTGTGTCTATCTTGGTCTCTACTTTGACTTCTTGTAATGTCATTGCCTTTGGAATGGCGTTTCTGCAAACGTAATTGACATAATCTTCTGCGATATGGTCATCATCCGGCTCCTTCGTGTTTGGGTGCCTGCTTAGGAAGTCAGCGGGATTCTTGTCGTCTCTCCCTGGTCTGTAAACAAGATTACAATTGTATGGAGCAAGTCGAAGTTTCCATCTTTCCATTCGAGCTGAGGCTGCTTTATGGCTTGGGAATATGCCTAGTAGAGGTTTATGGTCGGTGACGATGTCGAATGTTGAACCATACACATATAGATGGAATTTCTCTAATCCCCAGACTGCAGCAAGCATTTCTCTTTCAGTTTGAGAGTATCGTGTCTCGGGATCACTCAGTGTTCTACTTGCGTAGCTGATAACTTTGTCCTCCTGTAGCAGGATAGCTCCGAGTCCGATAGGGCTTGCATCGACGATGACTTCGGTTTTCTTGTCAGGGTCAAAGTAGGACATTACTTCGTTGCCAGTCAGGGCTAGTTTGATCTTGTCGAGGGCTTGTTGCTCTTCATCTCCCCATTTCCAGGCTATCTCTTGCTTTGTAAGATTGCGTAGAGGCGCTGTGATGTCAGCGTAGTTCTGTATGTATCTGGAAACATATTGAGCCATTCCAAGGAAGGATTTCACTTCACTTGCGCTCTGTGGTGGGTTGGCATTCTTTATTGCTTCGACCTTTTGTGGATCGGGTTTCATGCCTTCTGCATTAAATACGTGACCATAGAAGGAAATTTCTGCTTGGGAGAACTTGCATTTTGCTTTGTTAAGACGTACATTCATTTCTTTAAGCCTGGTAAGTGTAGCGTGGAGGTTGTTGTCGTGGCTTTCCTGGTCCTTTCCATAAACGATGATGTCATCAGACAGGTTTCTGCATCCTTGTAATCCCGAGAGGATCTCTTCAAGTGCGTTCTGGAAGATCTCTGAAGCTGCATTCACTCCGAAGATAAGTCGCTTAAACCTTCTCAGACCCTTGTGCGTTGTGAAGGTTGTGATGTGTCTGCTTTCAGGGTCTAGTTCGAATTGATGATATCCCGAAGACAGATCAAGTTTGCTGAAGCGAGTTGCTCCGTTAAGATCAGCTGCGAGTTCATCTAGAGTTGGCATCGGGTGTTTTTCTCTTTTTATGGCGTGGTTTGCCTCTCGCATATCAACACATATTCGTACTTCGCCAGATTTCTTGGGTACTACAACAATTGGGCTGACCCAAGGGGTGGGGCCAGTAACTTTTTCAATGATGTCTAACTTTTCGAGGCGTTCAAGTTCCTTCTCTACATCTGCTCTAATGTGAAATGGGAGTCTGCGATGAGGCTGGTGCTTTGGAGGGACGTTTCCGTCGATGTGCAGCTTGATTGTCTTCCCTTTGACTTTCTTGATTGGTCCGAACAGGCAGTCGAATTCCTTAAGCATTGAATCTAGGTTGTATCCTTTGCCAGTTGTGACGGTATTCACCGTTATCTGAATAATACCTAGTTCCTTCGCTGTGTCGTAGCCTAACAGGTTTTCTGCATCTCCTTGAACTACAAACACTGTGGTTGCTGTGCTCTTGCATTGAAATTGGATATCTGTCTCTATCTTGCCTTTGACAGGTATTGGAATCTTTGAGCCATATGGGTATATCTTGTGCTTTGCATTTTCCAGCTCTAGTGGAACGTTCTGTTTTATAGTATTGAGCGTCGATTCGTTGATCAGGTTGACTGTAGCTCCGGAATCTATCATCATCTTGACTTGGGTTTTTCCGATTAGTACGTTGCAGGATGGTAGCTTTGAATTTGTCTTGGGCTTGACTGTGTACGAGTATTCTTCCTCTTCTTCTTCTTCTTCGGTAGAGTATTCGTCGCCTTCGTTGTCTTGCGTGACATTTCGTACACGGTTGTTTCTCGGCGGATTTGTTTTGTAAATGCGTGAAAAGTGACCTATCTTTCCGCATGAACGGCATTCTTGGCCTTTGGCAGGGCATTCATTTCGATGAGGGAAGTCTCCTCCGCAATGCCAGCATGTTAACTTCTTGGAGTTAGGTTTCTGTTGCTTGTTTTCGCTAGTGCGTGACGTCGATCTGTTGCGTGACTGTGGTTTTGGTTGCCTAGCACGTGATCGGAATTTGCCGGCATTCTGCACGGGCCTTTGATCGTATCTTTGGGCATTTTTCCAGTTGTCTTTCACTGTATTGACCTGGGATTCTGTTTTTTCTACTTGGGTTGCTTGAGATTCGCTTAATTCCAATGCCCTTCCGTGTTGAAGTAGATCTTTAAGGCTGAAATTTTCCCTTAGAGCGCGGCGTCTTAAGGCGTTAGATGTGCAGGTCAAAATAATGTGTTCTTTGATCTCTTTGTCTACGTCGGCGAACTCACATGTTTTAGCAAGCTGGCGCAATCTTGTGTGATATGTATCCAACGATTCTCCTTCCTTTTGCTTCGCTGTTCTGAAGTTGTAGACTTCGTAGGTAGTGTTAACCTGAGGATTAAAATACTCGTCTAGTTTCTCAACTGCTTTCTTGTAATCTTTATCTTCTCCGGTGTCAATAAGTGTATCAAATATGTCATCAACATCAGGTCCCGCATAGTGAAGTAAAAGTGCTCGTTTCTGTTTGCTATCTTCTAATTTCATTCCAATGAAGAGTCGTT